>NC_141696.1:1209726521-1210326521 GCF_964263255.1 Lissotriton vulgaris
TACAATAAGCCATCAAAGATATGTTATCAGCACTGAAATTGAACATGTGATCTCGAGAAAACACCTAATTAGCGGCAGAAGGCGCTTAACCACCTTACAACACACGAGGAAGTAGCCTGGTCAGAAGACTGTTAGTGTGCCACAACTGAACTAGAACCCTAAAACCATTAGTAACACTAGAAGTGATAACCTAGGTCTGGTAAAGAAATTCCCATCAGCCCACCCATTTGGTGGAGTGTCGTCACGTGGGAGATGTCATCAATCCAAATCTCAGACAGTGCACCTAGTCATGGTGCAGAGATGGATTATCATGATGTAAATCCAGACCACTGGGCTTCACTGGTGATGCTAATGGGGTGCAGTGCAAGTGAGAAAATTAAAGTGAAAAAAGGTGAAGATAAAATTGACTCCAAGAACCAAAAATAAGTTTAATCAGTATGGTACTAGGGTCAATATTAAAAATGCCCTAATAGTTCGAAATAATAACTATATGTAGGCAAAGTGAGTGGAGGTCGACATGTTTCAGCTAAACTGACTATTGGTCTAAGCTTTCTTCAGGACCATTGGGAAACTGCGACTGCAAATCAAAACAAAAAGTTTTGTAACTATTCACGCTAAATACGTTGGATAGATCCTACCAGTTCCTCTGAGCCCAGGTGAATACTGGAGGGAATCCAGAACTTTCAGTATCTCCTAAAAAAAGAGAGGCATAAGCGTGAATCAGAAGATGTAGTGTATAACAGAATTAGGGAAACAAGAGCAAGTTACTCAGCACACAAACAATGCAGTGGAGACAGTCTCTCCCCGCTGACAGAACAAATGATCAGATCCTGTCTATGTTAACACGTGTATATAATCACGCACATGGGTAAAAGCGTAATGACTTACCCAGCATTATGTGGGAGTACGCCTCACCTCAACCGGCACCCACTCGGGAAGAAGGAGGCCCCGCTCTAGTTAGGAGGGAAATGTGAAAAAGAACCTCAGAAAAATAGCAGAGGGACTTAAACCCAAATTGTTTACATTCCCAGTAATCTCCTAACAAAACCTAGTTTTATAAAGAAAAAAGACTCAACCTCATTTAAAGCAAATGGCCAGAATTATGCAGGAAAAAGGTTAGAAAGGAGTCTCTGAATAGAGTCACTACTCAAAGAACTCTTCTTGGCGTTAAGATGGCTAAAAAGAACTACCAATAAAAGAGGAGCATCAAGATGTATTGCCCTACCTATCCGTCGGTACCTCTACACCAGCGTCCGAGAGGGAGTGGAGGTACCGACTCAAGGGCGCGCATGTCTATTTATGTCCGAGTTAATAGAATAATTGGCTGCAGCTGTATCGGATATTATGGAAACGCCGCGCTAATGAGATACTAAAGCTGATCTGCGCATGCGCTATGTATCGTGAATGAACTGCGCATGCGTCGACTTAAGGTTTGTTATTGTCGAGCTACGCATGCGCTGTGGAGTCCGATGAAGTGAACTGCGCATGCGCTGATGTCAGGTCACTAGCAGTAGTACAGGTCCTAGCGCGCATGTGTCATAAGTTGCTGTCTATTATAGCGTGCAATGTTAGACCAATTTTATTGCCGCTATTACTACACAATGTGCGCTTTTGGTAACTAATTACATTTAACTGTAATGAGTGACCCATAGTTGAACGCAATGTAATGACAAAGCATATATTTTAAAAATAAAGTGCAGCAATGTAAACAATTTGGGTTTAAGTCCCTCTGCTATTTTTCTGAGGTTCTTTTTCACATTTCCCTCCTAACTAGAGCGGGGCCTCCTTCTTCCCGAGTGGGTGCCGGTTGAGGTGAGGCGTACTCCCACATAATGCTGGGTAAGTCATTACGCTTTTACCCATGTGCGTGATTATATACACGTGTTAACATAGACAGGATCTGATCATTTGTTCTGTCAGCGGGGAGAGACTGTCTCCACCGCATTGTTTGTGTGCTGAGTAACTTGCTCTTGTTTCCCTAATTCTGGTATACACTACATCTTCTGATTCACGCTTATGCCTCTCTTTTTTACTGAAAGTTCTGGATTCCCTCCAGTATTCATCTGGGCTCAGAGGAACTGGTAGGATCTATCCAACGTATTTAGCGTGAATAGTTACAAAACTTTTTGTTTTGATTTGCAGTCGCAGTTTCCCAATGGTCCTGAAGAAAGCTTAGACCAATAGTCAGTTTAGCTGAAACATGTCGACCTCCACTCACTTTGCCTACATATAGTTATTATTTCGAACTATTAGGGCATTTTTAATATTGACCCTAGTACCATACTGATTAAACTTATTTTTGGTTCTTGGAGTCAATTTTATCTTCACCTTTTTTCACTTTAATTTTCTCACTTGCACTGCACCCCATTAGCATCACCAGTGAAGCCCAGTGGTCTGGATTTACATCATGATAATCCATCTCTGCACCATGACTAGGTGCACTGTCTGAGATTTGGATTGATGACATCTCCCACGTGACGACACTCCACCAAATGGGTGGGCTGATGGGAATTTCTTTACCAGACCTAGGTTATCACTTCTAGTGTTACTAATGGTTTTAGGGTTCTAGTTCAGTTGTGGCACACTAACAGTCTTCTGACCAGGCTACTTCCTCGTGTGTTGACAGTTATAATAAGGGCGCGAGTGGTCTTGGTCGTTAAATATGCCCTTTCTGACCCTCCCCACATTTATTTTGTGCTTAACCACCTTAGTCATCAAATTGGGGTTGGAGTCTCTGTATCTGGTGGTGTCAGTTTGTGGCCTCTGTTTACCTCATCACTAACTCACAACTAATCATTGCTTTGTTCCGAGATCTGGTGGACACAACACGCAGAATCCTCAAGGCTTGGATACCATGAATGGGTTTAAAGGTGGCCAGAGTTCACAGAATTGTCCTCCCTTGCAGTGTTCACCCCCTCATGCTGCCCCTGTTCTTGAATAGACACTGTATAATTTCACGACCATGCACACCTTATGCCATTTACTTTAGTAGATTAGTGTAGAGAGGTCACCCTACTTTAGAGTGGCATAAGCAATGTAAAACACGTTGAGATTTAAGAGCCCTTCAGTGGTAGGCTTATGCATGAGTCCACACCATAAGGACATATCATTTATAGTCCTGGACTTTCCTTTGAAAGGTCGTTGCTTTCAGGAGCAGTAGTTCACTGTGTTCAGCTGAAGTAAGTCAAGACTACAAGTCCCATAATGCCCAAATGCAGCAGGTGCAGCGGGGACCCAATGCCTTAGGGACAACTGAACCCTGTATAGACGAAAATCTCGTACTTGAAGTGAGTTTCCTTTTTGATGTGAAGTTATAGGGCAGCCATGTTCGCTGCCCAAGACTAACATGAGCAGCGCAGAAGAAGCGGGCTGTAAACTGTTGCTCGAAAAAAATATGGCTCACTCTTCTTGTGAAAACACATCAATGAGGGGGACAGGTACAAAACCTCTTTTAACTTTCAAATGAAAATGGAGTTTGGACAAAGAACTGGGAGAGGATGCTCTATCTTTTTATAAAATATGGAACCTAATTCCACTGATTCAACTGAAATAAGGCAGGACTTCAGATGCCAGAATGCACTAAGGGCCCAGTTACGAGGGCGGGCGGACTTTGTCCCCCGCCATCGTAATTAAAAATGCGGCAGTCCCATGAGGCCAATTAGGATGCGCCCGCCACAGTGGTGGGCGCATTCTGGCCTTTAACATTGCGGACGGTGCTGCTGGGTGCAGCTCCGTCCACAACGTTAAAAGTCGAAAGGTTTACATTGCCATGCACAATGTGACAGGCACTGCACAGTGCCTGCCACCTTGTGTATGGCAATGTAGGGGGTACCATAGGTACGCCCCAAGTGCAGCCCTTCTACCCCCCTGGGGGCCCATAACGGCCCCTCCCCCAAAAGCAATTTTCGCCGGCATTTTCATGGTGGCATCGCCGCTGTGGAAAGGCCTTTGAATTTGCACATCATAATATGGAAGGCAGTTCCTGCTCGGCACCGCCACCGTGTTATGCCCCAGATCCGCACGACAGGCAATCGTAGCGATTGCCTGCCGGCGGAAAAGTGGCAGACGAACTTTCCGTCCGCCGCGGTACCCCCGCCATACTAATATGATGGTGGGTGACTCAGGTACAGATGGCGGGCGGATCGCCTCTGCCGGCCATGCATGGTGATCCCCCCGCCATCATAATAGTCCCCTTAGTTGTAATTTGTATAGCTTGCAAGGCAAATTATTTTGATTTTCACCAATAAAGTCATTGCAAAATGTAAATCTTCCTGCATCTGAAATCATTTAAAAGTTCTGAGACTAGGTCTAAAATATTTAGGAATTGAGCCAAGTCACTATTCCCTGCTCTGTTTTTATATGAACTATTTAAAATAGTCCATATTTGCTACCACAGTTTTAGAGGAAAGCAATTGAGATTAAAACAAACTGCACCTAGTGTATGTATGCGAGCTGATGAGGTGGGTGAGAGGTATGGAATGAAAGGGAGATCTGGAGAAGGAAGGAACGAACAGTAGAAGTGGGAGACACAAGCAGCAGAAGGAATAGACAGCGAGAGACTCAAGGCAGAAAGAAAGAGAAGAATTGCAACGAGGCTACATAAGTGAAACAAAGAGGGAAAGAGGTAGATGGACACAGAACATTGTAAGGAGGTGGAGAAATGGCAATGGAGGAATGTGAGACAATAAGAATAGGATAGGTAGGTTGTGAAAGCAAGAGAGAAGAAGACCGAGAGAAAGGGCAGCTAGAATTGGGAAATTGGGGATGAAGATAGGAAAGTAAACTGAGAGACAGAGGAAGAGAAAATGGACGACCGGGGCAGAGAGGGGGTTGGAAGGAGTTAGAGGGATGCCGACAGAGGGAAATAGAGACTCTAGAGACAAAATAAGAAGTTAGAAGACGATAAGTAGGGAGAGATCTACACAGACTGAAAGCACGATTGATAAAGAGAGCTAGGCAGTACACAGCACACATTAAAAGATAAGAGTACAAGATTATTGTGCCAATGTGCCATAGCGTGGACTACTTGACAAAAATGCTACAAGACATTCCTTGAGGGATACAGAGTATATGGCGGGGGCCCTCGCGTGGAGTCTCCTCGAGTGTCACAAAACTTTTCTGATGGCCTGCATGCATATCTGCACGTCTCTACCAGCTGCAGGCTCAGTGTCCTTCGAAATGATAACACAAACTTGGCCAGCATGTCTCTTTGGCAGAGACTCTTCACATACTGTTTCTTTTGGCCAGGAAGGGTAGCCAGTCGATTCTGAATCCAGGTTCCTTTTAAACTGTGGCATAAAATTCTTCTGGCTGCATTAACCCGTCTAATCCACCCGGTGTTTTTATTTAGGGCAACTCCTTGCCTAATTTGTGTCCGTGGTTGCAGGTGGAGCCCATCCCCACTCGCACATTTTTGGGGACTGGCTCTTTATTTTTTTTCCTCATAAAAGTTTGACCCAGATCAGGAGAGAGAAAAACACAAAAGGGGGACAGAAGGAGAAAAAGAAAGCAGGACGGTGACAAAGAAAGACAGCAGAAATGAAAAAGAACCTGAAAGAGTGATCAGGGGGCAGGGAGATGAATCTGCCATGAGTTAGGAACCTGAAAGAGTGATAAGGGGTCAGGGAGATGAATCTGCCATGAGTTAAGAACCTTAAAGAGTGATAAGGGGGCAGGGAGATGAATCTGCCATGAGTTAAGAACCTTAAAGAGTGATAAGGGGACAGGGAGATGAATCTACCATGAGTTAAGAACCTGAAAGAGTGATAAGGGGGCAGGGAGATGAATCTGCCATGAGTTAAGAACCTGAAAGAGTGATAAGGGGGCAGGGAGATGAATCTGCCATGAGTTAAGAACCTTAAAGAGTGATAGGGGACAGGGAGATGAATCTGCCATGAGTTAAGAACCTTATAGAGTGATAAGGGGACAGGGAGATGAATCTGCCATGAGTTAAGAACCTGACAGAGTGATAAGGGGCAGGGAGATGAATCTGCCATGAGTTAGGAACCTGAAAGAGTGATAAGGGGGCAGGGAGAGGAATCTGCCATGAGTTAAGAACCTGAAAGAGTGATAAGGGGGCAAAGAGATGAATCTGCCATGAGTTAAGAACCTGAGAAAGTGATAAGGGGGCAGGGAGATGAATCTGCCATGAGTTAGGAACCTGAAAGAGTGATAAGGGGGCAAAGAGATGAATCTGCCATGAGTTAAGAACGTTAAAGAGTGATAGGGGACAGGGAGATGAATCTGCAATGAGTTAAGAACCTTATTAGAGTGATAAGGGGGCAGGGAGATGACTCTGCCATGAGTTAAGAACCTTAAAGAGTGATAAGGGGGCAAAGAGATAAATCTGCCCTGAGTTAAGAACCTGAAAGAGTGATAAGGGGGCAGGGAGATGAATCTGCCATGAGTTAGGAACCTGAAAGAGTGATAAGGGGGCAGAGAGATGAATCTGCCATGAGTTAAGAACCTGGAAGAGTGATAAGGGGTCAGGGAGATGAATCTGCCATGAGTTAAGAACCTGAAAGAGTGATAAGGGGGCAGGGAAATGAATCTGCCATGAGTTAGGAACCTGAAAGAGTGATAAGGGGGCAGGGAGATGAATCTGCCATGAGTTAAGAACCTGAAAGAGTGATAAGGGGGCAAAGAGATGAATCTGCCATGAGTTAAAAACCTGAAAGAGTGATAAGGGGGCAGGGAGATGAATCTGCCATGAGTTAAGAACCTGACAGAGTGATAAGGGGGCAAAGAGATGAATCTGCCATGAGTTAAGAACCTTATAGAGTGATAAGGGGACAGGGAGATGAATCTGCCATGAGTTAGGAACCTGAAAGAGTGATAAGGGGACAGGGAGATGAATCTGTCATGAGTTAAGAACCTGAAAGAGTGATAAGGGGGCAGGGAGATGAATCTGCCATGAGTTAAGAACCTTAAAGAGTGATAGGGGACAGGGAGATAAATCTGCCATGAGTTAAGAACCTGAAAGAGTGATAAGGGGGAAGGGAGATGAATCTGCCATGAGTTAAGAACCTGAAAGACTGATAAGGGGGCAGGGAGATGAATCTGCCATTAGTTAAGAACCTGAAAGAGTGATAAGGGGGCAGGGTGATGAATCTGCCATGAGTTAGGAACCTGAAAGAGTGATAAAGGGGCAGGGAGATGAATCTGCCATGAGTTAAGAACCTGAAAGAGTGATAAGGGGGCAAGGAGATGAATCTGCCATGAGTTAAGAACCTGAAAGAGTGATAAGGGGGCAGGGAGATGAATCTGCCATGAGTTAGGAACCTGAAAGAATGATAAGGGGGAAAAGAGATGAATCTGCCATGAGTTAGGAACCTGAAAGAGTGATAAGGGGGCAGGGAGAGGAATCTGCCATGAGTTAGGAACCTGAAAGAGTGATAAGGGGGCAGGGAGATGAATCTGCCATGAGTTAGGAACCTGAAAGGGTGATAAGGGGGCAGGGAGATGAATCTGCCATGAGTTAAGAACCTGAAAGAGTGATAAGGGGGCAGGGAAATTAATCTGCCATGAGTTAAGAACCTTAAAGAGTGATAGGGGACAGGGAGATAAATCTGCCATGAGTTAAGAACCTTATAGAGTGATAAGGGGGCAGGGAGATGAATCTGCCATGAGTTAAGAACCTTATAGAGTGATAAGGGGGCAGGGAGATGAATCTGCCATGAGGTAAGAACCTGAAAGAGTGATAAGGGACAGGGAGATGAATCTGCCATGAGTTAAGAGCCTGAAAGAGTGATAAGGGGGCAGGGAGATGAATCTGCCATGAGTTAAGAACCTGAAAGAGTGATAAGGGGGCAGGGAGATGAATCTGCCATGAGTTAAGAACCTTAAAGAGTGATAAGGGGGCAGGGAGATGAATCTGCCATGAGTTAGGAACCTTAACCCCTTCGATGCTCATGACAAGCTCAGCTCGTCATGAGGTACACCTCAGCTCGTCATGAAAAAGGGGATTCTGTAAATCTCAGCACAGGAGGAAAATAGGCTTAGCACCCAAGGTGTTAAAGGGTGATAAGGGGGCAGGGAGATGAATCTGCCATGAGTTAGGAACATGAAAGAGTGATAAGGGGGCAGGGAGATGAATCTGCCATGAGTTAAGAACCTTATAGAGTGATAAGGGGGCAGGGAGATGAATCTGCCATGAGTTAGGAACCTGAAAGAGTGATAAGGGGGCAAAGAGATGAATCTGCCATGAGTTAAGAACCCTTAAAGAGTGATAGGGGACAGGGAGATGAATCTGCCATGAGTTAAGAACCTTATAGAGTGATCAGGGGGCAGGGAGATGAATCTGCCATGAGTTAGGAACCTGAAAGAGTGATAAGGGGTCAGGGAGATGAATCTGCCATGAGTTAAGAACCTTAAAGAGTGATAAGGGGGCAGGGAGATGAATCTGCCATGAGTTAAGAACCTTAAAGAGTGATAAGGGGACAGGGAGATGAATCTACCATGAGTTAAGAACCTGAAAGAGTGATAAGGGGGCAGGGAGATGAATCTGCCATGAGTTAAGAACCTGAAAGAGTGATAAGGGGGCAGGGAGATGAATCTGCCATGAGTTAAGAACCTTAAAGAGTGATAGGGGACAGGGAGATGAATCTGCCATGAGTTAAGAACCTTATAGAGTGATAAGGGGACAGGGAGATGAATCTGCCATGAGTTAAGAACCTGACAGAGTGATAAGGGGCAGGGAGATGAATCTGCCATGAGTTAGGAACCTGAAAGAGTGATAAGGGGGCAGGGAGAGGAATCTGCCATGAGTTAAGAACCTGAAAGAGTGATAAGGGGGCAAAGAGATGAATCTGCCATGAGTTAAGAACCTGAGAAAGTGATAAGGGGGCAGGGAGATGAATCTGCCATGAGTTAGGAACCTGAAAGAGTGATAAGGGGGCAAAGAGATGAATCTGCCATGAGTTAAGAACGTTAAAGAGTGATAGGGGACAGGGAGATGAATCTGCAATGAGTTAAGAACCTTATTAGAGTGATAAGGGGGCAGGGAGATGACTCTGCCATGAGTTAAGAACCTTAAAGAGTGATAAGGGGGCAAAGAGATAAATCTGCCCTGAGTTAAGAACCTGAAAGAGTGATAAGGGGGCAGGGAGATGAATCTGCCATGAGTTAGGAACCTGAAAGAGTGATAAGGGGGCAGAGAGATGAATCTGCCATGAGTTAAGAACCTGGAAGAGTGATAAGGGGTCAGGGAGATGAATCTGCCATGAGTTAAGAACCTGAAAGAGTGATAAGGGGGCAGGGAAATGAATCTGCCATGAGTTAGGAACCTGAAAGAGTGATAAGGGGGCAGGGAGATGAATCTGCCATGAGTTAAGAACCTGAAAGAGTGATAAGGGGGCAAAGAGATGAATCTGCCATGAGTTAAAAACCTGAAAGAGTGATAAGGGGGCAGGGAGATGAATCTGCCATGAGTTAAGAACCTGACAGAGTGATAAGGGGGCAAAGAGATGAATCTGCCATGAGTTAAGAACCTTATAGAGTGATAAGGGGACAGGGAGATGAATCTGCCATGAGTTAGGAACCTGAAAGAGTGATAAGGGGACAGGGAGATGAATCTGTCATGAGTTAAGAACCTGAAAGAGTGATAAGGGGGCAGGGAGATGAATCTGCCATGAGTTAAGAACCTTAAAGAGTGATAGGGGACAGGGAGATAAATCTGCCATGAGTTAAGAACCTGAAAGAGTGATAAGGGGGAAGGGAGATGAATCTGCCATGAGTTAAGAACCTGAAAGATTGATAAGGGGGCAGGGAGATGAATCTGCCATTAGTTAAGAACCTGAAAGAGTGATAAGGGGGCAGGGTGATGAATCTGCCATGAGTTAGGAACCTGAAAGAGTGATAAAGGGGCAGGGAGATGAATCTGCCATGAGTTAAGAACCTGAAAGAGTGATAAGGGGGCAAGGAGATGAATCTGCCATGAGTTAAGAACCTGAAAGAGTGATAAGGGGGCAGGGAGATGAATCTGCCATGAGTTAGGAACCTGAAAGAATGATAAGGGGGAAAAGAGATGAATCTGCCATGAGTTAGGAACCTGAAAGAGTGATAAGGGGGCAGGGAGAGGAATCTGCCATGAGTTAGGAACCTGAAAGAGTGATAAGGGGGCAGGGAGATGAATCTGCCATGAGTTAGGAACCTGAAAGGGTGATAAGGGGGCAGGGAGATGAATCTGCCATGAGTTAAGAACCTGAAAGAGTGATAAGGGGGCAGGGAAATTAATCTGCCATGAGTTAAGAACCTTAAAGAGTGATAGGGGACAGGGAGATAAATCTGCCATGAGTTAAGAACCTTATAGAGTGATAAGGGGGCAGGGAGATGAATCTGCCATGAGTTAAGAACCTTATAGAGTGATAAGGGGGCAGGGAGATGAATCTGCCATGAGGTAAGAACCTGAAAGAGTGATAAGGGACAGGGAGATGAATCTGCCATGAGTTAAGAGCCTGAAAGAGTGATAAGGGGGCAGGGAGATGAATCTGCCATGAGTTAAGAACCTGAAAGAGTGATAAGGGGGCAGGGAGATGAATCTGCCATGAGTTAAGAACCTTAAAGAGTGATAAGGGGGCAGGGAGATGAATCTGCCATGAGTTAGGAACCTTAACCCCTTCGATGCTCATGACAAGCTCAGCTCGTCATGAGGTACACCTCAGCTCGTCATGAAAAAGGGGATTCTGTAAATCTCAGCACAGGAGGAAAATAGGCTTAGCACCCAAGGTGTTAAAGGGTGATAAGGGGGCAGGGAGATGAATCTGCCATGAGTTAGGAACATGAAAGAGTGATAAGGGGGCAGGGAGATGAATCTGCCATGAGTTAAGAACCCGAAAGAGTGATAAGGGGGCAGGGAGATGAATCTGCCATGAGTTAGGAACCTGAAAGAGTGATAAGGGGGCAAAGAGATGAATCTGCCATGAGTTAAGAACCCTTAAAGAGTGATAGGGGACAGGGAGATGAATCTGCCATGAGTTAAGAACCTTATAGAGTGATAAGGGGGCAGGGAGATGAATCTGCCATGAGTTAAGAACCTTAAAGAGTGTTAAGGGGGCAAAGAGATGAATCTGCCATGAGTTAAGAACCCGAAAGAGTGATAAGGGGGCAAAGAGATGAATCTGCCATGAGTTAAGAACCTGAAAGAGTGATAAGGGGGCAGGGAGATGAATCTGCCATAAGTTAGGAACCTGAAAGAGTGACAAGGGGGCAAAGAGATGAATCTGCCATGAGTTAAGAACCTTAAAGAGTGATAGGGGACAGGGAGATGAATCTGCCATGAGTTAAGAACCTTATAGAGTGATAAGGGGGCAGGGAGATGAATCTGCCATGAGTAAAGAACCTTAAAGAGTGATAAGGGGGCAGGGAGATATATCTGCCATGAGTTATGAACCTGAAAGAGTGATAAGGGGGCAGGGAGATGAATCTGCCATGAGTTAGGAACCTGAAAGAGTGATAAGGGGGCAGGGAGATGAATCTGCCATGAGTTAGGAACCTGAAAGAGTGATAAGTGGGCAAAGAGATGAATCTGCCATGAGTTAAGAACCTTAAAGAGTGATAGGGGATAGGGAGATGAATCTGCCATGAGTTAAGAACCTTATAGAGTGATAAGGGGGCAGGGAGATGAATCTGCCATGAGTTAGGAACCTGAAAGAATGATAAGGGGGAAAAGAGATGAATCTGCCATGAGTTAGGAACCTGAAAGAGTGATAAGGGGGCAGGGAGAGGAATCTGCCATGAGTTAGGAACCTGAAAGAGTGATAAGGGGGCAGGGAGATGAATCTGCCATGAGTTAGGAACCTGAAAGGGTGATAAGGGGGCAGGGAGATGAATCTGCCATGAGTTAAGAACCTGAAAGAGTGATAAGGGGGCAGGGAAATTAATCTGCCATGAGTTAAGAACCTTAAAGAGTGATAGGGGACAGGGAGATAAATCTGCCATGAGTTAAGAACCTTATAGAGTGATAAGGGGGCAGGGAGATGAATCTGCCATGAGTTAAGAACCTTATAGAGTGATAAGGGGGCAGGGAGATGAATCTGCCATGAGGTAAGAACCTGAAAGAGTGATAAGGGACAGGGAGATGAATCTGCCATGAGTTAAGAGCCTGGAAGAGTGATAAGGGGGCAGGGAGATGAATCTGCCATGAGTTAAGAACCTGAAAGAGTGATAAGGGGGCAAGGAGATGAATCTGCCATGAGTTAAGAACCTGAAAGAGTGATAAGGGGGCAGGGAGATGAATCTGCCATGAGTTAGGAACCTGAAAGAGTGATAAGGGGGGAAAGAGATGAATCTGCCATGAGTTAGGAACCTGAAAGAGTGATAAGGGGGCAGGGAGAGGAATCTGCCATGAGTTAGGAACCTGAAAGAGTGATAAGGGGGCAGGGAGATGAATCTGCCATGAGTTAGGAACCTGAAAGGGTGATAAGGGGGCAGGGAGATGAATCTGCCATGAGTTAAGAACCTGGAAGAGTGATAAGGGGGCAGGGAGATGAATCTGCCATGAGCTAGGAACCTGAAAGAGTGATAAGGGGGCAGAGAGATTAATCTGCCATGAGTTACGAACCTGGAAGAGTGATAAGGGGTCAGGGAGATGAATCTGCCATGAGCTAGGAACCTGAAAGAGTGATAAGGGGACAGGGAGATGAATCTGTCATGAGTTAAGAACCCGAAAGAGTGATAAGGGGGCAGGGAGATGAATCTGCCATGAGTTAAGAACCTTAAAGAGTGATAGGGGACAGGGAGATAAATCTGCCATGAGTTAAGAACCTGAAAGAGTGATAAGGGGGAAGGGAGATGAATCTGCCATGAGTTAAGAACCTGAAAGATTGATAAGGGGGCAGGGAGATGAATCTGCCATTATTTAAGAACCTGAAAGAGTGATAAGGGGGCAGGGAGATGAATCTGCCATGAGTTAGGAACCTGAAAGAGTGATAAAGGGGCAGGGAGATGAATCTGCCATGAGTTAAGAACCTGAAAGAGTGATAAGGGGGCAAGGAGATGAATCTGCCATGAGTTAAGAACCTGAAAGAGTGATAAGGGGGCAGGGAGATGAATCTGCCATGAGTTAGGAACCTGAAAGAGTGATAAGGGGGAAAAGAGATGAATCTGCCATGAGTTAGGAACCTGAAAGAGTGATAAGGGGGCAGGGAGAGGAATCTGCCATGAGTTAGGAACCTGAAAGAGTGATAAGGGGGCAGGGAGATGAATCTGCCATGAGTTAGGAACCTGAAAGGGTGATAAGGGGGCAGGGAGATGAATCTGCCATGAGTTAAGAACCTGAAAGAGTGATAAGGGGGCAGGGAGATTAATCTGCCATGAGTTAAGAACCTTAAAGAGTGATAGGGGACAGGGAGATAAATCTGCCATGAGTTAAGAACCTTATAGAGTGATAAGGGGGCAGGGAGATGAATCTGCCATGAGTTAAGAACCTTATAGAGTGATAAGGGGGCAGGGAGATGAATCTGCCATGAGGTAAGAACCTGAAAGAGTGATAAGGGACAGAGAGATGAATCTTGCATGAGTTAAGAACCTGAAAGAGTGATAAGGGGGCAGGGAGATGAATCTGCCATGAGTTAAGAACCTGAAAGAGTGATAAGGGGGCAGGGAGATGAATCTGCCATGAGTTAAGAACCTTAAAGAGTGATAAGGGGGCAGGGAGATGAATCTGCCATGAGTTAGGAACCTTAACCCCTTCGATGCTCATGACGAGCTCAGCTCGTCATGAGGTACACCTCTCGTGTGCTCATGACGAGCTGAGCTCGTCATGAAAAAGGGAATTCTGTAAATCTCAGCACAGGAGGAAAATAGGCTTAGCACCCAAGGTGTTAAAGGGTGATAAGGGGGCAGGGAGATGAATCTGCCATGAGTTAGGAACATGAAAGAGTGATAAGGGGGCAGGGAGATGAATCTGCCATGAGTTAAGAACCCGAAAGAGTGATAAGGGGGCAGGGAGATGAATCTGCCATGAGTTAGGAACCTGAAAGAGTGATAAGGGGGCAAAGAGATGAATCTGCCATGAGTTAAGAACCCTTAAAGAGTGATAGGGGACAGGGAGATGAATCTGCCATGAGTTAAGAACCTTATAGAGTGATAAGGGGGCAGGGAGATGAATCTGCCATGAGTTAAGAACCTTAAAGAGTGTTAAGGGGGCAAAGAGATGAATCTGCCATGAGTTAAGAACCCGAAAGAGTGATAAGGGGGCAAAGAGATGAATCTGCCATGAGTTAAGAACCTGAAAGAGTGATAAGGGGGCAGGGAGATGAATCTGCCATGAGTTAGGAACCTGAAAGAGTGACAAGGGGGCAAAGAGATGAATCTGCCATGAGTTAAGAACCTTAAAGAGTGATAGGGGACAGGGAGATGAATCTGCCATGAGTTAAGAACCTTATAGAGTGATAAGGGGGCAGGGAGATGAATCTGCCATGAGTAAAGAACCTTAAAGAGTGATAAGGGGGCAGGGAGATAAATCTGCCACGAGTTATGAACCTGAAAGAGTGATAAGGGGGCAGGGAGATGAATCTGCCATGAGTTAGGAACCTGAAAGAGTGATAAGGGGGCAGGGAGATGAATCTGCCATGAGTTAGGAACCTGAAAGAGTGATAAGTGGGCAAAGAGATGAATCTGCCAAGAGTTAAGAACCTTAAAGAGTGATAGGGGATAGGGAGATGAATCTGCCATGAGTTAAGAACCTTATAGAGTGATAAGGGGGCAGGGAGATGAATCTGCCATGAGTTAAGAACATTATAGAGTGATAAGGGGGCAGGGAGATGAATCTGCCATGAGTTAAGAACCTGAAAGAGTGATAAGGGGGCAGGGAGATGAATCTGCCATGAGTTAAGAACCTTAAAGAGTGATAAGGGGGCAGGGAGATGAATCTGCCATATGTTAAGAACCTGAAAGAGTGATAAGGGGGCAGGGAGATGAATCTGCCATGAGTTAAGAACCTTAAAGAGTGATAGGGGACAGGGAAATGAATCTGTCATGAGTTAAGAACCTTAAAGAGTGATAGGGGACAGGGAGATGAATCTGCCATGAGTTAAGAACCTTATAGAGTGATAAGGGGGCAGGGAGATGAATCTGCCATGAGTTAAGAACCTTATAGAGTGATAAGGGGGCAGGGAGATGAATCTGCCATGAGTTAAGAACCTTAAAGAGTGATAAGGTGGCAAAGAGATGAATCTGCCATGAGTTAGGAACCTGAAAGAGTGATAAGGGGGCAGGGAGATGAATCTGCCATGAGTTAAGAACCTGAAAGAGTGATAAGGGGGCAAGGAGATGAATCTGCCATGAGTTAAGAACCTGAAAGAGTGATAAGGGGGCAGGGAGATGAATCTGCCATGAGTTAGGAACCTGAAAGAGTGATAAGGGGGAAAAGAGATGAATCTGCCATGAGTTAGGAACCTGAAAGAGTGATAAGGGGGCAGGGAGAGGAATCTGCCATGAGTTAGGAACCTGAAAGAGTGATAAGGGGGCAGGGAGATGAATCTGCCATGAGTTAGGAACCTGAAAGGGTGATAAGGGGGCAGGGAGATGAATCTGCCATGAGTTAAGAACCTGAAAGAGTGATAAGGGGGCAGGGAGATTAATCTGCCATGAGTTAAGAACCTTAAAGAGTGATAGGGGACAGGGAGATAAATCTGCCATGAGTTAAGAACCTTATAGAGTGATAAGGGGGCAGGGAGATGAATCTGCCATGAGTTAAGAACCTTATAGAGTGATAAGGGGGCAGGGAGATGAATCTGCCATGAGGTAAGAACCTGAAAGAGTGATAAGGGACAGGGAGATGAATCTGCCATGAGTTAAGAACCTGAAAGAGTGATAAGGGGGCAGGGAGGTGAATCTGCCATGAGTTAAGAACCTGAAAGAGTGATAAGGGGGCAGGGAGATGAATCTGCCATGAGTTAAGAACCTTAAAGAGTGATAAGGGGGCAGGGAGATGAATCTGCCATGAGTTAGGAACCTTAACCCCTTCGATGCTCATGACGAGCTCAGCTCGTCATGAGGTACACCTCTCGTGTGCTCATGACGAGCTGAGCTCGTCATGAAAAAGGGGATTCTGTAAATCTCAGCACAGGAGGAAAATAGGCTTAGCACCCAAGGTGTTAAAGGGTGATAAGGGGGCAGGGAGATGAATCTGCCATGAGTTAGGAACATGAAAGAGTGATAAGGGGGCAGGGAGATGAATCTGCCATGAGTTAAGAACCCGAAAGAGTGATAAGGGGGCAGGGAGATGAATCTGCCATGAGTTAGGAACCTGAAAGAGTGATAAGGGGGCAAAGAGATGAATCTGCCATGAGTTAAGAACCCTTAAAGAGTGATAGGGGACAGGGAGATGAATCTGCCATGAGTTAAGAACCTTATACAGTGATAAGGGGGCAGGGAGATGAATCTGCCATGAGTTAAGAACCTTAAAGAGTGTTAAGGGGGCAAAGAGATGAATCTGCCATGAGTTAAGAACCCGAAAGAGTGATAAGGGGGCAAAGATATGAATCTGCCATGAGTTAAGAACCTGAAAGAGTGATAAGGGGGCAGGGAGATGAATCTGCCATGAGTTAGGAACCTGAAAGAGTGATAAGGGGGCAAAGAGATGAATCTGCCATGAGTTAAGAACCTGAAAGAGTGATAAGGGGGCAGGGAGATGAATCTGCCATGAGTTAGGAACCTGAAAGAGTGATAAGGGGGCAGGGAGATGAATCTGCCATGAGTTAGGAACCGGAAAGAGTGATAAGTGGGCAAAGAGATGAATCTGCCATGAGTTAAGAACCTTAAAGAATGATAGGGGATAGGGAGATGAATCTGCCATGAGTTAAGAACCTTATAGAGTGATAAGAGGGCAGGGAGATGAATCTGCCATGAGTAAAGAACCTTAAAGAGTGATAAGGGGGCAGGGAGATAAATCTGCCATGAGTTATGAACCTGAAAGAGTGATAAGGGGGCAGGGAGATGAATCTGCCATGAGTTAGGAACCTGAAAGAGTGATAAGGGGGCAGGGAGATGAATCTGCCATGAGTTAGGAACCTGAAAGAGCGATAAGTGGGCAAAGAGATGAATCTGCCATGAGTTAAGAACCTTAAAGAGTGATAGGGGATAGGGAGATGAATCTGCCATGAGTTAAGAACCTTATAGAGTGATAAGGGGGCAGGGAGATGAATCTGCCATGAGTTAAGAACCTTATAGAGTGATAAGGGGGCAGGGAGATGAATCTGCCATGGGTTAAGAACCTGAAAGAGTGATAAGGGGGCAGGGAGATGAATCTGCCATGAGTTAAGAACCTTAAAGAGTGATAAGGGGGCAGGGAGATGAATCTGCCATATGTTAAGAACCTGAAAGAGTGATAAGGGGGCAGGGAGATGAATCTGCCATGAGTTAAGAACCTTAAAGAGTGATAGGGGACAGGGAAATTAATCTGTCATGAGTTAAGAACCTTAAAGAGTGATAGGGGACAGGGAGATGAATCTGCCATGAGTTAAGAACCTTATAGAGTGATAAGGGGGCAGGGAGATGAATCTGCCATGAGTTAAGAACCTTATAGAGTGATAAGGGGGCAGGGAGATGAATCTGCCATGAGTTACGAACCTTAAAGAGTGATAAGGGGGCAAAGAGATGAATCTGACATGAGTTAAGAACCTGAAAGAGTGATAAGGGGGCAAAGAGATGAATCTGCCATGAGTTAAGAACCTGAAAGAGTGATAAGGGGGCAGGGAGATGAATCTGCCATAAGTTAGGAACCTGAAAGAGTGATAAGGGGGCAAAGAGATGAATCTGCCATGAGTTAAGAACCTTAAAGAGTGATAGGGGACAGGGAGATGAATCTGCCATGAGTTAAGAACCTTATAGAGTGATAAGGGGGCAGGGAGATGAATCTGCCATGAGTTAAGAACCTTAGAGAGTGATAAGGGGGCAGGGAGATGAATCTGCCATGAGTTAGGAACCTGAAAGAGTGATAAGGGGGCAAAGAGATGAATCTGCCATGAGTTAAGAACCTTAAAGAGTGATAGGGGACAGGGAGATGAATCTGCCATGAGTTAAGAACCTTATAGAGTGATAAGGGGGCAGGGAGATGAATCTGCCATGAGTTACAAACATTAAAGAGTGATAAGGGGGCAGGGAGATGAATCTGCCATGAGTTAGGAACCTGAAAGAGTGATTAGGGGGCAGGGAGATGAATCTGCCATGAGTTAGGAACCTGAAAGAGTGATAAGGGGGCAGGGAGATGAATCTGCCATGAGTTAGGAACCTGAAAGAGTGATAAGGGGGCAAAGAGATGAATCTGCCATGAGTTAAGA
The DNA here is from genome assembly GCF_964263255.1 of Lissotriton vulgaris. Taxonomy (NCBI): domain Eukaryota; kingdom Metazoa; phylum Chordata; class Amphibia; order Caudata; family Salamandridae; genus Lissotriton; species Lissotriton vulgaris. The sequence continues at coordinate 1,209,744,803 of NC_141696.1, forward strand.
ACCTTAAAGAGTGATAGGGGACAGGGAGATGAATCTGCCATGAGTTAAGAACCTTATAGAGTGATAAGGGGGCAGGGAGATGAATCTGCCATGAGTTAAGAACCTTATAGAGTGATAAGGGGGCAGGGAGATGAATCTTCCATGAGCTAAGAACCTGAAAGAGTGATAATGGGGCAGGGAGATGAATCTGCCATGAGTTAAGAACCTTAAAGAGTGATAAGGGGGCAGGGAGATGAATCTGCCATATGTTAAGAACCTGAAAGAGTGATAAGGGGGCAGGGAGATGAATCTGCCATGAGTTAAGAACCTTAAAGAGTGATAGGGGACAGGGAGATGAATCTGCCATGAGTTAGGAACCTTAAAGAGTGATAGGGGTCAGGGAGATGAATCTGCCATGAGTTAAGAACCTTATAGAGTGATAAGGGGGCAGGGAGATGAATCTGCCATGAGTTAAGAGCCTTATAGAGTGATAAGAGGGCAGGGAGATGAATCTGCCATGAGTTAAGAACCTGAAAGAGTGATAAGGGGGCAGGGAGATGAATCTGCCATGAGTTAAGAACCTGAAAGAGTGATAAGGGGGCAGGGAGATGAATCTGCCATGAGTTAAGAACCTGAAAGAGTGATAAGGGGTCAGGGAGATGAATCTGCCATGAGTTAAGAACCTTAAAGAGTGATAAGGGGGCAGGGAGATGAATCTGCCATGAGTTAAGAACCTTAAAGAGTGATAAGGGGGCAGGGAGATGAATCTGCCATGAGTTAGGAACCTGAAAGAGTGATAAGGGGGCAGGAAGTGTCTGGTGGTCGCTGAAGCTGCCAGGAGATCCCTGACAATCGTGGACATCACTGACCTTGGAGACCGCTAGCCACGGGCTTCCGAGTAAAGGTTTAGGCGCCAGCACTTATTCTTTTACACATTAGGCTCTAGGGCAAGCTCACCCTGGGTGCAACAGAGAGCTCTACTATAGGAGTATAATCCTGCAGCAGATGCTGATACTATATAATTGTGTGCCAGTTAGGTCGCTGAAGTGGATGCAAAGTTGTTGTCATGTAATAAAGCACATACAGAATGGTCGGGGTTTAACAGTACTGTGCCCTGATCGGCTCTTGAAACTAATGTCACAACAGGGGCAATACGCTTTTAGCCCTGGGCATTTCCAAACCTAGGGGCTAATTTACAGAACTAATCTGAGACAAAATCCTAAACTTACTACTTTTGGTATTCACAGAAGACATTTAGTAGTAGTAAAGTTAGGATTTTGACTTAAATTAGGATTTTGTCTTAAATTAGGATTTTGTCTTAAATCAGGATTTTGTCTTAAATTAAATTTAAGTTAAACCTAAGTTTGTCAGGTTTTGGGCTTAAGACAAAATCCTAACATAAGACAAAATCCTAACTTTACTACTACTAAATGCCTTCGGTGAATACCAAAAGTAGCAAATTTAGGATTTTTTTTCAGATTAGGTCTGTGAATCTTCCCCCTAGATATTAGCGTACGAAGGATTTCATGGACCCAGGTGCGAGTAAGGAAAATGTCCCCTTTTGCTGATGTTGCGGTAGTACAACCCAGCAATTATCAGGGTTCAATGCGCTCCTCGTGGCCCGGCCCCAGTGCCACTGCTCCTGCTGCACCAATGGTAGGTACACCCCTGAATCTAGAGTGCTTGTCATGAATGTACCTCCAAATTTAAAGGGAACTTTACATGTTTTTTTTTACTATCTTAGTTGGCATACACAAACAACATAAAGCCTTATTTGACACTTCAAATGGCACATAACAATAACAGTGCACAACTATGTCACTTGTAGAAGTCCCTGGTATTCCTAAGTAGAACTCTGCGCAAATTATACATGAAGCACATCTCTGCTCAATACAGAAATGCTTTCCATGATAAACACAAAATCAGGACCATATTTTTTGGGTGAAGACCGAGATTAGGGCAAACAAAAAAACATAGGCATGTGCAGCAGGGAATTTAAAAAAACACACACGCAGAGGGTTGAGGCAAAAGGCCTGCACCTATCACTATAGATGGCAGGCTAGTTTGGTGAGGGTGCTTGAAAACCAGAAAGTGCACCCCTCTACACTTCCTATTGGGAAGAGTTTTTAATTATTTTTAATTATGTTTATATATGTTTTCCTTTAGCCCTGAAGAAGTCTCTTCGGAAACGAAACACGTTGGCTAAATGGCACAATCTGGACCTGGCATTCTTCTTCAAGTCGTCATGGACAATTTGACTTCATTTGAATTAAGAAAGATACTTTAACTCGATGTGTGCTGATTCCATTCTTTTCCATGTGCAGCAGGGGGGTGGCCAAGATGATGTCCGAGCAGGACGTGTAATATTGAGCTCCGTCCATAGCCCTGCTGATTATCCTGCAAAATCCCATCTACCCCAGCCAGAAAGAAGACATTGACAGCGGGGAGCCTACCCCACAAGATCCCAAGGTTCTTGGGCCGGCGTTCGAGCTGGGACACAGCCCTGGAGAGTGCGTACCTAGAGCACCGAGTGCAGTGAGGCCTGGCTTCCTGAGGTGGGCCATGATCGGCCTGGAGGAACGTGCATGACTGAGATGTGGCAGAAAGGAGTTCCTCACGGCTCACTGGGATGGTGAGGAAGATGGGCAGAGGGTATGCAACTATGGCAAGTCAGTTGTTGGTCTTCAGGAGCTGAGCGGACCCTGTCGCCCTCAGGAGGAGGGAGTGGGTGGAGCACACGTGTTCCCTGGTATTCAGCACAGTGGGGCTGCAGGGAAACACGTTCGCTCTTTGGGCTCAGCAGGGTGGTGCAGGCTGAGGGCTAACCAAGCAGTGTGATTGGTGAGGTGTCAAGGACCCTCACAGAGACAGCGTGAACTGGTGACATGGCCCAGAGGTGTGGGCAGAAGATCAGTACTGACTGCAGATGGGGCCACAACCTAGATTTCTGAACTGGATGAGGAGGCCCGGTGGCATTCGGAGGGAGAGGGAGGCAGCTCGTGGTGAATGGTGAACTGGGGACCTGGCCAGATTGGAGCTCTAGAACAATTTCAGCACGTGCCGTGGGCAGACAGTGGTGCCAAGGCACCTGGTAACCCTGCCAGAAAAGACAGTGCAGGCCTTCCATACTGGTGGTATGGTTACTGCTGCTCCGGACGGCCACCACATGGCGACCTGACCCAATCTGAACATCGGTGAGATATGTTTGTCGGGAGAGTCCCATCCTCCACCAATGACCCCTGTGTGGATGACAGACAAAGTGGATGGCTGTTGCATGAACTGATAACATAACTGAGGAGCAGAACTTTGGGGGGTGACCCAGTCTTGTGGTGTTGCAAGTTACTAAAGTCACTCCGTGAGAGGGGCCCGACTGATGTTGTGAGCACCACCTCGGATGCCACAACACTTACATATCGGTTGGGAAACATGGAGTGATTGCATATTGATGGAGATGCTGTGGGCTCCCGCTTGTCACTTGGCCCAATGAAGAGCGATTTTTCTGTAGCAGATACCAGACATTGCCTTCCAGACTGTGCTGTCTTACGGCTGCTGAGATGGTCAACCCTAAAGGGCCCAGGCAGCAGGAGACCCTTTCCAGGAATATAGGGGAGATGCTTGCCATGCAGCCAATAGGAAACGCCCACCTGAGCTACTGGAAACTACCTGTGAAAAACACACGGGATAATTTGAGCGCATCCTCCAGGTTATACAGGAAGCTGAGGGCCTGATGTATGATTCATTTTTACATGTGCAAAAGGGTTAGAGACCCGTTTGCACATGCAAAAATACCAATGGGCCATGTACAAACCCTATTTAGCGAGTCTCTATTTATTTGCGACTCGTTAAATAGGATTTGCGACTCGCTATCAGTAAGGGCACTCCCAAGGGCATCCCTTCCTAATAGCGACTCGCTACCCTATGTAAGAATGTTTTGCGACCACTATTACGGTCGCAAAACACTGGCAATTTACCGCCCTCTTCAAGAGGGTGGTAAAGCACTCGCAAAAGGGAGGGGTGCAGCGGACCCCTTCCCCTTTGTGAATGCAGGGAAAAATATTTTTTAGGGGCAGGCAGTGGTCCCAGGAACCATTACCTGCCCTTAAAAAATTAAACAAAAACGTTTAATTTTTTTTAAAATGCATAATTTTTTTTTTTTAAATGCTTTATTTAAAAGTAATCCTAGACATGAAGGTCTTGAGAGCCCAGCAGGCCACCATACCTGGGAGGGCCAGTCATTCCCAAAGGGGTCACAAATTGAGAGTGCTTCATGAATATTGATGAGGCATGCAATTTGCGACCTTATTGGGAATTGAAAACAGTGTCTCTGACAATATTGTACATTGGCATTAGCGACTCACAAATTGCGACTCACAATTTTTCGTAATTTGCGAGTCGGTAATTCCAATGGTCGTACATCTGGCCCTAGATCCGCACTGGAAATGAAAATAGACACACTTACATTGAAGCCAATTTGCTACGAGTGGATAATACAAACCTCTCTGATCGAGTAAATAATATGGAATCCGCAAATACATCACTACTTCCTAAAGTCCAGTATGGTCACCACCAACTGCATGATCTGCAGATGGAAGTAAAGGTTCTGAAACTGCGAGCGGAGGATGTGGAAGGCAGACCTAGATGGAACAATATCTGTCTCTTGGGCTTACTGGAAAAAATAGAGGGCTTTAATAGGTGACTTTTCCATGAAAATGGTTAATCGATACAGTGCTGGCTTGAAGGCTCCCAAAAGTTTTCTCCATTGAGATAGTGCATTGCCTGCCCGGCCAGAAGCTGCTGCCGGGAGCGGCCCCTCATCCTGTGAGAGCTAGACTACTTAATTAAAGTAATAGACACCTCATCCTGCAACTGTTCCATACTAAAGTTCCCTGGAGATGCAAAAATGCAACAATCACAACCTACCCAGACAACACAGTGGATGTCCATAAATAACATAACTCTTTTGGGGTGGTAAAGCAACAACTGTGGAACATGGGCCTAAAGTAAGCCCTCCTCTTTCCGGCCAGACGGAGTGTGGTCAAGAGCGACACAACACACGTATTCAATGCCCTATAGGTGGCATGGACATGGCTACAAGCTAAAGGGGCGATTGGGCCATCTAAAGTGGGTCTGGAGGCTGAGGGTTATGCAATGGCAAGCTATAGAAGAGACATCGGGGAAGAAGGCCTCACAGCCATCCGACAGAGGAGCAGCCAGCCAGAGGAAGAGCTAGGGTGGTTGCAGAGATTCTACAGCACAGTGGAATCCCCTTCTGAGTTTTGCAGTCGGATCATGTGTATACTCCAATCAAGACCCAGACAAATCTGGTACCTCATCGAGGTGCCCTTATTGTGCCCTGCATCTGACTCTGAGACTAGCTTATGACCTGCGTTGAGGATGAGATATGAAGACTCAACTTGTATGCCACGGGAGGGGCCTTGGACTAAAGCATGAACCGCAGGTAACACAGCTCTAGGCTGGTAGAGGTAATGACACAAAGATGCAGGCCAGCATTACAAGAATGTGGCCTCATGCTATGCTCTCATACACTGTATGGGTCACTACAATGTATTTTCAGCTTGAATGTTTGAGATTTGAGTTATACATTGTTTGTAGCTGGGCTCATACAAAGCACCATGCCTTAATTAGTACAATGGTTTACATAGTTTGTAATGGAGTGCACACAGTATATCATGCAACCTTTCCTACTGGCCAGTGTCATGACAAGTACCATTGGCACAGGGGGCAGGTGGGGGACATGCATTCAACTGGGAGACTATCAGGCACTGCCAACTGCCATGCAGCTGATTGCACTCTCTTACTCACCTGAAAGTGGCATAGAACAGTGGTGCACACATCCTTTTGTACAATGTTCTGACATGGAATATCCACAGCATGGCTACTCCTAAGGGTCTACATGTATCTAAGGCACAGCAAAATACATTGCCTCTCTTCATAAGACTTATCTGATACATTCAGAACCCAATAAACTATGTAGGAGTGGTGGGCACACTTATATGGCATGATCTACTCAGGCTTTGCTCAGGGGCTGTTAATCTGGGTGGACCCGGCAGTACCCTTTGAGTTAGGTATGTGCAACATAGACCCAGATTCCAGCTAAGTGGTGGCAGGGGGTGACTAGATGGAGCCTTCCTGATACCCCTACCGATATGTGCCCTGAATGTGAACCTCTCTGACTTCCTTGACCAACTGTTTCCATCTGTTACATGTAGTTTGTGAGTCCTGCTCTTATGGGGGGGGGGGGTTTAGCTGTGTTATGCATCTGGGGTTGGACCACTCTACTTCCTAGTAGCCAATACAACATGTCATAGAGTAAGTCAACACCCTCAGGGCTGGTCCACAAGCAGGCAACTTTATGAGGTGTGGATAATTAGTGGGAATACCCATACTACTCAGCGATGCACTAGTTGCATAGCAGGTTAGCCATGTTTTTCTGCAGGGCGGAATTGTGTACAAAGGTGATTGGGAACAGAGTAAATATTTGAACCTGGTAGTTGCCTATGGAGGCATTGTTAGATGAACTGTTTCGTAACATGATAGGTGCACACATAACACAATATTTTGCTGAGAATGAGGGTAACCACCACCAGAGTGATGAAGTGGGAAGCATTTAAGGTAGGGATAAGAGGCTATTGCAGTAATGCAACATGGGGGGTGTAATCCACACTACAGAAGGAGAACTAGTCACGGATCAGGCATTGCGTGCAACAGAAAAGGCAACTCCTACACAGCCCATCCACAGGGAGCGGCTTCATGAGATATGCAAGCAACACGCAGATATAAGCACTAGACTTGGTAACACAAACTACAGGAAACATATGTCTAAAAAGCTTGGTGAGGGGGTTATGGCAGGTATCTTATTGGCTTGGCTTCTGAGGGGAGAAACAGCGAGACAACCTATAGAAGCCTTCATAACCCTTGGGGGGAAGTGGTCAATACAAATTAAGGCACTGATACAGCTTTTGTTGTTTATCTTGCCATGTTTTAAAAGGACCCCTACCTGGGCGATACCACATGTGCAAGAACTTATGTCCACATGACCAAGCTGCACAAACTTATCCTACTTCAACCACAAGAACTTGAACAGCCACTACAAGCTGACAAGATCCAAGCAACAATTCAACAACCTGCCTACATTTTAGGAAACCTAGGTCAGATGGTATACCCTTGGAATTTTACACCACTTGTAGTACACTGGTGGTGCCAAAACTTTGACAGGCTTACGAAGAGATGGGGTAAAGGGTATCTTGCCGGACTCCATCAGGGAATCATTACTAGCGGTAATACCTAAACCAGGGCGGGACCCCATGGATGTGCAACCTTATCGCCTACTTTCACTCCTCAATAAAGATTACAAATTGTTGAGTAAGGTATTGGTGAATTGGCAGCTGCCTCTCATGGGGGAATTGGCCCATGCAGACCAAAAGTGGATTTATACCGAGTAGGAGCACCTTACTCAATGTTCGTTGTTCCTGGAGCTTGATAAAATATGGTGAGGTGTCAGCAGAGGACTTCCTGAAGGTGTCCCTGGACATCAATAAGGTGTTGATATGCTGGGCTGGTCATACCTCCATAGAAGTCCTGTTGGCCATCGGGTTTGGACCGATATTTCTTGGATGGATCAAAATAATATATCATCAACCATTAGCCAAAGTTGAAACAGGCCAGGTGATCTCAGGTCCATTGAATATACAGTAGGGCATGAGGCAGGGTTGCCCACTATCGCCTCTTATTTTTTGAATTGACAATGTAGCCTTTGCCATGCAGACTTCATATGTGGGAAAGTGACTAGGGGTGTGTGCATTCGGGAGGTGGCACATGATATCCTCATACACAGATTTAGCGCTGATCTACTTATGACATGCCAGCGAGTCTCAGTTTGCCCGGATGGAGGCACTAGGGTCATTTTGTGAGGCATTGGGTCTAAGGGGAAATTGGAACAAATCGGGCCTGTGTCCTTTGAGGCCCGTGGGAACCTGATGGAGGGATGGATGCCTGCAAGCTGGGCTCAAATGGTGATACAACAAATTAAAGTATCTGGATATCCACATATATCATACAGAGGTGTTCATAATAGATGGAAACCTGGTTAGGGCACTTACTTCAGTTAGACAGTCAATGAGTTTCTTGATATACCTGCCGTTGTCTCCGATGGGCAGAGTGGTGATACCCAAGATGCTTACTCTTCGACAGCTATTGAACTTCGTTGCCATGTGGCCAGTGCTCCTCCATTCTTCGTTCTTTAGGATTCTGAATGGTGTGCTCTCTGAATTGATATGGGGAAGGGCAGGAGACCGATGGGTCTTTACAAAGTACAGTGCCCACTGAGGGAGGAGGGAATGGGTGCCTCCGACCATGAGCTGTACTAAGTGGCGGCACAGCTTCAGTGGCTGGTGCGATGGCTGGATGCAGGTCCCTGTGCAGAGCGAAATTACATGCAAGCAGTCATTAGTGGCAGATCAGTACTAGCCTGGCTGCTGTCCTTGATCAAATGGACGGGAACAGACACTGTGCTTATGTGCACTGTGAAGAAATGCTGGACTAAATATCTATAAAAGCATGGATCCCCACCTAAATATGCACAGGAATTAGATTTGTGGGCCCTCCCTGACCTGTTTCAGACTCCTTTGGTACATGAGGTGAGACCCGGGGAGGAAGCGGCGATGACTTGGGTTGGAGAGCTGTATGAGGAAGAGAGGTTGCCAACATATCAAAAATTGCAAGAAGCATATGGAGTGAGTGAAGGCCATTTTCTTACATATAATGCTATAGTATATGTAATTGAGACCAGGGAGGAGATGCCAGTGTGAGCCCCTTTATAGGGTTTTCTTATGCACATCATGGCACGTTGCATCATCACTACCTTGTATAGCTTATTCGTGGCACAAGCATCCACAGATCACCCATGATCTGAGATATCATGGGAGGAGGACCTTGGGCAGGACATCGTAGATGATCAATGGCAAAGAAATTAGGGAGCAGGTCAAGGGAGTGTCAAAATATCTGAGATTACAATACATACAATTTCATTACCTCCACAAAACGTATCTCATCCCAAAACGCTTGTACTACATGTACAGGGACGTCCTAGGCCTGCCTAAGATTCTGACAGTCAGAAGCATGATTCTATCATTTGGTGTGGACATGGCCAGTGTTATGCAGAGCATGGGAGAGAGTGATGGAGATAGAATCAGACATTGTAGGAAGGATAATACTGAACACGCCAGAACTAGCCGGGTCTGGAGGCTCAGTGGACTAATGCATCTACTGCAGGAGCCTGTGTTCGACCTCATGGTCACAGGTTCAAATCCCGACGGTTCCACTCAACCTTTCATCCATCTGAGGTCGATAAAATGAGTACCATTGAGTTGGTCAACAACAAGCATCTGTTATTCAGCACCAAGATACCCGCAGTGGTGAACGTGTGCTTTACAAATACACATGTTGTGTCATATGTTATGCTATCTATGTCTGCTTGGATTGATGCCACGACCACCCAAAGTTAAATACTTACATAGATTTGTGGACCTAGCAATGTTGTTAGTTAAGAGATGAGTAGCTATGGCATGGAGAGCTAGCCAGCCTGCGACAGTGCAGGACTGGCTGCAGGACCTCAACAAATGGGCCAGAGCGGAGGCAGACATCATGACTCAGAATCAGCAGAGGGGAGGGAGGGGTACAGATGGAGCAATATGGGATGAGAATCTTGCCAAACTGGAAACAAAAAACGACCACAGGCCACCATGAGTGGAGCATTGTGAGACAAATTGGAACCTGGGGTGGAGCACACGAAGGCTACAAGACATATAAAAGCATGACTAGGCAGTAACTTTCTTGTTTGGGTTGCGTAACTCCCTTACAGATTGCAGCTATATATGGAACTGTTTATCACCACAGATCTGTTACACATACACCTACCATGCGACCCACACCCAGTTACTTATTGGGAGTGCCACACACAACCACATACAATTATATGCAGAAAGCCAGTGTCTAGTGGGCCAGTCATGTTGGATGCTATTTTCTGTGACGTACCAGGCCAATGTATCTGTTGAAAACACAGCTGAGCGGTAATGGCGCCAGTCCATTGCGCTGTAATCTGTTATTGTTAAAAATGAATAAAGACATTTAAACAAAAACAAGATTGTGCAGCACTTAGCAGAGCAAGACCCCGAGAAACCCTTAACAAATGTTTACACTGAGTCATCTGGGTGCACCTTGACCTTGCATTAATCACCACAGCCCTCGCACTACCAGAGCGAATATCAGCAATTCGCGTATGTTGTTTGCACGAAGACTTGCTATTTAAAGCGCCACAATTCGAGCACAGGGCCCTGGGCTAAACTCATCTGCGCCTTGTTGCCTTAGACATATTTTTCTTTCTCTGAGAAGCCTTTCAAGGTCACTGCCTGCATATGGCCATTGCTATAAAGATACTTTCACTGCCAGCTCAGATTTAACACTGTGTATAAAAAATACAACATTTGTCGCAAGGGGCTCGTCTAGCAGAAGATACTATGGATTGATTCTTACTGCAGACACAGGCTGGTGTGAGTGGAATCACAACAGATGGAAAACGTCAGTCGAATACACAGGGGATTGCCGGGCCCATGCAAATTATCCAGGTTCCCTTCTCACTGCACCTTTGTGAGCAGGAAGTGATCTGGCAAACAGAATCCGCGAGGACAGTTCTTCTTCTCAGCAATAAGAACATCTGTTGTTGTTACATTTTCTATGCTCTGGAATGACCCTCTCCCGACGCCATTTTCTGATGATGCCTTTGCACTGGTACAAATATTTAAGGTCTTCAGTGGTATACTCAGGGCATACGGGATTATGTGACAGGAAAGGATCAAATTATGCGACAGGTTTAACTAAATTATGATGCAAGAAAGGACAACGTATGCGCCATAAAGCGTCACATTTTTTGAGTGTATTAATTTATTATTTTGCCATTTGTACTCATGGCAACACTCTCTGGGGAAACATTTCACCACATTAGCACTGGGTTAACAGCCAAATTCAGCAATAAACAACTGAAAGATGACCACTCAACTCTTGCGCAGGAATACACGTTTTAGTAACTTTTTATTCGTTTGAGCTAGAAACTATTTTTTTTGTGAAAATATGCAGATTACGCAGATGATGGATTATGTGGCAAATGCATTAAATTCATAATTATGCAGAAGACGCCACGGCCTCATAATCGTATAATTGTAGTGGCCATGGGTAGAGGTAATGACATACTCTTTGAGAAGCGCTGCCGGAGGAATGGTTAACAAGTTACCACTGGAGCTCTCACTATAACGTCCCCTCAGTAAGTTCCTCCCTCTGCTATTTCAAACCTGCCATTAATGCTTCTTAGGCATGAAGACCAGCACCTCTTGTGAGCCTCTCTGACCCCTGCTCTTCAATCCCTTAGGAGTCTGTACCACAGTTTATATATGGATTATCATGTATTGCACTGAACTGTCACAGACTTCGTCCCGTTTTTCATCAGCTCTCTTATCCAATTCAACTCAATTCGATGTTATTGTTATAAGTTAATAAAAACCGTCACAAACATTTTCAGATAATACAACCATTTTGAATAGAATACTTCATAGTTACTTTTCTGGTTTGTCAATTTCTTAAAAGTTCACTTTTGTTATTTGGACGATATGACACGTACTAAAACCATTTAACGACATAGGTGTTGTTTCATTTTTCTTCAAATAAAATAGCCATTGTCTTTCAACTAAGTTATTATAAAGTGTCATTGCGCATGAAAGTGACAAGTTGGATTTTGTTTCCCAGTCCCAGGTTAAAAAAAAAATCCTATAGCTGTCTTCTATTCTCAGTCATCTAGTTGTTTGATAGGTATGCAGGTGACTGCAAACATTTCAAAAGTTTACAATTTAGCTGTAGGGTCAAGGCATCTAATTATTGCTTGCTGTTCGGCAGGAACGAATTCCCCTCTCTTTGAAAATGCTTTTTAGCAGTAAGAGGTGTGCTTTCTTTAATGCGGGACATATGCAGACCAAATTTAAAAAATCCCCTTTGAAGGCGCCACATAGCCTGGACATTTAGGTCCTTTATATGTCCAAGGTGGTGTGTCCGCTAAGGACGGCAGTACTACTTACACGTTCTATACGTACACACTGACCAACCAATGCTTTTATGTTCCTCTCTACAGCTAGGTTCAGCCTTTCTGTTTCAAATGGATTAGATTCATCAAATAAGAATGCAAAATAAACTGTGGATCGTTTCTCCATTGCTGTAATTATATACAAAAAACAAGTAGTTCCTGCATTGCATATACTGAACAATTAGTTTTAGGTGTGACTTTAAGAGGGTCACAAAGCTTGTCACCTACAAAGAGAAAGTCGTTGAGCTAAGACCCTTCTGCATTCATTGCTGTAAGTGGCACTCATCACCCTTTGCATCAGTTATTGGTCAATATTAAGAGTCTTTCAAGAAGTGTGGAGCTTCAACGTAGCACTAAGATAAGTGCCCTTTTTATTCGATCAGCAGTGAAATGAATCAACTACTCAGATGGAGAACTCTCGAAAGCAAACTTCTATGTAGACATAGCTCAAAGTGGAAGAAGAAAACGGATTCACAGAAGCACAGTTCCTTTTCAACATTAATTGCAGTTGTAGCTACTTTCCTTCCTTTCCCTGATAGTGTCTGGGCAGATTTGCAAAGGGCTGTGGGCATGCAGATATCCTACTCAAGGAGAGCTAAATACTCATAGTCCTTAAATACTGGCATCAATGCATTGGTATCCTGATTTAAAGACTTTTCCATATACAATGAAGACAAACATTTCACAGCAATTGAGAAAAATGTATTTAAGAATGTGAGGTCATATCTATACTACTTTTGCGTCCATTATGTTGAAAGGTTGAGGCTTATAGGGAGCTGCAACAATAAAGTCTCATATTGCTCCTTTTACTGCACCCTGTTTTTCTGTCAAAACAAAGGTGGATATTTTGAATTAAGCACATTTGCCTAAAGCATGGTTCTCCAATGTCGGTCCTGGAGGGCCAGATCTATGCCAGATTTTTAAGATAACTACATTTATCTAAATGTGGATATGCATAAAATCTGGCATGGATCCGGCCCTCCAAGACCGATTTTGGAGAACCCTGGCCTAAAGCAACTCTTGGCAAGTTGGCACCTACCATGCCCAATGAAATCTAACGTACAGTCTTCTTTGAATGTCTTTCCAAAAGCAATACAGTAAATGGATCTTTGTCAAAAAAGAACCCAGAAGGGTCAACTGCTTCTTAACAACATCAACTGGCGCCAGATGTTCTTAAGTAATCTGTCAAAACATTGATCACCAGTACAAGTCAATCATTATCCGGCAATATCCAGAGACTGATATACTTGCCATATACCTGAATGACTCTCTACGTCAAACCCAATTTATGATGGAGAACAGTAGTACCATGTACCAACTAAACACTGTAAACCTTCAGTTGAAGTTTAGTACCACTTAGAAATGTAGGACCCACGTTGACTAGCCAAACATGGTAGCATGTGAAATGTGATTTTAGTCTTGCATCACACCATATCAGATATTTCCCTCTAACATATAGGTGGTTATTTTATTTCATCTGGCACTTGCATAGCAAAAACAGGCACAATAAATATATTCTTGTTGTATGGTTATCACTCCCCACCACACCATTAAAAAGTCTAAATAAATCCTGATGTTGTTGTGTGGCTTGCTGTATCAACATTATGTTATGTTATGCCATCTTTTTGAAGCGCCCAATTACCCGAGGGTGTCCTAGAGCTAGTTACCTTTCCATTGACAGAACCGCGAAAGTAGTGGGAAACAGAAGTGTCAGACCTATTTGCCAAAAAGCCATGTTTTCAGACTTTTCCTGAAAGATATTAAATCAGTAGCATGTCTGAGATATTCGGTGAGATTGATCCAGGCTTTTACTGCCCTGAATATAAAACTTCGGCCTCCCCAAGTTTCCTTTTTTATAGCTGGCACTATAATCCGCTTGGCTCCAGATGAACGAAGATTCCTTTTTAATAAATACCATGTGACCTGTTTCTTCAAATAGTCTGGTCGAGCTCCATGTAGGGCTTTAAACACCGTACACAGCGCCTTAAAACGAACTGTTTCTCACTGAGAGCCAATGCAGTTTTTTCATTCCTTTAGAAACTGAGGCAAGCTTCGGTATGCCAGTAAGAAGCCTAGCTGCAGCATTTTGCAGCATTTGGAGCTTATTCATTAAGCTTTCCTGGATATTTAGGTACACACTGTTACAATAATCAAGCTTTGATAAAATCAAAGCAGTAACCACCGTCTGCCGGCTACCCAAATGAACAAAAAGCAGATATTTTTAATACTTTTGAGAACATATGTGGTTTTAGATGAACCTGCATTTATTTGGTCTCCAAAGTTAAGTTTATCATCAACAATGACACCCAGGTTCTTTACCTTCTTTGCAGGTAACGGAATGGAGCCCTTGGATGAAGGCCACCGGTTGCAGTTCCAGAAGTTAAGGTCATTCCCGAATAAAATTACCTCTGTTTTGCCAGAGTTAAGTTGTAGACAGTTTTCCCCCATCCAGCTGCTTACTGCTTCAATGCAATCCTGAAAACATTTCTCCATACCAACCTCCTGACCGGGTAGTAAAGATACCACAATTTGGGTGTTGTCTGCATACGAAGTGAGATTGAACCCAAAAGCACTAAACAGTTGGGCTAGTGAGGAGACTTATAAATTGAACAACGTCGGACTAAGCGAGGACCCCCTGAGGGACTCCGCAAGGCAGCACAAAAGCTTTGGAGTGGTAATTGCCCAGAGACACAGCTTGAACTTGGTCAGAAAGAAACGAATGAAGAAGTTTCCACGTTTTGCTCTGGATCCCACAGGCCCTTAAACGGTCCATCAGAAGATTATAATTGACCGTATCAAAGTCCGCGGACAGCTCCAGTTGGACCAATGCCGCTCTGCCACCCTGGTCCACCGCTTTCCTGATCTCCTCAGTTGCCTTAATGAGGGCTGATTCCATGCTGTGTCCCTGTCCAAAACTATATTGAGTGGAATCCAAGGCATAAGTCTCTTGGAGAAACGCGCTAAGCTGGGTATTGAGAGCCTTCTCAACTATCTTTGCTGGCAGAGGAAGTCGCAATATTGGGTGTATGCTGTTTGGATGTTTGGGATCCAAATTGGACTTTTTTAAAAGGGGCAGAACAGAGGCCATCTTCCAGGGTTTAGGAAATTGACCTGTTTCCATCATCATATTGAAAATACATGTAAGGGCACATGAAATCGGCCGTGCGGCCAGCTTGGCCACTGCCACTATCAGAACTATCAATTTTACAATGCTGCTCTGTAGTTCACAACCCATTCATAACTGATTGAGAAAATGCAAAATGCTTTTTCCCACCAACCACCAAAGGAACAGATAGCCATGATTCTGATCTGCAGTTAACCACCCCACTGTCACAGGTCTTCATGCATGAAGCTGTTGTACATTACAAATCTGGCTGTTACCAGAGCCATAGAATTTATTCACCATTCTTACAGTCTAAGCTCTCGATCTGTCCATGCATTCACGAAGTGCCCTTATTTCTATGCTTCTACTAAAACTCACAGAAGAGACCTAGAAATAGCCCCAATACTACTGTTTACTATTCAAGGTGCAAGGTCACTTTTTGCCAATACTTCTCACTTGTAAATTGCATTATTTGCTACTTATGCCCACATGCATCAAAGTCAATTGCATTCGCAAACGGTGCGAATCGCAATTTTCGGCCGTTTGCGAATGCAATTGACTAATTTGGAATGCATCATGCATTTCGCAATTTTAGGAATCGCAACCATGTTGCGATTTCTAAAATTGCGATTGCATTTAAGAAATCGCAATTTCAGATTTCCTAAATGCAATGCATGATTATTTTTAAATTGCAAATTCGCACTTTGGAAGGGGTAAATTAGCATGAAGTTGAACTTCATGCTAATTTACCGAAAACTTTCAAACATGCACTAGTTGCATATTTGAAAGGTTTAATTTACACACACACATGTCCTTGGTTCATGTGTGTGTGTAAATTGCACTTAAAGTTAAATTTCAGGTGTGCAGAGAGGGGTTCTTTGGACCCCCCCCTGCACCCTTGAAATTGCATTCACATTTTGCGAATCGCAATTTGAAATTCGCAAAATGTGAATGCCTTCCCATTCATTCCTATGGGCCTTTTGGCCCATGGGAATCAATGGGAAGGGTTTTCCTTAATTGCGATTCGCAAATTGTGAATCGCAATTAAGGAAAAATACCGAATCGCAAAAAATATTGCGATTTTTTAATGCATAGCATTTTGCGATTTCTTAAGTGCGATTCCTTAATTTTCGCAATTAATAAATCGCAAATTCTACAATGATGCATGTGGGCCCATGTTACCATTCCAGCTCAGTCCTTGTATAGCTGGGAAATACTGGGCCAGATGCATCAAGCATCCATTTTGCGATTCCTTATTAGCGAAAAATAAGGAACCGCTAATAAGGAATAGCAAAATGGAATGCATCAAGCAATCACTATAAAAATAGCGATTCCTTAGAATTCCTTAATTGCGACTCGCAAATTGCGAGTCGCAATTAATGAATACCTCCCCATTAATTCCTATGGGCCTAGAGGCCCATAGGAATGAATGGGAAGACAATCTCAATTTGCGAATCGCAATTAGCGATTCGCAAATTGAGATTGCGAGTTCAAGGGTGCAGGGGTGTCCAAAGGACACCCTGTTACACCCCTGAATGTGATCTGTACACATATGTTGCGCACACACATGCCCTTAGGGCATGTGTGTGCGCAACATGAAACTTTGAAAAATGCACAAAAGTGAATTTTTCAAAGTTTTTGCAAATTACCATGAAGTTGTACTTCGTGGTAATTTGCGTGCCCTATTAGCGAATTCGCTATTTTTGATACTTTCATGCATTGCATTTAAGGAATCTCAATTTGAGATTCCTTAAATGCAAACAATCGCAATTTAGCGAATTCTCTATTTGCGATTTTTGCATTTGGGATGATGCATCCCAAATGCAAAAATTGCACTCGCAAAGGGCCAGATTCTGAGAATCTGGCCCTTTTGCGAGCGCATTTCGCTTGATGCATCTGGCCCCATGTGTGTAAGTAAAAGGATTTACAAGTGCAAGGTGACTTTTTGTTAAAACCTCTCATTTGTAAATTGTGCCATTTGCGTCTACTAAAACTCACAGAAAAGGCCTAGAAATAGCCCTATTCCAACTCAGTCCTTGCATAGCAGGGAGATGTGTTTGCTTTTGCCTGCCATACTTCCAGCAAACAGGTACCTTTACTCGTGCAGAAGAGACTGTAATCAAGGACAAACAGGGAGCTTTAACTAATGGAACGCCAGCCACTGCTGAGAGCATTTAGTGCTCTTTGGACCTGTTCAGAGAACAAGTTCCAGAACTCGACAGCCAACAGCTCTGCGTCTGTTGTGAGTGGGATTTTGGGGGACATTCCATGTCCCAGGCAGATCCCAGCTGGAGTGCCTGCGACATACCATTTCCTAGTACATTGTCCAACAAGGGCAAGCAGTATACCTGCGGCACAATCTGTTCTTATGCACGGTAGAGGGGAGCAGACAGGCCAGATCTCCTAATTGACATTCTCAATAAAGGTTCCATCTAATCTACGGGCCAGTGAGTCTGACACAGCAAGAGGTAAAAGAGATGAAAACCTAGGGTCGGACATGTCTAACTGGAAATGCTACTAAAAGAGTGTGGAGGAAGGGAAAAGGACGTGCTGTATCAATAACATGAAAGTATACCCTTTGTGCTACCCTTGACATACTGTGCTTTTTAGGGGGCAGAGGGTAAGGAAACCAGCATCCATGTACACCCTTTCAGTTGCATTTGAAGAGCTGTCCAAAACCTGCTCCCACATCACAGGTAAAAACTAAACATGTTTTGTAGGGGTGCACAGAAATCTGCACCTAACACAGCACGTGTAAGTAAGAATTCTGTTCAACGAGCCATCTGCAGAACTGCTGGATAGTTCATTAAAGATAGCCCTCTTTGCAGTATGATAATGGGTGGGATTGATCTTCAAAGTCCTTCCTGAAACAGCCACAACTTCCCACTTTGCAAAAGAAAGTTGTAAATGTGTCCTTGCTAAGTTACATTTTTGCATGAGAGCAGTTTGAGGACTTTATGGAATTCGCAAAACTTTCCTGAAGTACACCTGAAAAGCTGCACCAGTCGTAGGTTGCCAAGCATACTTCAGGAAACTTTTTTTGAATTCCTTTTATCTGTCTTTACGGAAGTCTTTGATGGGGTACTTTTGACATTGGTGTGGGTTTTTCCTCAAGTAGAAGCCACTTTGATTCCACTATAATGTGTACAATTGCCCAGGGCACTGCCAACTATTTCCAGAGTGGAAGTTTGAGGCTATTTGTGGTGTTCCCAAGCTTACCGTATGATTATGAAACTCATCACTGGAGTGCCCTCCACCACTGCTAGAATGGAATTCACTAACAGGAAATATTACATGATTATGGAGTAATATTGTGTGTAAGTAAAAGGATTTACAAGTGCAAGGTCACTTTTTGTGAATATTTCCCAATTGTAAATTAAGCCCTTTGCACATGTACATTAGATTTAACACACAAATGACTAAAATATCTACTTTACTGGGTAGCAATGTCATAAAGGGCGCATTCGTAATTGGTGAAGACAAAAGTGGAGAGGATTTGTTTGTTTTCCACATCCATTGACTTCATGAGACCTGGGTGTTCAAGTACATTTCTAACATTAGACTGCTGCTTTTAATGCCTCTGGTCTGTTTTGACTTTATAACACCAGTGAAAGCACTGATCAGGTTGAAGGGTTTTGCCTAAATGATAATTTTCACCAACTCCACTATTTGGGCCACATAATCATTCTACAACTTTGACCGTATCCAAAAGGAAGTGCAACAATAGAATATTGGAAGTGACAACAACATGTCGTCTAAAACTACTGTACAAAAAGGTTGACAGTGTTCAATTAATGAGCATGTCAGGCCTTGTTATGCCTTTTAATACATGCTAGTTCAAACAGTGCAGATACTCGGATAGACCTACGCACGTAACATGCACACATTGGGCCTAATTCACAAAGGTGACTTACACTTTTGAGTATGTATACACTTTTGAGTTAGTGTACTACTTTTTGATATTCACAAACTCTGTGTAAGTTACTACTAAAAAGAAAACAGTAGCTAGTCAAGGACTATGCAAGGCTAACACTGGTAATGTAACACCCTCCCATAGAAAACAATGGTGGTTGCAGTACCAGGGGTTGACTATGGGAATCTTCTCAATTTAGGAGCCCCGTGTGCTACTATCTCAAAACTCCAGACGGTGCAAAATTGTGCAGTGCAGGGGCTTCTTGGGATTCCAAACCTTCAATCTGGGAAGCCAACCCTAAAATCTCTACACTGGCTTGCTATTCAGGAGAGAGTTAAATTTAAGGCCATGTGCATTGTCCACAAGACGCTAGCAGGGAAGGGACCGTTCATCAATCGTACCATTATCCTGCCTTACCTCGCGAATAGACGCCTGCATCCAGACGACCTCCACCTTGCCGTAGTTACCAGGAACAACAAGGCTAGAAGTGGTGGTCGCCTGTTTTCTATAATGCTGCCAGGAAGCTGAATACTCTTCCACTTCAACTACGCAGGGAATCTGGTCATTTGACCTGTCATAAACTTCTAAAAACGTGTCTTTTCTCTTAATGTGGTGGTGGTGGTGCCTATTGTTTACAGCTGTTAGCGCTGGGATGCCCCTTGGTAGCTATGCACTTAATAAATGCTTCTTTCATTTCATTCACCTCCTGAAATGATGATGTATTTTTGTGTAGTGAGGGACATACTACAAAGGCATAAATTATGTCAAAATTGTAAATTACAACAAAAGTGCAGTTTGTGAATACAAAAAAGTCGTAAACTCAATCAAAAGGGTAAACTTATTCAAAAGTGCAGTTTGAGAACTAGGACCTTGGCCTTGGAATTTATCAATGAGGGATAGCGAAAAACTGTTACCACATTCAAAGCGGTCTTTCTTCATCAGGAATATGCACAAGACCTAAATAAAAATTATCTGATGTTAGTAGTAATAGTTGCTACAAACAACACGCAGAATCTTGATGTGTTTAATGGCTGTGTGATGATAACTGCCTATAGTCATGCACTGGGCCATAAATAAACATTTAATATAACCAGGGACTGGGGTGGCTATGAGTAAAATCTCCTTCTAATTCAACCATTTAAATATTAGAATTATATGTCTTGATTTCTGTAACCCTATATTTTAGATGATTATAAATATGTATCGCCAAACCCATAGTGGCCCTTTTTATAGTCTTAGTATGAGGTGCATATATACCAAGTGCTAGCACAGCCAATAGGTCTGGTGATGGCTGCCAGCCTTTTGGCGTTGTCAATGATTGTTGTAGGAAGTTGTGTTGCTGGTTGAGTGGGGTGGAACCATACTCAAGCAGAAACCACAATTACTCTCAGGGTGACATCACAAGCAAACCCCAAAATGAACCTGTTTTCAACTTTGTGGTAGCTTGGCACGAAAGCAGTCAGGTTTACCTTAGAGGCAGTGTGAAAAATATGTAAATATGCAGCACGTCAAACAAAAATATAGTGAAAACACAACACAAGAATAAACCAACACCAATTAAGGAAAATTGAGTGACATTTAATAAATTATGTGAGAATAAAACGACAAATATCCAATTCATAGTAGCAGTAGAGTAGCAGTCCGTTTTGAAGCAGAGCATCACAACAGTCTTGAACATTATTTCACTGTTCCAAAGGTGTATTGAAGCTTATGGTCTTAGAGTCCAATATTTAAACTTGGTGCCAGCTTTGAAGTAGTAGAAGGTTCTAGAGATTTCCACTCCCAGGGGTGTTTGTAATTGCCTACCTCCCTTCCTAGGTCCCAGCTTGTCTGGAGCTCAAAAGACTAGTGTCAAACCCTTTGTGAGTGTGCAGGAGCAGAGCCTTTATAATGTGCAAGTGTGGTAGGTAACAGCTCATTCCCTTATCAAGTTAGAGATGGCCCATCCTGCCAACACCTAGTACCCCTTTGTGTCACTGTCTGGGAGCAATACAAAGAGACCATTGACCAGTTACACCTAGTAATGTGACCCAGGATACAGACTACAGGCATAAAACATTTAGGATACGAAAATGCCAATTTTCTAAAAGTGGTACAAAAGGGGGTGGTGATGGACGGAGCATCTGAATCAATCAAACACTCACACCCAGTCAAAAGATCTGGGTTTAATCCATCACCATTCTTTAGCCCACTCTGACACCCCAGTTCAGACATGGCTATATGCAAATCAGTCTGACCCTGTGCCTCATGGGAACAGTCCAGCCCGAACTGCCAAGCCATGCCTTCCCTGGACCGGAAACAAGCTTCCGAGGACAGGTTTCTGGCATTCCAGCCGTCTTCAGCCCGGCTGCTTGAATCCAGTGGCAAAGTGAGCAAGGGACTCACGTCTGAGCATACCCTGCCACACTTATGGCGGCCAAAAGCGGTACAAAAGGGGGTGGTGATGGACGGAGCATCTGAATCAATCAAACACTCACACCCAGTCAAAAGATTTGGGTTTGATCCATCACCGTTCTTTAGCCCACTCTGACACCCCAGTTCAGACATGGCTATATGCAAATCAGTCTGACCCTGTGCCTCATGGGAACAGTCCAGCCCGAACTGCCAAGCCATGTCTTCCCTGGACCGGAAACAAGCTTCCGAGGACCCGTTTCTGGCATTTCAGCCGTCTTCAGCCCGGCTTGCTTGAATCCAGTGGCAAAGTGAGCAAGGGACTCACGTCTGAGCATACCCTGCCACACTTATGGCGGCCAAAAGCGGTACAAAAGGGGGCGGTGATGGACGGAGCATTTGACCCAATCAAACACTCACACCCAGTCAAAAGATCTGGGTTTAATCCATCACCGTTCTTTAGCCCACTCTGACACCCCAGTTCAGACATGGCTATATGCAAATCAGTTTGACCCTGTGCCTCATGGGAACAGTCCAGCCCGAACTGCCAAGCAATGTCTTCCCTGGACCGGAAACAAGCTTCCGAGGACCGGTTTCTGGCATTTCAGCCGTCTTCAGCTCGGCTTGCTTGAATCCAGTGGCAAAGTGAGCAAGGGACTCACGTCTGAGCATACCCTGCCAGACTTATGGCGGCCAAAAGCGGTACAAAAGGGGGTAGTGATGGACGGAGCATCTGAATCAATCAAACACTCACACCCAGTCAAAAGATCTGGGTTTAATCCATCACCGTTCTTTGGCTCACTCTGACACCCCAGTTCAGACATGGCTATATGCAAATCAGTCTGACCCTGTGCCTCATGGGAACAGTCCAGCCCGAACTGCCAAGCCATGTCTTCCCTGGACCGGTCCTTTCTAATATACAGGGAGATGCGGTGAACTTACAAGTGGCTAATACCTTAACAAGCTTCCGAGGACCAGTTTCTGGCATTTCAGCCGTCTTCAGCTCGGCTTGCTTGAATCCAGTGGCAAAGTGAGCAAGGGACTCACGTCTGAGCATACCCTGCCAGACTTATGGCGGCCAAAAGCGGTACAAAAGGGGGTAGTGATGGACGGAGCATCTGAATCAATCAAACACTCACACCCAGTCAAAAGATCTGGGTTTAATCCATCACCGTTCTTTGGCTCACTCTGACACCCCAGTTCAGACATGGCTATATGCAAATCAGTCTGACCCTGTGCCTCATGGCAACAGTCCAGCCCGAACTGCCAAGCCATGTCTTCCCTGGACCGGAAACAAGCTTCCGAGGACCGATTTCTGGCATTCCAGCCGTCTTCAACCCGGCTTGCTTGAATCTAGTGGCAAAGTGAGCAAGGGACTCACGTCTGAGCATACCCTGCCACACTTGTTGCGGCCAAAAGCGGTACAAAAGGGGTTGGTGATGGACGGAGCATCTGAATCAATCAAACACTCACACCCAGTCAAAAGATCTGGGTTTAATCCATCACCGTTCTTTAGCCCACTCTGCCACCCCAGTTCAGACATGGCTATATGCAAATCAGTCTGACCCTGTGCCTCATGGGAACAGTCCAGCCCGAACTGCCAAGCCATGTCTTCCCTGGACCGGAAACAAGCTTCGGAGGACCGGTTTCTGGCATTCCAGCCATCTTCGGCCCGGCTTGCTTGAATCCAGTGGCAAAGTGAGCAAGGGACTCACGTCTGAGCATGCCCTGCCACACTTGTGGCGGCCAAAAGCGGTACAAAAGGGGGTGGTGATGGACGGAGCATCTGAATCAATCAAACACTCACACCCAGTCAAAAGATCTGGGTTTAATCCATCACCGTTCTTTAGCCCACTCTGCCACCCCAGTTCAGACATGGCTATATGCAAATCAGTCTGGCCCTGTGCCTCATGGGAACAGTCCAGCCCGAACTGCCAAGCCATGTCTTCCCTGGACCTGAAACAAGCTTCCGAGGACCGGTTTCTGGCATTCCATCCGTCTTCAGCCCGGCTTGCTTGAATCCAGTGGCAAAGTGAGCAAGGGACTCACGTCTGAGCATACCCTGCCACACTTGTGGCGGCCAAAAGTGGTACAAAAGGGGGTGGTGATGGACGGAGCATCTGAATCAATCAAACACTCACACCCAGTCAAAAGATCTGGGTTTAATCCATCACCGTTCTTTAGCCCACTCTGGCACCCCAGTTCAGACATGGCTATGTGCAAATCAGTCTGACCCTGTGCCTCGTGGGAACAGTCCAGCCCGAACTGCCAAGCCATGTCTTCCCTGGACCGGTCCTTTCTAATATACAGGGAGATGCGGTGAACTTACAAGTGGCTAATACCTTACGCGATGTCCCAATGCCGAAAAACCCAGACAGTTACAGAGAATTATTACGGCACCTTATAAAACCATTGGCCGCAATAGTTTAGGTGTCAAGCCCTTTTCTGCTAAAGATAAAAAACAAACTCAGGGTGCGAAGTCTAAAACAGACGTTCAAACCACAGCTCCAAAGAAAAATTGGAACAGAAATAAAAAACGGGGGAAACAGCAACAGAAACAGGAGTCCCATCCCCCATCACCAGTGCCTGCATCTACTGAGCGCGTTTATGAGTTGCGCAACAGCACTACGATTAAGTCGCCTTATCGATTTCAGGTTCCTGATCAACGCTCTCCTCGTTCTTTACAGGACACATCGGCCTCATCGTCCGGTGGTGGAGGCGGCGGCAGAGGTCGGGGTGGCCAGCAGAGTCGCTTCCAGCCCCGCCCGAAATACGGCAAAGGCAAGCACAGAAAAGACCCCAGTTTCAGAAAAAGAAAGTTGCCGTTTTAACAGCGAGATATGCCACAGATAGTGAGAGCGCAGCTTCAGAATCAGACATGGGCGCTGACATTGTTGGACAGCGGGGCGGAGATTACCATAGTGTGAGAGGCCCTTCGTCCACTACTGAAGGTGACAGCGACTGACCAATATGTTGTTGTAGAGACAACTGATACTAGAGTAGCTCCCCCTGATAGTCTTTTTGAAATTGTCCTTTTAATTGAAGGTGACATACAACGTACCATAAAAGGGGTATTTTGGGAAAATCTTACAACTACCTATGACATTTTGTTAGCAGAGGCTGACTGGCCCCACCTTTTGTTCTCGCGGCTCCGAGTGGGGAGGTGGTAATCCTCCCTAGTTTCGCGCACACAGTGTCTAAAGAGCATGCGCTGAATTTTGCAGACGAGTGGGCTAAGGCCCTTGCACCGGCTTTGTACTGTACGTACTGTGGTTGGGATACATTTTCCCCACACCACGAGATTCCCTTACGATCTATGCCACAGCCTCAACCTCAATATCCCATCTGGCGTGAACCTAGGATTTCCGTTGCAGAAATCCTTGAACAATTGGAATATCAAGGAGTGATTAAAACTTGCGTGTCACCGATGAATAACCCACTTTTTACTGTGACCAAGCCAGACGGTTCGTACCAATTGGTATTGGATTATCAGCATTTAAATTTGCATTGCCGTACTTGTGCAGTACAAAATACCCACAGCTCTGCTTTAGTCGATGGTCTTGTGCGAAAAAGGTTTAAAACCACACTTGACATATCCAAAGTTTTTTTTGCCCACAATCTGTCTGGTCTAAGTTCCCAATGGACCAGTTTTGCCAGTGGCGGCAAATAACGGCAATTTGAATGCCTGGCCATGGGCTATAAGAATAGTCCGGGTGTGTTTGCTGCCCGCATTGTCTCTCTCTTGGAGAGAGTAGACCCAGATGCGTGTTCGTATGTGGATGACATTTATCTCATAGACGACGAAATTTGGCCGCATCTGTGTCTCGTTGACTGCATAATTTGTAACTTTGCGGACTTCGGTTACAAATTCAATTTTGCAACGTCTCACATTGCAGAGTACACAGTGTTGTTCTTGGGCTATGAGCTCAACAATGAAGGTCGAGGGTTGGCTCCTCACTTCTTGGAAAAATGTGCACAGCTGTGCGCTCCTACAACACTGAAAAAATTACAGTTCTTGCTGGGATTTTTTAATTTCGGGCGTACCTATATTCCCGAATATGCCCAGCATACCAAGCCTTTGTATGCTTTGATACAACCTACTTTTACCAAATCATGCTGACTGCCTGAACATTCAGCCATTTTGCAATCTTTGCAGGCTGATCTTCTAGAATCTAAATTCTTACTGACTCGTGATAACCACACCAACCTGGTGATAAGAATCATCCCTGGGGTGGTGGGTTTCACTTACCTTACTTTTAACGAAGGTGACACGGTACCAATCGCTTACAAGTCACACTTGTACACTTCGGCTGAAATGCGGTTTACCACTGTGGAGAAAGTTTTGACAGCACTGTAAATGGCGATTCTAGAGGAACGTGCACTGTCGCAGAGAAAACGCATATTGGTTGTTACCCCGTATCCTGCCCTAGAGGCAGTGACGAAGGCCAGTGTCCCAAATTCTAAAGCTTTGCACCCACGGTGGATACAATGGGCTGCATCATTGACGTCTCCGGATGTCATATTTATTTTTGATGCCGCCTTACAGTCACAAGATATTTACAGATTGAGTTTGTTCATCCTGCGCCATTGACTATGCAGCCTTTGGAGGATTTCCATTGTACCATTTACACTGATGGTTCAGCGCAAGTTGCGCATGGGTCTAACCATGCATACGTCTCAGCTTGTGCCATGCAGACTGATAAATTCAAGTTCGATGTCGTGCATACACAGACATTAGGGGACTGTACCGCACAATTGGCAGACCTCCGTGCTCTGATGCTTGCATTGGAGTACTCTGATCCTAGTGTGACAACTCTTATTGTTAGTGATTCATACTACTGTGACAAGTCTTACAATGAAAACCTGTTCTTTTGGGTTCAGAATGATTTTCGTGATTCCAAGGGTAGCACGATAAAACATAAAATGATCTCGTTCGAGTGGCTGAGCTTAAAGAGCAGTTGCCACTCGTGTATGTAATTCACACTCTCGGTCATCAGCGCGTGGGAGTTCACGCTGTTGGCAATAGTTTAGCCGATGAGGCCGCAAAAACAGCAGTATCCACATATTTGGTTACAGCAGTTACACGTTCCAAAAGTAAGATTGATGATGACATCTTGGTGGCTGTAGCCGCTACTGAGAAGGGAAGTAAATGTCCTAAGGGTTTCCCTTCGAAGTATTCATATCACTTAAGTCCTAATAAAGGTCCTTATGTGAAAATACTGGACGTTGGTGAAAGACTGATTCCCAACGCGGACCACAGGTCCATACTGATTACAGCTGCTCACAAGGGTGTTGCGTCTGCGCATTCAGGCGTTTCGGCTATTGTATCTCAGTTACAACAACGTTTTTGGTGGCTGGGACTATACAAACAGACGCGTGATTATGCCCTTCAATGTGACATTTGCCAGCAGATTAAGCCTTCAACTGCTACGTGTCCTCCCCAGACACAGTTGTGCATTTCTAATAGACAACTTGGTTGTGTTTATTTAGATCACTGTGGTCCTTATTCCTCTGATACTTCGTATAAGTACATCTTAGTTGCAGTGGATTCTTGCACACGCTTTGTGTGGGTGTGGCCACACCGCAGCCCTGATTCACTAACTGTCATAAGAGACTTCCGTGTCTTTGTAGGGATTTTTGCCTGTGGCACCTTCCATTCGGATCAGGGTCCTGCTTTCGCCTCTAAGGCGTATAAGGATGCCATGACTTCGTTGGGGGTCCAAATCAAGTTTTCGTCTCCATACAGACCTGAGGGTAATAGTGTTGTGGAACAAATGAACCGAGATTTAAAGCAGTCTTTGACAGCTAGAGTTATAGGCACAGGCAGGAACTGGCTGGCCCACCTAAATAGCATACAACGTGCACTTATAATCTCCCTAGAAGGTCTCTGGGTGGGCGGACCCCATACAAAATGCTCTTTGGTATCAAAATGTTCGTCCCGGACCTGGACGGTCTAGACCAGACGGCGGTTGCTGCCCCCTTTGACGTAGATGAACATTGTCATGTTTTACAGAATGTACAAGAGACGAGAGACAGTCTTACAAAGGAACACTTGCCCTCCACATCTGATGCTGCGTTGCAGAATCCGGTAGTTGTCTGGTTACCCCAAGTTGGAGAACTGGTTCGCGAGAAGATCGAAAACAAAAAAGAATTTGGTCCCTCATATCGAGCTCCAGTTCCAGTGCTTGGAGTGAAGGGCACAAGAACAGTCATTTTACCACCACTTCCAGGTTGTAAAGAACATAGGTACATCTTCATTGACAATGTCAAACTACACAGAGTGGCCGATTCTTCTTAGTATGACTCCTGCGGTCTCTTGTCCATCGATTTTGAGAAATTCTGTTTTGGTCCTGGCTCCTAACCCCAGGCCTGACGTTGCCTTCGAGATGCCTGCAGTTTCAAGTCCTTTGTGAAGCTCTCCATCTGATGCTCACCTTGATGAGACTGAATATACTTACCCCACTGACTTATCGATGCCTGATTTGCAAACCTGTTTGGCTACAGAGTTCAGATTTTATTTGACACGGACACTCACACATCGAAGACCCATTCAAAAATCTAAATTTTTGCATCATGGTTTAAAAAAAAAATTTTGATTCCTCCTTGGTCCTACATTTGGTTGGTGCTTCTTTCGATTTACCGGTTCATGTCTATTGAATTTGTGGTGTATTTTTTCCGCCTTGTCAATGGACACTATGTTGAAGAGAGAACATGCATTCAATATATTAATGGAACATTGGCTCCCCATTCCTCATCTCACAGATTGAAGAGGGACCTGGCTTTTGTTAACATAACTGCTTGGCCCGTCTTAGATGGGAGTGTGTGGTATGCTATTAGATTTCAAATTCACAGACCCACAGAGGTTATTAATGTCCAAAATGTCCTAAGGGTTTCTATGGGGGATGTGATTAAACAGAATTTACGTTCTGATCATTGGGATGTTCATGCCGCAGAAGCTTTGTTTTCTGATTTGAAATTTTATGCTGCCTTTGATGCTGAAGATTTGTATCTGGATACCGCAACTTATGGTGATTTGTTTTGTTATCAACACTTTGGCAATCACTACTTGCATAAGGATAACACCAGGAGGAATATGGTTAATCATACACAATGGGAACATTGTCCCGCTCCTGTACAAGGCAGTTCCACATCTCTTTTAAAGAGGTTCACTTATTTGACTGATTTTAATCATTCAAATCCCAATACATTTTATTTTAAAATGACCGAAAAGTCCACTTCCAAAGTTAAACTTAACCACACAAAATTATTGTATTCAAAGTCCTTTTTAGACCAATTGGCTGTTGGGGGCTACGAGCTGTGGAAAGATACTATTGATCTTAAATCTGTTTGGGGTTCTAAAGATTGGCATGTGTAAGGCACCAAGGCTTTGCATCGTGCATGCCTCATCCCGAACCATATGTTGTTTTTGAATTCTGCAATTTCACAAACAACTTGCTTTGGATTGGCTACTACTAAAAAATTAAATGCTCTTTCTTTTCCTGAATTAGAAGAATATTCCGGTTGGAATAATAATACCAACTTTTCGATCAGAGATTTACAGACCCTGTTACTGAATTCTACCTTTAACATATCCAGTTTGGATCCTAAGGGATGGTTGCTGTGGCACAAAAGTGCAGATTCTTGCCAGCATTGTTTTCTGGGTTTAGCTTAAGGCTACACACAGGTCAGGGTGGATCCCCGTTTTGAAAGTGACCATTCTGTGACTACCTATTCTGTAGGGAAATGATGTGAAAGTTGGCTCAAACATTCCACTTTGGCATCAGTTAAGCTGCATTTATCTAAATTGACTGACGATGTTGATCTGAATGATTTTGTGAAGGGCCCGGCTTCCGGCAGATCTAAAAGATGGATATATGCTATTTACAACGAGGTTTGGAAACTGTCCCAAATTGAGGTGGCTTTCCACATTAGAGCTATAGATGAAGCAAATTTAGAAAAAGTGCTAGCAGTTGTAGATAACAGCATTAACACGCTTTCTTCCCGCATTTACACATTGGATAATATTGTTTCATCTGTTGTTGATATTGTGCAAGAAGATGTGTCTGTTTTGTACCATGGTCAAAATAAATTGCGTTCTGTTATGCAGTATGCATGGACCTTGCAGACCTTAAAATCTGGGAAAGTGCCATGGAACTACATGAATACTTCGTCATTATTTGCCCCGTTTAATTTGACTGACAAGCAACGTTTTATGTCAATGAAAGATGCAACATTTTCTATGCTACACATTGAAAAGAAAGAACCGTTACCTTTTTCTGTGGCCGAAACAAATTCTGCAACGTGGCTTATCCATGGATTGTTCTCTTTGCTTTTTCCCCTTTTCAAGTTCAAGGCCTGTATGAAGTACTACGCAATAGGCAGATATGAACCTCTGGGCACCGCTTATCTTCATGAAGCTTGGTCACTACCATTTACCTATAGGTGCCTTAGGAAGGGAAAAGAGGTTTACTTGAATGGTGAAGATTGCACTACAACGCCAGAGCACTCATTAATGTGTAGGAATATCCAATTACATTGCTCTTGTAACCAGAAAGAGCCTAATTTAGCCTGTATTTTGAAAGGTACACCAGCACCTGCTATCATACCCACATTCACATTACTGGCAAACAGGAGTTATTTACTTTTAAATAATGAAGATTGTTGTGGGATGGTAGCCGGAATTTCTAACGTGGTTACAGTCAGTGTGCGTGTGGTTTGTTGTAAAAATCTAATGTTTCCTCCTCCGCATGGGAAGCTTGATGTTTCCATCTGGCTGACGATTCCGACCTTGAAAGCAGAGTTCAACAAGATGAGTCGTATAAGAGCTCTATCTGCTTGTGAAACATTTGCCCTTCACGTGGCAAACACTCCCACAGAAGTGCATGCTTTATTAAATACGGATTTGCCCTTGCATTTCAGTAAATTAATTCACACTATCTTTAATGCATCCTCCACCACAGGGCTGGCTCATTTTTTCAAAGTTGTTAGCAGTGGCCTTGTGACTTCTTTTCAAACTATATTTGGTGTGTTCCGGGCATTCTTTCTTTCGATCTTTTCCAGCCTGTTTGGTGGATTTCCTTTAATGCTAGCTCTGGCCGCAGGTATACTTCTGTTGTTTTGTTTATTTCAAAATGGATGCACGTTCTGTGTTGCGAGAAGGTCTGTCACAATGGTTGCTGCTCTGCAACCGAATACTTGAGTATTATGGAGCGCTGCCTTCTTGCTACCTTGAGTGTGGCTTATGGATTATCGTTTCGATTTTCCTTTTTCACATGCGTTCAGCCTGTCTTACATTGCCTGAGTTACGATTTCGACTGGGCCCTGGATTTGTGTCTCTGTAATACGGTGTCTCCCAATGCGGATTATGATCAGCTTATGAGCCCCTTAGTTGCTCATGAATTGCTTTGTTCTTGCGGAGGGATTATGGCCTTTGCAGCGATGCATGGAGTCCTGGGACGTTTGAATGTTTTCGCAAAGGCGCAAGATTTCTTGGCATGCAGCTTCATTGAAGAAACACAAAGTTGTTCTCTGATGGTGCTAGAGGCTCCGGTAATTGAAGAACATGTATGTTCTTTCCCTTCGCTGAATTGGATGGCTGAACTGTTTTCAGATGAGGACAGTGACTTCATATTGTAGGCTGTTGATGCATATTTTGCGTATACATTTTTGGAGTGAGATGTGCTATCGCTTCTCTCTCACACATGACCAATGTCAAATATTGGACATTCGGTACTTTTTTGTAAATTTTTTATTTTTTTTTGGTTTTCACTTTTTTCCACCCAGCACTATTGGCTTCCGTATTTCAGATGCTAAAATTGACAATTTATGGAATTTCTTCCCATTTATTTCTCACTGTGGTAATTTGAACTTGGTTCTGACTATCGTTCTTGAACTCTGCTTTCCAAAATTGCCCCCTTTTTCTTATCCGTGCTCGGATCAAGGGAGGGTGTCATGG
This sequence comes from Lissotriton vulgaris, assembly GCF_964263255.1. Classification (NCBI taxonomy): domain Eukaryota; kingdom Metazoa; phylum Chordata; class Amphibia; order Caudata; family Salamandridae; genus Lissotriton; species Lissotriton vulgaris. The sequence continues at coordinate 1,209,776,289 of NC_141696.1, forward strand.
GGATGAGCCTTGCATTTACTCTATGTTAAGTTGGCATGAGCTTATTAGAAGTTTAAACGCCATTTGTCCTTTCTGCTGCCTTTGCACATGGCACACATTATTATAAATCTTTAGAGTTTAGCAGAGTGTTTTGCTTCACACGAGAATAATATGTTTTTCTATATTAGTAGCCTTGCTTGGTAAGCTTTGTCTGAACAGTGAGTGCTGAGGCCTTCAAGGTTATTTCAACACAGTGTTTGTTGTTCGGACTGATCAGCGCACGTTCTAGACATAACATATATGCAGCTGTGGCCACCTCTGAATTTGGCGCGTTTAATAATGCACTGCGTAGGCATGATCACACACACTTGGAGAACATTCGCATGCAGAGAGCTGTGGCAGAAACTGATGTGATCCATTTCTGCTAGGACCAGAGGTATGGGGTCGCCCTTGTAATCCCAAGAGACATTCTGTAGATATAAAATAACCTACTAGCAAGGGAGGGTGATTTATAGGTGTATTCTAACCCATTTCCATTTAGCATTGTAATATGCTTTCTCCCTTTGTATTTTATGGAATAGTAACTATGCTTATAATCTTGTTGCTTATAATATGTTTGCTTGTATTAGGTAAGATACTGCGCATGAGAACATGGCATTAGAAATTAATATTTCAAACTTGCTCTTGTCTCCTTTTACTCCCTGTTTTGGACTGGCATGAGAGTATAACGAAAGAGTGTTCATGTGTTCCACATTGCCTGAGGTATTCTAAGTTCCATGTTCTGAGTTGTCTAATCATTGGGGTTATGGAAGAACCAATGAGACACTGATTGCTAGTCTGATAGGGGATTTTGGCTACTAAGGGTAGTTTGGTACACCCTAATTCACTGAGGTTCCAAGTCTCTATGCACAGTTCTGTGTATGAGCAGAATCCCTGCTACAACGGAGGTCCTCATCCTCGGCTCCACGCCTTCAGCCTGGGACGACTCCAGGTGGCTGACAACACTAGGAACCGCCCGACGCCCACCGACCACGCACGCAACCTGGTGGTCATCCTCGACTCCGACCTCTGCATGACTAAACAGGTCAACGCCGTCTCCTCATCCTGCATCAACACCCTCCGAATGCTCTGCAGGATCTTCAAGTGGATCCCCACCAAAACAAGAAGAACAGTCACCCAGGCCCTTGTCACCAGCAGGCTGGACTACGGAAACGCCCTCTACCAGGAACTTCGGCCAAGCTCCTGAGATGACTGCAACGCATCCAGAATGCCACAGCACGTCTGATCCTCGACAACCCCCGCCACAGCCACATCTCACCCCACCTGAGAGACCTGCACTGGCTCCCCGTCCACAAGAGAATAACCTTTAAGCTCCTCATCCACGCACACAAAGCTCTCCACAACACCGGCCCAGCATACCTCAACAGACGACTCAGCTTCTACACCCCCACCCGCCAGCTTCGCTCCACTGGCCTCTACCTCGCCACAGTCCCCTGCATCTGAAGAAGGACAGTTGGTGGCAGATCCTTCTCCCACCTCGTCGCCAAGACCTGGAACACCCTCCCACCAACCTACGGCACACCCAAGACCTACCGGCCTTCAGAAGGCTCCTCAAGACCTGGCTCTTCGATCAGTAGCAGCCCCCATAGCGCCTTGAGACCCTCACGGGTATGTAGTGCGCTTTACATGTGTATTGATTGATTGATTGATTGATTGATTCCACATGGGAACAGTCCAGCCTGAACTGCCAAGCCGGGTCTTCCCTGGACTGGAAACTAGCATCTAGGGACTGGTTTAAGGGTAAACCCCTCATCAGCCAGGCTAGCTTGAATCCAGTGGCAAAATTAGCATGGGACCCGTGTCTGGGCATCCCCTTCTTTGGAAGCCAATTCTACCCAGTTTAAGGGAGAGAGCAAAATCGGTTTTAGCAGTGGTTCGCAATGGTGAAGTCTACAAGCCAACAAAAATGGGATCAGAAAACAGGAGGGCGAAGACAAAAAGTCTAGGATTACCCTGTAGAAAGGGCCAAGTCAAACAATTTTCTTTTTTTGTTGCATTTATTATTGGGGAAGCTGCCAAACACTGCTAAATCTAAAAAAAAAGCAAAAGAAAAAATATTCTTTTGATCTCAAAAAGAACACATTTCCTAAATAGTCCCTAGAACCAAAGGGAGCTACAGGTTGTATGGATGTGCGTGTTGTGAAAGGGAAGAGTGCTGTCACTCTTAGTGAAGTTAGCCAATGGCCTAAGTGGGCAGACCCTGTACCCCACAGAAAAAGCTATAATGGGCAAAAGAAAAATATGAGTGACACAATGACACTTCCAATGGATGATATGGGCTGGCTGAAAGCCACTGTAAGTATGCATATCTTAATTTTAGTTAAAAAAAGGGCTTGGCTAATACCAGACCTAAACATATTTGATGCCGCTGGTGGGGTGGAGATTCCATTGATAAAGGACTCTTCAACACACTGTATATTTTGTGTGCCACTAGAATAACATCTGACATTAATACCATGTCCTAAACACTGCCTACAAAAATAACTATCCATTGAGGTTAATAATAGAAATCTACAAACAATGAGATGATATTTAGTACACAATATTTATGTCAGATGATATTCTTGTACAGTCAAATATTTTTGACCAATGATTCTTCAGGCTCCTAGCATGCCTCCTTCTACGAGAGGATTTTGTTCGCATTTCTCATCTGATGGGATGAGACAGGTGTGCCTGTTGTCAGGGAAATGAATCGTCACCCTCTCACAGGATAAGACATTCCTCGGTGCTGGAGTCCCTTTGCTTTGTCACATGTTTAAAGAAAATAATTTGCAGCTGTCAAGTGGCATTAAAAAATGTTATCCCATTTAGGTCTCGCCTGATCCAGCGCATGCGCTGTCTGGCCGAGACATTTGGTAGGTGAGTTTTCAAAGTGCTACTGGCTGGCTACTCGCTTGCGTTCATGCAAGCGTGTGCGCGCGCAGCTGCCATCTGTCTCCTCCATCACGGGTCATTAAGTTGCTTGTTTTTATTTCCTGTGCTTTCCCCTCTGCCTCCGTCCGATCACTTCAATTTATTTGGATCCAAATGTAAATTACCATGGTGCGCAAACTTTTTCAAGTTGCATCAAAATAGTCTTATTATTATTAGTCTTATGAATAAACTTATTGGTCTCAAACTTTGTAGTCTCTTCCATGCCCGACCATGTATTTACTCTGCTCGTCAATGCCTACCAACTAAGCATGGGCGGAAAATCCGTTACGCTCGCGGATTTTGCGGATTTTCGGTAAATTCGCAATCCGCGAACGCTCGCGAATTTACCGAAAATCCGCAAATTCGCACGCAGCGGATTTTTTTTTCTTGGTGATACAATTTTGCGGCGTGCGGTGTAAGTTCGCAATTGCGAACTGGTACAAAACCCTCGCGACCTGGCAGAAATCCTTACGAACTGGCAGAAATCCTTGTGAACACAAAAAAAGCATTCAGCAGGTTCAAAAGTTCAAACTCATCATTAGTAACCATTCCCTGTAGTGCTTCCTGACAAGGGCCCCTCCAGAGTTCAGTTGCTAGTTGCAACAATTGTATGACCCTGCTCTGACCCTCACAGCAGGCTCATAGAATAGCTACAAGTAGACCACAAAGGTCCTGGAAAAAAAAATTGCACTGCAACAGAAAGCAAATTACAGATAAGGAAGCAGGTGCCAGACTGGAATTTTAAAACAGTGACACATTAATAAATCAACCCCAAATTAATTCATATCAGTTGAAGCAGGCAGGTGTGCTTTCTTTTTCCCCCATAATCTACAGTGATGATGAACAAGAGGGTGGCATTGATGTACCAGAGGGTGGCATGGGTGAAACAGAGGGTGCTGGGTACCTGTGATGATGAATAATAATAATAATAATACCGATATTTATAAAGCGCGAACAGCTACCTCACAAGGAGGTGTCCCGGCGCTGAGTGATCATTTTTCCAGGTAAGAATGGGCGGAGAAAGGGGAGAGAGTGTTTAGTTATTCTGGGAAAAGAGCCAGGTCTTTAGCTGCCTCTTAAAACTGGCTTCCGTTGGAGCCAGTTGGATGTTGACCGGTAGGGCGTTCCAGAGTGTCGCCGTGCAGGCAGAGAAAGATCTGCCTCCGAGTCTGGCTCTCTTGGCGCGGGGGATGGAGAGCAGGTTTCGTGAATTAGAGCGCAAGCATCTCTCCTGATAGTATCTGGGGAGTCTAAGCTTTAAATAGGAGGGGCAGGTCCCCTTTTGGGCTCTAAACGCCAGAGTTAGAGCTTTAAACTTGATTCTGCAGGCTACAGGGAGCCAATGCAGATCGCGCAAGAACGGAGAGACATGCTGTTTAAAAGGGATGTTTTTTAGCAGTCTCGCAGCCGCGTTCTGCACGATCTGCAGTCGTTGCACCAGATATTTGGGTAGGCCGAGGTAGAGGCCGTTTGCGTAGTCCAGTCTGGAAGTGACTGTAGCATGGACCACCGACTTGCGACAATCTTCAGGCAGGAGGGACAGAAATTTGCGAAGGTTTCTTAGTTTATGGAGACAGCACGCAGAGACCTGCTGTATATGTGAAGAAAAGGAGAGACTCTCATCCCATCTTACTCCCAGATTTTTCGCATTGGTGCTGGGTAGAGGAGGGATACCCATTTCGGAGGGCCACCACAGGCTTGGGGGGGGCCGAGTATGTTTGCCAAAGAAGATGACTTCCGTCTTGCTTGCATTCAATTTGAGTTTGTTTGCATTCATCCATTTGGCAACATCTCGCAAGCATCCCTTCATATTGCTGAAGGCTGCCTCTGAGACGTCCGAGAAGGGGAAAATTAATTGTGTGTCGTCGGCGTATGAAATCGCCTTGACACCCCAGTTAGCAATAAGGGAGAAGAGAGGAGCCAGATAAATATTAAAAAGTAGTGGACTGAGGGCCGAGCCCTGAGGGACACCACACCAGAGGGGTTTAGGTTTTGAGGAAAGGGGGCCCAAGGCTACTTTCTGGGTACGATCCGTGAGATAGGACTGTAGCCAGCCCAGAGCCTTATCTTCCAGGCCTGTTTTTTTTAGCCTTGACAGTAGCCTCACATGGTCCACAGTATCAAAAGCGGCAGATAGATCCAGGAGCACCAACATAGCCGATGCTCCTGAATCTAAAGACCACCTGATCGACTCAGCCACTTCTATCAGAGCGGTCTCAGTGCTAAAGCCCGCCCTGAAACCCGACTGGGTTTCATGTAGTGTGTCTCTTTCTTCTATGAACCTGTTCAGTTGGCGCTGTATCAGTTTTTCAAGCATTTTGCCAGGGGCTGCTAACAGGGAGATTGGCCGGAGATTGCTCAAATCATCCGGGGCACCGTTTGGTTTCTTTTTTAAAGGCAGGAGTGTGGCATGTTTCCAGCAATCAGGGAATAGACCAGTTTTGATAGATGTATTCCAGATATGTAGCAACATAATCGTGACCGTTGCGAGCCGACATGTAAGTTCGCAATTGCGAACTGGTACAAAACCCTCGCGAACTGGCAGAAATCCTTGCGAACTGGCAGAAATCCTTGCGAACACAAAAAAAGCATTCAGCAGGTTCAAAAGTTCAAACTCATCATTAGTAACCATCCCCTGTAGTGCTTCCTGACAAGGGCCCCTCCAGAGTTCAGTTGCTAGTTGCAACAATTGTATGACCCTGCTCTGACCCTCACAGCAGGCTCATAGAATAGCTACAAGTAGGCCAGAAAGGTCCTGGAAAAAAAAATTGCACTGCAACAGAAAGCAAATTACAGATAAGGAAGCAGGTGCCAGACTGGAATTTTAAAACAGTGACACATTAATAAATCAACCCCAAATTAATTCATGTCAGTTGAAGCAGGCAGGTGTGCTTGCTTTTTCCCTCCATAATCTACAGTGATGATGAACAAGAGGGTGGCATTGATGTACCAGAGGGTGGCATGGGTGAAACAGAGGGTGGCAGGGGTGAAACAGAGGGTGCTGGGAACCTGTGATGATGAACCAGACGTAGAAACAACATAATCGTGACCGTTGCGAGCCGACATGTAAGTTCGCAATTGCGAACTGGTACAAAACCCTTGCGAACTGGCAAAAATCCTTGCGAACTGGCAGAAATCCTTGCGAACACAAAAAAACAAATTCGCAAATTCGCGAGAATTCGCGGATTTTGCGGATTGCGAGTTCGCAAATTCGCAAAATTCGCGAACGCCAGATCCGCAAAATTCGCCCATGCTTACTACCAACTATACAAATTGGCATCGGGCCTAATTTAATTGCTCCCAACAAGCAAATTGCATGGATTACAGTACGCACACAGACACAACCACACACACAACCACACACAAACACATCCACACACACAACCACACACACAACCATAACCACACACAGCCACACAATACCACACACACAACCGCACCCACAACCACACCCACAACCACACAAAACCACACACATAACCACACACACAACCACACACAACCACACACTCAACCACACACACACAACCACACACATAACCACAACCACACACACAACCACACACACAGAACCACACACACAACCACACACAACCATACACACACAACCACACACACACAACCACGCCCACACACCCACAACCACACACACAACCACACACACAACCACACACAGACAACCACACACAGACAACCACACACACACACACACAACCACAACTACACACAAACACAATCACACACACAACCACACACACCACACACAACACACACACAGCCACACACACACACAACCACACACACAACCACACCTACACACACCAAAATTACACCCACACACAACCACACCCACACCCACACACAACCACACACACAACCACACACAACCACACAAGCATACACACAACCACATAAACTAACACAACCACACACAACCACACACACAAACATTCACAACCACACACACAACCACACACACATCCACACACAACCACAATCACACACACACAACCACATACAAAACCACACCCACAACCACACACACAGAAAACCACACACACACAAAGAACCAGACACAACCACGCACAACCAGACACAACCACGCACAACCACACACAACCACACACAACCACACACACACAGACACACACACACACACAACCACACACACACACACACACAACCACCCACAAACACACACAACCACAACCACGACCACACAACCACACACATAACTACAACAAAAAGTTTTATGAAAAATTGACTCTTTTAAAAATTCTGATTCCACCAGAATTCGAGTCCTCCACAACACCCTGTTGTTTTGGCTGTCAGCTGTGAAAAGTGGACCAATATTGCCCCCATTTTTAGGTCTTGCCTTGGCAGTGCGCCGAGACCTAAAGTAATCTGTATGTTGGGGTAAACTTAATGTACTCTGTCTTTCCGCTTGCTATTTGCTTATTTGTGGTTGTGTTGTTATCTCCCTTTCTGTTGGCTGTTGGTCATTTGCTAACTTCCTTGTACAGAAGGCGCCCGATACAGCGTTAGATCGCTCTCCTTACACTTCTTTTAATTGAAGTGCAGTGTGCCACCTGTTTTTCAGCTGTAGCCTGGTAACTGAAGACTTTCGCTTTCGTGTATGCTGGTTTCATTTGACCGTTTTACAGCCCTGCTTTGTCAAACTGTTTTGCTTGAGAAAGTCCTTAGAGATTAGGAGTTTCTGTCACAGGCCAGTGCCTCCAGCTCTCCTTTATCTGATGCATCTGCTGTTCCTCTGGCTGCGCACAGCGCACTTCACAGCAAAGTCAACAGAAAAGGAATGGTTTTTGCTCCTGTAGGTATTTTGCATGCAGAATTGCTACAAAGACAACATGTGGCTGAAGTGAACACCCCAACAAAGCTTCCATCCTACTCTGAGAGGAGAAATAAACTATCAAGCCCATGGGACCGCCACATGACACTAAAGAGGGACACTTGGCAGAACATGTAATTAATATTTTTATGAAACACAATTAACACGCATTAACTGCTCTGTCTTATTGCAGAGACGAGACCGGCACCGAACCAATGACACCTTCAAGACGGCTGCTTCTAGAGATGTCAGCAGATTAGACAAACTGATGGGAACAATATTCCCTGATTATGCTTATTCTTGAATGTGGCAGCGGATGGGTACAAACGAGATCTGAAGGTTTGCGCACATCAGAGGAGCTGCAGCCCGTGCAAAGAGCTGCATGTGGGCCCTGACAGGCAAATAATGTGTAATGCATGTTTTTGTTGGTTGGATTAAATTTAGCACACTTTTAAATTTGTTTTCAGGTTGTTATTTACTTTGGTTATAATGCTGGCATCTGCGCTTTAGCTTTAAACATTTTAAGCTAAAGCGCGGGCACCCGCGATTGTAACAAATGTAAACAAATAGAAAAACAAGCATTTACAATGCAATGGTTTCGCCTTTGGAAAAGTTAGAGTTATTGGCATTGTATATGCCAAAATTTGTATTTATGTTTTTGTTTCGAAAACAGATAAGTAAATGGCATTGTCATTTACATTGCCATTACCTTTTTTTTTGCAGTCACTTGGCACTCTCTAGCACTCCCTAGTACTCTTTATGCACTCTGCATTTCTTATGCACTCTGCATTTCATATGCACTCCCTGTGCACTCTGCACTCCCTATGCAGCACTCTGTATGCACTCTGTACTCTATATGCACCCTGCACGCTCCACTTCCTATGCACTCCCTATGCACTCTGCACTTTTTATGCAGCACTCTGTATGCACTGTGCACTTTGTATGCACTCCACACTTCCTATGCACTCTGCACTCCCTATGCACTCTGCACTCCCTATGCAGCACTTTGCATAGAGAGTGCAGAGTGCATAGAGAGTGCAGAGTGCCTAAAGAGTGCAGAGTGCACTCCCTATGCACTCTGCACTGTCTATGCACTCTGCACTCCCTATGCACTCTGCACTCCCTATGCACTCTGCACTCCCTATGCACTCTGCACTCCCTATGCACTCTGTATGCATTCTGCATTACCTATGCACTGTGCACTGTCTATGCACTGTGCACTCTGCACTTCTTATGCACTCTGCACTCCCTATGCACTCTCTGCATTCCTTATGCACTCTGCACTTCCTATGCACTTTGCACTCTCTATACACTCTGCACTCCCTATGTACTCTCTCTGCACTTTGCACTGTCTATGCACTCCCTATGCACTCTGCATTACCTATGCACTCTCTATGCACTTTGCACTCCTTATGCACTCTGCACTCTCTCTGCACTCTTTATACATTCTGCACTTTTTATGCACTCTCTCTCTGCACTCTCTATGCACTCTGCACTCCTTATGCACTCTGCACTGTGTATGCACTCCCTATGCACTCTGCATTCCCTATGCACTCTGCACTTTGTATACATTCCCTATGCACTTTGTATGCACTCTTTATGCACTCTCTCTGGACTCTGCATTCCCTATGTACTCTGCACTGCCTATGCACTTTGCACCCTCTATGCACTCTGCACGCACTCTGCACTCTATGCACTCTGCACTCCCCCTGCTCTATGCACTCCCTACTCTGCACTCCCTTTGTTAAAGTTTGAGCTTTTGATAAATGGTGTTTTGTATCTTCATTGAATTATGTGTAAAACGTTGATGTGTTTTACTTTACACAGAAATCTGGAGTGCATGTATAATGCAATTATTTGCAGAGAGAGGGAAGGGATGAAAGAGGCCAGGAGTAAGAAAGCTCAAAAGGAAGCGAGTGCAGGATAGAGAGGGAGGGCAGGAGGGAAGGAATAGACGCAGGAGAGAGGGAGGGCATAAAGGAGTGTGAGGGCATGAGGGAAGGTAGGAAAGTGTGAGAAAGGCAGAAAGGAGAGGGCGGCAGGTAAGAGAGGGAGGGCGGAAAGGAGAAGGAGGGCTAGAGGAGGAGAGAGAGGGAGATGGAGGACAGGAAGGTGAAAGAAAGAGGTGGAAAAGGGAGGGCAGTAGAGACTAAGAAGGCAGAAGAGAGAGATAACAGAAGAGAGAAGGGCAGAGGTAATAGAGTGAGAGAAGGCAGAAGAGATAGGGAGGGCAGGAAAGAATAGAGCAGGAAGGAGGGCAGAAGCGAGAGAGTGTTGAAAGAAAAGATAAGGAGTGCGGGATAGAAAGTGAGGAGAAAATGTAGATGGAGAGTGAAAGGCAGGAGTGTGAGAGATGTAGAGGGAGGGTGAAAGGAAGTGAGATTGAAACAAAGGAGAGAGAAAAAAGAGATTGAGGACAATAAAGTGAAAGAGCAGAAGAGAGGTGGAAAGGGAGAGAGTGGGAGAGAGGGAAAGGGAGGGAGTGAGAAGGAAGGATGTAGGGCAAGAAAGAGAGGGTAAAAGGGAGAGAGGGGGCAGGTATTAGTGTAGTAATGTAGACAGAAAGAGGAAAAAAATGTGTGAAAAAGTTGACAGTGCCTCAGGAAAGCAACACCATTGGAGTGTGCAGATTTGTTCTCATCACATAAGGAACACCATTGGAGTTTGCAGATTTGTTGTCACCTGCACTCACTTTCTCATCATAAGCACTGGTCAACTTATAGCCTCTACACATGCCCTTTTAAACATGCACTATTTGCACTTGATCTCTCTGTACTTGCCCTGTCCGGAAAACACCCTCTCTGCACACGCCCTCTTTACTCATGCCTTCTCTTCACTTGCCCTCTCTACACATGGACCTGTGCAGAGAGATCATATGGAGAGAGGCATGTGCAGAGAGGCCGTGTGTAGAGAGGCTGTGTGCAGTGATAGCGCATGTTGAGAGGGCATATGCAAAGAGGAGAGGACAGGATACAGAGGTAGTGTAGGAATGAGAAAGTGTAAGAAGTAGTGGGAGGGCAGAAAAGAGTGGGAGAGCAAGAGAGAGGGCAGAAATAAAAGGGAAGGGATGAAAGAGGCCAGGAGTAAGAAAGAAGAAAGGTCAAAAGGACGCGAGGCGCCCAGCTCACCTCACCATACATAGGGGTCTCAGAGCACACACTTGCACGTTTATCTACGCCTGATGGGTCAAGTAAGGGCACACCCCATGATGGGGACTCGTTGGGTGGATTGCGTTCTGCTGACGTCACTCTCTGGGTTGCTGACCGCTCTCCAGCATTGCTTGCGTCACCTAGTCCCTGTGGCCTGCAGTCCGCTTAAGATGCGGCTCCAAGGTCAATTCACCAAAATGCCTGGGGTAGCGGAAGTGCCTTTACATTCCACTTGACCTTCACTTACACATACATATTTATACATATACAAACACACACTCTGCCTACTCATTTACACTCTTACATAAACACACTTAAAACTGCCAGCACGCACACAACATACATATATATAAAAGCATTTTTCCCCTTACCTCAGCTGCGAGGGAAAAGCATTCACCAGCTATAAATATGGGGTCGTTGGAGCCCCCCTCTGGGGCTCGACGTCCTGAAAAATGGCCCCTCTGAGCCTCAACAGGCTCTCTTCAGCGTTGGGGCGACCCACTGCCATCCGGGGCCGCCCTGACTCTCCATTTACTTCACCAAATGCCCCCCAGAGCCTCTCAGGGCTCTAAATACAAAAAAATGGGGCGGGGAGCCTCTCCGGGCTCTGTGCACGTTGGGGCGACCCACTGCCAACCGGGGCCGCCCTTGAAATCTGTAGTTTCTAGTAAGGGTACCTTGAATACGCCCCTCTGTTTCATTGGCTAGCTCCATAAATGGAGGCTAGCCATTGGAACAGAGAGGCGTCCGTCATGGCCGGACCAGATTCGGGGGCGTTCCCGAGAATCTTTGGCTTTTGGCTACGTCATGCTACGTCAGCCAAAAGCCGGGAACGCCCCCTAATCTGGTCCGGCCGGGCCGTGCTTGCTGCTGTCCTGCCTTGTGTCCCTCCTCCCGCCGTCCCCCCTCCCCCCTCCTCGCTGTCCTGTTATGGCCCGATCGAGTGGCCACCTCGATTGTTAACTAACTGAAGAGCCGGTGCCCACCCGGCATTGCCCAGTGTTCTCACCGCTGCGGCCCGGGGGCCTGAAAGTGATCAGAAGCTGAAGCGAGAGAAACGAAGGGGCCGCGACCTGATTGGTCCTCTGTTGACAGGAGGCGCGCTCTGATTGGCCGTTTGCAGTATGCCTGTCCCGAGAGCCGCGCTCTGATTCCATGCCTTGCCCGCAGAAGCTGGGCGTGTATGGAGGCTCGACGCAGGAGCCGCGACCGGATTGGGCCGCAGCAGTGGAGCCGCCCCAGCGAGGATCCGGAAGCCGAGTCAGCCGTTCGACCCCGTCCTTGCCGAGGGAATCTCCGAAGTGCCGGGTAATCACCGCCGGGCCCGGGGAGAAGAGGAGGAAGAGTGATGGCAGCTGGACTGCAGGGCCCCCGTGAGCGGAGGGAGCCCTGAAGCGAGAGGAGCGGCCTTCAGAAGCGAGCGGAGGGGGCGCGAAGCACATTGCCGGTGCCTGCCCCCCCCGTGAGGCTCCCCGACTGGAGGGAGAGCCCAGAGTGAAGAGAGAGCCTTCTTATGCAATCTGCACTCCCTATGCACTCTCTGCATTCCTTATGCACTCTGCACTTCCTATGCACTTTGCACTCTCTATACACTCTGCACTCCCTATGTACTCTCTCTGCACTTTGCACTCCTTATGCACTCTGCACTCTCTCTGCACTCTTTATACATTCTACACTTTTTATGCACTCTCTCTCTGCACTCTCTATGCACTCTGCACTCCTTATGCACTCTGCAGTGTGTATGAACTCCCTATGCACTCTGCATTCCCTATGCACTCTGCACTTTGTATACATTCCCTATGCACTTTGTATGCACTCTTTATGCACTCTCTCTGGAGTCTGCATTCCCTATGTACTCTGCACTGCCTATGCACTTTGCACCCTCTATGCACTCTGCACGCACTCTGCACTCTATGCACTCTGCACTCCCCCTGCTCTATGCACTCCCTACTCTGCACTCCCTTTGTTAAAGTTTGAGCTTTTGATAAATGGTGTTTTGTATCTTCATTGAATTATGTGTAAAACGTTGATGTGTTTTACTTTACACAGAAATCTGGAGTGCATTTATAATGCAATTATTTGCAGAGAGAGGGAAGGGATGAAAGAGGCCAGGAGTAAGAAAGCTCAAAAGGAAGCGAGTGCAGGATAGAGAGGGAGGGCAGGAGGGAAGGAATAGACGCAGGAGAGAGGGAGGGCATAAAGGAGTGTGAGGGCATGAGGGAAGGTAGGAAAGTGTGAGAAAGGCAGAAAGGAGAGGGCGGCAGGTAAGAGAGGGAGGGCGGAAAGGAGAAGGAGGGCTAGAGGAGGAGAGAGAGGGAGATGGAGGACAGGAAGGTGAAAGAAAGAGGTGGAAAAGGGAGGGCAGTAGAGACTAAGAAGGCAGAAGAGAGAGATAACAGAAGAGAGAAGGGCAGAGGTAATAGAGTGAGAGAAGGCAGAAGAGATAGGGAGGGCAGGAAAGAATAGAGCAGGAAGGAGGGCAGAAGCGAGAGAGTGTTGAAAGAAAAGATAAGGAGTGCGGGATAGAAAGTGAGGAGAAAATGTAGATGGAGAGTGAAAGGCAGGAGTGTGAGAGATGTAGAGGGAGGGTGAAAGGAAGTGAGATTGAAACAAAGGAGAGAGAAAAAAGAGATTGAGGACAATAAAGTGAAAGAGCAGAAGAGAGGTGGAAAGGGAGAGAGTGGGAGAGAGGGAAAGGGAGGGAGTGAGATGGAAGGATGTAGGGCAAGAAAGAGAGAGGGTAGAAGGGAGAGAGGGGGCAGGTATTAGTGTAGTAATGTAGACAGAAAGAGGAAAAACATGTGTGAAAAAGTTGACAGTGCCTCAGGAAAGCAACACCATTGGAGTGTGCAGATTTGTTCTCATCACATAAGGAACACCATTGGAGTTTGCAGATTTGTTGTCACCTGCACTCACTTTCTCATCATAAGCACTGGTCAACTTATAGCCTCTACACATGTCCTTTTAAACATGCACTATTTGCACTTGATCTCTCTGTACTTGCCCTGTATGGAAAACACCCTCTCTGCACACGCCCTCTTTACTCATGCCTTCTCTTCACTTGCCCTCTCTACACATGGACCTGTGCAGAGAGATCATATGGAGAGAGGCATGTGCAGAGAGGCCGTGTGTAGAGAGGCTGTGTGCAGTGATAGCGCATGTTGAGAGGGCATATGCAAAGAGGAGAGGACAGGATACAGAGGTAGTGCAGGAATAAGAAAGTGCAAGAAGTAGTGGGAGGGCAGAAAAGAGTGGGAGAGCAAGAGAGAGGGCAGAAATAAAAGGGAAGGGATGAAAGAGGCCAGGAGTAAGAAAGAAGAAAGGTCAAAAGGAAGCGAGGGCAGGATAGAGAGGGAGGGCAGGAAGGAAGGAATAGAGGCAGAAGAGAGAGAGAAAGGGCATAAAGGAGTGTGAGGGCATGAGGGACGGTAGGAGGGTGTGAGAAAGGCAGAAAGGAGAGGGCAGCAGGTTAGAGGGAGTGCGGGAAGGAGAAGGAGGAGAGAGATGGAGGACAAGAAGGTGAAAGAGAGCAGAAGAGAGAGGTGGAAAGGGAGGGCAGTAGAGACTAAGAAGGCAGAAGAGAGAGAGGGATAACAGTAGAGAGAAGGGCAGAGGTAATAGAGTGAGAGAAGGCAGAAGAGATAGGGAGGTCAGGAAAGAATAGAGCAGGAAGGAGGGCAGAAGCGAGAGAGTGTTGAAAGAAAAGATAAGGAGTGCGGGATAGAAAGTGTAGAGAAAATGTGGATGTAGATGGAGAGTGAAAGGCAGGAGTGTGAGAGATGTAGAGGGAGGGCGAAAGGAAGTGAGATTGAAACAAAGGAGAGAGATAAAAGAGATTGAGGACAGTAAAGTGAAAGAGATCAGAAGAGAGGTGGAAAGGGAGAGAGTGGGAGAGAGGGAAAGGGAGGGAGTGAGAAGGAAGGATGTAGGGCAAGAAAGAGAGAGGGTAGAAGGGAGAGAGGGGGCAGGTATTAGTGTAGTAATGTAGACAGAAAGAGGAAGGGAGGGAGTGAGAAGGAAGGATGTAGGGCAAGAAAGAGAGAGGGTAGAAGGGAGAGAGGGGGCAGGTATTAGTGTTGCCAATAGGTCTCGCAGTAGGAAAGTTGGAGCTATTGGTTTTGTAAATGACAAAGCCCTTTATGTATTTAAAATGATAACGAAAGTGAAAGGCATTGTTATTTGCAATTGTAATGGCTCCAACTGTCGTACTGCGAGACCTATTGGCAACGTGATTTGTTTTTCGTGTGTGAGTGGCGTTGTGTGTGTGAGTGGCGTTGTGTGTGTGAGTGGCGTTGCGTGTGTGAGTGGCGTTGCCTGTGTGAGTGGCGTTGCCTGTGTGAGTGGCGTTGCCTGTGTGAGTGGCGTTGCCTGTGTGAGTGGCGTTGCCTGTGTGAGAGGCCTTGCCTGTGTGAGTGGCGTTGCCTGTGTGAGTGGCGTAGCATGTGTGAGTGGCGTTGCATGTGTGAGTGGCGTTGCATGTGTGAGTGGCGTTGCATGTGTGAGTGGCATTGCATGTGTGAGTGGCGTTGCATATGTGCGTAGTTGAGTGGCGTTGTGTAGTTGAGTGGCGTTGCGTAGTTGAGTGGCGTTGCGTAGTTGAGTGGCGTTGCATGTGTGAGTGGCGTTGCATTGTGAGTGGCGTTGCGTAGTTGAGTGGCGTTGCATGTGTGAGTGGCGTTGCGTACTTGAGTGGCGTTGCGTAGTTGAGTGGCGTTGCGTAGTTGAGTGGCGTTGCGTAGTTGAGTGGCGTTGCGTAGTTGAGTGGCGTTGCGTAGTTGAGTGGCGTTGCATGTGTTAGTGGCGTTGCATGTGTGAGTGGTGTTGCATGTGTGAGTGGCGTTGCATGTGTGAGTGGCATTGCATAGTTGAGTGGCGTTGCGTAGTTGAGTGGCGTTGCGTAGTTGAGTGGCGTTGCGTAGTTGAGTGGCGTTGCGTAGTAGTTGTGAAGCGTTTTTTGAGAAAGCTAATCATGCCTTAATGAAATGTTGAATTGATGCTGTTGTTAACGCTGAATAAAAAAACAAACACATCAGTAACATTTTTTATATAATGCATGCCAAAATTTTTATTTTTTTTGTAAGGTACACATCAATTTGCACTGCAAAAGCTTGTCTTGCATTAACATAGATGCGCATTGATTTTGTATGTGTTTGCTTATTTGAGACAATGTTTACCTCCTTATAAATTTCCGAGTACAGATGTGCATTAATTGTGGCAAAGTATAAGTATGAAGCCACCTTTAAAAATTGTATTGTTGTTGTTGTTTAGTTTGAGTGAAATACTTTCTTGTACTTATTAGTGAATTTCAAGTAGGATGTGAGGTGTAGTGCTCTTGTGATTACGCACTTTCTTTGTTTTGTGGATTCTTTCCACCATTGTTTAATGGTTTATTTATTTCCCCTTACTTTAGTGACTGCTTTATGTTGTGAATTTGTGTCCTTTAGAGGGTTTTGTCCCCTTTTAAATTGGTGTATTACTCGCTGTGTATTCAGATGTTTCCCTTTTTTCTTTGGATTTATTTTTTTCTGTAAGAAATGTTATATTTAACAATCCTTTCCTGCGTTTTTATGTATTAATTTGTGCACTGTCCTTGCGATGCATTAAGTTTTCATTTTTGAATACCTACAAGTGTGTAATCTGATGTTTTGTTATTGAATTAAATGTTGCCTAATGCTATTTACTTTTGGAGTTGGAGGGTGGATTAGTAGTTGGAGGGTGCATTAGTAGTTGGAGGGTGTATTAGTAGTTGTAGGGTGGAGTTGTAGGGTGGTGTTGTAGGGTGGAGTCGGAGGGTGGACTTGTACGGTGTGAGTGTGAGGGTGAGTGGATGTGAGGGTCAGGGGGTGTGAGGGTGTGTGATGGTGTGTAAGGGCGAGTGAGGGCGACTGTGTGAGTATGAGTGAGGGTGTGAGGGTTGTGAGGGTGAGGGGGGTGAGGGTGTCTGAAGGTGAGGGGGTGAGGGTGTCTGAAGATGAGGGGGTGAGGGTAATGGGGTGTGAGTGTGTGTGATGGTAGGTGTGGGTGAGTGAGGGCGAGTGTTGTGAGGGTGTGAGTGTGTGAAGGTGAGTGAGGGTGTGGGTGTGAGCATGAGTGAGGGTTGTGAGGGTGGACTTGGAAGGTGTGAGGGTGATTGGATGTGATGTTCAGGGGGTGTGAGGGTGTGTGATGGTGTGTGAGGGTGAGTGAGGGTGACGGTGTGAGTATGAGTGTGGGTGATGGGATGAGGGTGTGTGAAGATGAGGGGGTGAGGGTAATGGGATGTGAGAGTGTGTGATGATAGGTGTGGGTGAGTGAAGGTGATAGTTTGAGGGTGAGTGAGGGTGAGTGTTGTGAGGGTGTGAAGGTGAGTGAGGGTGTGCGAGTTTGAATGTTGAGTGTGTGACTGTGGGTGAGGGTGTGTGAGGGTGAGGGTGTGTGAGGGTGAGGGTGAGTGAGGTGGTTTGTGGCTGAGAGTGTGTGATGTATAGTGAGTGTGAGAGTGTTGTGATGGGTGTGAGGAGATCGTGGGTGTGTGAGTGTAAGTTGTTCGCTCCTCTTCTCACCACCTACTCACAGTTCCTCGCTTCCGTCGTAAGAAATGGGGAGGGTCTAAATTCTCCACCCTCGCCCCTGTGTTCTGGAACTCCCTTCCGATGCAACTCAGAACTTCCAATCAATACCAGCCCTTTCGAAAGGCCTTAAAAACCTTTCTTTTTTCCAAAGCATTCCCCTCATAAATTCTCCTCATTTTCTCTCCCCGCTCCATGACCTCAGAGACTCTGCCTACTGTAGCGCCATGAAACCTTTGGGTGTACGTGCGCTGTATAAATATTTTAAAAATTCAAATTGTTTGAGGGTGAGGGGGTGTGTGAGTGGAGTTGCATGCGTCAGTGGCGTTGCATGCATGAGTGGCGTTGCATGCGTGAGTGGCGTTGCATGCGTGAGTGGCGTTGCATGCGTGAGTGGCGTTGCGTGGGTGAGTGGCGTTGCATGCGTGAGTGGCATTGCGTGGGTGAGTGGGGTTGCGTGGGTGAGTGGGGTTGCGTGGGTGAGTGGGGTTGCGTGGGTGAGTTGCGTTGCATGTGTGAGTGGCGTTGCATGTGTGAGTGGCGTTGCGTGGGTGAGTGGCGTTGCATGGGTGAGTGGCGTTGGGTGGGTGAGTGGCGTTGCGTGGGTGAGTGGCGTTGCGTGTGTGAGTGGCGTTGCGTGGGTGAGTGGCGTTGCGTTGTTGAGTGGCGTTGCGTAGTTGAGTGGCGTTGCGTAGTTGACTGTTTTTGCGTTCTTGAGTGTCGTTGCATGTGTGATTGGCGTTGCATGTGTGAGTGGCGTTGCGTGGTTGAGTGGCGTTGCATTTGTGACTGGCATTGCATGTGTGTCTGGCGTTGCATGTGTGAGTGGCGTTGCGTTATTGAGTGGCGTTTCATGTGTGTTTGGCTTTGCATGTGTGAGTGGCGTTGCATGTGTGAGTGGCGTTGCATGTTTGAGTGTTGTTGCATGTGTGAGTGGCGTTGCGTGGTTGAGTGGCGTTGCATGTGTGATTTGCGTTGCGTGTTTTTTAGTGGCGTTGCGTGTTAGAGTGTTGTTGCGTGTTAGAGTGGCGTTGCGTGTTAGAGTGGTGTTGCGTTTTAGAGTGGCGTTTCGTAGTTGAGTGGCGTTGCGTTGTTGAGTGGTGTTGCGTGGTTGAGTGGCGTTGTGTGGTTGAGTGGCGTTGGGTTGTAGAGTTGCGTTGGCTTGTTGAGTGGCGTTGCATTGTTGAGTGTCGGTGCATGGTTGAGTGGCGTTGCATGTGTGAGTGGCATTGCATGTGTGAGTGTTGTTGCATGTTTGACTGGCGTAGCATGGTGGAGTGGCGTTGCATGTGTGAGTGGCGTTGCATGTGTGAGTGGCATTGCATGTGTGAGTGGCATTGCATGTGTGAGTGGCGTTACATGTACGAGTGGCGTTGCATGTGTGTGTGGCGTTGCATTGTTGAGTGGCGTTGCGTTGTTGAGTGGCGTTGTGTTGTTGAGTGTTGTTGCGTGGTTGAGTGGCGTTGTGTTGTTGAGTGGCGTTGTGTGTTTGAGTGGCGTTGCATTGGTGAGTGGCGTTGCATGTGTGAGTGGCGTTCCATGTGTGAGTGGCGTAGTATGTGTTATGGGCGTTGTATGTGTGATTGGCGTTGCATGTGTGAGTGGCGTTGCATGTGTGAGTGGTGTTGCATGTGTGTGTGGCGTTGCATGTGTGTCTGGCGTTGCATGTGTGATTGGCGTTGCATGTGTGATTGGTGTTGCATGTGTGATTGGCGTTGCATGTGTGAGTGGAGTTGCATGTGTTATTGGCATCTGTGAGTGTCTTGCATGTGTTAATTTATATTTTTAATGTAATGTGTGTGTGTATTTGTGTATTTATATTGTGATTATAAGTGTTGAGTGATTTTTTTTAAACTGTGTTTTATTTGTAGTATGTAAAAATGACGTACGCTATGTTTTCCCTTTACGTTTGTTACGTAAGGGATTTTATCGTTCTAGTCTTTTTTTTATTTTGCTGTTATGTTTAGTGTGACGTAATTTCTAGCCAATCGCAGCGCTACGTTTTGTGACGTAGCGTTGCGTTTGACGTGCGTCAACGTGGAATGTTCCAGATTGGTGTGAATGTTTGTGCGGGAAAGGCGTGTTCTTCTTCCGTTCTTGTTGCTGCGTCGTTTGACAGGTAAGATTACATTTTAATAACTTTTAGTACATGAAGCTGAATGTATTATTACTTGTGTTTATATATTTACTAAATTAATTAATTAATATGATGTATTATTGATGTTTTTGTATTGCGACTTGTGTATTTTCTACCGTCTGTACTTAGAATAGAGTGTTGTAGTGTTCTAAACGATAGATGTTCTTTTAATTGTAATGTTTAAAAATGTTATATATAGCAAAGTATATTTTTGTATGTGTTCTGTTTTTTTAATTTAGAACGTTGTTATATTTTGTGTATGTACTTGCTTATTATGTTTTGAAATACTAGAATTTCTTGAATGCCAAAGTTTTGATTATGTATTTATGTAGAATATGGTTATGTTATGTCCTTTTATTCTGAATTTGTGTGATGTATTGTTATTCCTCACTTATCGTATGTGCGAGTTGGTGCAATATACTGTTATGATTTTCAAAAAAGCATTTTTTTAAAGATGTTCAATGTATTGTGTTTTACGTGGTATTTTCCTTTATATTAGTTATTGTAATTATTATAAATGTTGCATGAATGTTGATTTTTTTTATTACTCGAAAGTGCTTATCCCAATAATTTTATTCGAATATTTGAATGTAATACGTTGTTTTTGTGGGACGTTTTTGACGTTAACGTCAGTTACGTATATCTTCCGTGTTTGTTGTGCAGGTAAGACCAATGATGTGTTTTGGACGTAATGTGTTAATTTATATTGTTCTATATATATATATATATATATATATATATATATATATATATATATATATATATATGTATTTATTTATTGTATCGAAAGTGTTGTCCCGCGTTTACTATGTAGCCAATAGCAGCGCAAAGTTTGGTGACGTAGCGTTGTGTTTTCCGTGCGTTAAATGAAATTTCCAGATCGGTGTGAATGTTTGTGCGTGAAAGGCGTTTGCTATTCCGTTTTAGTTGTTGCGTAGTTTGACAGGTAAGATAACATTTTTGTAACATTTAGTCCATGAAGCTGAATGTATTATTGCTTGTGTTTCTATTGTTATTAAATGTATAAATTATTAGGATGTATTATTGATGTTTTTGTATTGCGTTTTTGTTTTTTTCCGAGCGTATGTACTTTGATTCTTTTTTTCTACTGTTCTAAACTATAGATGTTGTAATACTTGTAATCGTTAGAAATGTAATATATAGCAATGTATACTTGAGTGATAGTTTGTTGTTGCTGAATGATGCTGTTGTGGTGGTGTAGAGTGATGCTGGTGTGTTGGTGAGTGTTGTTATTGTGGTGCTTAGTAATGCTGTTGTTGTGATGAGTGTTGCTGTGCTGGTGATGAGTGGTGCTGTGTTGGTGTTCAATGATTACCACCACAGCATAACTCAGCACCACAACAGTAGCACTTCTGACACAACTGCATCAGTGAGCACCACCAATGCAACACGCAGCAACACCACATTATCACTCTGCACCCCCACGGTAGCATTGAGCAACAACACAGCATCACTGTGCACCACCACAGTTGTATTTAGCACACCAACAGTTTCATTCATACATACAGCAGTAGTGAACAGCAAAATAGCAGGCTTTTATACCTGTAATTGTGACTGGTATGTTAGAATCTGTGTTGAAAGCGTGCACTTACGACCGGTGCTGTGTATGCTTATTGAAAGCGTGGACTGCTGTCTGTGTGTGTGTGTGTGTATGCCTGTTGAAAGCATGCACTGAGGACTGTTGGTGTGTGTGTATGCCTGGTGAAAGCGTCCATTGATAGCTGTTGGTGTGGGTGCCTGTTGAAAGAGTGCATGTTCTGTTTGTGTGACGTTTGTTTGCTGAGTAATGCTGTAGTGGTGATGAGTGGTGCTGTGGTGGTGATAGTGCTGCTGTGTCGTTGTAGTGTGATAGTGTGTTGTTGTTGAATGTTGCTGTTGTGGTGGTGTAGAGTGATGCTGGTGTGTTGGTGAGTGTTGTTATTGTGGTGCTTAGTAATGATGTTGTTGTGATGAGTGTTGCTGTGCTGGTGATGAGTGGTGCTGTGTTGGTGTTCAATGATTACCACCACAGCATAACTCAGCACCACAACAGTAGCACTTCTGACACAACTGCATCAGTGAGCACCACCAATGCAACACGCAGCAACACCACATTATCACTCTGCACCCCCACGGTAGCATTGAGCAACAACACAGGATCACTGTGCACCACCACAGTTGTATTTAGCACACCAACAGTTTCATTCATACATACAGCAGTAGTGAACAGCAAAATAGCAGGCTTTTATACCTGTAATTGTGTCTGCTATGTTAGAATCTGTGTTGAAAGTGTGCACTTACGGCCGGTGCTGTGTATGCTTGTTGAAAGCGTGGACTGCTGTCTGTGTATGTGTGTGTGTATGCCTGTTGAAAGCATGCACTGATGACTGTTGGTGTGTGTGTACGCCTGGTGAAAGCGTCCATTGATAGCTGTTGGTGTGGGTGCCTGTTGAAAGAGTGCATGTTCTGTTTGTGTGACGTTTGTTTGCTGAATAATGCTGTAGTGGTGATGAGTGGTGCTGTGGTGGTGATAGTGCTGCTGTGTCGTTGTAGTGTGATAGTGTGTTGTTGGTGAATGTTGCTGTTGTGGTAGTGTAGAGTGATGCTGGTGTGTTGGTGAGTGTTGTTATTGTGGTGCTTAGTAATGCTGTTGTTGTGATGAGTGTTGCTGTGCTGGTGATGAGTGGTGCTGTGTTGGTGTTCAATGATTACCACCACAGGATAACTCTGCACCACCACAGTAGCACTTCTGACAACAACTGCATCACTGAGCACCACCAATGCAACATGCAGCAACACCACATTATCACTCAGCACCCCCATGGTAGCATTGAGCAACAACATAGCATCACTCTGCACCACCACAGTTGTATTTAGCACACCAACAGTTTTATTCATACATACAGCAGTAGTGAACAGCAAAATAGCAGGCTTTTATACCTGTAATTGTGTATGCTATGTTAGAATCTGTGTTGAAAGCATGCACTTACGGCCTGTGGTGTGTATGCCTGTTGAAAGCGTGGACTGCTGTCTGTGTGTGTGTGTGTTTGCCTGTTGAAAGCATGCACTGATGACTGTTGGTGTGTGTGTACACCTGTTGAAAGCGTCCATTGATAGCTGTTGGTGTGGGTGCCTGTTGAAAGCTTGCATGTTCTGTTTGTGTGTCATTTTTCTGCTGAGTAATGCTGTAGTGGTGATGAGTGGTGCTGTGGTGGTGATAGTGCTGCTGTGTCGTTGTAGTGTGATAGTGTGTTGTTGGTGAATGATGCTGTTGTGGTGGTGTAGAGTGATGCTGGTGTGTTGCTGAGTGTTGTTATTGTGGTGCTTAGTAATGCTGCTGTTGTGATGAGTGTTGCTGTGCTGGTGATGAGTGGTGCTGTGTTGGTGTTCAATGATTACCACCACAGCATAACTCAGCACCACAACAGTAGCACTTCTGACAACAACTGCATCACTGAGCACCACCAATGCAACACGCAGCAATACCACATTATCATTGTGCCCCCCCACAGTACCATTGAGCAACAACACAACATCACTCTGCACCACCACAGCCGTATTTTCCACACCAACAGTGTCATTCATACATAGTACTGCAGTACTGTACAGCACCAAAGCATTGTTTTATAGCTGTAATTGTGTGTGGTCCGTTAAAAAATGTGTAGAAAGCGTGCACTTACGGGCGGTGGTGTGTGTGACTGTTGAATGCGTGGACTGATGGCTGTTAGTGTGGGTGTATGCCTATTGAAAGCGTGCATTGATAGCTGTTGGTGTGTGTGCCTGGTGAAAGCGTACATGTTCTGTTTGTGTGACGTTTGTCTGCTGAATAATGGTGTTGTGGTTATGAGTGGTGCTGTGTCGTTGTAGAGTGATAGTTTGTTGTTGCTGAATGATACTGTTGTGGTGGTGTAGAGTGATGCTGGTGTGTTGCTGAGTGATGTTAGTGTGGTGCTGAGTAATGCATTTGTGATGATGAGTGGTGCTGCGTTGTTGATGAGTGGTGCTGTGTTGGTGTTAACTTATTACCACCACAGCATAACTCAGCCCCACAACAGTAGCACTTCTGGCAACAACTGCATCACTGAGCACCACCAATGCAACACGCAGCAACACCACATTATCACTCTGCACCCCCACAGTACTATTGAGCAACCACACAGCATCACTCTTGTATAGTTATTGTCGTTTTAAAAATGTAGCAGCAACAGCTATTGTTCTGTATGTTGTATTGGCACATTTAACATTGTTTGAAAAAAATATACCCACCCAGAAGGAAAATGACCATGCTACTGGATATGTTCAAAATAGTATATTTATTTTCAGTAAACACAAAACAATAATTATTTATTGTACTTTGTAAAAAAATTGTTATTGTGAGGATTGTTACTTAATCACTTAAATCTTCCTCCGACTTTTCTTTAACAATTTTAGTAATTTTGCCATTGCAAAATATAACCTCACATGTTTGAGGCAAATAATGAATTAGTGCTTCACCAATGTCATCCACCTCTTCGTCCAACATAAACCATTGTATAAGTGTTTGATTTTGTACATCCATCGATTGGTAAATATCTGTGTTGGTTATTTTTGTTGTTAAGGTGCTCCAATCTCCGTTTGTGCTTTCCACGCCATATATTTCGACGTCAATATTATCTTGTGGTGGTGTTGTTACCTGTTGTAGTAAATAAAAACATAGTTATTTTTTTTTCCACAAAAATGTTAGAGTGTGTCTCAGAGAGAGTGTTGTACAGAGGCAGTTGTAGAGAGAGGCAGTTGTAGAGAGAGGCTGTTGTAGAGAGAGGCTGCTGTAGAGAGGCAGTTGTATAGAGAGTCAGCTGTAGAGAGAGGCAGTTGTAGAGAGAGGCTGTTGTAGAGAGAGGCTGTTGTAGAGAGAGGCAGTTGTAGAGAGAGACAGTTGTAGAGAGAGGCAGTTGTAGAGAGAGGCAGTTGTATAGAGAGGCAGTTGTAGAGAGAGGCAGTTGTAGAGAGAGGCAGATGTAGAGAGAGGCTGCTGTAGAGAGAGGCTGCTGTAGAGAGAGGCAGCTGTAGAGAGAGGCTGCTGTAGAGAGAGGCTGCTGTAGAGAGAGGCAGTTGTAGAGAGAGGCAGTTGTAGAGAGAGGCAGTTGTAGAGAGAGGCAGTTGTAGATAGAGGCAGTTGTAGAGAGAGGCAGTTGTAGAGAGAGGCAGTTGTAGAGAGAGGCAGTTGTAGAGAGAGGCAGTTGTAGAGAGAGGGTGTTGTAGAGAGAGGGTGTTGTAGAGAGAGGGTGTTGTAGAGAGAGCGTGTTGTAGAGAGAGCGTGTTGTAGAGAGAGCGTGTTGTAGAGAGAGCGTGTTGTAGAGAGAGCGTGTTGTAGAGAGAGCGTGTTGGAGAGAGAGCATGTTGTAGAGAGAGCGTGTTGTAGAGAGAGGGTGTTGTAGAGAGAGGGTGTTGTAGAGAGAGGGTGTTGTAGAGAGAGGGTGTTGTAGAGAGAGGGTGTTGTAGAGAGAGGGTGTTGTAGAGAGAGGGTGTTGTAGAGAGAGCGTGTTGTAGAGAGAGGGTGTTGTAGAGATAGGCTGTTTTTAGAGAGAGGCTGTTTTAGAGAGAGGCGGGAGAGGCTGTTTTAGAGAGAGAGTGGAGAGAGTGTTGTAGAGAGAGCGTGTTGTAGAGAGGCTGTAGAGAGAGCGTGTTGTAGAGAGGCTGTAGAGAGAGCGTGTTGTAGAGAGAGGCTGTAGAGAGAGCGTGTTGTAGAGAGAGGCTGTAGTAGAGAGAGGCTGTAGAGAGAGCGTGTTGTACATAGAGAGTCTTATATATAGATAGTGTGTGGTATAGAGATAGTGTGTTGGATCGTTAAAGAGTGTCTTTTTAAAGAGAGTGTGTGTGTGTGTGTGTTGAAGTGATAGAGTAAGGGGTGCGTGAGAGAGCGTGTGTTCCTTACTTTTAATTTGCTGTGCCTTGTCGTGTTCAATATTTTCTGTCCATTAAATTCATGTACTGTGACATGAGTTAACATCACATATTCTCCAATGTTTATTGAGAATAGAGTAGCCTCTCTCCATAATGTGACTTTTATGTCATCAGTGGCATCTTTTAACGTAATAGATTTTATTGCCGTATTTTGTCCATTAATGAGTACAAGTTTACTTTCCTCTTCCTAAAAAAAAATATTTGTGTTAAAAATGTAAAAGCACTGAAGTAATACGTAATAATTGTCCAAGCATTGAAGACATAATTATTAAGGGCTATTGCTCTTTTTCAATGTACGGTGTTGTTCCCAACTATGTTAAAAAAAGTTGAACTTTGATGTCTCAGTTTGGCGCTCTTCTTTAAACACCTATCAACTTTACTTTTATAAATGCAGTGTAGCTTTAGCCCACCTATTTACACATTGTTAATTGTTCTTATTTGGCTGCTGTCCAGATCATTTATGATGGATAGAACCCCTCATAAACATACCACCATATGTAATGTGTTACAGAGACCACACACAGAACTGCACCCACTCTAAATTAAAGAACATCTAAGCATCAAATAGTACACATACACACAAAGACACACACACTGATAAAGGGAAAATAAATATTGTCAATGGCATAGACAACACCACACACACAAACGGACAACTCAAGCAGCGAGACCAACAGTATAAATCACCACAACTTACTTCTGAAATGGTCCCACACACTGTCATAAGACTTCTCAAAGATGCCCGCTTTATTTCTTTTATTGGAGAAGCAGATGGTGCAGGAGGCTGCAAAATGTTTTCAGCTTCTTGAATTAGCGCTTGAGTTATAGTCATTGCTGGAAATTTTGTTACTTTTGTTTGCTTAGTAATCAGAATTGTGTTGTTTTTAATTATAAAATTGCGTATAAGTAGTCCACAAGTTTTTTGTGTCTGCTGATATAAACTTTCCTGGTAGCACGTAGCTTTAATTGTTCCAGTTTTGTCTGCCAGAGCCAAATGAAAAAGAACTTTATTTTCTTGTTTTGCGTTTTTGTAATTTGTTTTACTTGAGCACTTGATCACATTAACTCTTATGGGTTTTTCATACGGTTTGTTGTCATTGGTGGTAATGTTAGCGATTTCTTCAATAGTCAACATCTGAAATAGAAATATAGGTTACAACAAATGTTAAATACAAATCCATAGTGCTTTATGATCACTGTAATAGCATTCTAATATACCATAACTTTGAAGTATGTAATTGGTATATATATGATCTAAGATTGATTGGTAGTCTGTTGTGTAAGTATCTATAAGTTGTGTACATTGCAACTTACTCTCAAAGAACCCAATGAGTTTGTTAGTTTGTGAATTGCTTTGAGAGACATCCACATTGAAATCTCCCATAATGATGAATTTGTGTCCTGGGTAAAAATTAGTGATACTGGTAATAATTTCTAAAAGATCTGTAATAAGTTTATGTGGTGGTTTGTAGACTATAATAATAAGGTAATCTGTGGAATGAATCTGTAATGTAAAATGTAAAATGTCTATCCCTTGATGTGTTTCATAAATAGGTAATATCCTAAGCTCTTTCTTGTAGTAGAGTATCATCCCATGGTTAGTGTTGTATGTATGAAATTTATCAAATATCATGTGATCATATTGTTCTACATTAAAATCATTTCCAGTTGAGTTCCTTGTTGTGTTGATCTCAGTTAAGCAAATAATGTCTGCTTGCATTATGTTACTATCAGCTATCATTGATGTGAAATGCTTCTGAAGTGATCGTATATTGTGTGTTATAATATTGAAATGTGTTTTGTATGTATCTAATTGTGGGATAGTGATTTCAAGTTGCATTTCGGTCCTTAATCTTTCCATTTCCTCATTAACTTTTGGGTGTATTAGAATTTTAGTTTCATCAAAATTCTGCACGTATATGTTCTGTATACATTTAGCTCTGCTTATAGCAACATAATGTAAATGATGAATTTGGCTGTTATTAAAGTGTATATAAAGTGGTTCTATAGTGTCCCCTTGTGTGCGATGTATAGTACGTGCTGATGCTTGTCGTAAAGGAAATTGTTTGCGTATAACAGTAATAAATTTCTTAGTGTATTGAAAATGTCTAGCTATAGCATGTATTGGTGTCCATGACTTTTCTATTTGTGAATGATATAAATGCTTATATTCTTGCCTTGCTTTTTGCCCAACACTAATATTGTCAAATGATACCCAGACTAGAAATGGAGTATTGTTAATAATGTCAACAAATTGGACTATACCAGTTGCGCCATTTGTTAAACCATCATTTACATCCACATTGCAAGTTAAATCATAACGGAGCTGTAAAGCAATGTGTAATGTATGTGCAAGTCCCATAGTTTTTGTTGGATCCTTAGGCAATTGCTTTAGTATAGTTTTTTTGACATTTTCTGAAACATCTGAACTCACAGTATCGTTAGCTACTGTTATATACACTGGATAATCCTTGCTATGTTTATCCAAAACAATTCTGTTAATTTCATTAACTTCAACATTTGTAGACATAATGTATGGGATTGTTTCTAAGAGACTCTCATCAGGTGGCATTTGTCTTTGCTTAATTATTAGAATATCTTCTTTAGTATGCTTCCCTTCTCTTAATCTGTTTAGTAGTTCTGCAAATTGTAGATCTTCTTTTTGACGCATAATCTTCGTTAATTCAAATAGTTTAAAATGTTCTTTCCATAAGTTAATACTTAAAGGGCCATACAAATTATTAGAATCCTGAAAAATGTATCTGTCACAAACAGGTTTCAATTGGTAGAAGTCACCAATAGCTATAATTGAAATTCCTCCAAATGGTTCATTTGACGACTTTATTTCTTGTAGTCTGTTATGTATAAAATTAAACATTTTTTGACCCACCATCGAAATTTCATCTATAATCAGAACTTTAACATGCATCATTTGCATTTGAAGTGAAGTTCTATTTTCATGACTTAGTGGTTTATAATCAAAACTTTGTGAGACTGGAATTTTGAAAGTACTATGCAATGTTTGCCCTTGAATATTATGTGCTGCTTTGCCTGTTGGAGCAGTAAGTAAGACATGTATATTATCAGGATTTTCACCTGCCTTTGTATTATAGTAGCGTAGTAATGTTTGATGTAGTGCAGTTATTAGAAAGCTTTTACCAACACCAGCCCCTCCAGTGCAGAAAGTATAGCATGGAGTACTTTTCGTTTTTAACAAATTCAAGTGATGGTAAACAAAATTGAGTTGTTGAGCAGTTAAGTTGTGCATTATCTGTTGGTATTTATCATCAGGTAGAATGGAGTTAGTTAAGCTTGGTTCTTCAGTTATTGTTCTAATTCCTAAATCTAAAGACAAATCATATAGATGTTGATTTTCTTTATTATTCCCTTCATCACATACATTTTCTGTTGGTATTAATTGAGGTGATAGAGGAGGAGATATAATATTTTCATTCCACTCTTCATTCGTAATGTTTCTAACTTCACCGTGATTATGGTTATATATTTTAACTTGTGAATCAACAACCTTTTTTACTTGTAGATACCTTTCAAAGTAAGTGTCCTTGTTAACGATAATTTTATGTTCTTCTCTCCATGGATAGTGCAACATTAATAGTTCTCTATAATATTCTTCTGGCTCTTTGTCTTTGTTAAATCTGCAAAAGCGTATAATTTTTCTCCGTTTGCGCTTACTTAAAGCATACTTGCTATTTATATTCTGCATACCTACATCCTCCTCAGTACATTCTATTTCAATTTCTTCCTCATCTGAGCTGTAAAAGTTTCTTTCAGCAAGTAAATCTTCCGAGTCATTTATTTCTCTGGTATATTTTTGTTTGCTGGAGTAATTAAAATTTGAGGCATAATCAGCTAAAGTACACATTTCTAATGTTTTGGGTCTCTTGCAGTACTTAGCAATAATATTTTCACATTGAATGTCAGTCGAATTTTCTGGCAATGAATTAATAGTTTCCATATCGCGCATTAAATAAGTTCTTTTTTCTGGAGGGCTAGTATTAATAAATACAAATGCCCGTGAACTTTTCCGTAATGGTATCTGAAGAATGAGATATGCTGCTTCTTGAGCACTAATTTCTGTGCAGTTGAGGAATTTGTTCCCTATGTGTTTAAGTTGTTCTTTGACATTACTATTGTTTTTCACTTCTTTAGCAGCTTGTGCAATAAGTTTGCTAATTCCTCTTTGCGATTTGCTGATATATGAAATAATATAGACTGCACAAGCATAAGCATCTAGTACAAACTGCAAGTCTATGTTTGCTCGCCAAGCTTTTAAAATCGTACTATTGTAGTTATTAATGAAGCATTCATCTGGTGTTCTTTTAAAAAAAATTGTTGGCTTTTCTAAACTAGTTTGTATCGAAGTGATATATTCTTTATTATCCATCTTAATAACACCTAAGAAATCATCAAAAGAAAGTGTGCTAAAAGTTGCATTATTCATAGCTTCATGGATACGTTTTAGATTATCTTTCCATTGCCTATCTGTGCCTTCAAGTGTCAATGGCTCTAATATGAGAGTTTTTGACATAGGATATTTTGGGTATTGATATTTACATGTTCTTTTTTGTTTCCGGCGGCAATTTTTAGTGTGCCCATGCCTTTGTAAATTTATTAAAGGCTGTAAAACAGTGTCATGTGACTTATTACATTGAATATATTGCTCAATAAAAACATTGACATCTTCTAATGGCGACACACCATAGAGGGGTGCATTTTTTACCCATAGTAATGCATGTATATGTGGAGAACCTCTCTGTTGGAATTCGACTCTGTAAAAGTAGTCAACTATTTCCCCAATTGGATTTGTCCCGTTCATCAAAACACAATTAAACAATTTCCTCACTTGATAGTCAAACTGTCTAGCACATGTAATAGGATCTTCTTGTATTAATCGACATTTTGTTTCCCAAGACATGTTATTGAATTCCTCTTCTGTGCATTCATTTAAGTTTTGAACTCTCAATAATATATTTATTAAATGGTGCCATTTTGTTTCAGCAGCAGATAAAGTCAAGAAAAAAGTTGGTATTCCAAGTTGTCTTATCATAGCAAAAAGATCTCTTTTACAACTTTCCCAATAAGGAGGTGAACTGCGTATAGTTTTCAAAACTTTATAACCTTCATTAAACTGGAACAAATTTTCAATATTATATTTTATGTCTTTAGCAGTAATATTCTTACCATCTGTATATTTTTTCCGTATAGAAATATTAATTTTCCCTTGAATTTGCTTAATATGTAATTTTTTAAGTTTAAAGAAAACATTAGTCATACTTTTAGCTACTCTTCTATCATGACTTCTTAATTCCCATTGGCAAATAGTACTATAATGTACCGGTATATGTCTTTCCTTATTGTTTGGCCTTCGTTCCCCACAATAAATTGTAGGGAAAGCCAAAAATTCTGAATCTTTATCCTCATATAAACCTCTTGGTGTATTATATTCAGCTGGAGCTAAACTTAAAACATTTACCCTATTAGAGGTAATTGTTTCATTTGTTAACATAGTATCTAAATTCCCAGCTTCCATGTTGTCAGATGTATCTGAAGAATAGCTTGTGTCCGAATTATCATTTACATTGTTGATTTCTGGAGGTATATACTGCCATTCGGGGTTAATTGTCACACCATATTCATTAAACATGACACTATTGGTTGCTAGACATGTAGCTGCCTTTTTAACGGTGTTTGGGCGAATATTTTCATAATGCGTGTGCGATTTATACATTAGTTTCCTTTTTAATTTTACTGGGATGGTCATGGCATCATTCATTTGCCTTGGTAAAATTGTAACTGTTGTCATTACATCTGCAGGTACATTAACAACAGCACCTGATAATGATTTTTGAAATCCGCGTGGTAAACTACGAATTTGTAAAAAAGGTATCCTAGGAGAAACTAATCTTTCTTCTAAATCGTATAATTCTAATTCAATTGGTACATTTGGAAATGACATGCCATTTAGAACTGAACATGGTGGTATTTTATCTTTTCTGATGTAAGCATAGCAAGTCATACAAATTAAAGTTGTTTTCTTGCTACTAATGTTACACCTTTGAAACATTTCTGTTTCACAAACAGTGCGAGTATTTTTAATTGTTTGTTTATGCCACAACTGGTTGCAAATAGTACAAACATACTCTGGTCCATGCAATATTTCACGATGGAATTTATTAATAATTAAATGGATTTGTTTATTAGCTTTGCGTTTTTCTCCCACCGTTAACATTACATTTGGTGTGTTTTCTTTAACACCTTTATTTCCAAGATTGTCAATGGCTCCTTGTGCAACAATTTTCTTTTTTCTTTTTTTCAGACTATGTTCTGAAAGGCTAAAGTAATCTAAGTTGATTTGAGAGTGTTTATTTGTCTCCAGAATAGAAGTACTTGTTCGTGGCAAATGAGTTTCCTTACTAGTATTGCTATTAGTCACCTTACTTTGAGTTGCTAAAGCGTCCATAGAAAGTAAACTCGCTTTATTTGCTTTTCTTTTTCGTCCCAGAGGTAAAATTACAGTTGGTCTGTTTTCTTCAAGTACTTTATTTCCAACATTGTCAAGGGTTCCCAGTGCAACAGTAGTATTTTCACTTTTTTTTGCACTATGTTCAGAAAGTCTCAAGTTAGCTTTGTTTATTAGAGACTGTTTGTTTGTCCCCATAATAGAAATACTTGTTCCTGCCAAATGAATTTTCTTACTCGTATTTCTAATACTGCAATTACTTAGAGTACCTAAAGCATCCGAATAAAGCAAACTCCCTTCAAAAATCGAATTGTCAATCACTTGAGTAGTATGTACAAAGATTTTAGTAACTGGAGTTAAATGACTATTTTTCTTGTGCACTCGAAGTGCTCTTTGGAATGTTTGCTTCAAAATTTCTTTTACATCTATTGGTGTTAATTCAAATGGTATGCAATCCTGCGAAGAATTTCTAAATTTTTTGGCTAGATTCATTACATATTCCAAAAGTGCTTCAAAATTTGTAATTTCTAGAGTTACACAGGTTCCATTTGAATGAGGCATGCCTTCATTGTCCCTGCTATGTGAATCAAATACATAGTATGTTTGCCTATTTCTAAAAATAGAAATGACATATACACTCATACAAAGTAGTACCCCACAGTACTTAGAAATCCCTAAATGCAATGCACTGGTAATATCTGGATAGTTTTCATCAAAACGTTTAAGGACATTACCATAGAAAGGGTTGCGTAGGCTAAGTGAATAAAACCTATTATTGTGCTCTATATATTTTGGCAAATCATCAGGATGCATAAGTGTTTCTTTGTTAAACGAATGCATTTGTAGATATAAAGCATCTCCAAGGTCCATGATATAATGTAGATCGTTGGAGTTCCATGTATTAACTGGTTTGCGTACATTGTGCAAAATAGCAAAAGTACTATTTGGTAAGCATTGCTTCCCTTTAGATGTACTATTAAATCTTGTATTGCCTTGATGGTAACTGGCTTTTAAACATCTATGCATGGTTTTTTTTACTCCCTTTACTTTATTCCTCTAAAGTCTATTCACTTAAGTAAGTCAAATTACTTATGTAATAACTATTTATAGTTGTTTCCAACCAAGAATATTATTTACCTTGATTTGTGGGTGATTGTACCTCAATGGATGAATCTGAAATGAGAGTAATATGAATTGTCAGAATATTATTTACATGAAATGACACGTCAAATCCCAAACAAAAACAGGAAATGCAATAGTAGTTTGGAAAGTTTGTATACTTTTGTGTCAGAGTGTGACAGAGGGCATGATAATAGATTGTGTGTGTGTGTGCCTGCTTTTAGTTTTATGAGCAACTTTGTAATGTGAAAGTGTGTGATGTGTAGAGTGTATGCTTGTTGCCCTGCATACTGAGTACAGTTTGTGAAGTAGAGAAAGAATGAATGAAGTGAGATCCACATTTTTATTTTTGGTATGAAATGAGTGTTGAGAGAAAATCCTGAGAAGTAGGAAGAAAAAGATTAGAAGCATGAAAGTGAGTGAGCCAGTTAAAGTAAATGTTTTTTTTTGTAATGTATTATTATAAACACATCATTCTGAGAAAGGAAAGTTGTGAGGTAGGATAGTAAGCGGCAAAGTGTGTGCGCTTTGGCATGCGAGAGAAATGATTAATGTGAAAGTCAAATTGCTAACTCAGTTTCCCTATAAAATTGTCACTATGAGCATCCTCCACCCCCCAAAAGTAAAGAGTGACAGTATTTAACGTTGTTAGTCAGAATCCCTGAGTAGCATAATGCATGCTAAAAGTGGGAGTCAACTGTTGTAAGAAAGTAGAGCAAAGCATCTGCTATTTTAAATAACAATTAGCATGAGGCTTGTTATAGTTGGAAAATAGCACGAAAAAAACAGTAATGTTAATTTCATAAACGTTCCTGATAAGTAGCAAAGTGTTGTAAGCTTTGTGTGCCAAAGGATGGAGCAGTGGAGTAGCAACGAAATGTTGTGCAGGGAGGGGACAATTGTGTGTAAATTGCATTTGCAATATGTATAATTAGTGTGAGCTACGTATGCAGAGGGAGGAGCTGACTTTGATTGAGATTCTGTGCATTTATGGGACCTGTGCTGTGTTTGAGTAACATATGGTTCGAATTAGTGTCCCCTGTGTGTTACCATAAGGAGGGCTCATCAGAGTTGGAACGGTAGGCTGTGCAGGCATGGCCTTATTATTTGTACAAAGCATTGGCACTTTAGTATTGAATTAGCAGGTCAAATAGTTCAAGAGATGTGGCAAAGTGGTGTGAGATGCCCGAACAAAATGCGTGAGCAGCAGAGTTGGATCACGAGTGTGCATGCATGTGACTGTGTGTTGATATGTAGTGTAAATTTGTAGTGATGTGTGGCAAATTTGTGTATGTAGTGTTTTTGTTAGTAATGTTCATGCAACTGTGCTTTATAGATGTGGCGAAGTAGTTCGATCTGTGTGTGCCTTAGGAGGGACCAGCTGAATAGGCTCAAAATGTTGTGAAAAAATTGTTGGAACGAAGGGTGTGCTAGATAATAATAGGTATAGCTGTAGGAATTATAGTATGAAAAGCCGTGTGTTCTAAAGAATTTTTTTAGCAGTAAAAAATCGTTATTTAAATGTTGTGAATTGGTGCAAACTGTATTTTTAACATAAAAAAAGTAGGGAATAGCGTAGTATGAAAGATGGGCTGGGCATGTAATGTACAAATGTGCTTTAAATCCCCGTTTGCCATGTTTGTTGTGTAAATTAGCACGACCCAACGTCAGAATGTCCAAATACCAATTGACATGCATGTAATAGATTGCCTAAAAAAAGTGTATTTTTCCAAGAGAGTCTGTGGGCTGCTTGTGCGTGTTGACGTGCGTAACTAAAAGTCGAAGGTGTGTTTGAAGAACGTGCCGATGAATGAGAGAAAAGCTATGGTGTGCGTGTTTCCGTGCGAGAGACTGTGAGTGTGGGGGTGGGTTTGGGATAGAGAATTTGTGTGTTGCTTGTGTTTTTGTGTTTATTTACGCTAGTGAAACACATAAAAATGCAGATAAGTGAATGAGACAGAAGGTAAGGCAGGGTGGGTGGCTATGCTTGCAAGATGCACGTCTAAATGTTGTCAACGTGTGCGTGTTTCCGTGCGTGTATGGAAAAGAGAGAGAGTCTGTAAGCTGTTTGTGCATGTTACCGGGCATGCGTGGAATAAGATAAGGAAGAGGCACTCACGTGTGCGTGTTGGCGTGCGTGTGAATTTTGGGGGGGGGGTGTTGGGAGAGAGAATTTGTGGGTTTGTTGTGTTTTTGGGCGTATTTACGCAAGTGAAACGCAGAAACATGTGGATGAGTGAATGAGACAGAAGGTAAGGCAGGGTGGTTGGGTATGCTTGCAAGATGGACGTGTAAAATTAGTGAAAGTGTGCGTGTTTCCGTGGATGAATGGAAAAGAGATAGAGTCTGAGGGCTGTGTGTTACTGTCGTGCGTGTGGACGTGCCTGATTGGGATAGGATAAGCAAGAGCCACGACCAGAAAGATGATTTTGGTGGACTGTTTGTGCATGTTGCCTTGCGTGCTGAATGGAACAGAGAGATGATTAGGTGTAATAGTTTCAGCAATTGAAAGACAGGGTGGTATGCTTAAAAGTCGGAAAAAAGTGCACGTCTGAATATGAAAGGCAGAAAAGTGGAGATGAATGAATGAGACACAAGGCAGGGGGGGTTTGCTTGGAAGAAGCATGTCTAAATGTGTTCAACGTGTGCGTGTTCCTGTGCCTGAATGCAAAAGAGAAAGTCTGTGGTCTGTTTGTGCGTGTTGGCGGTCGTGATTGGGATAGGATAACAAAGAGACACGAACAGAGATGTTTTTTTCGTGTATGTGTCCCAGCTAGTGAAAAACTGGAAATGTATTTGATTGTATGCATTCCTGATGCCGGTGTGACTGCACCTGCTGCACGAACGGAAATCGTGTCTCTGAAAGAGTGTGTGCAAGGGAGAGGGGAGAGGCATGGTGAGCTGTGCTTGGTGTTTACTGAGAAGGACCCTGTAGGGCGTTGTAGGTGACAGGCCAAGTCACCACAATAAATATATTGAAAAGAAATGCGCGTCCGCCATTATTTCCTGTTAAAAGAAAGACAAACATGTGTCTGAAACGTGCTGGAGGGAGAGGTGGGGGTAGGAAGCGACAGTAGCAGGGGGAGTTTGCTTGCAAGATGCACGTCTGAATGTGGTCAACGTGTGCATGTTTCCGTGCGTGAATGGAAAAGAGAGAAAGTCTGTGGGCTGTTTGTGCGTGTTGGTGTGGGTGATTGGGATATGATAACGAACAGACACGAACATGGTCCAAATGTTTGAAAAATGCCAGTTAATATTAACCCAAAATTTTCATGCTAAACCCCTTTTGAAGATATTGCGAAGTGGTGTGAGATAAGTGTCCTAAATGAGTGACCAGCAGAGTAGTAAAAAAAGTGTGTGCAAGCGTGTGACGCGTAGGTGTTATGTCATGTTGAGCACACAGACAGCTAGAGGGAGTCTATAGTGCCATTGTTAAATACCATTTGTTCACAAAGCGTTTACGGAAGACAGTTAATTCTATGACAACATTAACATCCACATGTACTTACCTAAATTAATATGTTTGTTCAAGATCACAAGTGGTACAGAATGAATTGAAAACAGTCTGTGTTGTATCTGTAAAAGAAAAGTATAATTTACTAACATGTATTACCTCCGTCTTTGATGCTCAGTAGAGTACGATTGATCGATTTTGGGTGAAGTAAATAAAATAAATTTGTTGATTAACATTATTGTGGATCGGGCAATGTAGTTATAGGAACAATAAAAAGGAGGGTAACATAGAATACTATAGTATTCATGAGCTCGAGTGACAGAAGGAAATCTGAAAATTAATGTTGAGTGTGCTGTTAAAGGGACCGAAAAGAGTGAACGATGACAAAAGATATGTTTAGAAAGTGGAGAGATAGAGGGGAGAATGTGTAGAGGTAGCAAGCTTGAAGCCCGCAGACTTTTTGCTGTGGCCCCCTCCCCACCTTACAGAGGTGAAAATAAAGAAGAAAATAAAAGTTGTCGTGCATGGATGTGAAAGAGTCTAGAGTGTTTGTTCTTTTACTGCGTATTTGCGCGAGTAAAAGCCTGAAAGGTGCAAATGAATGAATGAGACAGAAGTGAAGACAGGGGGCGATAAGGTAAGGCAGGGTGGGTATGCTTGCAAGATGCACGTCTAAATGTTGTCAACGTGTGCGTTTTTCCGTGGATGAATGGAAAAGAGATGTAGTCTAAGGGCTGTTAGTGACTGTCGTGCGTGTGGACGTGATTGATTGGCATAGGATAAGCAAGAGACACGAACATGGTGCAAATGATTTCAAAATGGCAGTTAATATGAACCATTAATTTTAATGAAGCCCGCAGACGTTTTGCTGTGGCCCCCTCCCCACCTTACAGAGGTGAAAATAAAGAAGAAAATAAAAGTTGTCGTGCATGGATGTGAACGAGTCTAGAGTGTTTGTTCTTTTACTGCGTATTTGCGCGAGTAAAAGCCTGAAAGGTGCAAATGAATGAATGAGACAGAAGTGAAGACAGGGGGCGATAAGGTAAGGCAGGGTGGGTATGCTTGCAAGATGCACGTCTAAATGTTGTCAACGTGTGCGTTTTTCCGTGGATGAATGGAAAAGAGATGTAGTCTAAGGGCTGTTAGTGACTGTCGTGCGTGTGGACGTGATTGATTGGCATAGGATAAGCAAGAGACACGAACATGGTCCAAATGATTTCAAAATGGCAGTTAATATGAACCATTAATTTTACTGCTAAACACATTTTTAAGATATTGCGAAGTGGTGTGAGATACGTGTCCTAAATGAGTGAGCAGCGGAGTAGTAAAAAAAGTGTGTGCAATCGTGTGACGCTTAGGTGGTATGTCATGTTGAGCATACAGACAGCTAGAGGGAGTGTATAGTGGCCTTTAAAAATACCATTAGTTCACAAAGCGTTTCCGGAAGACAGATAATTCTATGACAACAGTAACATGCAGATGTACTCACCTAAATTATTGTTTGTTGAAGATCACAAGTGGTACAGAATGATTTGCAAACAGTCTGTGTTGTATCTGTAAAATAAAAAGTATAATTTAGTCACATGTATTACCTCCGTCTTTAATGCTCATTAGAATACGATTGATCGTTTTTGGGTGAGGTCAATGAAACAAATTTGTTGGTTAATATTATTGTGGATCTGGCAATGTAGTTATAGGAACCATAAGAAGGAGGGTAAGATCGAATAATAAAGTATTCATGAGCTGAAGTGACCGAAGTAAAGCTGAAAATTAATGTTAAGAGTGTGCTGTTAAAGGGACCGAAAAGAGTGAACGATGAAAAAATATCTGTTTAGAAAGTGGAGAGATACAGGGGAGAATGTGTAGAGGTAGAAAGCTTGAAGATGAGAGGAGAAAGAGATAACGAAATGTAGAGACGAACAAGTAATTGAAAGATGTAAGGAAAAGTCAAGTGTAGTACGAAAAAAAGTACAAATGCACTTACATTCCAAAGTTGTCGCGTAGTGTCTTTGAATCTGTAGTCTTCGTTGCAAATACAGCGTCGTTCCGTCGGTCACTGTTGTGTTTATGGACACGAAAAAGGCTATGGCTCACAATGAGCCTTTCGTGATCTTAAATAGGCCGAAGTGGAGAAGTTTGCCGGTAAGGTGTTTGGAAGTGGACAAAGGATGAAAGGTACATCCCCTTCCCTTGGCCCCAGGAGATGTCTCCAGAGATAATGTGTGTAACTCCCAAGTGTGAAAATTTGAATGTGTATGTAGATGTAGGTTCGATTGTGGCGCCACTAGCGACTTTCGTGTCTCCTTGACGCAACACTTGTTAATGTACGTGTCTTCCCGCACGCAGCAAGGAAGAAGCATTCTGAAATAACGTAAATCCGACTAAAGCTTATATTTATCCATATTTTTTTTTAAAAAAACAAAGTATAAAGCAATGAAGGGTGTAAAAGGTACATGGGGATAAAGATAATGTAAAAATATCGCGCCGTTGGAGTCCTAAATGTGACGTTAAGAATTCGAGCTCATTATTTCACAATAAATGGTAGTGAAGTAAAAGAGCACTTGCAACACTAAGATGTCAAAGATATTGTAACTGTCTAATCTATCCATCAGTTGTGTGTGATACAAAAGGATGTATAGTGTTTGTGTGTATGCATGTGCTAAGCATATACTGAGGGCTAGTGTTCTGTGTAGATTGTTAGTAACTGCACAAAAAGTTGCAGACTGAGGCCTGTGTGCACTGACAGTGAGGGCTGTGTGGACTGAATGATGGTTGTGTGCACTGTGAGTTATGTCTGTGTGCAGATAGTGTCTGCAGTACGAACGGATAGCGTACTGTATGCAGTGTGTTTGAAGGATGTGTGCATTGTTAGTGAGGCGTGTGTGCAGTGTGAGTGACGCCTGTGTGCAGGTGGATTTAGAGTTGAAAAAAGTAGCAGACTGAGTCCTGTGTGCACTGACAGTGAGGTCTGTGTGGACTGAGTGATGGTTGTGTGCACTGTACGTTATGTCTGTGTGCAGATATTGTTTGCAGTACGCACTGATAGCGTACTGTATGCAGTGTGTTTGAAGGATGTGTGCATTGTTAGTGAGGCCTGTCTGGAGTGTGAGTGACGCTTGTGTGCAGGTTGATTTACAGTTGTGTGCACTGAGTGAGTGCTGGGTGCACTGTAAGTTCTGTCTGTGTGCAGTAAGTGTGTGCAGTACGCACTGATAGCGTACTGTATGCAGTGTGTTTTCTGAAGTCTGTGTAAAGTCTTAGTGAGGGCTGTGTGCAGTTTGAGTGAAGCCTGTGTGCAGTGTGAGTAAGTGCTGTGATCAGTGACTGAGAGGTGCTTGCACTGAGTAACGCACTTGCTTACAGTTTTCTTTTGATGGAAATGCGTTAGTGATATGTTTTGAATTAGTGTGCCCTGTGTGTTTGCAAAAGGAGTGAGCTGCGGAGTCTGAAAGCTAGTGTGTGCAGGCATGGCCTTATTATATGTACAAAGCATAGGCACTTTCGTTTCGTATTTGCAGGTCAAATCCTTCAAGAGATGTGGCAAAGTGGTATGAGCTCCCTGTGCCTAATGAGTGAGTAGCCGAATAGGATCACGATTGTGTACATGCATGTCACTAATGTGTGTTGATAAGTAGTGTACATTTAGTGTGATGTGTGGCCAAGTTGTGTATTGTTTGTCAAACATAGTCAATTCTGATGACACAGACTTTTATATATGTGTCGCAGTGTTGTGATCTGTGCGTGCATTAGGAGGGAGCAGCAGAATTGGCTCAATATACTGTGTGGATAAAAGGTAGTGACGAAGGGTGTGCTATTTAAGAGCACGTACAGCTGTAGTTAGTATATAGTATTGAAGATGCATGTTATAAATAATTTGTTTGTCGTCAAATGCGTCACTTATTTAAAGTGTTGTGAGTTCTATGTAAAAAGAAAGGATGGAAGAGCGTAGTAGGAAGGATGGCCTATGGAGTCATGGGACAAATGTGTCTAAAATGCCGTGTAATATTTGCTGTTAATTTTCACTCAAAATAATTTTCAAGATGTGGCGAAGTGGTGTGATCTGCCTGTGCAAACTGAGTGAGCAGCAGTGTTGTTTTTCGAGGGTGTGCATTTATGTGACGAATGTGTGTTGTGAATGAGACTGAAGTTAAGACAGGGTGGGATAAGGTAAGGAAGGGTGGGTATGCTTGCAAGATGCACGTGTAAATGTTGTGAACGTGTGCGTGTTTCCGTGGATGAATGGCAAAGAGATAGAGTCTGAGGGCTGTGTGTTACTGTCGTGCGTGTGGACGTGCCTGATTGGGATAGAATAAGCAAGAGCCACGACCAGAAAGCTGATTTTGGTGGACTGTTTGTGCATGTTGCCTTGCGTGCTGAATGGAAGTGAGAGATGATTTGATGTAATTGTTTCAGCAATTGAAAGTCAGGGTGTTATGCTTAAAAGGACCAAAATAACTGCACGCCTGAATAGGAAATGGAGAAACGTGTAGATGAATGAATGAGACAGAAGGCAGGGGTGTTTGCTTGCAAGATGCACGTTTAAATGTGGTCAACGTGTACGTATTTCCATGCGTCAATGGAAAAGAGAGAAAGTCTGTGAACTGGTTGTTGTGCATGTTTGCGGGCGTGATTGGGATAGGATAATAAAGAGAGACGAACCGAGACGTTTTTTTCGTTTATGTGTTCCAGCAATTGAAAGACAGGCAAATTATTTGATTTTCTGGATTTATGAGGCCGGTTCCAATGCACCTGCTGCACGAAAGGAAAGCGTGTCTGTGATAGAGTGTGTGCAAGGGAGAGTGGAGACACATGGTGAGCTGTGCTTAGTGCGTTGTCGGTGACAGCACAAGTCACCACCAAAAACAGAAGTGTTTTTTGTAATCCTACAAAATTTTTGTAGGCTCATACTGAATGTTTAACTTTGTCCGCACACGTAAAATGTCGTCTCATGATCGTCGTTTTGTTGTGGGTGAATGGCCTAAGCAGGCCCTTAGGGATGTTGCTATGCATGTTTTGTGTGTAACTTTGCACTATGAAACGTAACTATAAAAAATGAACAACAATAAGACCATTGTACGTGCATGTCATCGAATGTGTAAAAGAACGTGCCGCTTGACACATTGTTTCTAAAGTTGCTTCCCTTGCTTTATGGTTTGGCGGAAAAAAAAGGCGCCTTTCGGTCTCTTTACTTAACATTTGCATTTCCCCGCGGATGGCCGACAACAGATTACAATCTTTAGGACTCTGATGAAAGCAATTCAGTCTCCTGGGGTGGTTAGGCCCCAGACGTTTGACTCTGGCCCCCTCCCCACCTTACAGAGGGGAAAAGAAAGAAGAAAAAAAAGTTGTCGTGCATGAAAGTGAAAGAGTCTAGACTGTTTGTTCTTTTAGTGCGTATTTGCGCGAGTAAAAGGCCGAAAGGTGCAGATGAATGAATAAGACTGAAGTTAAGACAGGGGGGGATAAGCTAAGGCAGGGTAGGTATGCTTGCAAGATGCACGTGTAAATGTTGTGAACGTGTGCATGTTTCCGTGGATGAATGGAAAAGAGATAGAGTGTGAGGGCTGTGTGTTACTGTCGTGCGTGTGGACGGGCCTGATTGGGATAGAATAAGCAAGAGCCACGACCAGAAAGCTGATTTTGGTGGACTGTTTGTGCATGTTGCCTTGCGTGCTGAATGGAACAGAGAGATGTTTTGGTGTTATTGTTTCAGCAATTGAAAGACAGGGTGTTATGCTTAAAATGTAAAAAAAAAGTGCACGTGTGAATAGGAAAGGCAGAAACGTGTAGATGAATGAATGAGACACAAGGAAGGGGGTGTTTGTTTGCAAGAAGCACGTGTAAATGTGGTCAACGTGTACGTGTTTCTGTGCGTGAATGGAAAAGAGAAAGTCTGTTGTCTGTTTGTGCATGTTGGCGGCCGTGATTGGGATAGGATAACAAAGAGACACGAACAGAGATGTTTTTTTCGTGTATGTGTCCCAGCAATTGAAATAGTGGAAAATAATTTGATAGTATGGATTGCTGAGGCCGGTGTCACTGCACCTGCTGCACGAACGGAAAGCGTGTCTCTGAAAGAGTGTGTGCAAGGGAGAGGGGAGAGGCATGGTGAGCTGTGCTTGGTGTTTACTCAGAAGGACCCTGTAGGGCGTTGTAGGTGACAGGCCAAGTCACCACAAGATATATATTCAAAAGAAATGCGCGTCCACCATTATTTACTGTGAAAATAAAGACAAAGATGTGTCAGAAACGTGCTGGAGGTAGAGGTGTGGTTAGGAAGAGACAGTAGCAGGGGTATTTTGGTTACAAGATGCACGTGTAAATGTCGATGCTACAGACTTTTATATATGTGTCGGCGTGTTGTGATCTGTGCGTGCATTAGGAGGGAGCTGCAGAATTGGATCAATATACTGTGTAGATAAAAGGTAGTGACGAAGGGTGTGCTATTTAAGAACACGTACAGCTGTAGTTAGTATATAGTATTGAAGATGCATGTTATAAATAATTTCTTTGTCATCAAATGCGTCACTTACATTTTTTAAAGTGTTGTGAGTTCTATGTAAAAAGAAAGGATGGAAGAGCGTAGTAGGAAGGATGGCCTATGGAGTCATGGGACAAATGTGTCTAAAATCCCGTGTAATATTTTCTGTTAATTTTCACTCCAAATAATTTTCAAGATGTGGCGAAGTGATGTGATCTGCCTGTGCAAACTGAGTGAGCAGCAGTGTTGGTTTTCGAGGGTGTGCATTTATGTGACGAATGTGTGTTGTGAATGAGACTGAAGTTAAGACAGGGTGGGATAAGGTAAGGAAGGGTGTGTATGCTTGCAAGATGCACGTGTAAATGTTGTGAACGTGTGCGTGTTTCCGTGGATGAATGGCAAAGAGATAGAGTCTGAGGTCTATGTGTTACTGTCGTGCGTGTGGACGTGCCTGATTGGGATAGAATAAGCAAGAGCCACGACAAGAAAGCTGATTTTGGTGGACTGTTTGTGCATGTTGCCTTGCGTGCTGAATGGAAGTGAGAGATGATTTGGTGTAATTGTTTCAGCAATTGAAAGACAGGGTGTCATGCGTAAAAGGACCAAAATAAGTGCACGCCTGAATAGGAAATGGAGAAAGGTGTAGATGAATGAATGAGACAGAAGGCAGGGGGCGTTTGCTTGCAAACTGCACGTTTAAATGTGGTCAATGTGTACGTATTTCCGTGCGTCAATGGAAAAGAGAGAAAGTCTGTGAGCTGGTTGTTGTGCATGTTTGCGTGCGTGATTGGGATAGGATAAGAAAGAGAGACGAACAGAGACGTTTTTCGTGTATGTGTTCCAGCAATTGTAAGACAGGCAAATTATTTGATTTTATGGATTTATGAGGCCGGTTCCAATGCACCTGCTGCACGAAAGGAAAGCGTGTCTGTGATAGAGTGTGTGCAAGGGAGAGTGGAGACACATGGTGAGCTGTGCTTAGTGCGTTGTCGGTGACAGCACAAGTCACCACCAAAAACAGAAGTGTTTTTTGTAATCCTACCAAATTTTTGTAGGCTCATAGTGAATGTTTTACTTTGTCCGCACACGTAAAATGTCGTCTCATGATCGTCGTTTTGTTGTGGGTGAATGGCCTAAGCAGGCACTTAGGGATGTTGCTATGCATGTTTTGTGTGTAACTTTGCACTATGAAACGTAACTATAAAGGAACAACAATAAGACCATTGTACGTGCATGTAATCGAATGTGTAAAAGAACGTGCCGCTTGACACATTGTTTCTAAAGTTGCTTCCCTAGCTTTATGGTTTGCCGGGAAAAAAAAAGGCGCCTTTCGGTCTCTTTACTTAACATTTGCATTTCCCCGCGGATGGCCGACAACAGATTACAATCTTTACGACTGTGATGAAAGCAATTCAGTCTCCTGGGGTGGTTAGGCCCCAGACGTTTGACTCTGGCCCCCTCCCCACCTTACAGAGGGGAAAAGAAAGAAGAAAAAAAAAAGTTGTCGTTGCATGAAAGTGAAAGAGTCTAGAGTGTTTGTTCTTTTAGTGCGTATTTGGGCGAGTAAAAGGCCGAAAGGTGCAGATGAATGAATAAGACTGCAGTTAAGACAGGGGGGGATAAGCTAAGGC
Source organism: Lissotriton vulgaris (assembly GCF_964263255.1). NCBI lineage: Eukaryota > Metazoa > Chordata > Amphibia > Caudata > Salamandridae > Lissotriton > Lissotriton vulgaris. The sequence continues at coordinate 1,209,821,033 of NC_141696.1, forward strand.
AGGGTGGGTATGCTTGCAAGATGCACGTGTAAATGTTGTGAACGTGTGCATGTTTCCGTGGATGAATGGAAAAGAGATAGAGTGTGAGGGCTGTGTGTTACTGTCGTGCGTGTGGACGGGCCTGATTCGGATAGAATAAGCAAGAGCCACGACCAGAAAGCTGATTTTGGTGGCCAGTTTGTGCATGTTGCCTTGCGTGCTGAATGGAACAGAGAGATGTTTTTGTGTAATTGTTTCAGCAATTGAAAGACAGGGTGTTATGCTTAAAATGAAAAAAAAAAGTGCACGTCTGACTAGGAAAGGCAGAAACGTGTAGATGAATGAATGAGACACAAAGAAGGGGGTGTTTGTTTGCAAGATGCACGTGTGAATGTGGTCAACGTGTACGTGTTTCTGTGCGTGAATGGAAAAGAGAAAGTCTGTTGTCTGTTTGTGCATATTGGCGGACATGATTGGGATAGGATAACAAAGAGACACGAACAGAGATGTTTTTTTCGTGTATGTGTCACATCCATTGAAATAGTGGGAAATTATTTGATAGTATGGATTGCTGAGGCCGGTGTCACTGCACCTGCTGCACGAACGGAAAGCGTGTCTCTGAAAGAGTGTGTGCAAGGGAGAGGGGAGAGGCATGGTGAGCTGTGCTTGGTGTTTACTCAGAAGGACCCTGTAGCGTGTTGGAGGTGACAGGCCAATTCACCACAAGATATATATTCAAAAGAAATGCACGTCCGCCATTATTTACTGTTAAAATAAAGACAAACATGTGTCAGAAACGTGCTGGAGGTAGAGGTGGGGTTAGGAAGAGACAGTAGCAGGGGGATTTTGGTTACAAGATGCATGTGTAAATGTCGATGCTACAGACTTTTATATATTTGTCGGCGTGTTGTCATCTGTGCGTGCATTAGGAGGTAGCTGCAGAATTGGATCAATATACTGTGTAGATAAAAGGTAGTGACGAAGGGTGTGCTATTTAAGAACACATACAGCTGTAGTTAGTATATAGTATTGAAGACGCATGTTAGAAATATTTATTTATTGTCGGAAAATGCGTCACTTAAAACTTTGAAAGTGTTGTGAGTTCTATGTAAAAAGAAAGGATGGAAGAGCGTAGTAGGAAGGATAGGCTTTGGAGTCTTTGGACAAATGTAAATTATTTGATTTTATGTATTTTCTGCGGCCGGTTCCACTGCACGTGCTGCACGAACGGAAAGCGTGTCTCTGAAACAGTGTGTGCAAGGGACATTGAAGACGCATGGGGAGAGGGTACACCGAGCAGGAGGAAGGGAAGGCAAAGAAAGCAAGCTGGGTCAAGAAAGGGGGAGAAAAGAGCGCTGGGACGTGGAAAGGCAAGGAGTGGGGTATGGCAGAGATGTAAACAAACAAGATGCGCGGCCGCCATTATTTTTACTGGGAGGTGCTGGTGTGGCAGGAGTGCTGATACGGCAAGGCTGTGTTGGCGGGGAGAAAGAGGGGAGGTGCTGGTGTGGGAGGGGGAAGTCGCGGAGAGAGAGGGGAGGTGCTGTTGTGGGAGGGGGGAGTTGCCGGTGTGGGAGGAGTGCTGCTAGGGCAAGGCTGTGTTTGCGGAGAGAGAGAGGGGAGGTGCTAGTGTGGGAGGGGGGAGTTGCTGGTGTGGGAGGAGTGCTGCTAGGGCAAGGCTGTGTTTGCGGGGGAGAGAGAGGGGAGGTGCTGGTGTGGGAGGGGGAAGTTGCTGGTGTGGGAGGAGTGCTGCTAGGACAAGGCTGTGTTTGCGGGGAGAGAGAGGGGAGGTGCTGGTGTGGGAGGGGGGAGTTGCTGGTGTGGGAGGAGTGCTGCTAGGGGAGGAGAAGCCCTGGACGTGAATGCTCGTGCATGTTTGATCACGTGATTCACGTGAACTGCAAGAAAACCGCGGCTGAAAGCCCTTTGGTTTGAAGAGAAAATAGCCGACTTGAATTCTCCCCATTTCCCATTCCTGCGGAATGGTAAAGGCGAGACCTAAAAATGTGTGAAAAAGTTGACAGTGCCTCAGGAAAGCAACACCATAGCAGTTTGCAGATGTGTTCTCATCACATAAGGAACACCATTGGAGTTTGCAGATTTGTTGTCACCTGCACTCACTTTCTCATCATAAGCACTGGTCAACTAATAGCCTCTACACATGCCCTTTTAAACATGCACTATTTGCACTTGATCTCTCTGTACTTGCCCTGTCCGGAAAACACCCTCTCTGCACACGCCCTCTTTACTCATGCCTTCTCTTCACTTGCCCTCTCTACACATGGACCTGTGCAGAGAGATCATATGGAGAGAGGCATGTGCAGAGAGGCCGTGTGTAGAGAGGCTGTGTGCAGTGATAGCGCATGTTGAGAGGGCATATGCAAAGAGGAGAGGACAGGATACAGAGGTAGTGTAGGAATGAGAAAGTGTAAGAAGTAGTGGGAGGGCAGAAAAGAGTGGGAGAGCAAGAGAGAGGGCAGAAATAAAAGGGAAGGGATGAAAGAGGCCAGGAGTAAGAAAGAAGAAAGGTCAAAAGGACGCGAGGCGCCCAGCTCACCTCACCATACATAGGGGTCTCAGAGCACACACTTGCACGTTTATCTACGCCTGATGGGTCAAGTAAGGGCACACCCCATGATGGGGACTCGTTGGGTGGATTGCGTTCTGCTGACGTCACTCTCCGGGTTGCTGACCGCTCTCCAGCATTGCTTGCGTCACCTAGTCCCTGTGGCCTGCAGTCCGCTTAAGATGCGGCTCCAAGGTCAATTCACCAAAATGCCTGGGGTAGCGGAAGTGCCTTTACATTCCACTTGACCTTCACTTACACATACATATTTATACATATACAAACACACACTCTGCCTACTCATTTACACTCTTACATAAACACACTTAAAACTGCCAGCACGCACACAACATACATATATATAAAAGCATTTTTCCCCTTACCTCAGCTGCGAGGGAAAAGCATTCACCAGCTATAAATATGGGGTCGTTGGAGCCCCCCTCTGGGGCTCGACGTCCTGAAAAATGGCCCCTCTGAGCCTCAACAGGCTCTCTTCAGCGTTGGGGCGACCCACTGCCATCCGGGGCCGCCCTGACTCTCCATTTACTTCACCAAATGCCCCCCAGAGCCTCTCAGGGCTCTAAATACAAAAAAATGGGGCGGGGAGCCTCTCCGGGCTCTGTGCACGTTGGGGCGACCCACTGCCAACCGGGGCCGCCCTTGAAGCCCTCGTGGCTTCACACACCCAAGGAACGCGAGCTCGCGCTACTGCGGGGGAGGGGCGAACACCGGCAATGTGTCCCGGCGCCCCTCCCTTTCGTCGGCTCACTCACCGGCCGGCGGCTCTCTCTTCACTCGGGGCTCTCCCTCCAGTCGGGGAGCCTCACGGGGGGGGGCAGGCACCGGCAATGTGCTTCGCGCCCCCTCCGCTCGCTTCTGAAGGCCGCTCCTCTCGCTGCAGGGCTCCCTCCGCTCACGGGGGCCCTGCAGTCCAGCTGCCATCACGCTTCCTCCTCTTCTCCCCGGACCCGGCGGTGATTACACTTCGGAGATTCCCTCGGCGAGGACGGGGTCGAACGGCTGACTCGGCTTCCGGATCCTCGCTGGGGCGGCTCCACTGCTGCGGCCCAATCCGGTCGCGGCTCCTGCGTCGAGCCTCCATACACGCCCAGCTTCTGCGGGCAAGGCATCGAATCAGAGCGCGGCTCTCGGGACAGGCCTACTGCAAACGGCCAATCAGAGCGCGCCTCCTGTCAACAGAGGACCAATCAGGTCGCGGCCCCTTCGTTTCTCTCGCTTCAGCTTCTGATCACTTTCAGGCCCCCGGGCTGCAGCGGTGAGAACACGGGGCAATGCCGGGTGGGCACCGGCTCTTCAGTTAGTTAACAATCGAGGTGGCCACTCGATCGGGCCATAACAGGACAGCGAGGAGGGGGGAGGGGGGACGGCGGGAGGAGGGACACAAGGCAGGACAGCAGCAACGGGACAGGCCTACTGCAAACGGCCAATCAGAGCGCGCCTCCTGTCAACAGAGGACTAATCAGGTCGCGGCCCCTTCGTTTCTCTCGCTTCAGCTTCTGATCACTTTCAGGCCCCCGGGCCGCAGCGGTGAGAACACTGGGCAATGCCGAGTGGGCACCGGCTCTTCAGTTAGTTAACAATCGAGGTGGCCACTCGATCGGGCCATAACAGGACAGCGAGGAGGGGGGAGGGGGGACGGCGGGAGGAGGGACACAAGGCAGGACAGCAGCAAGCACGGCCCGGCCGGACCAGATTCGGGGGCGTTCCCAGCTTTTGGCTGACGTAGCATGACGTAGCCAAAAGCCAAAGATTCTCGGGAACGCCCCCGAATCTGGTCCGGCCATGACGGACGCCTCTCTGTTCCAATGGCTAGCCTCCATTTATGGAGCTAGCCAATGAAGCTGAGGGGCGTGTTCAGGGCACCCATACTAGAAACTACAGATTTCTCTGGAGGCGGAGCTTACAGCTCCGTCCCCCAGCGAAACCTAAAAAGTGCCTGGCACCCATTTGTTTTCTGTTTATTTACATTTGTTACAATTGTAGCAACGCTTTAGCATAAAATGTTTAAAGCGCGAGGATCGCGATTTATTTACAATCATGGACTCGGTCTGCACTTCAGAAAAAGATGGAGAAAGTTTGCAAAGCATTTAAAATTTAGTTTGAAAGCTGTTCCAGTGTGTTACGTCACCGCCCTCTCCCTGGATGCCATTATGTGCCTGCTTGAAGTCAGTCATGCATAGTGCACAGTGATGTAGAAGGCCACAGTGTTTTTATAGTCTGTCAGCATGGGCCACCTTTTAACAAAGAAAGCGGAGGTTTGTTATGATACGGCTCTTCCCGATGCTTGTTTTTTTAAGCAGAGATGCCCAATGGTGGGACATGCAGAACCAAACAGCAGATATCCACTCTGGGCCCTGTCTTCATTGGGTTTCAGTGACACTCCCACAAACCTCCGATTGTGTAGGTTTTGAAATTGACAGATGCACCATTTGTGCACAATTGTGCATGAATGAGGATAAACACACACACTATTAGCATGTTTTTGTCTCCTCTCTCAGCTTCAGCAAAGTGCACGCATCCGCTATTGCTCATATAATATTGCACCAGATTTCACCAGCCGCAATTCACAGGAGCAAGTACTTGCAAGCTACCTACATGGCTTTATAACTCTCTGGGCACAACCTGGAAGTTGCACCCAAAATGGAATTTGCGAGGCGATTATTATCCTGGCCTCAACATGCCATCTAGAATAATTTTCATTGTGTTAAGTTCTTTATTTATAAAAGAAGCCAGCTGGTCCTGTTATAATTGTGTGCTTGTCTACAGTGCAGAAACACTTTTGCATTTAATTTATTGACCCTTCAAACGAGACGATTTCCAGACAAGGTTGTGAGAAAATACAACTGGCTGACTTGATACAAAATCAGTCCATTTCTGACCGATGGGCGGTTCAGATCAAAAGAATCCGTGCCAATTAACAATTATTTGCTTTTGGTTTTCTGCAAGAAGACAGATTTACCATGTAGTGATGGGCACATTTTGGTGTCTTTTTAATGTAAATAATATTAGTAATTTGTAACAGAGACGCAGAGAAGAACTATGTTTATGTTAGACAAAAGTGTTTTTACGACTGAAAAATTATAATTTTTTTCATAAAAGTCGGTTTTCACTCGTAAAAATGGTTTACACACTCAGATTTTCGTGTTAGTAAATCTTGAAGTAGAAGAGTGTTGCAACATTTAGGATCACTCAAAATTACACATTTGTGGGTATTCTCAAACTCCCCTCCAACCCATCTCCCCCTTCTGTACCGGGAATATGTTTAAAAAGTCAAAGAATTCAGTGGGTGCATTTGCGCTAGCGCTGCTGATTTTCTCATATTAAATTGTGCAGGTGAATATTTTGCTGAGAATTGTTTACAGTGTATGTAAGCAGGCCTGGACTGGCCTTACTGGGCACTGGGTGTTTTCTCGCAGGCTGGCAGGGTGAATGAATGAATGCGAGACTTTTAGAGCGCGGACATAGCCCAAGGGCATCAAGGCGCTAGCACCGATAGCATACAGGCAGAACCGATTACTACTCAAACCCGACTTTCAGGGAACAGCCAAGTCTTCAGGGCTTTACGAAAGATTGAGTGTACTCGTTTCCCCGAGAGAGAGTCCGGGAGAGAGTTCCAAACATTTGCAGCTGCAAATGAAAAGGCCCTTCCGCCCCATTTAATCTTTTTGACCCTAGTAACAGCAAGGAGATTCTTTTTTTGCTAACCTCAGGTTTCTGGAGGGCACATACTGTTGAAAAATGGTCTTTATGCCAGAAGGGCCCAGGCCATAGTATGCGTTATGAGTGAGGCACAGGGTTTTAAACACAATTCTATGGTCCACCGGGAGTTAGTGCAACGACCTGAGGGATGACGACACCAAATGATGTTTGGGACTGTCCATCACCAGCCTAGCAGCTGCGTTTTGCACCAGCTGCAAACGGCGCAACTGGCCTTTGTTGATGCCTAAATAAACGGCGTTGCAATAGTCCAATCTGGACAATATTAACACAACCACCACTTTTTTGCGTACTTCAAGTGAGATGAATTTAGAGATTTTCCTTATGATCCGGATAAGCCAGAAGCAAGTGACCACTGTCCTAGAAACTTGCAGGTTCATGGATAGGGAGACATCCACCACCACTCCTAGATTCTTCCCATGGGAGACCGGGGTTGGACAGGCTCCTAGGGCATCAGGTCACCATTTCCTAGACCAGATGTTAGGCCGGTCTCCAAAAACCAGGACTTCTGTTTTCTCGCAGTTCAATTTGATGTTTTTTTACCATCCACGACAAGACTACTAACATGCAGTTCCTAAAGTTCTGTGCAGAGTACCTAGCTTTTTGTGTGATTGACACCATAATTTGGGTGTCATCCGCACAGGACAGCACTTCCAACCCAAATTACTTAACCACCCCTGCCAGCGGGGCCACATATATATTAAATAAAGTGGAGCTCAGTGAGGAGCCCTAAGGCACACCGCAGACAAGGGGGTTAGACTCCGAGTAGAAGCTTCCCAATTTAACTATTTGGGACCGCTCTTCCAGGAAGCAAATCAGAAGATCCAAGGCCAGGCCTCCGACCCCTATCTCTCTGGGGAGACAGGGTATCGAATGCTGCAGTGGGGTCAAGTAAAATAAAAAGAGTGGTATGACCTGCATCCACCTGCACTCGAATATTATCCAAAACTGCAGTGAGGGTGGTCTCTATGCTATGGAGCCTTCTAAAACCATGTTGCGAGCTATCCAAAATCTGATGTTTCCTCAGAGAGGCACTCAAAGGAGAGTTCAGATGGATTTCTAAAATTTTCACTGGGACCGGCAGAAGGGAAATGGGATTGAAATTTTTCAAGTTTGACGGGTCTAGCGAGGACTTTTTAAAAAGAGGCCTAACCACTGCCGCTTTCGAACTAAGGGGATACTGGCCCTGTGAGATGGCTAGGTTAAAAACCTTGGTGAAATGTGGTATCAGCGCCGCTTTCGCTGTTTTCAGGACCTTAAGGGGACAAGGATCCAGGGGTGACCCCGACTTGACTCCATCAAGTAGATTCTCGACTTGCCGATGCCACATTTCTCAGGCTATCACAGGGATAGGTTTCCGGTAGGCCACCGGGTGCCTGATTAGCATTTGGGATCTCCAACTGAACATAAATGTCAGATATCTTGGAGCAAAAAAGGGAGGCCAGCCTATCACAGAGCGCCTGAGATGGCTCCACCGCATCCGGGACAATAGGCGCCACAAGGGAGTTGAAGATGTTAAAAAGCTCCTTAGGTGACATCAGGCTCTCTGATATCTTTGAGTAGTAGCTTCCCTTTTCTTCAATGATAGCTGCTCTATATACCTTGATACCTTTGTGATTGCTTGTGTAATTCTCTACCCCGGGGCATCAGATCTCTCCGCCAGAGCCTTTCCTTCCTTCTGCACTCTTGTCTCATCCTACGCAAACGGTCGCCAAACCAGGGTGCAGAAGGCATCATTCTGGCCGAGTAGTGGGTTTTTATGGGGGCAAGAGTGCCCATCACAGCTAGGATATTCTTGAAAAGGATAGCAGCAGCTGAGTTAGCACTTAGATGTTCCTGGTGCTAAAAATCAAACATAGTAGTGGTAACCGCTTCATTAGTGATCAGGTTAAGATTTTGCTTATCACTCGCCTTCCTATTAGCATAGTTAGATATTCCTGATATTGTACCCCTTAGTTGAAAAGGAATAGCATAATGATCAGACCACGCTAACGGGAGGGGCACACCCACCTCCACCCAACGATCATTGGAAAAGTTTCCATCCAGTGTGTGGCCCGCCATATGTGTGGGGGATTCAACCAGTTGTGAAAAGCCGCAGCCGTTCATGCATTCCATAAATGTTGGAGTGTCATGATTCGCTGTATTTTCTAAATGAAAAATAAAATCCCCAAGAAGAGTGAAATAGGGTTCTAGCCTATTACACAGGTCCTGGCTGAACGAGGCCCTAGAGCCTGGGGGTCTATAACAGAGGAACCCTGAAAAGCTCTCCGTATGGGGTAGAATTTATCGAAAAATATAAAGCCTGGTAAGAATCGAGCATCGAAGTGAGCGGTTCTGTTCTAAAGGTAAAGGTATCCCTAACCGTCGTCCTTCCCTATCCAATCTAAAAAGACACAATCCTACTGGGATGGTTTCTACGAGCTCAGGACCGGAAAACTCATTTGCCCAGATCTCAGTTAAAAATGCCCACGCAGTTGGGGTGCTTTTTCTGCTAGTTTAGCTGGTTTTGTTGCTGTGAGCCAGGTTGGTTGTGTTTCCTCGCTGCAACGCTTCAACCTTTAAAAATAAAAGCTGCAATACAAAGGGTTTTAAAGCGTGCTGGTCAGGCAAGACTTACCTCAAAAATATTAGTTTTTACAATTGTTAGGTCGAGCCTGGGCAGTGCAAGCGCTGACTTGAAGCCCCGCCCACTCTCCGCCCATGTTTGTCATTGGCTTGTGCCATTGTCTTTCGTAAATGCTGGCTTCTGATTCGTTAATAGGCTTGTTAGTCCCTTCTTAGTGCCACCTTTTCCTTATTTGTAACCTCTCACGAGGACTGGACCTTTTACGCCGGTTGTTACTCGGTATGTCTTATTTACTCTATAAGAACTATTTTCTTTAATGAGTTGCTCGCACTGCAGGCATGACATGCTTTCCTGCAACATTCAGTGTGCCACGCTTGCCTTCACTTTGCAAGCAGCCCGGAACAATGGCGGCCGCTTCTTTGCAGGGAAATAGGCTTCGCATTTACAAGTGTTTGAGCTATGGCATTGTAAATGACACAGCCTTTTATTTATGTGTTAATTATCAAAACAGATAAATAAAAGGCATTATCATTTACAATGCCAAGAGCTTAAACTTTTACAAATGCGAGACCTATTGCATTGCAAATGCTTGTTATTATTCTGTATCCTCTGTTCAATTCTAGGGTGCTTTTTTAACTTGTCTCTAGTTCATTGCGACTCGTACCATTTTTAAAAATCTTTTTATTAACAAAATACCAGAAAAGGAAAAAACATCAGGTGTGTTACCAGTTTCCTCATTAGACAAGTTAAAATATCGCTCTTACAGAATCACTTAAACAATTTATGATTCATAGGATCATGGGGATTCCTGCGCCTCTGCTTTTACTCATCTCGCAGGGGGAGTACAAATCTCGCAGAGCTGCCCATTCCAAGCTCCCCAGACTTTTCCCCATTTCTCTGGACAACCCCTGGCTACATATACAGACTTCTCCCTGATCATACACCAATCCAAGTCTTCCGCCCATTTAGAAACCCGGGGTGGTTGGCTGGCCCCCACAGCTGAGCAATATTCTGTTTCTCTACCATACACGCCAGCGTCACCCATTGCTTACGATACACATTTAGGTCCGTGGGTTCCCACACATTCAGCATGCACCTCCGGGCCTCTGGTTGTATCTCCTCCCCCAATGCCTCTCTTATCTCGTCATGAACCCTTGTCCAGTATTTCTGTATTTCCACGCAGTGCCAAAGAATATGCATAAAGGTACCAGGTTCTCCACACCCCCTTCGGCACTCTCCACTTTCCGTTTGCCCCATACGTACCAATCGAGGCCCAGTAATATATGACCTGTGCAAGATCTTTAGTTGCACCAGTCTCAGTCTCATCTGGATCGCCACCACCCTCGGAGAGGAAACCGCCTCTGTCCAGTCTTTGTCATCTAGCTCTATTCCATCTGCACTCCACTGCTTTCTAATGAGTCCCAGCGGGTCCTCCATATTATTAATAAGCTTTTTGTATATTAAAGAGATAGTTTTCTTGGGGAGGGTACCCATCTAACACTCGATCCTCAAGAGGAGAGGCCTCCGGAAGCATGGTGTCCCGAGGTTTATGAGTGAGGAGGGCATGTCTAACTTGGAGGTATCTATAATACTCACCGTCATGGAGGCTATATTGCTGTTTGAGAGAGTCAAATGTGTGCATTTTGTCCCCTCCCCACACATCCTTGATCTGAGTGATCCCGATGAGATCCCACTTGCCAAATCCCTTGGACTTCAACAAGCTCCCAAGTCTCTTTGAGTTCGGCAGGGGGGTGGATAAGGTTAATTTCCCTTCCCAGGCAAGATATCTATTGGCAGCATGCCACGCATGTACTGCGTGTGCCATTGGGCCCAACAGCGAGAGCCGCTTAGGCCTGGCATAGAGCGCCCTGGTGATATCTCACCCTGCCGCCTGCCCCCGATCCATGGCATAACCTGGGTCCCCTGTTGGCCCGTACACAACATGGTTAACCGCTGCAAGCTGTGAAGCCCAATAGTACTTTCGTAGATCTGGCAGTCCACATGGGAGAGTGAGTTTGGAAAATGCTATTCGCGGTCTTCCATCCCAGAGAAGCTTCCTCTGAAGGACTTCTATTTCCTTGAAATAGGATAATGGTACCGGGTCCATTGCATTCTGGAGTACATACACAAATTGGGGAAGCGCCAGCATCTTAAACAGCACCGCCCTACCCAGCAAGGATAGCAGAAGAGCCTTCCAGCGCTTCACGTCCTTTTTAAACCGGGTCAAATGAGGAACCAGGTTGTTAGCATAGCGCAGCTTCGGGTCAAGTGTTACGTATATCCCTTGGTATTTAAACCCGAGCGGCTCAATCTGATTGGGGCATGACTGCTGGATTACCATTGGATCCCCGTGAGGACGAAGAGCACCGATTTCGACCAATTTATGGCGAATCCGGAATACCTACCAAATATGGCTAGTATATCCAGATAATTTATATAAGATGCCCTGGGGTTGGTAAGATAAAGCAGGATATCATCAGCATATAGTGACATTTTATCCTCCCATTCCGGTGTCCACCGAAAGCCACGTATTGACCGGTCCCACCTGACCCAAGCCGCCAAAGGTTCTAGTGCTAGAGCGAAGAGAAGCGGGGAAAGAGGGCACCCCTGTCTCGTGCCCCTCCCCAAAGAAAAGTCAGCCAACTTGCAGTTATTCACAACTACCCTGGCCAGGGGATTAGTGTATAGTAAACGTACCCAACCAATGAACACTGGTCCAAAACCCAACTTTGCCAATACCGCGAATAAATAGGACCACTCGACCCTATCGAAAGCCATAGTGGCATCCAAGGACACCAATACTGCCGGTTTGTGTATTTTCAGGGAACTACCCAGGATCCCATGTATCCTCCGCAGGTTGAGTGCTGTATTGCGGCATGGCATGAAACCAGACTGATCGTGGTGTATCAAAGTTGTGATTACCTTGACCAATCTGATAGCGAGGAGCTTTGCCAAGATTTTGGGCTTGGCGTTGAGCAGTGAAATGGGTCTATATGAGGAACAAAGTGTCTTAGGCTTGCCTGCCTTATGGATAACCACATTATTTGCCACCCGCTGATCATACAGGAGTTGTCCTATCTCCCTACTTTCTACGAACATGGCACGGATATATGGGGCGAGCTTATGAGCATACAATTTGTACAATTCTATTGGTATACCATTGGGGCAAGTCACCTTCCCTGATTTAACCCCTCTAATCGCCTGTGCCACTTCATCGTCTGTAAAAGGGGAGTCTAAATATCCCCTATCATCTTCTGACAGCTCAGGCATGCAAATATCCTTAATCTTCTCCCTGTTCTCTGCCTCAGTATATCCCCCAACCGTGGTATATACCCCTCTGTAATAGTCAGAGAACTCATCCGCCACTGCCTGCGGGTCCGTAACCATACCTGAATCTATTCCCTGCAACTCAGGCACCAGTCTCGATGCCCATCCCTCACGTTCAAGCCACACAATCAATTTACCTGCCTTGTCACCTTGTTCATATATTCGACTTTGGATGACATTGTTCTGGGCAATCGCCCTATCTCTGGCTAAGCCTTTATATTCATCCTGCCATAACTTTAAAAGGTGCAGGTACTCCGGAGTGGCAGATCTGGCCACCTTTTCCTCTAACCTTATCACATCTGCCTCCCCCCTGACTACCTCTGCCTGATGCTTCCTTTTCTTCCCCGCCACCAGAGACAGGACTTTCTACCCCGTATCACTGTCTTACATACTTCCCACAAAGACTGCGCTGAGTCAACAGTACCCACATTTTCCTGGAAGTAGTGTTCCTTCTTCATGCCTACCTCTTTTTTGGTGGCGGGATCTCTAAGGTGCCACGCACTAATGGGGGCTACTCTGCCAACCGCAGGCTGCCCAAGCTCCACACACAACCACACCGGAGAATGATCAGCAATACCCCTTCCAAGGTAACTTGCCTCCTTAACTGTAGCTGCCATGACCACCGGCACCAACAGGTAATCTAATCTGGACATGCTGTGGTGTGCGGCAGACACGTGTGTGAAGTGCGTCTGTGTCAGATTACGTACCCACCAGCTGCCAACAAGTCCCACTGTTTTGAGGAAGTCTGGGAGCCACCTCTGCGATGGTCTAAGTATCCGCGCTGGATATCTGTCCATCTCCACGTCTAGCACTGCATTAAAGTTGCCCCCTAATACCAAAAGGCCCAGGGGCAAGGTGAGAAAAACAGCACCCAGGTCCCGGAAAGAGTCAGATTGGAGGCCAGGCGGTACATATATTGACAAGAAAGTCACCGTCCTCCGCCCCCCACTGTCCTGAGACACCGATATAATGGCCCCTCTGGTCGGACCACGTGGTCTGGATTGCCAAGGGAGAGGAGTTTTTCATCAAAATACCGACACCCCTGGAAACCCAGCATGCGCCACCAATTTATACCCCACTTTATGAAGGGCCATGCAGCGGTTGCCTATGAGGTGTGTCTCTTGCAATAGTACCACATCTGGTGAGTGCCTTCTTACAAGCTGATTTACCATTTTCTTTTGATCCTATCCCCCAGGCCATTTACATTCCATCTCAGCACCTTTATCCCCGAACCCTGGCTATCATACGACATTTAACCCATATCGGTATCGTCCAACTGCAACATTACCACTTGATGCAGAAAGAAAAAAAGCATTCAAAGAAAACCCAAACAATGCAAACAGTACAACCTAAAACAGGATCTCAAACCCAACCACTTCACCCATCCCACGTTCCACCCCCCTCCCTGTGCCCCTGCATATGGAAAACACCCATCCCCAACTCGCAGTGTGCCTGTCACCCAATATCCCCTCTGAATAATTAACTAAAGGTAATAACGAGGAGGTAACCATTGCCCCGCCCCTCCCCCCACCTCCAAAGAAACATCGTGAGCCCTGGATTAGTTCACAGCCATAATTAAGACTACCCTGAACAGCAAGAAACAGTTGAAGATATGCCCCGGCATTCTAGTCCCTCCAACTGTACTTATAGTTCTTCAGCCTCCAGCTTTACTGTTCGAGTCTCTCCTCCTCGTCTCTGCATTCTCGTTCCACAGCCCCAACCGCGGGCCCACTATTGATCCAGTCCGATGCCACTTCCGGATTGTCAAAAAACCAGACCCGTTCCCCTCTGTTTCCACTCGCAGCCGAGCCGGGTACTTCATCGCATCGCAGTCCCTTGTCTCTAACCTTCTTTTTCACTGGAAGGAAACTTTGCTGTAGTCTCTGTACTGTCTGAGTGAAGTCCGGGAAGAAGGAGAGCGTTGTGTTCTCGTAACGCAGTGGGGTCCCGCTTGCGCAGCCTGCAGAATGGCATCTTGGTCCCAAAAATTAAGCACTCTGGCAATCATGGGGCGAGGGGGCGCCCCGGGTCTAGGTCTCCCCCCGGCACTCTATGAGCCCTCTCTATAGTGAAAAAGTTACTTAGACCCTTCGACTTGAGATGATTAAGTATAATATCCTCTACAAACAAATCCGGTGCCTGACCCTCCGACCTTTCGGGCACTCTGAGGATGCGTACATTATTACGCCTGGCTCTCCCTTCATAGTCGTCAAGTTTCTGATCCGTGGCATCCCGCAATGTCTTAAGGACACGTACCTCCTGCTGCAGCACCACCACGTCGTCCATTAGACTAGCAGTCTTGATGTAGAGCGACTTTACCTTCTCGCTGGCCTTAGTGAGATCTGCACGTTTAAAATTAACTTCAATGGTGACTGCGTCTAGCTTATTGTCCAAGGACTCCATTTTTCCCCCAGTGAAGACTGTACTCCATTTTTTGCCGCCATCCTTCACCTGAATGGCACGAGCCCTTCATCCCCCTGGCCTGGCAGCTACCCTTCACCCCTTGCACTCACCCTTCCCCTCCCTGGCACTCACCCTTGACTCTCCTGACTCTTACGTCTCACCTCCATGGCACTCAACCTTCATCTCCCTGGCACTCACCCTTCATCCCCCTGACCTGACACTCAACCTTCACCTTATTGGCACCAGCCCTTCACCCCCTGGCCTGGCAGCTACCCCTCACCACTGGCACTCATACTTCCCCCTTCTCGACACTCACCCTTCCCCTCCCTGGCACTCACCCTTGACCCTCCTGAGTCTTACGTCTTATCTCCCTGGCATTCACTCCTCACCTCTCTGGCACTCACCCTTCACCCCCATGGCCTGACAGTCACCCTTGTCCCTCCTCGCATTCACTCCTCACATTCCTGCCACTCACCCTTGACCCTCCTGGCACGAGCCCGGTTTCCCCCAAGAACAAAAAATAACAAGCATTGGCATAGCCAATAGTTCTCGCCTTCGGGACCTTATAAGTGTTTAGCCACGCAACAGTTGATGTTGTTGCACCAAGGGTATTGTGCTGCATAACTAAATACTTAGAATGTCCCAAAAGCGAGACCTATTGGCTATGCCAATGCTTGTTTGTACTCAAGCATCTGTGGAGTGTTTACATTTTAAAGTGAAGCCCAGCACTTATCCCGGAAAGAAATGCAATCTCCTTTCCTTTTTTCAATTAATATTATAGATTACAAACCACTGAACTTGACGGTGTTGTGGGTTGTTCTTTAAGGTTTGAATTTAGGATCACACGTCGTAACATTGTGCTTGGGCAAACCTGTTAAGAATGTTCAGGTGATCTGCTGTCCTGAAGCCTGGACGCTGGTGGTGTCCTTATGCAGCTCAAAACGGATGTGAATTACACTCTGGCTGTGAGCGCCTCTTCACAGAGGAAGATGGTTACTTTTCTCCTTCAAAAGAAAGTATAATCAGAAAAAAAACATCCTAATAAGGTATTCAACTCTTATCGGGATTTCTTGGTTAACCGTTAGACATGGTATAGTGGGCATAAGAAGTAAACACAATGTAATTAGTATTTTATTTAATGGAGGCTGTAGATGCTGCTGATAGTATAATTAATTGGCTGCAACAATCAAGGCTAAAGGCTGAGCTGAGTACACAGCAAACATGCTCCGGCATGCACAAACTGAAAATAATAAGCATACTGTAGTGTCTGCACACGTGGTGCACAGACGCCCCACTACACAGCCAGTTCCCTGCAAATGGCATCTCCTGGGACGTGTCTAGCACTTCGAGCTCATCTGCAAGTGAATTTTCGTTGTATTGGCACAGATGGGCAAATAAGCTTCTGCACTCCATGGGGATCCTCATTGTCTCAATTAGTCTGTTTTCTATCCGTTTAAGGCTGCTTCCGGGATTGGACCGCTCCTAAACTGCTTTCGAGATGATCTTCGAATATTTTTCATACAGTACGGCAGCGGTGGTATGATGACAACTTTCCTGAACGGGGTCAGCAGAATTGCTTTGCAAGTGATTTATCGGTCCTTTCTTTTTTATGGAATTATATGGGCTGTGATTCCAGTTTTCCATTAAAAAATGCAGCAATCCAGATACACCGTTACATTTTGTGTATGAGATGACTTTACTCCTCTGCTTGGAACACGGCGCAGCTCATAAGATACAACCCAAATATAGAACAGTGACTGTTACGAAATGTCATCGAAGAGCTGCATGCTAACTGCATAAAGTAGGTTAGGACGTTATGTTTTTTCCCGAGTCTTCCATTATCTATTCCTAATATTGTTGAAAAGGGTTTGTTTGGGTAGATATACATTCGTATTGGTAAAGTCAGCCGGTTCCAATGGTTTAAAACAAATGAAATGTTTGTGGACGAGGGGCCATGGAGAGATGAGAGTTGCTTTTTCCCGGTGGTAGTGAGGGAATCCAAAGAAGAGGCCGTGGGAGTAGGTGAAAAAATATTGTTGCACCACGCACCAACAGCGCTAAAGCCGGCGCTGCACTTGACAATCTCTGCATTGCCACCCATACCGTTTCTAGAATTGTTAGCCTTATCAAAGAAAGGTGAGCGCTGGAAGCTCTAAGTGAAGGCACAGTCTATGCCACCGCTGACTTGTGTCTTAAGTAGTTGAACTACTGGAGCAGCAATATTTTACTACATTGGACGGCAGAGGACGGCCCAGGCCCTGAACCCCTGTATCTTCGCCCTGCAACCATCGCCAAGGTACTGTCATCTCATTGCTTACCTTTCTGAGGCCCCATTTGGCATCTGGTCCTGTTGTGTAGATGTCAATTATGCGTCACAAAACTAGAAGCTGCACTAAAAAAGCCATGGGGGTAACCCAAGTGACTGGCCCTATTGACCTTTTCATCTCACGGGTAAATGAGACTATTGATAAGAGTATTGTATTGTTGGAGAAAAGAGTCTCCTTGGACCTTATGCATGCCAAGCGCTCTTCCCTGGGCTCCCTTGCAAACGCAAACTCGCCTTCCCACCAACCCCTGACCAACTGTTCCCTACCTCTACCCTTGTCCACCACTGGCACAGTTACGGTGCCTAGTGCTGTCGACTTGTCAGTCACTCGTTCGGACACGGATCCGTCCTTTGTGGACCTGGAGGCGACCCCAGACCTAGTAGCCTGCCAGACACCTGAAGAGATGGAGCCGGGTCTGGATGAGTTGACTGTTAAGTCGACTCCCTCCGTACCTAGTGACTCTGTGGGCAAGGTCGCCAATACATCATTAAAGACTGTGCCTAAAATTAAGCCCAAGGAAAAACCTAAAACCAAAACTAGAAACCACAATTTGGTATCACCCACTCCACACTTGGCATCAGGTATCCCCTGCTGGGTCGAAAATATGGTTACAGACCTTAAGCAGGACCTTGAGGCTACAATAGCTGCTCAAATAAAACCTTTGATCTCTAAACTTGACAGACTCACGTCGCTTATCAA
The DNA here is from genome assembly GCF_964263255.1 of Lissotriton vulgaris. Classification (NCBI taxonomy): domain Eukaryota; kingdom Metazoa; phylum Chordata; class Amphibia; order Caudata; family Salamandridae; genus Lissotriton; species Lissotriton vulgaris. Next base: position 1,209,838,638 of record NC_141696.1, read on the forward strand.
TACGAAATGGCCCAACAAGATGAACGAGCCTGGGTCTGTCCAGTTACAAGGGTCCAAAGATTCACTCCCTAACCCCCAACCGTCTGTCAAGCTTCCTAAAAATGCACCCAATAAGGCGAAAACACCCTCATCTACCAAGGACCCACCTGTATCACACTTGTCCCATTCAGGGAACAACTCCGCCCAACCTCCACTTCTTTCCACCCTAAAGGTGGTGAGTGATACTTTGACCTTGCAGCAACCAGCAGCTGGTAACAAATCCACCATCTCCCAAGTGAAGGATTCCACAGGGAAACCTACGAATCCCTTAGTTTCTAACTCCACAAATGACTCTGAAGCCCCCAAGTCCAAGCAGGCACGTTATAAATCAATCAGCCTGCCCCCAGAAGTCTCTCCTTTTGTGGTTGTGCTGACTGCCGTTCCCCCACTGAAGGAGGGCGTTAAAGAGTCATTTGTGGAGCTAAGAAACAAATGCGCCCAGTGGCTCCAATTACACAGACCCCTACCCAATAATGTGAGCGGGGAAATTCTCACTGTGCGTAGAGGGGACTGGGTGGGTAGGAGTAAGAAAACAATACCAGGGGATGTCATTACAGTCAATTTTAGGGATATAGGGGCAGTGAGTTATATTTGTAATGCACCCAATAGTGGCCCTGCCACTCAAATTAATCCACTCCCCTTGTCTTATTTCCTCCCTAACCAGCCAAGACTAAATTCTCATCGGCCTACTTTTGCAAATAATAGAGGGCCTGTATATCCCCTGCAACATGCCACCAAACGCTGGCACCAGCCACTAAACTTTCCATCTCTATTTTCGCAACATGCTGGCCTTCAGTGGCAACAACCATTTATTTATTTATTTATTGTGAAGCTTATAGAGCGCGCGGCTACCTCCGTCGGGGGTGTCCCGGCGCTAGGACTACTTATTTTCCCAGAGAGGGTTGCCTAGTTCATATCCATCTGTCTGAGAGCAAAGCTGCAAAAATCTTGCTGGTTAGTGCTTAGAAAACAGCCATGTTTTCAGTTTGTGGCGAAAGACTTGTTCAGATTCAGAGAACCTAAGGTCCGCTGGCAGGCTATTCCAAAGCTTGGCGGCCGTCACGGTGAAAGTTCTGCCGCCAGTACGCGTGAGCCTGAATCTGGGGACAATCAAAAGGTGAAGACTGTTGGATCTCAGATGCCTTACTGAAGAGGATATCCTGAGCCTTTTGCTCAAATAGCCAGGGCCAGTGCCATTAATTGCCCTGAAGGCCAGGATCAAAACCTTGAAGTCAATACGACGGGCAATGGGAAGCCAATGCAGCTCTTCCCGGTAAGCTCTGACCGAGTTACGGGGAGGGATGTTACCTATAAGCCTTGCTGCCGCGTTTTGGATAATTTGAAGACGGTCAATAAGGTATTGGGGGGCACCGGCATAAAGGCTGTTGGCATAATCAAGGTGTGCCGTGATAAGTGCCTGGACCACAGTTTTTTGAGATGACTGAGGGAGATAGGGAAAGATCTTCCTGATCATACGCAGTTTAGTAAAACAGGCAGCCGCAACTTTATTGACCTGGATTTTCCCGGATAAGGTGTTGTCAAATATGAAGCCAAGGTTGCGGGCAGATTGCACTGGTATGGGTGGTGGGTTAAGGACGGTGGGCCACCATAAAGTTGCTGGGGGAGTAGGTTTCTGACTGAAAAAGAGAACCTCTGTTTTATCAGTGTTGAGGGCAAGATGGTTCGCCGCCATCCAGGTACAGATGTTGCCGAGGCAGTTTCGAAAGTTGGAGAAGAGGGAGTCGGACGCTTCACCACCACCCTTATACCAACCGGCTCAGCAGTGGCAGCAATTCCCTCAGCCTCCACTACCTGCTAACAACCAGTGGCAACAGCCATGGCAGGATCTGCCTTCTTCCTATGACCCTTCATACTCACAGTTCGCTCACCCTAATAGGTACTGTGTACTGGACGAGGTAGATTGACTCGCCCCTATGGGAGGTTTAGACAATCACTCCCCTTTTATCATTAACGACTTGGAGGATGTATTGACAACTACATCCTTCCCCACAGGTCTTGTCGCGCCATCACCTACACTGCATCCCAATATACCTATTAGCGACAGTGTAGTTCCACTTAATTTACAAACATCTGACACTCTACATGGTGACCTAATAGATGGTGAGCTAAAAATCCTTAGCTGGAATCTCGCAGGGATTTCTAGGAAATTAGGCCTCCCGGAGTGGAATGCCCTGGTTGACGCCCACAAGATCTGTGTATTCCAAGAGACATGGGCTACGGAACCACTGCACCGCGTCAGGTTTGTTACTTTCTTTACACCAGCCGCAAAACCCAAGGCAGGGAAGGGGCGGCCATCAGGGGGGCTTATTATCTGGGTAAGCGTTCTGCTTAACTGCCGGATATCCACAAAGAAGGCAGGTACCCCAGATATCCTTGGTCTCTCCTTATCTGGCCCACGTGGGGGAATATCTACTGATCTCTACAATGTTTATGTTAGAAGTTCTAAAAATGGGTGCATTTCACCAACAGTAACGGAGCTCGAGACCCAACTGGGGGTGAATAGTGGCCTTGGTCACACTATAATAGCAGGGGACTTTAACTGTACATATGAACCACTCCCCCTAGAAGGGATACCTGACCTAGGAGAAGAGGATAGCAGGTGGGGTATTCCTACCCTTTCTATCCCACCTATCAAGCGCTGGACTCGTAGTGCAATACATCTAAATGCACTTACTTTTGAGTTCGGATTAAGAGCAGCAAACGGACGTACACGTTCGGATCTGCTGGGTGCCCCTACCTTCAACAGAGTTGGCCACTCCACAAGAATCAACTATATTCTGCTGGATATGGAACTCTGGAGTTCGGTTGTTGATATGGTTGTTACTCCCACTATAGAGAGTGATCACAACTCACTTTCTTTAACTCTAAAAAATCCTTGGTTCCCTGAAGCGTCGTTAGCCCCACTGACCTGTCCACAGGAAATTACTTTCTCGTCCTGCGGTAGGCGCCTTAAGTGGAGCAAGATTATGTGTAACACTGACAAACTATCCACCATAAATGAAGTGGTCAAGGGCACGCAGGATGAAATTGGCTCCATCGACCTAACCAAGGCAGCAGATAAGGTTACTACTATCTTTGAAGCAGCCATAAAAACCATAGGGGACCTTTTTTAGGTGCAAGGGTCTGTTGGGAAACCTAAACCCATATCCAAACCTAAAGGCAGGCATGACTGGTACTCGGCAACTTGCAGGAAGGCCAAATCATGCTTAATAGAGGCAGTTAAAGGGAAGTCCCTTCAAACAATCCAAACAGCCAGAAGTGAATACAAAAAAGCCCTGTGCCTAGCTAAAAGGGAGTGGGATGACGCTTATTGGCTAACCCTCAAGGAAGCAAGTATGAAAAAAGACTCCAAATGCTTCTGGGATACTATAAGGGCACGTAATAGACCAGATAGTGACCTTATAACGTGTAATATCCCGGGTCAGGCGTGGGAGGCTCACTTTTCCAAACTTTATTCTTGCCACAAAGGACCTAATGATGGAGGGCTTGCTTTGTCTTCTCCTTACACAAATTATTTGCTTTTCCCCAGTGACCCTGACTTTACATTAAAGGAAGTGGAATATGCAATAAACTCTATTATTCCACAAAAAGCTGCTGGACCAGATGGCATCCCGGGGGATCTGTTAAAATCTGATAGTACTAAATGGGGTAAATTGATCCACTCCCTCCTCGTTGCCATCTGTAGGGGTGCCCCCATTCCTCTATCATGGAAGGGGGCGGAGGTGGTCCCCATACATAAGAAAGGTCCAAGGGATGATCCATCTAATTACAGACCGATCAGCTTGCTTGATATCAGCCAAAAAGTGGTCGGCAAAGTTCTCTTACTCAGAATCCTCAACTGGGTAGAAGAAAATAAAATCCTTACCGACTTCCAGGCTGGTTTCAGGGTAGGCACTGGAACGATTGAGCAAGCATTTAGGCTCATGATGGTTTACTGGAAGGTTGTAGTTATAGGCAAGGGCAGTCTTTATCTCGCATTTATCGATCTAAAGACTGCCTTTGACCTTGTCCCTAGGGACTTGTTGTGGAAGGTTTTGGCTGACATGGGGCTGCCACAGTACTTACTGTCCCTTTTGGTTAGGCTCCATCAGGACAGCTTTGCCCAAGTTAGGTGGGGCCCTGGAGGGGAGAAAACGGGCAGTATTCCAGTCGAGAGAGGGGTCCGCCAGGGATGTGTTCTGGCTCCCACCCTTTTCTCTCTGTACATCAATGGGGTGGTTGAGCATCTTCTCAAATCTCCATCTGACGAACCATCCCTGGCGGGTGAACGTATACCAACCCTCCTCTTCGCGGATGACACGCTTCTAATCTCCAAAACCCCAATGGGACTCCAGCGACTCTTGGACAATTTCCAATCATTCTGTACCGATCGAGGCCTGGTAATAAATACCAACAAAACAAAGTACCTCGTCCTCAATCCTCCAAAACAACACGTGCGTTCCCCTACCCTAAACACCGAGCTCTTGGAAAGGGTAAAAGTGTTTGATTACCTTGGGATACGCCTTTCAGACAAAATGGATTGGACGCCTCACTTGGACAAAATGCTGCTGAACCACAAAAGGATCTCAGGTGCCCTTTTAAGAGAGCAACGCTCCAGTTCAACAAAACCAATAGGAACAGTTCTTGAGATCTATGCAGCCAAAGGTGTCAGCTCTGCCCTTTATGGAGCGGAACTTTGGGGCTTTTCATTTACCGAAGCCCGAAGCCCTGCAAAAATCCGAGAACAATTTCTGCAGGCAACTAATGTCCCTTCCACAAAGTACCCCACTACTCCCTTTATTTATGGACCTCGGCTGCACCCAGATTGGTGAAATTGCGAAATTTCGTCCGCTACTATTATGGGCCCGCATTTGGCGGGTAGAAGAACTTAGCGGATACGCCAGAGGTCTTAAAGAAATTATGGCATCCCCGAATTGGCACAAAATCAAGTGGTTAAAAGACATGCAAATTCTACTGACCAATTTGGGCCTACTTGAATCGTGGATAAGTAGAACCTCACCCCCTAAGCAAATGCTCAAAAAGCTTTACCGGGACTGGATCTGCTCCCAAAGACATTCCAGCACGTCTCTTGGCAAATTAACTGAGGTCTTCTTGTTGTTTAAAGACTGCCCCAGGCGGGAACCCTATCTGGACATAATTGAGAAACCCTTCGCCCGGGCCTTGTATTTTAGATTCAGAACGGGTACTCTGCCATTGAACACTTTTACTAAGAAATGGAAAACCTGTATCGGTAATACCGTCTTATGCCCATCGTGCCTTGCCAACCCAGAGACTTTAGCGCATTTTTTGTTTGTTTGCAAGGAATATGCTAATCCTAGAAGGGTGTGGCTGAAAAACCTATGCCGACAGCTGGGTACCAGGAGCCATGATGTGGCAATCAGGATACTTGTTTCGGACAGTTATGTACCCTATGCCTGTGCCCTAGCCACATTTTTATCTTGGGCTTGGGCTATCCGAGCCAAAAAGCTAAAACAACCTGTTTAATTCTGTTTTTTAAACTTTCCACTTCTTTTATGTACTGCTGAGCAAATAAGTTCTGAAATTATCGCTTGGTTTCAAGATATAGAATTTTTCTCTTTATTATATATTTATTGTTCTGCTTTTATGGTAATTAATTTTTATCGAAATAAAGCTTTTTGACTTGACTACTACATTGGACAGTGGTAAATAGTTGCTTGACACAGAAACTTCCAAGGCATGTGCTGCTTTTGGTTGGAAACATAACATTTGTTGACCTATCTAAAGTAAAAGGCAGAATGCAAGGCAATAACATTAACAAAGCAACATAACAACACAATTAAAACATAGCAGGGCACATCAGAACAAAACAGACAAAAACGAATGCAACACAATACATGCAGTACATCACAAAAACTTCAAATTGCAATAATGCAGTACAAATACAGAGCACATCACCACCACAACAAATATGCACACACATTCTTTGAAGCAAGTATTGTCTTAACTTACTACCAAGGAAATGATATAGCATCAGTGAAAAATGTGTGAACGTTTTGCGATTCGGTCAGATTGTTTCCTTATGACTCATTAAAATACCTGTAGTGGAATTTTCTTTTTAAGTCTTCATCTATCATCCTCCTCGAATAACAAGCTGCTAAATTTTATATCTTCCAGAGTGCAATCATTGTTTCTTATATGGGGAAAATCCTGTGTGTGAATCCATCAGGAAGAGTACTGACAAGATTCAGGTGCAAAACATACCCTCAGTTTACCCTCCCTTCCTGGACTATCATAAGATGGGACCTAATTCCTCTAAAAACAGTCAAGCCCCATTCTCCTAATTTTCTTTTCGGCAGTGGCAGCGGGAACAGGTGAATGTGGAGGGGATGGCGGGACAGGGTGGGAAGGGGTAAGTCGACAGACGGTGGAATAAGTATAATTAAATAAGTAAATAAACACCTATTCCTTCATCTGTACACTCCTCCCTGCCGTGCCCTGCCCCGTCCCACCTCACTTACCTGTGCCGGCCGCTGCTGCTTTTCGGAAGCTCTCATCAATACTAGATCAACTCGCACAATGGTTTGCAAAATTCACAGCCTCATAAAAGACATCATACATCACTTCACTTAGACCACTTTCACTGATATATCAGCACCAATTCCAACCAATCAGAACTTCCTTTCTAATACTCAAGGAGTACACAGTACTGTTTTTCAGCTCTGCCTTCGGAATAGGATTTACTGGATGATGATACACCTCATATGAATGCCTTGATAATAAAACACACTGCTGCCAAACCATCCTCAATTATTAACAACCCACAAAAAAGTCATGTTTCCTTCCATGTGGGCCTTTAGACCTAGAATCAAGGGGGTTTGATGTCATGCCTAATGCAACTGCCTGAAAGGAATTATCTTTATGAATTTTGTTTTGCATTTATTTGATAACTTTCTAGAGTGCTCTTGTACCAAATTACATTAAATACATTTCTATAAAATATAGTCTGATGTTCCTTCAGCGTTAAAGACCAGATAATCTGATGCGATGGGACGGCACTTCTATGAGGAAACAGAGCCATATAAAAAGTGCAAAAGTCGTGAAAAAAAAACTCGGTTTATATAGCAAAGAATGGGATTCCGAATTACAGCTAGGTAGGTCAGAAATAATGTCAATCAAGTTGAAGACCAAGTTTATCCAGAATTAACCGAAAGAGGTGGGAAAAGGTACGTGCAAGTGAGTTTCAGAAGGATATGTCACCCCTGAAATGTCTGTCTTGGTGCTTTTGAGAAATTAGGGCCAGATGTATCAAGGGTTTTCCCTTTCGAAAACGGGGTGATATACAGAATCGGCTCGTTTGCCAACGGGAAAAAGCCTTTTGGGATTTATCATCCCAAAAGACCATTGCAACATAAGGAATAGCAACATTTTGAATTCCCTATTTTGCGAATGCATTTAAGGAATCACAAATTGCGATTCCTTAAGTGCAATTCTGGAAGCACCCAAAATTTGCGATCTGGCCTTAAGAAATCGCAAATTACCACCACATTCAAGTTAGTGGTAATTTGCGATTTACTAGAAAAATTCACTTTTTTGTATTTTTCAAAGTGCTGTGTGGCGCACATACATGCCCTTTGGGCATGTATGTGTGCCACATGTGCACACATGCATATTTCAGGGGTGCAACAGGGTGTGCTTTTGGCACCCTTGAAATTGCATGCTCAATTTGCGAGTACCCATTGGGTAGTGGCAAATTGTGCATGCAATTCCGATTCATTTCTATGGGAAGCCATTTCCTATTTGTGACTCCCAATTTGCGATGGACGGCAGGTCAAATCTTACTCAGGGTGAGGTCAGTAATTAATGATTGATTCCAACCTTAAGAGCAAATCAGTATATAGCTCAAAACAATTAGATAATATATATTAATTTGTCATAAATGTGATGAGAGAATGCTTATGACAAAACATGAATTTGCAGAGACATATGGATATTAAGAGTTGAAGTTTCTTCATGCAAAAGACTCGAGGTAGCAGAGCTTCAACTTCTCTAATCTCCTTTCCACTGTAACTTCCACTGCCTAAAGTTGCAGAGAGGGATATAAAATGACAGTTTTGCCTTGTGATTTTGATCTTCGGTGTAGTGCCCCACTACCCATAACTTGCTGCACCCATACATGGCATTCTACCACTCTCTAAAATGCAACTCAAACAGAATATAAATAAGCATACATCATCATCTGTGCGGGTTCGAGATGTTGAATATTGACTTTCCAAGTGCCTAAAAGTGTATTTGTTTTTATATTTATGCAGGGAAATCTAAGATTGAACACAGGATTGAACCGGTATGCAAAGATGCCAGTTTTGGAATAGAATAAGTTTAAAAGTCTTGCCTCCTTTTTACACTGCTCACATAAAAGTGTTTGCTAAGTAGTTTTAGTTATAAATGTTCCAGTAAACATTCTGCTTGAGAGACTGATAATTGGTTAGTGGTTTCCAAGTCCAATATTTATGGTCCAGCATGATTTTGCTAATTTACCAACACAACTGATACGGAACTCCAGCATCAAGAAGCCCTTCCACCCTTGTTCCACACAAAAGTAGGTGTGGGAGCAGTTCACGGAGTTCCGCTATGCGGAATTCCACAGGGTGAAAAAAAGCTCTGTGGACTACGCCTAAACCTGCGTTAGCGGGCGAGGTTGTGCTCGGCCGCCTGATCGTACTGATTGGTGCAAGCAGCAGGCTCCACGCAGCAACGTGAGGAAAAACGGCACCCTGCAGGCATCCGCACATGCAGCCATTTTGATTTTCTTATTCTGTAGATGGTGTTGGGACTAATTTTTTATACTGTTTATTTCTTTTGCCATCCAAACTTTATACAACTTATCCACCCCTTGTTTTATATTTATTTCCTTTGTGTGTGTATTTGTGTTGGTGTGTTTCATGTTTTTGCCTCGTTTTTTTTTATTTTCAGTGACTTTTTTATTCCTTTATTTCTTTTCCCCTAACTGCCCCTAACTTCCACCCAGCGCCACAGCAGAGATTGGGAGAGGCGGCGGCAGTGCATGGTGTGCAGCAAGCTGCAGCCGCCAGGGGGTGCAGCTCTGTGACATTTTTAGTGAGGAGGAGGTGGCCACACTTACTTTTTGTGAAGTGCCACCTCCCCTCCAGTGGTTACAGCCTACGGGAGCATTGACTGCTGTGGGGAAGGTGTGCTGCTGCATTCGCCAACGTACTGGGGGTTCGGCGCAGCAGCTGATGCACCACTGGGCAGATATCTTGGACCAGGAGAGGGACCTGCTTGCCTGCTAGGCGTCCAGCTTGTGGGGCTTAGTGAAGACTAGTAATTCATTATTTCTCATTTTGTTATGATCTATCCTATAATCCAATTTGTTTTTCAAATAGCATGCTGCTCACACTCAGAGGTAAGTTAAGTTCATGTAACGTAACACTACTGATATTATGTGATCGAAATGTAGTTTAGGAAATTCCAAATAGGGCTTAGGTAAGGTTTCGGAAATTCCATAATATATATATATATATAGGCAATCTGATTTAGAAAAGTATAAAGCTAATATATTACTACATTTGCCTGTAAAAATATTTTCTAGGAGAGGTTAACTGTACCACTAATCTATTTTTTTATCTTTAATTCTTACATTAGTATCCAAGGGCAAGAGAGGGCATCAGAGAGCCGGGCTGAAGAGGGTGCCATCATTATAACAGTGGCGGGTGAATTTTCTACAGCCCCCACCAATGCCGCGGCTCCTCTAGATGGCTTTGCTGGCCCTAGAAAGTTCATGTTAATATTATTTATTTCCCTAACTTTTACTTCTCCCCATTAGACTAATTTTCCTCCTTTCTCTTATACTATGACTCAAATGCTCTTCTTTCTATTTAATGTTTATTCTTGTTATCACTCCCTGCATTTTCCTTTTTTCTATATTTCTAGTTTCTGTACCTGACGTCCTCCTGTGTATGTACTAATCTGTAGCTTAAGCTTCCTTCTGCTTGGTTATGCTGTCCCTCTCCCCTAACTTTATACCCTGTGGACTGGTACAGTAAGACTAAGACACTAGATTAGCTAATCTACAGTGAAGATTACAGAGTTTGCAGACCCTAACAACAGGGGCGGCTGGTCCATAGGGGCGTCGGGGCAGCGCCCCACTAGGCAGATTCAACAAGCAAAACTGCCCACGGACAGCAGGAAATGTAAAGAGACGGCAGACGAAATTCGTCTGTTTACATTTCCTGCCTGTGCTGGCAGCTGCTTCACAGATTCAACTGCGCATGAGCACAGTCAGTGGTCATTCCACTACAAACGTGCACCAGGCGAGAGCAGCAGGAGTCCAGCAGACTCCGACTGCGCATCTGCAAGGGGCGCTCTTAATTTCAGCCCCCCCCCCCCCCCCCTCCATTGACATTACATTAGGCATGCTGCGCATGCCTAATGTAGTACAGGAGCCTGAAGATAGGATCCGGCACGGGCGGTGACGTATGGCCGCCCCATGCCCTGTCAACAGGCAGGATACAGTTGAGTAGCTGCCCTTGAGTCACATCCAGTCTCATGATTTGCCACTTGCCATGAGAGGACTCGGAGACGGGATGCGCGGCGGGACCGGCAGAGGAGATTTCTCACCCTGGTAAGTTTATTTGTTTGTAAAAATTTAATTAAATACACCCGTCCCCCCCCCCCCCCTCCCTCGCGCATACCACCCGGATTCATGCCGGCCGTGACTCTCTACACATTTGTGGTGACTGTCACTTAAAGGAACACGTCAGAAACATTTTGAAGTTATCTACTCTGCCCCCAGATCCATTTTTTAATCCTGCCGTAATGTTTTCAAAAATAACTACTGCAGAAGTAATGTGTGCTGTGTTTACACTTCGTGAAGTTCTTGTATTGGAATCGCCGGAGGGTCTTCCTTATCGTGACAGAATCTCAGTGTGATGGATTCAGCGTCCTAGAGTGTGTTCAGTTGAACAAACGTCTAGATGTTTTTACAATCTTTACATGAATGTTATTTACGTGCCTGAAAACGAAATCAAGTCCCCCTAAGTCAGTTGTTTTGAGGGACTTGTTGGATGGATGGATGGATGGATGCCTGAATGATGTATGGATGGATGCTTGCATGATGGGTGGATGCATGATGGATGGATGGATGGATGAATGAATGATGTATGGATGCAGGATGGGTGGGTGGATGGATGGGTGGATGCATGAATGATGTATGGATGGATGGATGCATGCATGCATGATGGGTGGATGCATGATGGATGGGTGGATGGATGGATGGGTGGGTGCATGAATGAATGATGTATGGATGCAGGATGGTTGGGTGGATGGATGGGTGGATGCATGAATGATGTATGGATGCATGCATACATGATGGGCGGATGCATGATGGATGGATGGGTGGATGCATGAATGAATGAATGATGTATGCAGGGTGGGTGGATGGATGGGTGGATGCATGGATGCATGCATGATGGGTGGATGCATGATGGATGGATGGGTGGATGCATGAATGAATGATGTATGGATGGATGCATGCATGCATGATGGGTGGATGCATGATGGATGGGTGGATGGATGGATGGGTGGGTGCATGAATGAATGATGTATGGATGCAGGATGGTTGGGTGGATGGATGGGTGGATGCATGAATGATGTATGGATGCATGCATACATGATGGGCGGATGCATGGATGGATGGATGGGTGGATGCATGAATGAATGAATGATGTATGCAGGGTGGGTGGGTGGATGGATGGGTGGATGCATGAATGCATGCATGATGGGTGGATGCATGATGGATGGATGGGTGGGTGCATGAATGGTGTATGGATGCAGGATGGGTGGGTGGATGTATGGGTGGATGTATGAATGATGTATGGATGCATGCATGCATGATGGGTGGATGCATGATGGATGGATGGGTGGATGCATGAATGATGTATGGATGGTGGGTGGGTGGATAGATGGGTGGATGCATGAATGATGTATGGATGGATGCAAGGTGGTTCGGGCTCGCTCGCTGCGCTCAATCGCTGCGGTGCAATATGCAAATTAGTTTACGCCCCACCACTTTCAAATGTCACCAGCCGCCCCTGCCTAACAAGCTCTTCTACGCTTGTTTGTTGAGAAGGCTTTCTATTTTTTACTCATGCTCAATTGACAAGAGTGTCCATGGTTATAGTGAACCCCCCCATGCTGTGTTGTATTCAGCATGCCAGCAGTTTTGATGACAGTCCAGCATGGCATGAAAGTCATATGAAGATGTTCCCAATGCATTTGCCAACCAAAACCATATGTCCTTCATTGACCAATTTATTCTACCAATTCATTGCGCTTCATAGACTCATCATCATATCTCTGTCCCCCATTACGGTTGGCTTGACTGCTGCCTTTTCTAACATTGTCAACCAGAAAAATGACCAAAGTGATGTTTTAGATGGGAGAGGAGATACTGCAATTGAACTGTAATCATGTGCTGCTGATTTATTTTGTTTAAAACAAACAAAAAGGGGAAGGTGTATCTGGCATCTAAAATGTGTAATGTTTTTTTCTAGCCAAACAGACCACCATTTTTATAGGCAATCTTGAAGTACGGTAGAATGGTACAAGGAGGTCAGGACTCAGGGGTCCCCTCGATTCTAGTCTCTTGGTTAGGGAAAGAGGGTAGCGGGACAGTCTTGTTACCAATCTGGTAGTTACGATGAGATGATGGGTAGCTCACAATCCTCGAGCTTGGTGTTCTAGGAGCACGGGCCGCGGCAGCGCCAGCAGGTCCCGTGAAGATCGTAGGTGGCAACGGTCCGCGGCTGCGCCAGCAGGTCCCGACGAAGATGGTAGTTACAACGGGCCGCGGCAGCGCCAGCAGGTCCCGACGAGGAAGGTAGTTGCAACGGGCCGCGGCAGCGCCAGCAGGTCCCACGAGGATGAAGGTTGCAGAGGTCCGCGGCAGCGCCAGCGGGCAGGACGACAGTTCACAAGGCAGGGCTGCGGCAGCGCCAGCAGTCCGTCAAGGATGAGTTCTTCACGGTGTCTCTCGACTCCAGGATACAACTGCCTTCCTGCTCTGGAGCTGCCCCAGTTATAGGGCTGGTGCCCTTTGATGTCCGGACCCTCGCGCTTGGAGGTCGGGAGGTCCGGGATGAGGGAGTCCAGACACCCAGCAGGGGGGTGGAGCCAGCGCCCGGGGAGGCTGGGGGCGATCGGCACCTGGAGGGGGAGAGCCATCGAAACTCCTCTCTCCCATTGACCTGCCAAGTGGTCCGCTCACCTCCCGGGTGGATGGTGGTGCCGGGCTGTCGGGGCCTGGCCAGGCCCAGGGTTAGGGTCGAGTTGAGGCCACGCGGCCTCGTGGCACAGTGTCCGAGATGGCGGCTGGGCCTGGGCGATGGTGCCGGTGGAGGCCCAGGCCGGCGTTACGGAGATGTTCGGGGGCAGGCGTCCCGTGTGGGACGGGTTACGGGTTACTTCTGGGGGTGGCTTCTGGAGAGTCGGTGTCCTGGCTCTGTCATGCGGGGAGGGAGCGAGCCCCCTTCTGGGGCCTGTCCAACATGCGTCCCCCCCAGCTGAAGGCGGGGAGAGTTACCCATCCTCTTGGGGACTCTCTCCGTCGAGGCGGAAAAAGCGGGACAGGCCATCCGCATTCGCGTGATCTTGACCAGGGCGATGCTCCACAGTGAAGTCCATCCCTTGCAGGGAGATGGACCATCGTAGCAGTTTGGGATTCTCCCCCCGCATCTGCATTAACCATTGCAGGGGGCGATGGTCTGTTTGTACCCGGAAGTGGGTACCGAAGAGGTAGGGCCGGAGTTTCTTGAGGGCCCACACCACTGCGAAGGCCTCCCGCTCGATGGTACTCCAGCGTTGTTCTCGGGCCAGTAGGCGTCGGCTGATGAAGGCCACTGGCTGATCGACCCCCTCGGAGTTGAGTTGCGAGAGGACGGCCCCAATACCATGGTCCGAGGCATCGGTCTGGACTATGAACTCGCGGCTGTAGTCGGGGGCCTGGAGCACCGGGGCAGTGCACATGGCGGCCTTCAGTTTCTCGAAGGCCGCTTGACAGTCTGGAGTCCAGTTGACCGTTTTGGGATGCTTTTTGGATGTGAGTTCCTGTGAGGGGCCCCACAATGCTGCCATAGTCCTTCACGAACCTCCGATAGTATCCGGTGAGCCCCAGGAAGGCTCGTACCTCGGTTTGGGTGACGGGGGGTTGCCAGGCCTGGATGGCAGCGATCTTGAGCTGGAGAGGTGCCACCAGACCGCTCCCCACTTGGTGTCCGAGGTAGGTCACTGACCCTTGGCCGATTTGGCATTTGCTGGCCTTGATGGTGAGGCCAGCTCGCTGAAGGGCCTGCAGGACCTCTCGGAGGTGGCAGAGGTGGTCTGACCAGTGGCGGCTGTATACTGCGATATCGTCCAGGTAGGCGGCGCTGAAGTCTTCGAGGCCCGCCAATACCTGGTTCACAAGTCTCTGAAAAGTGGCTGGAGCGTTTTTCATACCGAAGGGCATCACAGTGAACTGGTAGTGCCCATCCGGGGTGGAGAAAGCGGATCGTTCTTGAGCTCTGGGGGTGAGGCCGATCTGCCAGTAGCCCGCTGTCAGGTCGAAGATGCTTAGGTAGCGGGCAGCCCCCATGCGGTCGACCAGTTCATCTGCTCGGGGGATAGGATGAGCGTCGGTTCTGGTGACAGCGTTCAGACCCCGATAGTCGACGCAGAACCGGAGCTCGGGGGTGGTGCCCGGGGCGGCCGCTTTGGGGACCAGTACGACTGGGCTGGCCCAGGGGCTGTCTGAGGGCTCGATGACCCCGAGTGCGAGCATCTTGGTGACCTCTTCTTGGATGCAGGCGCGCACCCGGTCCGGGACTCGGTAGGCTCGGTGTCGAACAGGGGGACTGTCCCCAGTGTCCACGTCGTGAAGGCACCAGGGGGTGACCCCGGGGGTGAGGGTAAACAGGTCTGCAAATGGCAACAGGAGGGTCCGACAGTCTTGGCGCTGCTCCGGGGTCAGGGCATCGGAGAGTCGGACCCCATCCACGGAACCATCTCTCTCCCGGGTCCTCAGCAGGTCCGGGAGTGGCTCGGAGTTTTCTTCCGCCCCACTGTCTGTAGCCATCAGGAGGCTGAGCTCTGAGCGCACAAAGTGTGGTTTGAGTCTGTTGGCGTGGAGGACCCGGAGGGGGTTTCGGGGGGACTCCATGTCGATGAGATAGGTGACAGGGCCCTTGCGTTCGACCACCTTGAAGGGTCCTGTCCATTTGTCTTGCAAGGCACAAGGTTCGGTGGGGGACATCACCCACACCTGCTGACCAGGTTCAAACTCAATGGAGGAGGCATGTTGGTCGTACCATTTCTTCATGTCCTCCTGACTGGCCTCGAGATTGGCTTTAGCGATCTCCCTGAATCGCCTGGTCTGGTTGCGGAGGGTCAGGAGGTACTTGTAGACATCCGGAGGGGTTTTCAGGGGGGCCATCTCCCATTCTTCCTTCACTAGGCTGAGGGGCCCTCGGACAGGGTGCCCGTACAGGAGCTCGAAAGGGCTGAAACCGAGGGACTTCTGGGGGACTTCTCGGTAGGCGAAGAGGAGGCACGGTAGTAGCACGTCCCACTGGCGGCGTAGGGGCTCCTCCAGCCCCATAATCATTCCCTTGAGGGTGCGGTTGAACCGCTCGACCAGTCCGTTTCCTTGCGGGTGATAGGGTGTTGTGAAACGGTAGGTGACCCCGCACTGTTGCCAGAGGGATTTCATATACTTCAAAATAAAGTTCGTGCCTCGGTCACTGACGACCTCCCGGGGGAAGCCCACTCGCGAGAAGATCCCCATCAGGGCTCGGCCTACCACTGGTGCTGTCACTGTTCGAAGGGGGATGGCCTCGGGATAACGGGTGGCGTGATCCACCAGGACCAGGATGAATCGGTGCCCTTGTGCTGTTCCGGGGTCCAGGGGCCCCACAATGTCTATTCCCACTCGTTCGAACGGGGTGGTGACAACAGGGAATGGTTGCAGGGGCGCCTTGAGTTTTCGGCCGCTCTTGCCGCTGGCTTAGCAGGTGGGGCAGGCCCGGCAGTGGTTGGAAACGTCATTTCGCATCTTGGGCCAGTAAAAGTGTGTCACCAGGCGGCTGTAGGTTTTATCTTGCCCCAAGTGCCCAGCCAGGGGGACATCGTGGGCCAAGTTTAAAAGGAAGTCTCTGAAACGGAGGGGTACCACCAGCACCCGACTGGCCCCCAATTCTGCAATTCTTTGCTCGCTGTACAATAAGTCGTTGTCCCAGTAGATCCAGTGCACCCCTGCGGTGTCTCCCGCGCTCTGGGCGAGGGCTTGCTGTCGGAGTCCCTCGAGGGAGGGACAGGTCTTTTGCTCCTGCCGAAATTGTTCTTGGGTGGGCCCCCCCTCTGGACGCCACTGAGCCAGGTCTGGAAGGTCCTGAGGCTGAGCGGGCTCTTCCGGGGCTTGTTCTGGGGGGTCAGGGCGGCCGGCGTCTTCCTCTGGAATGATCGGGGGAGGAGGTGCTGGCCATTCGGGCTCTTCGGGTCTGGGGACGGTACGGGCGGCCATGGACCGGGTTGTTACGCACGCCCAGTCTGGGAGGCCCAGCATCCCCAGGTGTTCTCTTCTCTCAACGGCCGCCCACGGGGAACTCTCGAGATCGTTTCCCAGGAGGCAGTCCATGGGGGCATCATCGCGGACAGTCACCTTCAGCATGCCGGACACTCCTCCCCATTCAAAGGGGACACAGGCCATCCGACATAGGCTCTCAGAATTGTCAGCTGAACGGACAGGGCAAAGGACGTTTGGCAAGATTTGTTCCGGGGTCACCAGGTGACAGCGGACGGCCGTCACACTGGCTCCGGTGTCACGCAGGGCTTCGGCCTTGCGTCCGTTGATGTTCACCCACTGGCTGTATTTTCGGGTGTTTGCGGGTAGGGGGACCCGCGGGACCATGTCTCTTCCCCCTAGGCAAGCCAGGACCATGGCGGCAGGTTCCCACTCGGGTTGTTCCTGTTCATACTCTTCATGCTCTTCGTACGTCTGTTCTTCGCTTAGGGCGGCGGCCGCGACCTGGCGGGGCCCGGGAGTCTGGTTCTTGGGGCAGTTCGGGTCGTTGGCATAGTGTCCGACCCGCTGGCACCGATGGCACGTGACATTGACTCGGAACCCTGGGCGCTTCGGCGGGTTCCCCCGCCCAGCCGGGGGTGGGGTGTTGTTGACGGGAGCTGCCGGGGCGGCATCTCTGCCCCGGCCCTGGCCTCCTCCTCCTCCTCGGGGACGATGAGGGCCTTGGTGGTTTCGGTTCTGCTCGGTTGGCCCACTCCGGGCCACTCGGGTGCTCTCCCATCGGTCAGCCTCAGCGGCGAGCTGCCGAGGGTCAGTCAATTTACTGTCGAGGAGGTGCTGCCTGAGCTCGACGAAGCAGTTGTTGGAGAGGTGCTCCCATACAATGAGATTGAAGAGTTGCTCGTAGGTGGTGACTCGGCTACCTTTGATCCACCCTTCGAAGGCTCGGCTAAAATAGTTCACATATTCCACCCAAGTTGTACCCGGGATCCGGGTGCAGTCGCGGAACCTCTGGCGGTACATCTCGGACGTGAGTCCATATCGAGTGAGGAGGGCGGCCTTCATGTGATCATAGGACGTCATCTGATGGTCCGGGAGCTGTAGCAGGGCATCTCGGCCTTCATTGACGAACCTACCCCATAGACCGGCTCCCCAGTCACTTCGATCGATCCGGTGGGAGGTCATGGCGATCTCATAGGCCTTGAACCACTGTTGTATGTCGTCGTTCCGATAGTATTCTCGGACGACGTCCTTGGGGATGTGGACTTTTTGTTCTGTAGCACCCGGGGTGCGCGGTTGCTCGGGCACCCCTAGTTCTTTGTTTTGTTTTCGTAGTTCTATTTCAGCTAGCTTGCGCTCGTGTTCGTATGCCAGTCTCTTTTCTTCGAGTTCTCTTTGTCTTTGCTTTTCTTCCCGCTCTTCTCGGAGCCGTAGGTGTTCTAAGTTCAGTTTTTGTTTCGCTAGTTTTAGCTCACCGTCCATCTTGAGCCGTGCCATCTCTAATTCGTGTAGTCTGTTTCTTTCTCTTTCTTGGATCTCTTCCTGTGAGAGACCCGTTCTCCGCTCTTCGGGAGAAGTGGTGTTGATCTCTGATGCTGCAACGTTTTGGTCCGGGGGTCTGACGGCCCCGGTTTCCGCCCAAGACTCGATGGCGTGCTTGAAATCGTCTTTCGTGCTCAGACCGGTGGTAGCAATGCCTAGTTCGATGCAAAATTGTTTTAACTCACGATGGCTGTACTCTTCCAATTTCTCCATCTGGAATTTTTCTGTGGATCCGCTCTCTTTGGTTGTCATTGTGGTTTAGTCGTGGGGTGAGTCACTCTCTGTACGTACGCGTTGATTCGGATCGCGCCGCTGGCCACCAATGTTAGACGGGACCTGGAGGGTCGGCCGAGGACAAGGGGAGAGGTCTCCGGGGAGAGCCGTCTCCAGCGATCGTACAGACCAGTAACTCCCCCCCCACAGATGGACACCACACAAAGATAAAGTTTAACGTTCTTTATAAGCAATCTTGAAGTACGGTAGAATGGTACAAGGAGGTCAGGACTCAGGGGTCCCCTCGATTCTAGTCTCTTGGTTAGGGAAAGAGGGTAGCGGGACAGTCTTGTTACCAATCTGGTAGTTACGATGAGATGATGGGTAGCTCACAATCCTCGAGCTTGGTGTTCTAGGAGGACGGGCTGCGGCAGCGCCAGCAGGTCCCGAGAAGATCGTAGGTGGCAACGGTCCGCGGCTGCGCCAGCAGGTCCCGACGAAGATGGTAGTTACAACGGGCCACGGCAGCGCCAGCAGGTCCCGACGAGGAAGGTAGTTACAACGGGCCGCGGCAGCGCCAGCAGGTCCCACGAGGATGAAGGTTGCAGAGGTCCGCGGCAGCGCCAGCGGGCAGGACGACAGTTCATAAGGCAGGGCTGCGGCAGCGCCAGCAGTCCGTCAAGGATGAGTTCTTCACGGTGTCTCTCGACTCCAGGATACAACTGCCTTCCTGCTCTGGAGCTGCCCCAGTTATAGGGCTGGTGCCCTTTGATGTCCGGACCCTCGCGCTTGGAGGTCGGGAGGTCCGGGATGAGGGAGTCCAGACACCCAGCAGGGGGGTGGAGCCAGCGCCCGGGGAGGCTGGGGGCGATCGGCACCTGGAGGGGGAGAGCCATCGAAACTCCTCTCTCCCATTGACCTGCCAAGTGGTCCGCTCACCTCCCGGGTGGATGGTGGTGCCGGGCTTTCGGGGCCTGGCCAGGCCCAGGGTTAGGGTCGAGTTGAGGCCACGCGGCCTCGTGGCACAGTGTCCGAGATGGCGGCTGGGCCTGGGCGATGGTGCCGGTGGAGGCCCAGGCCGGCGTTACGGAGATGTTCGGGGGCAGGCGTCCCGTGTGGGACGGGTTACGGGTTACTTCTGGGGGTGGCTTCTGGAGAGTCGGTGTCCTTGCTCTGTCATGCGGGGAGGGAACGAGCCCCCTTCTGGGGCCTGTCCAACAATGTGTGTTTGCTAGTGAGGCCAGGAAGTAAAGTGGGATTAAATGTATGTGATTTGTGTTTTGCGGATGAGATATTCTGTGGTGAACGTGCCCAATAAAAGCTATATATCCCATTCCTTTCTAAGTACTACAGTGCATCATTTTTTCCACTGTCTACTAATGGCAGACAGGATATCTGTTATCTGCATGTTATACATGACGTGTGTGACATATTAATCATCTGCCTCTTTGAAGTTAGGGTAGAATTGAAACTTAGGCATTTAGAGAAAATCACACTCATTGGAATCCAAGGTAATGTTTTTCCCATTGCAGCTTTCCCAGCTGCAGAATATAGAGAGTAGCACATTTGTACCTGATGCACTAGGTAGTACTCTTCCAGTCATTTAGCACAACTAGAATAGAATACTTGCAGTCTATAGTGGATGATGCCTTACTCATAAAACAGAGTTCTTTTTATTTTTTCCACACCGAGGGTCTGTGTGGCTTCAGGTTTTTAGGAAATCCTTTACAAGAAAAAAAATCACTCGTTTTTTTTAATCCTATGCTGCCCCTTTCAGTCAGTCATTGCTTTTATGGTAGGTATGTGTTGTTAAAACCATGTCCATGTGACTAACTTTTCAAATCACAGCAAATATTCCAATGACCCGAGGGGACCAGCAATGTACTTGTACTGTGCCACTATATATATTTTTTTAAAGTGGATGCAAAGAGCATTCTTTAGAATTTGTCTTTTTCTCTTCTTTCTTGCTATAGCTTCTCCTGCTGGTCCACTACCACCACCAATGACCTGGCAGGAGATCAAGGTCCGGCTCTGACAGCAGAGGCTAGAGACCACCAGGGCACACTCTCAATGACTGGTGAATGATGAGTGCCGGGCACATGCCCCTACTCCTGCACCCATTTCCACCAACCAACTGCCTGCGTCTCCAACTTACAGGCCACACCAGTATCAACAGCAGCTTAGAGCTGTCCGTGCTTCCCCCCTCTCTGACCGGCTCCACCGCTGTTGTGTGCTGCATGAACGGGGACACTTGGGCCGTCGGATGGCATGCCTCAAGGCCCGCATTCAACATCTTGAGACACTCATAGAGAATGCCCTCTATTAACCCTTTTTTTTTTTTTTTTTGCTTTGGTGGGAGGGAGTTGTTGTGGGGGGAGAGGTGGGAATTTGGGCAGGGCATTTTTCGTTTTTATGGACAATTTCACATGGACATGAGTTTTATTTATTTTGGACATTGGTTGGGGATGGGGAAAGGTGTGGGATAGGGTTGGCCTTTTGCGGGTGGGGAGGGTGGTGTTATTTGTTAACCTCCCCGATCTGCTTAGACACCGGTTTTGAAGTACCGACAGACAGAGCGGTGCTTCCCCTTTTTCCTGAGCCGTGGCCAGGTGGGGTGAGGTCCATACCTCTTACAAGTATGAAAAACTGTACAAGAGGGAGCAGAACACCTAGCAATATCAGGTGATCTCTGTATCTTATTCTTTGATTTTGAACACTTATTTCACTATCACGTAGTTTGCAGTAGCTGTTAGTTAAAATGGTCCTGAAGAAAGCAATGACGAAGGTGTCACGAGATTGCTGAAACATGTCGACCACTTAGTAAATTTGTACAGTCTATATATTTGTGACTGTCAATAACGACTACTTCTTAACAGTGGGAGGTTGGGTAACACCTGAATAAAGTTATGAGTACCCCCTACCCTATTTTAATATCACTTATTCTTCTTATTTTTCTAATTTTTCACTCGTTTGAGCACTGCAACATCAGTCCCCCAGTTTTGACATCAGAATCCTCACAACTTGAGTACAAGATCACCTTAGACCTTACTGATCGGCGGTGTAGTTCCTCTCTACACCTGGACCCCTGACGGTGATAGTTGTATGGCTATCCCAGTGGTGGTCTTGACGGAATCCCAAATGATGAAGGGCGGTTCCGTGTGGTGACTGATGGGCATCCCTCTATGACCATCTCGGGGATGACCCTGGTTAGATACACACAGTTTGAGGTTGTCTTAGGGTACCCCTTTAGAATTTAACTGAGCGTAGTTTAGTTCCAGACCCTCCGGTATACAGGTTGTTATATGTTATTTGTTATATGTCAGTAAAGTGCATATCTTTTATAATCCACTTGATGTCTGAAGTTTTTTGTGTTTTTACTTTAACTTTGCACTGATGCTTTTTGGCGCAGCCTGTCTTTTTTTTATCCTTTTCTCAAAGTGTATCCCAGTTAGGAGGGTATGCTCCCATTCTCTATATTGCCTACAGAAACATAGATATACAATTTAAAATATAAGCAAGTTAGTTACGTACTAAGTAAAGTCATTCACTTCCCCCCATAGTTCTCTCATCTGAATATATGAAGTGATGGCTGGCGGCTGTTCCCTCAGTCAATCTTCCAAACCTTACTGGTGGGTTTCCCAAGGTGCCTTCTTTATGATAGTCGTAGTGTGCTAACAGGGAAGGCATCACAGTGAGGTCCCACTCCCACCTAGGTGATCTACAAATTTAGGATTAATCAAAAGGCTCACAGGCAACTAAATTGAAAGAAAAACTGAGAGTTAGTAGATTATACATATACATTTATATTATAGCTTTAGGATAACTGAGGACAGACCACTACCACTATGACACATTAAAGAATACCACATTTTATAAACAAAAATTAGCAATAGTAAATTATTCTGAGCAATGGTGAGAATTTTAAAACCAAAGTTATGAAATCCTCAAGTCAGGTAAAATGCACTCAAAGTCTGTACTCTGTAGTTGGCAAGGTTTAGTGTTTTATTTACACAAAACAAAACACAGTGAGTTGCAGCTGCCCCACCAAGTATGTGATCTATTTGGGGTAAATTAAGACCCAACTAAAAAAAATCACACAATCCTGAGGAAAGAGGGTGAGGGGTTTGATGAATGGATGGGAAAGACAATTTGGGGTAAGGTGTGACAAAGACTAACATACGAAAAATATTCATCAGGGCGATGAGTAGCACATCATTTTAATCAATCTATTGTGGAAGGAAAAGAAGAAATTAGTATGACACTGTTCAGTGAAATGCATTGTGAGCTGTCCCAGCAACCAGAGTTATTAGATATCTAAATGTTCTGTGTTCTAGGCTTGGAAAAATCAAATTATGGAGGAGTGAACGGAACACACCCAGTTCTAAAAATAAGATTGCTAAAAGAAAAATGATGCTGTATTGCCAAATTGGGCAGTATATCTGTATTCTTCTCTGGAATGTAGGTCACTCTTGAGTGCCTGTTCTAACCAGTCCGGTAGGTAAACAGGAGTGTTGAGCTCAGCTTTCACACTTCGTTCACGCAGGAGAGGAGAAGGCCTGCAGATTGTAAAACAGAACCTGCATTGTAGAGTCAAGAAGAAGGATAGAAGGAAGATCAGCTTCATGAGGCATGTACCAAGAAGACTAAGAGGCAGAGCAAAAAACAAGAGGACTGGGAGTTTCACTTTTGCCACCAGTGCAACACACACACTCAGCAGCATTTCCCAAATTAACTTGCCTCTCTCTATTCCACAAAGCTGAGTATTAGGCTGCAGAGTCATGGTTCCCTTGGAAGTTGATAACTTCCTTCTTCTAGCTGTTTATGAGGTAGTCCCGCCCTGAGTCCTTCCATCCTCCTCCTGATTCTGAATAACTTGGTCTCAGTCCTGAGTCCAGCTAGATAGACGTGTAGTACACTGCTGTTGAAGAACAAGTAGAGGAGCAGAGTTTTATATAGATTTGTGTTTGTTAACAAAACTAACTGATCTGGTGGTCTCTGAAGAACCAGAAAAAAGGAATGGGCCGTATAGGGAAATATTTGCTGTGTAAGTTTGCAAAGTCCAATCTCCCTCAGCAAAAATTATCACCCATCTGGCACCAAACATTGCAATACATCAAAATCAAGTTTACTACTAATTGAACACCCTTCCTCACTGTCCTCCACCACATAAATCATCAATCATCACTCACAATCACTCACTCATTGTTGCAATAGCTGTAGTTACCTCTTCCCATCTAAGCACGGTAAGGTTAGGTAGTAGGTACAAAATTGTATCTTTGAAGCAGGCAACACATTGGAATTTGGTATTGGCACTCTTGTAAATCAGTGAACTTCTGGGGCAGCCATGCTAAGTGAGGCAAAAGAAGGTATAGGCATGTGAAGGAGGCAGGCATTGTCTCTAATGTCCTGAAGGAATTGTGGAGGCTTCTTCACTGCACACTAGTCCAAGTCCAATTCAGCCATATATGTGACTGAAAATTGGTGGGTAGCATAAATCTGACACACACATAATGTTCCACTAGCTACTTTTTGTGTTGCAAATAAAGAAGCTCAACAAGAAATAGTTCTATGGTGGCTCAGTCCCCGAAGTAGAGTTCGTCCTCAAACTCAGGTGGTTCATCCAGAAGTTGGCAAGCAAACACACTTGATTCTGGCCAATCATCCTCATGTGCTGTTTAAGGAATAATGTAATTGTGTTTTGTAAAATGTTGATTAATTGTGATCATGGTCAATCGCTCCATGTTTTGAGGTGAGAGACTGGTCCTTCTTACTGTGACAACTTCGCCAGTTGCCCTGAACACACGCTCAGAAGACACACTGACTACAAGATAAGCCAGATAATTTATTGGCAGCCTGCTGAGTTCTGGTCATTGGCGGATCTTCCCATACCACTACATCAATGGGTTTTAATCCACATAGACCTATTTTAGGTCATCCAGATACTCCTGGAACATCTTGTGAATGGCCATTGGTGATGCCACTTGCTCGACCTCTTTTCCCTCTGCACCTTGCGTAAGCCATGCCATATAAAACCAAGTTAAATCATCAGAGGTTGTGGATGATTCTTGTGTTCCATTTGTTTCTGCTGCAGGTGTTCTTGTTGCTGGTGTTGGCAGCTGTGAAACAACAGGACTACCCTCTCTGGAAGGTGAAGGCAGCATCCCAGAACTCTGGAGTGGGACTCTGAGTTCCAGCCCTTCTTCTTCCAGGTCTCCTGGTTGCTTAACAATCCACCTCTTGCATTTTGAAACATCCCCTTCAGAAAAAGGAATGAAAGTGGGAAAAATATTTTTGTGCCCTGAATAAAGTAGTGTGGCATAGATGTACTCGTTGAACAAGATGATTTCATGTTTCAGTCTTGCATTACAACCTAAGTGAAAGATTAAGCTCTCAAACAAAGAATGCACTTCTGGGTTTTTGTTCACATCTGCAAATGCAAACTTTTCAGCCACCTTTTTTAGCTGGTCCTGTAGCAAATGCAACAATGGGATTGCTTGTTCCATCGTATTGTCCTCCTTGCTAACTTCCATGTGAAAAACTCAAAAGGGAGTAGAATCTGTGTCAGGCGTTTTATTAGGACCCATTGTCCTGCATCCATGGTCACAGCTTTACCAATTACACCTTCTCTTCTTTGAATGACATAGTCATTGATTGGTCTGTACTGCTTAAAAAGATGCTGCAACATAGAATGGGTTGAGTTCCAACGTGCAGGCACCTCCTGTATCAAGGCTTTAATTGGTACTCTATTAGCATTCAAGATAATCCACAACTGCTTTCGGGCTTTAAAAGAATGGCTGAAATGAGTGGAGATTCTTCTGCAGGTGGTCAGTATATTTCTGACTATAGCTTCTTTTTTTAGAAAGTTTTACACAACCAGGTTGATGCAATGCGCTAAACACAGGGCCCTTAAATTGCCACTGCCTGCCATGGGCTTGACTACGTTACTGCCATCGTCTATGGTAACAAATCCAAATCCAATTCTGAGACCTCTGGGTTGCAGCCGTTCAGACTCCTTCCTGTTAAATTTATCCAAGATATTTGCAGCTATATGTGATTTCTCGATGACAAATATGGCCACTGTTGCATGCCACTGAATGCTCTTAAAACCTTTTTCAGGGCCAAGACTTGTAAATAGCTTTTGCTTTACCCCGCAAAAGAAATCCATTGTGCAGTGATGCACATGTAACAGTCACCTGATAACTGGTCCACATGTTTGTCCTAAGGTGGATAGTGTGAACAACACTTTGTTGCAAAGCTTGTCTAACCAATTGCAGCACATCATTCTGCAACGCTGGAACAGTAACTCTGGCAAAATAGGTCCATCTTGGAACCTTCCATTTCGGGCAGATGGCTGCCACAAATTCTAAGAATCCCACTCTTTCCACAAAAGAAAAAGGGAGGAGGTTCAGCGGTAACATTTTTGCCAGCTTTCCATTGTACAACCATGCCATTGGGTGGTTACGGTCGTAGTACCTCTCCTGCCTAATCATGCCTGTAAAAGTAGTCTGTATTTTTTTCTTTTCTGGGGCCACTGACGCTGGTCACATTTGAGAACTAGGTGGTGGTAGACTCAGTGTGCATTGTGGTGGGACAGTCACTGTATATAGTGGTATCTCTCTCTGACTCTGAGTCTTCTTGTGCTATTGTGAACTCACTTAGGCAGGTGATTCTGCTGCCACACTGCTGGAGGCAGGGCTGCTTTCTGTGAGGATGTCACCCTCTTCTTCCTCATCACCTCCCACCGTGATTGGACTTGTAGCTGATGTCTCCCTGCTGTCCTCTCTTTCGTGACCATGTTGAGCAATTTTTTTGAGGCACTCCTCCCATCAGATCCCATGATTTCTTTTTCATATGGAACGTTTGGCCTCCAGTACCATAATGTGAACCAGACTTACCGCAACAAACAATCATGTGGCATGTGGTGCAATGTTCTCCACGTGTTTGCTAATCGTAAAGACGTTATATACACTATTCACACTGCGGCTCCCCGCCTCCCCAACCAGCCTGACACACCGTCACGCACCTGAGAGAGCCACACTCCTCCTCCTCCGTGAGTGTGGCTGGGTGCTGCCTGGTATCGTGGGCCTCCTGGCACAGCTCCTCTTGTCCTCTTCTCCTCTGCTATCACCGAACTCCGTCCTCCTTCGCTCTCGACTCGCTCTCCTCTGTTCTCCTCCAAGGTGCCGGGACACGCCGTTTCTTTCACTTCCTGCATTTTTACCACTCCCATGGTCCGCGCGTCATCAAGGGGCGTGCCTGTTCCCTCGAGGCTGTCCATTCCGCATAGCAACATGTCACAGGGGGAGGTGCTTTCTTCGTACCGTTCGTCCCCGTTAAAGGAATATCCCTCTGTTGCCATAGTATGCTGATTCCACCAGTCTTCGGACTCCGATTCCCAGGTGCCCTGAGGTGGTGACAGAGAGGAGGTGGAAGGTAAGTCTGTACACTACCAGTCCTTGAGAGAGATATCGTCCGTATCTTCACCCGCCTCCGCCTCCCTGCTACACTCCTTCCCCCCTGGATACTCCCGATCGGGGAGAGGACATGATCTAGAAAGGAAATCGGCATTGCCATGGTCCCAGCCCTTCTTGTGTTGTATGGTGAAGGAGTATGCCTGTAAGAAGAGGAACCATCTCAAAACCCTCTGGTTCTGGGCTATCTGTCTGTACATCCACTGTAGTGGAGCATGGTCTGTGAAAAGCGTAAATTGTTTCCCCTCCAGATAGTACTTCAATTTCTCCACTGCCCATCGTATTGCCAGACATTCCCTTTCTATCGTTGGGTATTTCCTTTCTCTATCGTGAAGTTTCCTGCTGATATATAGGATGGGATGCTCAAGCCCGTCTTTTCCCAACTGGGAAAGAACTGCACCTATACCCGTGTCAGAAGCATCTGTTGCTACTAAAAAGGGGTTATTAAAGTCTGGGGCTATCAGGACAGGGCTTGTCGTAATGGCCTCTTTCAGATTCTCGAATGCCCTTTTTGCCTCTTCCGGGGGGTGCTGTATCTGTTTTGGGCTAACTCCCTTCTGAAGGAGGTTGGTCAGGGGACTGGCTACCTCTGCAAAATTAGACAGAAAATGTCGGTAATAACCGATCAGGCCTAGAAAGGCCCTCAGATCCTTTTTAGTTGTTGGGAATGGTGTGTTTCTTATTGCTTTGAATTTCTCCTCTTGTGGTGCTATAGCCCCTTCACCTAGCATATATCCCAGATATTTGACTTTGCCATAGGCGACTTTCGATTTCTTGGCGTTTATGTGTAAGCCGGCGTCCCTCAGGGCTAGCAGAATAGTCTGTAGGTGGTTTAAGTGTTCATTCCATGACCTGCTAAAAATGACAATGCCATCTAGGTAGACCGAGCAAAAGGCACGGAAAGGGAGGAGTATCTTATGCATTAACCTCTGAAAGGTGGCTGGTGCTCCGTGCAGCCCAAAAAGCAGCACGTTGAACCCGAAGAGTCCTTCATCTGTCGAGAATGCAGTCTTGTGTCTGTCTTCCTCCCTGAGGGGTACTTGCCAGTACCCCTTGGTGAGGTCTAGCGTTGTTATGAACCGGGCTTCCCCAATGCGCGATCAATTCGTCTACCCTTGGTATGGGGTATGCATCGAATGATGAAATGGAATTGAGTGCTCTAAAGTCCATACAGAATCTGGTGGACCCATCTGGTTTAGGAACCATCACGATCGGGGATGACCAGCTGCTACGAGATGGTCTGATTACTCCTAGTCGCAACATCTCCTGTACTTCTTTTCTCACAGCTTCTCATCTTGCGGCTGGAATCCGATAAGGTCTTAGGGTTATCTTTTTCCCTGGCTCAGTGTCTATTCTGTGTTCGATCAGGGTGGTACAACCCGGTTGATCGGAGAACCGGTCTGCGAAAGGTGTTAGCGTGGCGTCTAGTTTAACCGCCAGATTCATCATTCTCCCGTTTTGCGAGGCCCTAATAGCGAATCATAGCGATTCGCTATTAAGGACTCGCAAAACGGGATTCATGTAGGAATCGCAATATTTTTTGCGATTCCTACACATTCTTTATTTGCGATTAGCAAATTGCTAATCGCAAATAAGGAAAAACTCCCCATGCATTCCTATGGGCCAAAAGGCCCATAGGAATGAATGGTGAGTATTCCTTATTTGCGATTAGCAATTTGCTAATCGCAAATAAGATAGCGATTTGAAGGGTGTCAGGGGTGTCCAAAGGACACCCTGTAGCACCCCTCAAATGATCTGTGACACAGGTGTTGCACACACACATGTCCAAAGGACATGTGTGTGTGTAACATGCAACTCAGAAAAATGCATTTAAATGCATTTTTCTGAGTTTTCGCAATTTACCGCGAGGTCTGACCTCGCGGTAAATTGCGCCTAGAAATAGCGAAATCGCATATTGAAATAGGATGTTGAATAGCATTTAAGGAATCTCAAATAGAGATTCCTTAAATGTCATTTCCTCGCACATTTGCGACATCGCAATTAGCGATTTTTGCTTTTGGGATGCTGAATCCCAAAAGCAAAAATCGCACTCGCAAAGGGCCGGATTCTCAGAATCCGGCCCTTTGCGAGCCGATTTAGCCTTCATGAATAAGGCTGCTAGTCTCATGGGGGCACTTATCTCATTGTTTACTGATAATGCCTCCAGGGTGGTGTCCTCTACATTCAACGGCATACCAAACTGGGCATTTTTGGGGGTGGGACCTAACCACTTCTTCAACATGTTGATATGGAAACACTGTTTCCTGTTTGGAGAAATCTGGAGTCTGAATCTGTACGTAGTTTTTCCAAGTACTCCAATAACTGGATACGGGCCCTTCCATTCCCTCTGGAATTTATGAGCGGTAGTGGGAAGGAGAACCAAAGCCCATTCCCTTAATTTTAGGGTCCTCCACCTTTTTCCCCGGTCATATGCCTTTTTTGGGCGTTGCTGACTACGCTCGATATTGGAGTAAGCGAGGTCCCTTAGTTTCCCTATCTTGGTCCGTAGGAGCTGGGTATATTCCAGAAGGGATCTCGACTCTTCTTGTTCTTCCTTTTTCCAAGCCTCCCGGGTTATTTCTAGCAACGATCTGGGCTGTCTGCCGTAGAGCAGCTCAAAAGCAGAATGGCCTGTGGAGCTTTGGACCTGCGCCCGTAACACATATAGGGCCAATGGGAGTAGCCTGTCCCACTGGATGGACACTCCATGTCCCTATCATCATCATCATCAGAAATGGTGCTTGGAGAAGATGGTGGAATAGTACCATTCCTTTTCCTTTCTGGAGATTTGGGGGTTTCTAAAAGAGGAGGATCTTGCTCGGCAGGAAGCTTGACCTCCTGTTCTTCTCCAACTTCAGGAAAATGTACTATTGCTGGCTGTAGCTGCTATCCACTTTTCTCTGTTCCCTGAAACGATTGGGTACTATTTTGTGAAAGGGACAAATCAAATTGAGTGTCACTGCTCATTGGCGTTGCCATGATTGTAGTGATTGCCTCACTGACAGACATGGTCTTTTGCTTAGTATGGGGTGGTGCTGTTGATACGGGAGTTCTCCTCCCAGGTTCCTCCCCGGCGATCGGTCTGTAGGGTGACCAACAGACATGGGTGCAAATCAGCACGGTGAGTGTAAAAATTCAGGACACAGGGGTAAAATTAAGGGCCAAAATTCAGGACAGAAGGTCAAAATTCAGGACAAAACTTTGGGACAAAAGGTACGTTTTACAGACACATAAATGCCAAAGTGAGATGTAAAGCGGCACGCATTGGATTCAGCTAATTTGGACCTGCAATGCTGGACTAGCGTGCAGTCCTCCGAGTGGATACATTTATGTGTCGGATCGCTTTAGGTATTCTATGTCTGTTCAGCTGGTGAGGAGTGGAAAGGGGGCTGGTACAATACTGTGTGATGGATAAGAACCATGGTGGACAAGTCTTGTGTGTGGGTAAGAGCATGAAGCAGGAAAAAGGAGTTATTAACCAGCCTGCATTCACAATAAATGGCTGCACACTACTGAGTGTTATGGCATTATTGTGGCTTAGAATGGCTAGCTAGAAGTTGACATTACTATATAATGCCCTGGCTAGCCATAACACCCCCTTCTTATTTTACCTGCATATAGGAAATAGTATACTGCTTGGGCTGTTTCATTTCTGTGTGACCTGTAAACAGCAGATTCTCATTGATGCACAGAAGTGTGCTACAGACTAGAAACTGTATATGTTGTCGAGGCATTATTGTAGGTCAGAAGGAGGCACTGTCTTTTACATACAGAACATGTTCTATTAAATGGAAGCAATATGCCAACATGCAGTTTTACTGATAACATTATACAGTGCACAAATACTAATATATAGCAATGTGATTTAGGCAAATATGTATCATTTGAACATCACCAATTAAAGTGTCTTGATTGTTTTGATCCTATTAAAACTCTGTTTCCAGCACACTTCTAAATTACAAACAAGTGGGCCATTTGTGGTTTCTTTAACTGCTGATATGTTTGAAACATTTGCAGTTCATTTGCAGAAATTTCATATTCTATTGTATTAGCTTCGAAAGCATAGTAAATGATGACCTTATTGTGCACCAGGTTATGACAATCTTTGACGGGGCTCTTCAATGATTCCCTCACTATCACAAACAGCACCTCTCTCTCACATGAATTGTATTTGTATTATAACACCTCTCAAACCAGTGTAGGGTGCCGGAGCAATTTACATCACACACACATACAGAAACAATGAATCATACCTGTGAAAATCATCAGTGTATAGAAAATGTTGCATAAGGCAACAGGGGATACAAGGTGTAGGATGCACATCAACCATACTGGTAGCATTTTGTAAGAGTGCTTGGTTTGAAGAAGCACAAACTCACGATCCAGAACATAACACAGTAGTTACCATTTACTTTAATGATAAGAATGTATTTCCACCCAAACAAACCCTGGAAAGAAAACATAATTTTGTGACCTGTGCCATGCAGCTTGCATGCAGCTCTTTGATGGCAGTTCATAGCTCACTGTGTCACATTACTTATGTACCTTATGAACTGCACAGTAACAAAAGAATCTCAGTGACAAAAACCATAACCCACTGAGCTCTGCACATAAAATACTGTTCTTTGATATGAATGGTACACATTCTTTGCTGCAGGCATATTAACTCTCTATGCTCCATTAGATGATTCAAAACTGCCACTAAACAAAACTCCCATCTATTTCCAGTGGGTACATTAGACACCAGAGTTATCATGACACTTTATTGTTGCCTGAAACTGCTGGTTATACAAAGAACTTTGCAGTGTAATCCCCAGTAAAAAAACGCCCCGCCCCCAGCCTTCCAGCGTCCCAGGGAAGCGCCCTATGGTGGGTAGGCCAGTCCAGCCTTGCTACCACCCTCCAATGGTGCCCCTTATCTTCACATAGACCCTCTTTTATGTATATTTAATTTCTTTTATAGTGCTCTCGGAGTGAGTTACATCACACACATAATATTTAGAGACAATGACTCATAAATGTGAAAGTTAATGTATAGGAAATGTTACTTAAGACTATGAAGGCTACAAGGTGTAAGAGCCAGATGTCATCCATACTGGTAGACAGTGGTGTATCGTGGGAGGGGCATAGGGGCGGTTGCCCCAGGCACAATATTCGAAGGGGTGCAAAATTTTAAAAGAAAAAACATTTGTGGGGAAGGGATTCGAGTCACGTCAGTGCTGTTGGTTGCAAGTGCAGATTATATTGTCTTGCCTTTCCCAGCACAAGGGCTACACAGAGCCATGTCCTCATGCATCTCTCATGGCCTCGGGGCAGGAGGAGGGCTTCTCGTGCTGCTTTTTGTTTGCATGGGAGCAGCTCCGCCCAGCGGCACAACAGCGGAACGTCTCTTGTGGTACCATGGCGTCGTACAAGGAATTAGTTTCTGCTTTTTGGCAGGCAGAAGAAGCATTTCAAGCACAAGTTCTGCACTTGTTGCTTGACGTCATGTGTCAGTTTGGGATGATTGGTTGAGTTGCCCGGGGGTGTGGCATTCATTAATTCTTTCATACATCTTTCAGTCTTTCACCCTTGATTCTGTCCTTCCATCTGTGTGCTCATCTATAGCCAAACCTATTTATTCATTTCCAAATGTATCTATCCTCTATCCTTCCATCCATCATTTCACTCACCCATCCTCCATCCACCCTTTGACTCATCCATCCATCATCAATCAATCCTTTCACCCCATCCATCCATTCACTCATCCATCCAACCATTTTCCCTTTCACCCATCCAGCCATCCTTTCACTATCTCATCCATCCATTCACCCAGTCACTCATCTGTCCATTTGTCCATCCATTTACCATTTCACTCACCCATCCATCCTTTCTTTCAGCTCTTCACACTCCCTTTCACTCATCTATGCATTATTTCAATCATCCATTCTTACATCCTTGTTTTCATTCATCCATACACCCATTCGCCCATCCATCCTGTCAATCATCCATTCATACTTTCACTCATCTATCCGTCCTCCCTTTCTCTTCCTTCCTCCTTTCACTTAGCAATCCCTTCACCCAAAATTCCACTCATGAATCCATCCATTGACCCTATCACTCATCCATCCTTTCACTCATCCATCCTTTCTATCATCCATCCATTATTTCTCTCATCCATCCATCCATCCACTCATCCATCCATCCTTTTGCCTATCTACCTTCCCTTTCACTCAACCATCCATCCTTGCATCCACTCTTTTACTAATCCGTCCATCCATTCACCCTTTCACTTATCAATTCATCAATCTATCCATCATTTCACTCATCCATCCGCCCATTTAATCATCCATCGTCCACCCTTTCACTCATCCATCCATCCTTTCACTAATCCATCCACCCTTTCACTCATCCATCCACCCTTTTACCTATCCACCTACCCATCTACCTATACATCCACCATTCCACCAATATATTTATTTAATGACACTTTCTCTCATCCGTCCTTCCACTTACTCATCCATCCTTTCTCTCACTAACCATCCATTCAACCATTCACTCATCCATTCATCCTTTCACTAATCAATCCAGCCTCTCAAAGATTCCTTCACTTTCTTAGGCATCCACTTTTTCACATTAATTATGAGCTGAGCCTTTGTCTGCAGAGTTGCTGACAGAAAAGTCCCATCAAGAACTTCACCCCTGCTGTAGTTCCTAAAGCAAGGGGTGGTGGAGGGTTCACTATCCCCTGCACATAGGCAATCTGAATATTTTGGAATTCATGAGTCTTGTATGATGCACAGTGTTAGAACGTGAGGTAACTGTGACATGGTGTTGTTTCCAGGGCTTTAAGTGGGTTGAAAAAACTTTTCGGTCTCTCCAAAGGGCGTGTCCGATGTAATTAAAGGCGTGGCTTAAAACACATAAGCTAAATATCTGTGCTTAGCGTTGTGTGCTTCCTGACGCGATATTCTACTACTTCTGTTATTGCATTTAGATATATAATGCATTACACCTACAACAAGCCAGGACTATTGGCTTTGTCAATGGTTGTTAGTTGCATAAAATAAAAAAAAGCAGCAACTACAGCTACATTGTTTATAATATTGAAAATGCTTCAGTTCTAAAATGATGAGACTGTGAAAGAATTTTAACCCCTTCTTTTTAACTTATTTTGCTGGCTTCTTTTCATGAATCAGATTCTGTACATTTCTTCCATCTGGTGAGGTGCAACATTTTTCTTTATGTACAGTTAACAAAGAATGCCCTGCCCTAGCTGAGACAGGCGGAGGCCCACCACATGCTTTAACAGATCAGACTGGCCAATTGTCATTCTGTATGTGACAATCAGCCGGCATACAGAATGACAATGGGGAGGTGGGGCTGCTCTTGTGCTCAGAGGATGCGTGCGAGGCGGCCCAATCAGGGAGCTGAGGCTTCTTGCAAGACAACAACGCTGCTCCCTGCAATGCCCAAACTTATGGACAAATGGCATCAGTAAAAGGGATCTTTATGGTCAATCGACGTGAGATCCAAATCACGGACGGTCCGTGAAATATACGGACAAATGGTCACCCTACCGGTCTGGCAGGCACATGGCTCCCGAAAAAGGTTGTGGTCGGCACACCACTGGTGGAAATCTACTTCTTCTCACTGATCCCTCTTTTGGGAGCAACTTTCTTTGGGGCCATCTTAAAGCACTCCATTGAAAGTGGCACTAAGCTGCACAAACTGTAGGGATTGGAGGACTGACGTCACTGCAGGACTTCTGTTGGCATTACTGCAGGTGATGTTGTCTGTTCATCTCTTGTACACCTAGAAGCAAATAAGCAAGAAAAACATTTATTGAAATGTAGCATTGTTGCAGTTTGAATTATTACAAAGGCAATATTAGTGTGGTTGGTTACTTAGGTTACGACGAATCAACCAATTTGAAGCCAAACCATATCATAAAATGTAATTTCCAATAATGATAACACAACATACACATATAGCTCTTTGCTCTATGTCCATCTATTCAATTAAGGGCCAAAATTCAGGACAGAAGGTCAAAATTCAGGACAAAACTTTGGGACAAAAGGTACGTTTTACAGACACATAAATTCCAATGTGAGATGTAAAGCGGCACGCATTGGATTCAGCTAATTTGGACCTGCAGTGCTGGACTAGCGTGCAGTCCTCCGAGTGGATACATTTATGTGTCGGATCGCTTTAGGTATTCTATGTCTGTTCAGCTGGTGAGGAGTGGAAAAGGGGCTGGTACAATACTGTGTGATGGATAAGAACCATGGTGGACAAGTCTTGTGTGTGGGTAAGAGCATGAAGCAGGAAAAAGGAGTTATTAACCAGCCTGCATTCACAATAAATGGCTGCACACTACTGAGTGTTATGGCATTATTGTGGCTTAGAATGGCTAGCTAGAAGTTGACATTACTATATAATGCCCTGGCTAGCCATAACACCCCCTTCTTATTTTACCTGCATATAGGAAATAGTATACTGCTTGGGCTGTTTCATTTCTGTGTGACCTGTAAACAGCAGATTCTCATTGATGCACAGAACTGTGCTACAGACTAGAAACTGTATATGTTGTCGAGGCATTATTGTAGGTCAGAAGGAGGCACTGTCTTTTACATACAGAACATGTTCTATTAAATGGAAGCAATATGCCAACATGCAGTTTTACTGATAACATTATACAGTGCACAAATACTAATATATAGCAATGTGATTTAGGCAAATATGTATCATTTGAATATCACCAATTAAAGTGTCTTGATTGTTTTGATCCTATTAAAACTCTGTTTCCAGCACACTTCTAAATTACAAACAAGTGGGCCATTTGTGGTTTCTTTAACTGCTGATATGTTTGAAACATTTGCAGTTCATTTGCAGACATTTCATATTCTATTGTATTAGCTTCGAAAGCATAGTAAATGATGACTTTATTGTGCACCAGGTTACGACAATCTTTGACTGGGCTCTTCAATGATTCCCTCACTATCACAAACAGCACCTCTCTCTCATATGAATTGTATTTGTATTATAACACCTCTCAAACCAGTGTAGGGTGCTGGAGCAATTTACATCACACACACATACAGAAACAATGAATCATACTTGTGAAAATCATCAGTGTATAGAAAATGTTGCATAAGGCAACAGGGGATACAAGGTGTAGGATGCACATCAACCATACTGGTCGCATTTTGTAAGAGTGCTTGGTTTGAAGAAGCACAAACTCACGATCCAGAACATAACACAGTAGTTACCATTTACTTTAATGATAAGAATGTATTTCCACCCAAACAAACCCTGGAAAGAAAACATAATTTTGTGACCTGTACCATGCAGCTTGCATGCAGCTCTTTGATGGCAGTTCATAGCTCACTGCAGCGACGGCTCGTGGAGGGAGTTACGGTGGGGCAGGAGGGCGGGGAGGGGGAGGGGCAGGGTGGAGGTTGCCAAAAACCGGCATATGGATAATTGCAGGTAAGTAAACAATTTAATTAATAAAACGAATTTCGTAGCGTGCCTTGCATCGCAAAATGCAATGCAGTGCGAGCTACGAAATTCGTTTTATTAATTAAATTGTTTACTTACCTGCAATTATCCATATGCCGGTTTTTAGCAACCTCCACCCTGCCCCTCCCCCTCCCCGCCCTCCTGCCCCACCGTAACTCCCTCCACGAGCCGTCGCTGGCTCACTGTGTTACATTACTTATGTACCTTATGAACTGCACAGTAACAAAAGAATCTCAGTGACAAAAGCAATAACCCACTGAGCTCTGCACATAAAATACTGTTCTTTGATATGCATGGTACACATTCTTTGCTGCAGGCATATTAACTCTCTATGCTCCATTAGATGATTCAAAACTGCCACTAAACAAAACTCCCATCTATTTCCAGTGGGTACATTAGACACCAGAGTTATCATGACACTTTATTGTTGCCTGAAACTGCTGGTTATACAAAGAACTTTGCAGTGTAATCCCCAGTAAAAAAACGCCCCGCCCCCAGCCTTCCAGCGTCCCAGGGAAGCGCCCTATGCTGGGTATGCCAGTCCAGCCTTGCTACCACCCTCCAATGGTGCCCCTTATCTTCACATAGACCCTCTTTTATGTATGTTTAATTTCTTTTATAGTGCTCTCTGAGTGAGTTACATCACACACATAATATTTAGAGACAATGACTCATAAATGTGAAAGTTAATGTATAGGAAATGTTACTTAAGACTATGAAGGCTACAAGGTGTAAGAGCCAGATGTCATCCATACTGGTAGACAGTGGTGTATCATGGGAGGGGCATAGGGGTGGTTGCCCCAGGCACAATATTCGAAGGGGTGCAAAATTTTAAAAGAAAAAACATTTGTGGGGAAGGGATTCGAGTCACGTCAGTGCTGTTGGTTGCAAGTGCAGATTATATGGTCTTGCCTTTCCCCGCACAAGGGCTACACAGAGCCATGTCCTCATGCATCTCTCATGGCCTCGGGGCAGGAGGAGGGCTTCTCGTGCTGCTTCTTGTTTGCATGGGAGCAGCTCCGCCCAGCGGCACAACAGCGGAACGTCTCTTGTGGTACCATGGCGTCGTACAAGGAATTAGTGTCTGCTTTTTGGCAGGCAGAAGAAGCATTTCAAGCACAAGTTCTGCACTTGTTGCTTGACGTCATGTGTCAGTTTGGGATGATTGGTTGAGTTGCCCGGGGGTGTGGCATTCATTAATTCTTTCATACATCTTTCAGTCTTTCACCCTTGATTCTGTCCTTCCATCTGTGTGCTCATCTATAGCCAAACCTATTTATTCATTTCCAAATGTATCTATCCTCTATCCTTCCATCCATCATGTCACTCACCCATCCTCCATCCACCCTTTGACTCATCCATCCATCATCAATCAATCCTTTCACCCCATCCATCCATTCACTCATCCATCCAACCATTTTCCCTTTCACCCATCCAGCCATCCTTTCACTTACTCATCCATCCATTCACCCAGTCACTCATCTGTCCATTCGTCCATCCATTTACCATTTCACTCAACCACCCATCCTTTCTTTCAGCTCTTCACACTCCCTTTCACTCATCTATGCATTATTTCAATCATCCATTCTTACATCCTTGTTTTCATTCATCCATACACCCATTCGCCCATCCAGCCTGTCAATCATCCATTCATACTTTCACTCATCTATCCGTCCTCCCTTTCTCTTCCTTCCTCCTTTCACTTAGCAATCCCTTCACCCAAAATTCCACTCATGAATCCACCCATTGACCCTATCACTCATCCATCCTTTCACTCATCCATCCTTTCTATCATCCATCCATTATTTCTCTCATCCATCCATCCATCCACTCATCCATCCATCCTTTTGCCTATCTACCTTCCCTTTCACTCAACGATCCATCCTTGCATCCACTCTTTTACTAATCCGTCCATCCATTCACCCTTTCACTTATCAATTCATCAATCTATCCATCATTTCACTCATCCATCCACCCATTTAATCATCCATCATCCACCCTTTCACTCATCCATCCATCCTTTCACTAATCCATCCACCCTTTCACTCATCCATCCACCCTTTTACCTATCCACCTACCCATCTACCTATACATCCACCATTCCACCAATATATTTATTTAATGACACTTTCTCTCATCCGTCCTTCCACTTACTCATTCATCCTTTCTCTCACTAACCATCCATTCAACCATTCACTCATCCATTCATCCTTTCACTAATCAATCCAGCCTCTCAAAGATTCCTTCACTTTCTTAGGCATCCACTTTTTCACATTCATTATGAGCTGAGCCTTTGTCTGCAGAGTTGCTGACAGAAAAGTCCCATCAAGAACTTCACCCCTGCTGTAGTTCCTAAAGCAAGGGGTGGCGGAGGGTTCACTATCCCCTGCACATAGGCAATCTGAATATTTTGGAATTCATGTGTCTTGTATGATGCACAGTGTTAGAACGTGAGGTAACTGTGACATGGTGTTGTTTCCAGGGCTTTAAGTGGGTTGAAAAAACTTTTCGGTCTCTCCAAAGGGCGTGTCCGATGTAATTAAAGTCGTGGCTTAAAACACATAAGCTAAATATCTGTGCTTAGCGTTGTGTGCTTCCTGACGCGGTATTCTACTACTTCTGTTATTGCATTCAGATATATAATGCATTACACCTACAACAAGCCAGGACTATTGGCTTTGTCAATGGTTGTTAGTTGCATAAAATAAAAAAAGCAGCATCTACAGCTACATTGTATATAATATTGAAAATGCTTCAGTTCTAAAATGATGAGTCTGCGAAAGAATTTTAACCCCTTCTTTTTAACTTATTTTGCTGGCTTCTTTTCATGAATCAGATTCTGTACATTTCTTCCATCTGGTGAGGTGCAACATTTTTATTTATGTACAGTTAACAAAGAATGCCCTGCCCTAGCTGAGACAGGCAGAGGCCCACCACATGCTTTAACAGATCAGACTGGCCAATTGTCATTCTGTATGTGACAATCAGCCGGCATACAGAATGACAATGGGGAGGTGGGGCTGCTCTTGTGCTCAGAGGATGCGTGCGAGGCGGCCCAATCAGGGAGCTGAGGCTTCTTGCAAGACAACAACGCTGCTCCCTGCAATGCCCAAACTTATGGACAAATGGCATCAGTAAAAGGGATCTTTACGGTCAATCGACGTGAGATCCAAATCACGGACGGTCCGTGAAATATACGTACAACTGGTCACCCTACCGGTCAGGCAGGCACATGGCTCCCGAAAAAGGTTGTGGTCGGCACACCACTGGTGGAAATCTACTTCTTCTCACTGATCCCTCTTTTGGGAGCAACTTTCTTTGGGGCCATCTTAAAGCACTCCATTGAAAGTGGCACTAAGCTGCACAAACTGTAGGGATTGGAGGACTGACGTCACTGCAGGACTTCTGTTGGCATTACTGCAGGTGATGTTGTCTGTTCATCTCTTGTACACCTAGAAGCAAATAAGCAAGAAAAACATTTATTGAAATGTAGCATTGTTGCAGTTTGAATTATTACAAAGGCAATATTAGTGTGGTTGGTTATTTAGGTAACGACGAATCAACCAATTCGAAGCCAAACCATATCATAAAATGTAATTTCCAATAATGATAACACAACATACACATATAGCTCTTTGCTCTATGTCCATCTATTCTAAAGGAGACACCTGTGGCACTCAGGGAAGTGCAAGGTTAAATGCAATAATAATCTTTATAAAAATGATGGTTAGTGTGCTCCTATGGCAGGCAATGGGGTCCAGGGGGAAATTGAATAATCAAGCAGGGCACCACAGCCAGGGTGTCCAGGAGGAAATAGATTTATACTGAAAAAAATGAATATTGTTGCAAAGCTGTGCACCAATGGAGGATGGATGGCTCAAGGCAAAATGCAAGAAACAAATGAATTAATATATTTTAAAAAATTACAATAAAGATGAAAAATTGAAATAACAAATACAAAAATTAAAATTACAATAAAAAATTAATAGTAAAATAAAAAAATTAAAAAGAGAACAATCAAACTCAAAAAACAAAAAAACAACTTAAATAAAAAAATATAAAAATGAATACCAAAAATAAAAAAAATAAAAAATAACAATAACATTGAAATGAAAAAATAAAAGATATAAATTTAAATGCAGAAAAAGATCAAATATTGCAGATGTTTTGATGGAAGGATGAGAAGAAGCCTATTATGAGGTGCGAAATAAAAAATGCAAAAAATGCATGTAATATAGAAGCACTGTTCATCAAAATCATAGCCTTAATATACATATACTACAATGAACTTCAAACATATTATTAAACTGATATCACGTAAATCCAGCCAAGCCTATGACGAAGGCACTCTTGATGGATGCACAAAATGGACACCAGGCACATGGTCAGACAACAACAGCAAGCAAGGAGGCATGGGGAATAAAGAACACATGCAAGTCCATGGCAAAGGAACACTGACTGAGTGCACAAAATGGCCACCAGCCACATGTTTAGACAACAGCAGCGAGCAAGGAGGGCTGTGGAACAAAGAACACATGCAAGCCTATTGCAAAAAAACACTGGCTGAATGCACATAAAGGCTGCCATACTCATGGTCATACAACAACACCGAGTAAGGAGGCATGGGGAACAAATAACACATGCAAGCCTATGGCAAAGGCACACTGGCTGGATGCACAAAATGGCCACCAGCCACATGGTCAAACAACAACAGCGAGCAAGTAGGCATGGGGAAAAAAGTACACATGCAAGCCTATGGCAAAGGCACACTGGCTGGATGCACAAAATGGCCACTAGCCACATAGTCAAACAACAACAGTGAGCAAGGAGGCATGGGGAAAAAGTACACATGCAAGCCTATGGCAAAGGCACACTGGCTGGATGCACAAAATGGCCACCAGACACAAAGTCAAACAACAACAGTGAGAAAGGAGGCAAGGGGAACAAAGAACACATGCAAACCTATGGCAAAGACACACTGGCTGGATGCACAAAATGGCCACCAGCCATATGGTCAAACAGCAACAGTTAGCAAGGAGGCAAGGGGGACAAAGAGCACATGCAAGCCTATGCAAAGGCACACTGACTGGATGCACAAAATAACCGCTAGCCACATGGTCAAACAACAGCAGCGAGCTCGGAGGCATGGGGGACAAAGAACACATTCAGGCCTATAAACACACACTTCACAAAATGGCACCCGGCCACATGGCATGTATGTATGTATAGGCATTTATATAGCGCACTACTTACCCAGAGGGTCCCAAGGCGCTTCGACCGCTGCGAAACCCTTCCTGGCTTCCCTGAGAGATGGTCCCTTAATGGGTATCTCCAGGGTGAGACCAGGCATCCCCGGCGGTCTGGTGGGGCCATTAGTGAAGATGAGGCAAGCTAATGCCCAGAGTTGCCGAGTGTGATCGCTGATCAGAGTGGGCACCGAGGCGAGAGAATTATCGAGTCCGCTGACCCTGGTCCAGAAACCTG
Organism: Lissotriton vulgaris; assembly: GCF_964263255.1. NCBI lineage: Eukaryota > Metazoa > Chordata > Amphibia > Caudata > Salamandridae > Lissotriton > Lissotriton vulgaris. The sequence continues at coordinate 1,209,880,443 of NC_141696.1, forward strand.
CCACGCCGGGAATCGAACCCTGGTCCCGGGCCGTCCTCTGCTCTCGGGTCTGCCGCCTCTATCCAGTGAGCCACAGAACAAAGAAAATGGTGGCCTACGGCAAGCACACCCACTGGCCAGACAAAGGAGGCATGATAACACTGAAGAAAACACTACCATTAATTCAGCAATGCCAAAAAAGAAAATTAACTGAGTTATAAAAACTACCCACATCCTCCCAAATCATCAATATTACCCAACATATACACTTTTTGTAAACAAAAAAGGTGAAATACAAAAACAAAACCACCACATTTTTAAATTTAATCCAATGCCATCCCAGCACTAAATGATGTTTTAAAACACCATAAACCTTCAGAAACAGTTGTTTCATGCACCCATGACAAGTAATTGCTTGGGCTTACTGACTGAAGTATGGCCCATCGGCAGACTAGGCCACATAGTAAAGTAAATAAATATTCTAAATTTAACAAACATGGAGAAAATGTACTGAACTGTGAACATTGTTCCTTTACAAAAGAAGACAAATTAACTGTAAAAATATAATGAGGCCGCAACTGCAGGCCACCCACCACAATACATTTGAAAAACAGAATAAAAGTACAAATAAATACTGGTGCATGACCTCTATCACCAAACAACACCCTAATACAAGAATTTTTCAACTTACTTGTGAAATCTCAACTACAAAGTCCTTAAATCAAATGGTATATATGCAGCAGAGAATGAGAGTATTCTTTCCAGCTCCATATCCAAATGAAAAGTGACCAGGAAATGGACAAAGCACTGGGAGTAGCATGGTGGACAAGAACAGGAAGTTGGAGTCTCTGGGACACTTCCTTCCTGTTGGAAAAAAAGGTTTAAAAAAAAGTCTCCTTGCACTAAAAAACATGTGATAAAAATCTACTTGAAAGCCTTTTTTTGAGTAGATTTAGCTGCTTCTTGAGCAGAAAATCTACTCTAGGTGCATTCCCGAGTGGCACTATATTAGCGTTGTCATTGACAGAAGCAGTGTGAGCAGACGTGAAATTTCCTGCACGCTCTATAGTGGCCCAAGAATATCGTGGTGCTCGCTCGTGAGCACCAAAACAAAGCTTGAGAGCACAACCGAAAACAGTATTTCCGCTTCACGCTGGAAGGTGGAATGCAGGAAGTCTGCACTACTGCACATAGCGCAGAGTGCCCAAATTTAGAAAACTCCAGGACGAGACCTGAGTTTTCCACCCGGGCCCACACAAAAGACTCTCAGTGGTGGTGAGAAATGCACAGCTTGCATGTCATGCCAGTTCTTCTACGCTTCCTGTGTCATATACAGCCGAAACGTTGTTAAGTCATACACATAATTTCGAAATAATGCATGACACCAAGTAAGAATATGTTAAAAATTACCTTGAGAAGTGCTCACATATCCTTGGTTATTAAAATACCTTTTTAATGTTTAAGGTGCAACCTGTTCCATACTTCATAAAGAAACCACTTGAGGCTGAGCTGAATTAATTGTTCTACGGGGGGCCATAGAGAGCATTCAAAGTTCAGAGGGTTAACTCTGATTGTCCTTGCAGCTTAACTTGGTGGTGAAGCACTTTGCATGCAAATATACCTGCAATATTAAAGCTCCTTTATAAGGGTCGATTGTGACTGTGACAGTAAAGCTGAAACATTTAACACAATTGGTCAGGATAGCTATTTCAGTGTTATTGTTTTATTCTTGGTCCACTAACAAGTTGAGTTACAGTTTGACTCATGCCTCCCTACTTCATTCATTAACCACCTAAGAGCCTACATGTCTTATGCAAAAGATCTTGGAAGGTCTGCTTCCAAATCAAAATTCTGAGTTTTGGAATTTATATCGAGGTGAAGTTGAGGGAGGCGGGACAGAGCTTAAAGAGGAATAAATGCCAAATTGGAAAATCTGTGCCATATGGGGGCATACTAAGGATGATATATGACTAAAGATTGATCTTTTTGAAGCGCTCAAGAAAGTACCAGCACCAGAAAAAAAAGGAAAGCTTAAATCCTTTCCTTGACCTGTTTGAATAATACTCTAAACTTACCAATGGATTTCTTAGTATTGTAGAAACCTAAAAGGCTCTCATGAAAGAAGGTGTCTAGTTTGTTTGATCGGATGATTGCCAAGAGCTTTTCAGAGTTTCACGTAGGAAACTCATAAAGCTCCCAGACTGGACTGGAGGCTGAGCTGCGGCGATTTTTACCGCAAATAAACCTTGGTATTACCAAGGTTTACCGCAAATGCGATAAAAATCGCCGCAATGCATGAATATCGCTGAAAAGTCAGCGATATTCATGCATTACCGAGCTAATGCTCTTAGTCAAGTTATCCACCTCCCATTGGATAACATGGCTAAGAACTGCTCAGGGCAGTTGTTAGCTTTTGGAGATATTCGCGCTTAGCGCGAATATCTCCAAAAGTTGGTAATAGGAGATAGCGATGTTAGCGACTGTTTTCAGTCGCTAACATCTTAGCACGCCCACTTTGCATGTCATTAGTGATAAATATCACTGACATGCAAAGTGGGGCCCAAGATGGTCGCTATCTCCTACTAGCTGTCGCTAACTGGTGTTAGCGACAGCTAGGTAATAGGGAGATAATTTTATCTCCGCTTTCTTGGATTTAAAGCCAAAAAAGCAGAGATAAACCCCCTTGATTATATGCCCCATAGTTACTTCCAAACACCATTCTCACTACCGATGCCAACAAGTTGTTGGGGCGAAGGAAATGATAGTTGGGTTTGCTACACACATCCTGAAAGGAGCAGGATACAAAATATTTTAAAGAATGTAAAGCTTTGGCATGTTTTTCCGCCATACATCATTTTAAAGTCTACAAATCTTTCCTTAGAGAATGCCTTTTGTGTGCACATAAATCACAAACCTTTGATATTTTGCTTCACCACAAAAAGGGCAGAACGCTCAACAGCACATGAGGCACAGTGGTTAGTTGGGCTAGAAGGTGAAAAGTTGAAGATAGCGTACCTTCCCAAACTAAGAGACCTCACAGCTGACTGTTTTACTTGTGTAAAAATCCAACATAATAGGAGGAGTAAACAACACCTTTGAAAATCTCACTTTTAATGTCACATTTTAACACAGTCGAAGTTAATTTCCCTTTAATAGCTCTTTTTGCCTAAGTTACTAAGTGTTTGATTGCTCCACATAGAGATTAGATTTATATGCTTCATTCATATTTCAGGAAAAGATGACAAGGCAGTGTACCATCACACAAAAATTGTAATGAGCTCCTCAAATCTCCTTAATGGTGATACTTAGAAGTGCCAGTCACTTCACTCACTGACCTTCTCATTTCGGCAATGTGTTAATTATATATCTCCTTCTTCATAATGTCTTACTTACGTGCCTACCTTTAACTCTGCCTGGACAGAGGAGATGTATGAAGAGGTTGTTCTAGCTATAATCGAAGAATAAATACATTAAAACAGATTTGGAGGTTAGTGAACCAATGGATATTGAGTATACTTTTACAAGAGGGTAGGTGAGTAATGGTTGGCCTGTGGTCCCTTTTGATTTCCCGTAATGGCAGACAAACTAGGACCAACATTACACCTTGTAGGGTGACCAGTAGGAATAAGGTTGGGCTACATAGGGGACATATTGGTGAAAGCGTGATGACAAATTTAGATTAATATGTGACACGTTACAAAAGCTTGAAGTGTGTAATAGATTTCCATAGGGGGAGGGCAAACTTGTTTGCCTTGAAAATCTTTTATCGTGCTAAGGAAAGTCTCTCAAGTTCTGTCAACCATGAAAAATATTTTAAGTGAAGAAAACTGTTGGGGAAATGTTCGAGGAAAGGAAAATGTATGCAGAAAATGGACAATCCTAGAAAATGCTACCACATCAAAGACAAATAAAATCTAGACCTAAATTCTACTGCCTTTTGCTGCTCACGATGCACACACATCAAACTATACAAAGACAGTGATGTGAAGGAATTAATACGATAAAATTAACAATAGGACACAGTAAATTCAATCCTATTCTGTGGTACACAGCCCCTGTCTATTTGTATTTATTCGCATTAAGGCACATACCAGCTCTGATTCCAAATAGGAATAATTAGCAAATTCTTTTAATTGTTCTCAAATGTATGTAGACACAAAACAATGCATGATTTATATCAGTACAGGCATAATTACATACAGTAAATAATTACAACAGCCTCAAAAAACAATAACATACAATCAATTGTACATACTAATACACATAGTCCTATATGCCTTCCTACCCCAAACTAGAAGTTTTGCGTTTGCTCTATAGCTAACAGCAATCCACTAAGAGGTAATCCTGTACACACAAGAGGTAGAAACTTCCACCTCTGAATCCATCCACAGTGTGTATGTGAAGTTTTGAATGCAAAATCTTTTATTTAATGGACTCCTCTTTATTCATGCTGTTGACGCGTTTCGGTTCTTTCCGCTGGGCCTCATCAGGACAAGGGTATAAGGAACACACCCAAAAAAAAATCACCAAACTAAACATCAGTTGCCTACACTGCATTTAATCAACGTGCTGATGAACCCTAAAAAAATAATGAAATAATAATTCCAAGTTGTACGTATACACCCAATTCCCAAAGTGAATACACCCACCTATCAGATACAAAACTTGCACAGAGCTACTACATCGTATACCTCCCAAGAAAAGTGAAGACATTCTTTTTTCTAGGTCTGTGTCAATGAAACAATCTCTATAAAAACCCAAAGTGTGTGACAACATAAATAAAAAATAAAATAAAAATAAACATACTCAAAATCAATTTGCTCACTTAAATACGCATTGAGCACCGTCTCCACTGTTCACCCATGTGTGTGTCTTGTATCTAGTGCTATTCAAAACCATCAGCTAGAGGGAGAAAACTCACTTACATAGCCCAGAGGGGCAGCACTGGACATCAAGGTCCAATCCACATTACTGGGACACTCTCCGTGGGCATATAGCACATATTTATTCAAGTTGAGGACAAGCTGAGAAGGGAATAATCACATTACTGTCATCCTTACGAAAATCAAGTTCCAACAATTCTCATACATTTGACTATCTGCCATCAGGATGCAAATGCAGCAACTTGTGTTGGTGAAAGGCCTATGCACACATTTTTCGTCACATGCTGTAAAATGAGCTATATTGTATTTCTGTGACATACCGAATTGCAGTGTACCAAATTGCTTTGTCAATATAATTATGTTTTTTACCTTTTGTGAGAGATGTGTTTTATGATATGTCTCAGGCATATGCAAACATTTGTCTATATTCTGATCTATCTTCTTCTTTGATAACTTTATTTCGACCATGCTAGGCCATAAAAGTGCATATAAAAACGAACATTAACACAGTAAAAATCATCATCAATAGTACATAAATAAGTATTAAAAAGAACTCATTCATATTATACACCTATTTACAAAGATAACAACTCATAGGTAAAATAGAATTAAATCAACCAGATAGTTATCAAGGAAGTTCATTTAAGTATGTGGTGTCCTTTGATCTCAGTTTACTACATTATAAAGGTTCTACATTTTATCCACATACAATTTAAAAAGCGGGACACCGAGAATACAATAGGGGCGCTCGTATCATATTTAAGTACTCTAAGGGCATATTCGCAGTTACGATAGCCTAAGTTCCTGCAGATGGGTTTCACCCAACGCTTGCGTATCAGTTCATATTCTGGACAGAAGAAGAAGATATGAGTTTCGTTTTCAAGCGGGTGTTTGCATGCGGGACACTCAGTTTTTTTGTTTGCATCCCATTTACTAGTGAATGACCTGAGTGGCAGACTACCCATTCTCAGTTGCATATACAGCTTTCTTGCTTGTGCAGGGTATATCAGATCTAGGAATTCCTCCCTCTTGTACTCTACTTTTATATGCAGGAACTGCGATGTCAGTCTTCCAAGTGATGACCTAGCATGGAGAATCATCAGATTGTGATATCTGTACTGTTTTACCAAGTCAGTCCTGGCAAAAGTCAGACAAGATGTCTCCGGTGCTGTCCATAACTCGGGAACCCCAATCATATCGCATATGTCCTTGATATGAGTTAACCATGGAATTTTCTTGGATTTGATTTCAACCCACAACTCCTTAAACTCAGTACAGTATGGAACCAGCTCTGGAACAGACCAGAGTCTTCTCCAGTAAGTTAGGGGCCTCGAGGCCACCTCCTCCTCAACCGGGAGCAACCCTAGGTCGAACCTTAATGGCACCAGCGGAGTACTGGCTGGTAGACCAAACAAATTTCTCATAAATAAGTGTTCAACCCTGGCCAGGTTCTTAGGCCTACAATGGCCCCAGAGTTCCGCCCATATATTGAGGCTGCTCTCGCTTGCGCCTTGTATATTTCTACAACAGGGGCAGCAGGCTTGAAGGCTGAAGACCTAAACATTTTCGATAGACCCCCACTGTTTGGGTCAGCTTTGAGGCAGATTTAGCTAGCTGGGCATCCCACCCCAATTGCTCCTACCTAGATATTCAAAGGTCTTTACTCTCTCGAGGGGTATACCATTCAAGATAGGGTTTGGCCGTGTCTGCCTTGGGGGGTTAAATATCATAAATTTTGTCTTAGCTGGATTAATCTCCAGACCACTCTCCCTGCAAAAATCTGAAAAACCATCCAGAGTACGTATAATTATGCTTTTGCCTTTTGTGAGAGATGTGTTATATGATATGTCTAAGGCATATGCAAACATTTGTCTATATTCTGATCTATCTATCATTTAAGCTCTCTGTAGTCTTTCCCATCTGTATTATTGTAGCTCCTTTCATCTTTCTGTCTCACATTGTCTCAATATTCTAAACTGCCAAAAGTGGTCAGCTGTGAGCTGGACCTTCGAAACTGTTGCATGTGTGCATAATTTTCTATAAGTTTGTCAACCTGTATGTTCCACAGGCTATGGTAACATGATCTTGTTTTTTCACTGATAGGCGTGTGTGTTGATTAGTAAGTATGAATGTGCTAGTCCTAGTGCAGATCTTCACTAACATGAGGTTCTTAGCCTCATTTCTGATGCTGACTAATAGGGATGATGTTTAGATTGTTTATATTTAAGTTATTCGTGCATCTTTTCTGTTGCTCGTGGTATTAAAGCCAGAGAAGGATTTCTACATTGTCTGCTACTTGGTGGCTAAAAAAATTGCATTGCAAATTGGCCTCAAGCAAATTCCCTGCTGAAAGAACTAAAGATACATTACTGCAGCTTCTGACTGATTCCTAATAAATTTATACAATATTGTTTTCTGTCCAGTGCAGCAAAATAAAGGATCCAAGTGTGAGGACATTCCCCTGTTCCTGTTCCGTAGACCTTAAAGCAGGAAAAGGGTAAAAGTGACTCTAGCAATTGGGGCTGACCAAACAGATTGACTGATTGCTGGGGGTGAGACTGAGTGCTGGTTTTCTATGTCAGGACAAGAGATGAGGATTATGCTTAATCTTCTTAAATCTTCACGAACCACTACAAAGTTCATCCAGTCGGAAATTTCAGAACCATAGACAACATATTAAAATGAGCCTGTTAAACCTGTCAGCCTTAGGATGGTGTTCCCACAAACATTTCACCTCAACTCCTCCATTTTGCCTAACCTATATTTGTTGACCCTAGGGCTTTGTGCACTTTACCACTGGTAACCAGTGCTAAGGTGCTTATGCTCACTCTCCTCAATCATGGTTACCCAATTGGCATATTTAATGTACTTATAAGTTCCTTGTAAAGTGGTATACTATTTATCCAGAGCCTGTAACTTAATTACTACCAGTGGGCCTGCAGCACTTATTGCACCACAAACTTAAGTAGCACTTTGAAACATGACACATGCCTGCCATTTTCTTAATGGAGTTTACATAGTGCAAACTCGACCCGAAGATAACAGGTATCAGACCACTTTAAATGAGCACCAGTTTCGTTACAGACGGACACATTAATTTTTTTTGTTAGGCACGCTGGGATTCATGATTTTTCCAGAATCACAGGATGTTGAGCCCAGCCTCCCAGCTTCAAGGTCGACCACTCTAGCCATTATGCCACATACTGCCATCGCAGCCTTAATGCAGTTTAAACTGCCAAGTCGAATTGCCATTAAAGCCCCCTTGCCAAGCTTTAAACTCCTTTTTTATTACATGCGTCACCACTAAGGTAGGTCCGAGGTAGCCTATGGGGCAGGGTGCTGTGTAATTAAAAGGTTGGGCATGTACTTTTAAGTTTTATATGTCCTGGTAGTTGAGATACTCCAAAATGTGTTTTTCACTACTGTGAGGCCTACCACTCCCATTGGAGATCATTTATGACATTTAATATGCTGTTATTTCCTGTTGGGAGATGGCAGCTGTGTCATGTTTGGTGTCTTTTGGAATAGTAGTGAAATACCCTATTTAATGGTAAAGTCGGGTATTTGATTACAATTGTAAAAAAGCCACTTTTAAAAAGTTGCCATTTTTCTGCCTTTAGACCTTTTGTACTGCCTGGCCTGGGTCACATGGATGGGTGTAACTGACAGTTGGACTTTGTGAATTCCTCCCAGACAGTCACACAATAGAGGGATTAGGTGTGCCTGAATGGGTCATCTGCTGGCAGAATGGGGGTTGGAGCTGAGCACAGCCCCACTTAAAACTGAATAGCTTATTCTCAGCCTTCAAACAAATAGCTTAATGACCTCACATTGTCACTGCAGCCAGCTTGGAGCCCGGGGGGGGGGGGGGTGAGTCAGGAAATACCATGTACTTCAAAGTCACTATCTAGAAGCTTATCTAACCTTCTAGAAGGAGGGCTCCAGAGTATAAACAGAGGACCTCAGACAACAACTCTTCACTTCAGTTCTGGGCCTGGGTATACTCTTCCAGGAACAAGGACTGCTGTGCTGCTAGAAGGACTGCCACTCTGCTAGACTGCTTATCTGAAGGACTGCTGCCCTGCTAGATTGTTGTCCTGCTGCTCTTCTACCTTCTGCCTGGTACAAAGACTGGATCTTAAACGGTCCTAGGACCTCTTCAGGGGCTCACATGGCTAGTTTGCTTGGCTCCTATACAGAGCCTTAGCAACACAAGAATCTCACTACATCTTGAGCCCACACCTCGACCCAACCTGAGTGAGTTCTGACACTCCAAGTGGTGCCCCTCCCATCCTGGACCCTTGGAAGTGGTGCTAAAGGTGTACAGATAGCCAAAATTCAAAAGTGGGAAGAGGCCGGGCCAACATGCTAGCCTATCCACCCTTCTCAAGACATTTTCCTCAGAAATTTTTCTTATGTCTGAAGGTAAGCGGTTACCAAGCCCCATCTACTTCTTGTATCCGATCCGTGATCCATCAGGTTCGGCAAAATTGTTCGACTTTGACTCGATCTTGAGCGACTAGATGTCTGCAGTTGGTGCTTTGATCTTTTAAGTGCTTGTTTTGCTAAAACATAAAAAATTCAAAACTCCTGTTCTACTATTTGGATTTTATGCCATTTTGGTGTCAAATAATTTATTGCAAATGACTCTATTTTCTAAAATTGGTGTGAGATTTTTCTTGCATTGCGTTTTCATTTTATTAATGTTTTTTATGCTTCATAAATACTTTTCACATTGACTCTAAGCTAAGTCTGACTGCTTTTTGCTTGGTTAAGCACAGGTTAATTTAGTGGCTGTTTGTGGTTCACCCTGCAAGAACCTGTGGCTGTTGCTCACACCCCAGTCAACCAACCCAAATTCTTACAGAGTCCATTACAACTACAACACTCCTCACTTCCTGTCAAGTCCACCAATCAGGTGCCATGTCCTTGCCAGGACTTCCTCTCTTTCCTAATTGTGTTTTCTTCCTTTTTGGCTCTGTTATAGACTTTACTTTGGCTTTAATGCATGCTTTGGCCATCACAGCTTGCGCGACAGCCGTCTACTTTTGGGGTTTCTCAATGCATCTGTCAGTTTGGGCAGTGTAGACCATGGTGTGGTCTGCCGTTTTCAAGAGGCTGCCAGAGGTAGTGTGCTAATAGTCCGTCTTTACATTTTGGTTGTAGCATTGCCCACACTGTGGTCCTTCTTCTGCCAGGGAATGGCGGAGGCAACATGTTCAACACTTCTTTCACACTCTTCCGTAGAGACCAGGTAGCTCAAATTTACCAATCAGATTAGAGTTGCTGTAAGGCTGCAAGTTCAGTGGGAGCCCTTTTTTCTGCCAAAGTCAGGCCATTTTTTAGAATGTGCCTTAGGCATAGTCAAGCAAGGTTAGCAATGCATGGTCAGGGTACTCACTGTCCTGTAGGTTTTAGTGCTGCCTAAGTTGTTTGGTAGATTAAAGGGTTCCATCCTCAGCATTGCTTGGGAATGTGTTGCCCGGCCCATCTCTCTCTGATTAGCATGGCACATGACACATTTTATGAAGACCTTTACAAAGAGGTTGAGGAGGAGGCTTTTGTTCTCCAAAGTGAACAACACTGAGGACACTGACTACTCTCTCACGAAGGCAGTGTAAGATGCTCTATAGCCTTTGGACGAAGAGGTACTTTCTTTTGACCACTTGCCAACCCAAACCCCTTCTTTGGAGGTACTCCCTCAACATGATACCTTGTGACCCAGATCCCTACTGTGAGGGGGCTTCTGCCATACCGTTAATGGGTAAGAAGAGGGCTTAAACCAAGAGAGGAATAGATGCTCCTCAGGATGCTTTTCAGAGGCAGAGGATGAAGAATGTCCATCTAGCAAGTCCTTTGCCCTTCAGCTTGGAAGTGGGTGGGGGTCATGCCCCATTTTCGGTTGAAGATGACTTAAAGGCTGGTGTGGATTCAGAGGTTTCAGACCCACCTGATGAGAAGCCCTGGCCTAGTAGACCTTGCAGACTGTCAATCCTGCTCAGCTCCCAAAAATGATGGACCTGGTTTCAGACCTTGCCTGAGACTCTGACATGCTTGAGATGAAGATTGTACCACCCCAGGTCCTCAGAGTAGATGCCCTCAGAGAAGGTGGCCAAGCATGTTTCCCAAAGAATTTGCAAGCCTCCTGATAAGAAGGTGAGGAGACACTTGTGAGTTTCCAAGTTCCTCTCTGAAAGGGAAGGTTTCCAAGACCCCAGAAATTGATAGCAAAATCCCAACTTTCTTGACTGAGTTTGTGAAGGATCAAAAGAAGGAGATCCACTGGTTTTGTCGAACGTCTCAAGATAAAATCCTAGATTTGGCAGGCCCTCTCACCACGTTACTGCAGATGACACAGGAAGCGAAGTCCTCCGGAAAAATATTCCAAATAAAACAAGGGTTTTGAGGTCAAAATTGTAGATTTATCATGACTAGTATGAAGATGAAATTCAAGTTTCAAAGGCTGTTGCTTTAATATACAAATCTCACAAAATGTAAGCTCTTCTTCACAGAAACAAGTAGCTTCGCCATAACCTTTACCTTTCTGGACAAGGCACAATGGTCCATTTAATAGGTTTTCAGCCCCAAATGCCTCACCAGAAGCCCATGACAGTTTCAGGATAAGGACCGAGCAAAGTTTTGGAATTTCATCTCCTCTGGGTGAGGGCGATACAGAGCGCAAGGGTACTTCAGAGGTGCTGCAAGCACCCCAAATGGGGTTTCTGATAAGGTTTAGCCCTTCTTTCTACCTAAGAATGAGGGGAAGACTGGCAGAGTTTTTACCAACCTGGCACCAATTGACAAACAATGCCTGTGTCCTGCAAATTGAGGTGGGCTTTCTCTTGGAATTCTATGGCTCTCCTAAACATATCTTGCTTCCAAGGCCCCTAAAGTTCTTTAAGGATCAGTATTAGGATTCCCTCAACAGGTTATAGCGCGCTTTACAAAATACACATAACATAATAAACACACCCACATATGGTAGTGGATATGGAGGTCACGGGATTGGAGGCCACAGGGGCAATTATAAGGTCAACCCTTCACCCCTGGCGGTTTCTAAGTATTTTGTTTTTGGTCCAAAAAACGAAAAGAGGGTCTTTGTCTTATGATACACTTAAAAAAGGACAACAGTTGGCTGGTTTACTGCCATTTCAAGATAAAGGGTATTCACCTTCTGAGGGATACCCCTCAGCAAGTTGACTGGATGGTAAGGTTAGACCTGAAGGACACGTATCCGATGGTACCGATGTACGAGTCACCATCGCTATCTTTAGTTTTGTTGGCGTAGCCAAATTTTCGAGTTTGTGGTTCTCCCATTTGGTTTGTCATCGGCACTGTGGTGGTACATCAAGCTCCTGTGGCAGGTGTTTCTCATGGCCAGCGGGCTCAAGATGATTGTTTATGTGGACAACATCCCACTGATGGACTGAGATCAAAACTGTCTTCTTTCTCACCTGCCAATGATAGTCAATCTTTTACAAAGGCTGGGATTCCTAATCAACAAGGAGTAGTCAGATTTGGAACCCACCCAGACCATCTTTTTTCTGGGGTTTGTGATCATGTCAACCTCAGCATCCTTGCACCTCCTACAATGCAAGACGAGGTCCTGAAGGAATGAGATGAGGAAGGCTCTCCTCTCAGACAGGATCTCCCTCTGCAAAGTAGCCAGAATTGTAGGTCTTTTTTCATCATCAATTCAGTCAAATTTTCCAGGGTCTTTGTATTACTGGGTTCTTCAGAGGCACATGGCATCTCCATTGGTGGGAAAGTCTTGGGTACTCAGACCTTGTTACCCTAGCACCATAAGTCAGGACGGACCCTCTGGTTCCAAGTATTGATACTGTCCAGCTAACATTGTATCAATACCTGGAACCAGAGGGTCATTTTCAGAGATGCACGCACCTTGTTATCAAAACACTTGCCAGTGGTTTGATTTGGTGCACCTGTTGCGGAGGTGTCTCTACCAGTGGAAGATGGTCAGGGATTGTATTACAACTGTATATCAATTGCCTCAAGCTGCTGGTGGGGTATTTTGGAGCAAGGTGTCTGGTGAGAGATTGAGCTTTGTATTGCATTCTGCTTAAAATCGATAATATCTCAGTGGGACAATACATCAATTAATTGGTAGGAACGAGATCCAAGATGCTGGTGGAATTAGCTATGGATTTCTGGCATTTCTGCTTTTGGTTAGTAGCAGAAATCTTACTGGGGATGGTCAACGTAGTGTCAGACTGGCTTTCTGGATATCTGAAGCACTTCAGTGACTGGAAGTTGAATCAGTTTTAGCAGGTTGGGGACCACACTGGGTATATTTGAAGTGGATCTCTTTGCCTTATGTTTGACTTATCAAATGGGAGGTATTACGGCTGGCGCCCTGACCCAGGACTTTAGCAATGGATGCCCTTCGTCAAGACTAGGGGAAGAATTGCAACTATGCATTCTCTCTGTTCGAGATGATTATGAGGACAGTTGCCCATGTATGCAGGTGGAACGCGAAGGTGGTCCTGGTGTCTCTCCTCTAAAGAGCTCAGTCTTGGTTCCCAATGCTAATGAGACTTTCTCTGGAATTTCTGACTCTTCTTCATCATATTCCCAACATTCTGATGGAATGAAGGACTGCCACATTATCAAGGCCTAGGGGTATCATCCGTCTAATGATATGTCAGATTTAAGGGGTCACTGATCAGTGCCAGGTCTTTAAAGAAAAGCTCACAGCTTCATCCAGAGAACCTGGGCATACAGTAGCAGTAAGAGGTATTGAACCGCTTGGTGAAAGTGGTCAGGTTGGTGTATACAATGGGACATAGTGTATGTAGCTATCTATGTGTCTGCATTGAAAAGAAGTGTCTGACCTACAGAACAGTGAATGCTGCTTGGTTGAATATTTCAGTGGTCATCAACCTGTTGAGGCTTTGCCAGTGGGAGAACATCATTTGATTCAATTGTATGACAGGGGCTGGGGAATCTCTCAATTTACTTTCAGTTTAGTTAATCCTTGATTTGTAGATGCATCATGCTGCTTAGGAATTCCATTTGTATCCAGGATTATCTTGAGGTAAAGATTGCAAATCAGTGGTTATATTGTGTGTAAGCAGTGTTTGAAACTGTTTTTCAGTAGCAAATTACATTCTGATGACTGGCCATGTCATGTTGGGCTAGAAGTAAAGGGGATCCCATGGAAAAAAGCCCTTTGGGACTTTAAATTTGACTAGGAGCAAGTAGGGATAGAGAAGAGGGCATTTGAGTGTACAGTTGTCTTTATGAGAGGAATGAGGAAAATTATTTGATGATTGAGTTGGTGATTGGAGGATGCTGACCAGGTAATAGATTATCTGGAAGGAATGACGTTAGCGTATCTCCAGTGGAGATGGAGGACGGCAGTAAGTGTAATTGCTGTGTTGTGGTATCTGGCAAGGTCAGTATTGTTGCATCAATTTTGTTGGTGAAAAAGACATTCATGCTAATAACTCTTTCAATAGACCAAGGAATAGCAGAGGTGGAAATGGGTTTTGCAATGCCTGACTCCTTTGTGCTTGACACTTTGCTCTATTTCTACACTTCATTAATTCAGATATCCCATTCTTTGGGTTGTCAATTTGGCTCAAAATGTGTTTTCGTCTTGGGCAGATAATGTTGCCCTTTTGAGGAAGTCAAGTCAAGTCACACCAAAGATCTCAATGAATTGCTGCTGCTAAAGTTTGCTCAGCTTCTGTTAAAATATTAGCTTTTTTTGCTATCAGAGTACCCCATGGGTGATGGGTTTGATGCCATAATATTGTCAGAATACTGCCTGACATCCCGAAGGCAAAATGGCGGCCCTGGCGTGGGCTGTGTGAGCAGCTCAGTCCCTCGCTCCGGGTCTTAGGGAGAGAATTGGTACCCGTATCAACCCCTGGTACGTCCTGAGGAGAAGCCCTGCTCACGAGGATAGACAATGGTGTAAAATCTTGTAAAAGCTGTGCTACTGGGAAAGAAATCAGCGTTACCTGTTGTCATTACGAATATTTCTTCGGGGTGCGAGACGGAGCCTCTGCGTATTGGGTGCACCTGTATCAACTTCTAATGGCTCCGTGCACACCGCCCGGATGGTTGCAGGCTTCCTCCTTCTCCGGCGATGAGTTCCATTCTGGCGGCTCCCCGTCTTTCTGGCCGGGTTACATTGTGGTGTTGTCCGCGGGCATGTGGGAGCTCAGGTAGCGGCTCGAAGGAAAATGCCGCCGAAAGTTACTACACGTAGCGGCAAAACAAAGGAGCAGCCTACGGCAGTGGATGCTTGTGAAAATGCCACCGGAGAAACGGAAGATGGAGGTGAGAGTGTCATGTAAAATGCATCTACTCCAACTTCAAAAAAGGGGGCGAACTCGCTGATAAAACAAACCCAGTTGCACGCTCGGCAAAACAGGAAACACATACTCTTCCAGCACTGTTTGAGAGACAGATATATAAAAACCCTGCGTTACAGTCTGCTGGTGGTGTCGAACCTGTTTTGCATAAGGCAATGGCTGTTGACTTACCCGGTGGTGAAATTTTCTCTCCCCGAACTGTAGCAACATCAGATATCACAGGTAACGCCGCAACTATGTATATAGAACGGCCGAAAGAGCAGGGAAATGCGGTCCTGAATTTTTCAAGTACAGAGAGCGGCATTATGGTAGATGTAGTTCCTGTTAGCACCTCTAAGGAAGTAATGACTGGTAGTATGGACAATCTAGTATCTGAGACAGACTCATTGGCACTAACTGAGGGTGCTTCTTCACAGGACCTGACGGGATCACAAGAGGCTGGTGATAATTTTTATTCTTTTTCAGATCCATCGTCAGACGAGAGCATTAACCTAAGCAAAGAATGGATCGATTATGGTGAGGGTAGTAGTACGGAGAATGAATTAATGTTAAACCCAACTTCACCAAATGCCAGTGCTTCTACGTTTAAGAGAGTGAAGAAGAGAATGTCTCACCGTATTAAATTTAAGATGGAAGATTTGATTCCAGAGAGCACCAAGGGTGTGTTAGGATCAGAACCAGACTTGTCTGAAACAGTAAGGCCTGATGGTGAAAAGAGCTTAAATGAATCGCACTCACCCCAAGAGATTACTCTGTCTACAATTTATAACACCATGATGAATCACAGAGCCGAAATTAAAGCTGAAAACACGCGCACGCAGGCAACATGCTGTAAAGTGTAGAATGCAGACCGCTGCGTGATAAAAATTTGCTCTGATACAGCCGTCAGAGTTACAGAAGCGGAGGCCAGAATCTCGGCATTGGAGGATGATGCAGCTGCACAAAAATTGGAGATGGACTCTATTCAAGCACATCGTGATGATCTCAGCTATAAATTAACCGAATTGGAGAACCAGGGACGCAGAAATAACTTGCGCATCCTAGGTATTCCGGAGAAGAAAGAGGGGTCTGACATATGGAAATTTGTATGTGAACTTTTTACCGAAGCTTTCCCAGATTTGACTCATTGGGACTGGCCAAAGGAAATCCAAAGAGCCCACAGGTTTCCCTTTATGTTCAGGAAACCCCGGCAAGGAGAGGAAGACCGCCCAAGAGCAATTCTAGTTTGTTTTAATAATTTCTTAGCGAGAGAAGCTATGTATTCGCTAGCCAGGCCAGACAGAAAGGGGTTGGCCAAAGATTGTAATTTTTTCGTTATGCCAGATTTTTGTCAGGCAACAGTTTCTAAACGTTGGCATCTCCTTCAGCTTATACCGGGTTTTCAAAATAAAGGGGCCACTGTATATTTGCAGAATCCTGCAAAGCTCAAAGTTACTGCAAAAGGTCAGACTAGATTTTTTTTTTCTGACATCGAGGCCAAAGAGTTTTTGGGGCCTTTATAGAAATGGACGACTCTAGTTAGTATCAGTAGTAGCAGTCGGTTGCTCTCTCTGTATATGGTGGGCTTTGTTTTTTCCCGCTCAGGTGTCTTTGCTTTATATATAGGGATAATATTCTCTTTCCTACCCCGGGGGGAGGGGGTACGGCCATCCATAAATGGCAGAGACTGACAGACCCTAGGCCTCATATGGTGGGATGGATGGGGTGGGTGGGTTGGTTGGGAAGGAGGGTAGGTGAGCTGGGGTGGGGAGGGGTTAAGGTGGTGGGTGTAGGGTGTTGGTGTTGGGGGATGAAAAATCAGCAGCTGCTAAGATACATTTTAAAGTGATTCTTAGTGTTCAGAGAATGCTAAACAGCGACTGGGTCTATAAAACTTCAAGAGACTATGTTTTCTATTTTGTGTTGATTCTCTGGCAAGTATTTTTTTCTCGAAATGGATAGGAAATTAAAGATTTGTACTTTGAATGTCTGTGGACTCAATGACCCTAAGAAAAGGCATGTATTAGCCAGAATTGTTCAGTTGTTACATATCGACATATTATGTTTACAGGAAAACCCATATTTCATGGGTTAATAGGGGATGTTTGAAAAATTTAGGGTTAGAGTTGGTGGCTTGCTCTAAACAAACCGGGGTTAAGAGAGGGGTGGCCATCCTTATAAAACGGCGCCTGGGTGTCTGTACAAAATGTGCAGAAGATAAATGGGGCCGCTGGGCAATAAGCACATTTAAGATTGGTCATAATAGATTCACTCTTTGTAATGTATACGGTCCAAATTTGGATGATTCTGAGCTCATGAAAATAGAATTAGCTCAGTGGCCTCAACCAGTGGTGTTGTGTGGCGATTTTAATATTCATATGGAAGCCCAGATGGATCTAAGAAAGAATATGGTATATTTAGATAGAAAGAAGCAGGTATTAACGTCATTACATGGATTGTGCTTAGATCATGGGCTCTATGATGTCCGCAATTTATTACACGCCGATGACCCAGGTATTACTTTTTTCTCTTTCCCTCAAACCAAATTTGTCCGGTTAGATTATTTTTTCGTTTCATCATCACTTTTAGGAATGGTTGACATTGAGATCCAGCCCAAAATTGTATCTGACCATAATCCTTTAATAATTGATCTTATTCTAGGCCCCCAGTTAAAAGAAGGAAACCAAGCCTGGTCTTTCGAAAGAAATCTATTATTGGATGATGAGTATCACCAATTTATGACCAAGATAATTCAGGAGTTCTTTACATTTAGTAAAGGAACAGCCTTGAATAAAGTTGTCTGGGACACTTTCAAATCTGTAGTCTGGGGAGAAACCCTCAGTTTCTCGAATACTAAACAGAAAAAGATCTGGGCCAAACACAAAAAGGACTTCGATTTGGTTATATTAGCTGAACGGAAATTAGCGGAGATGATTAGGCATGGTCTAGATCCAGTTAATGCTCAGAGCGATCTCACTATTAAGAGGGCGGTAGCCTACGCTAATATTGCTGATCAAATAGTGTTAAAATATGTGCAGCATAAGGAAGATTCATACGAATTCAGTGAAAAAACAGGCAGAATTCTCGCTAAAAGATTAAGGCAGAAAGCAGTCTTTAATGATATTGCTAAAATTACTGATTTAAATGGAGTGCTGCAAGAAACCAAGGAGGGCGTTCTAGAAGCCTTTCAAAGATTCTACCAATCTCTGTATAGTATGTCTGTGGCAGAGTCATCTGTACAGGATGAAGGAGAATACTTGAAAGATTTAGGTTCTAATGGACTTTCGGACATACAAAAAACACTATTATCAGCTCCCATAGTATGGGAAGAAGTTGAGACGGCCTTATTACGTTTGGCTCTTGGTAAAGCCATGGGTCCTGATAGTATTCCACTTGAATTTTACCGAACTTTTAGGAATATACTCAAAAGTGAATTATTAGAAGTTTGCCAACAAGCTTTCTCAGGTAATTCTCCCGATCCTGGTCAGAAGCAACCATTGTGATTTTTTTTTAAAAAGGGAAAAAAGATATTGAAATGGGGTCTTATAGACCAATTTCGTTAATTAACACAGATAGTAAGATTTACTCGAAGCTAATCGCCAATAGGCTCAATGACCTTATGCCGAGCTTGGTTTAAAAAAGGCACCATGGGTTCATTAAACATAGAGACACGACAGATCATGTTAAAAGAATCGTTTCCATGCTGGACTGGTCACAGGCTACTAATTCCCCTGTTGCTGTAGCCCTGTTAGATGCAGAAAAAGCATTTGACAGGGTCTCGTGGAGGTTCCTGTGGTCAGTCTTAGCATGAAAGGGATTCCCAGAAGAATTCATTATGGCTATACAGACATTATATGCTCAGCCAAGGGCTGCCATACGTATTTCGGGTAGGCTCTCAGGGAATATAGCAATAGCAAGGGGGACGAGAAAAGGTTGTCCTTGTTCCCCCTTGTTATTTGCTCTTTATATTGAACCTTTCATAAAAGCTCTAGAAAATAATGCCGAAATAAAACCTGTCGAGATACATAATGGTGCGTATAAGGTATTCGCGTACGCAGACGATATTGCCATTGTCACGCCCGATATTAGTACTGCTTTACCTAAGATTATTGAAGCAGCCGAGACATTTGGGAGGTATTAAAATCTCAGCCAAAGTTGAGGATATTGTGCGTTTAAACTTGGATCCAATTATAGCCTCGGCAAATAAGACATTAGAAACGATCAATAACTTACATCTATCACTCTATGGCCGTAGTAATGTTTTAAAAATGCTTATTTTTCCCAAATTTCTATATATATTCTGGACTATTCCTTTGCTTATCCCAGCCTCTTTTTTTTCCCGTATCGAGAGAATGTGCTCTAGGTTTTTGTGGAGCTATCGACGATCGAGGAGAGCTCTCAAATGGTGTATGTTACCTAGATCAAGAGGTGGATGGGGTGTCCCTAACTTCCGCTCATATCATTGGATAGCTCTTTTACAACATATGGGTGTGTTACTTTTATAGGATGATCCCACGGAAGATTTTGCCAGTCCGTCTATATATAAGATGGTGCTGGGAGTAGAGGCGCGGCAATGTCTAGTTCATATAATTGAGCTTAGTTATTATAAGAAAACAAAGTTTAAAATTGTCTTGACTGCTTTTGAAATCTGGAATAAAAATAAAAGGAGAATTGACATATGTTCTAATTTAAATTTTTATACTTCGTTTAAGAATTGCCCTCTATTTCCAGAAGTATTTAGAGATCAGGTCATGGCCAGACGGTATCGAGCCGGAATTTGTAAAATGGGAGATTTTTTTCAAGGGAATCAGTTAGTCTCTTTCGACTTTTGCAGAAGAAATATAAGCTAGTTCGCACAGATTTTTTTAAATATCTTCAGTTACGTAGTTTTTTTAACAGAAAATAACTCAAAATCTGATTACATTCAATTGGATTGAAATCATAGAAGCAATTAAATTAGGAACCAAAATGGGGCCTTTATACCAGCTGTTTATTGAAAAAACTCAGGATGATCTCTCGGCTTGGGAGATAAAGTGGCAAAATAAATTTGGGATAGATTCAATTAATTTGGAGAGAATAATTGAGTTATGTCTATTTTTAATTTATACTATACTCCTGAAAAACTGGCAAAGTGGAATTCTATGAGGGGGAATAAATGCAATCGTTGTGGAGTATACGCGGTGGATGCATCTCATATGTTTTCCCAGTGTCCTAAACTCTGTCATTTTATTAAGGACGTTGAATATTTTTTGAATCACAGCTTAGATTCATCCAACTACAATTATCTGTGGATCTGGTGATTTTAGGCTCTCAAGAAAGCTTGGCCAGACCTGGGAAGGAGGCCGAAGAGGGCTTTATTTTTTTTTTGTATGTCTATTTTCTGACTTTGTATAACAACCCAATGGCTCGATCCTGAACCACCAACTTTTATTAACTGTCAATCTAGATTATTGTCCATATATCATCTTGAGACTGCGGTCTATAAATCTAAGGGCAAGAGAAAGAAAATGTTGGGTCTGAAATTGTGGGCACCTGTAGCCAATTGGATATGAATTCTTTTGCTGTATTGTCTTGATGTTATTATTTTATAATTCTATAAAATCTGTGTATGTTGATATTAAAATGTTGGATTGTGTATTATGATTGCCAGTCTATTTTTTTTCTGTGCTTTGTCTGCTTGCTGATAAAAAATGACAATAAATATATTAAAAAAAAAAGACTACTGCCTGACATAAATATTGATGTTTAGGACACAATATTTATGTCACACTTTTCTGATATACATGCTGTATGATGTTATATGATTTAGCAATCTGTGCCGAATCATCCACACTGCGGCCCAGAGTCTTCTAATTCCTGCTCTATTTTGGGTCTGTCGCAAAAGGGCATTGGACCAATCCATAAATTAGATCATATGCTTGACTTTATGTTTAACATCTTTGATGACAAGAGGGTTAAATAGGCTTTACTAGTGCCATGGTCAGTGTTAAAAATGGGGTCTCTAGTTGGTTGAGGAAGGTACCTTTGCCCATATAGGGACCCTTCTTCCTAGTCAGGATAAGGGGGATACACTTCTAAAATAACCCATGCTCACCCCCTTGGTAACTTGGCACAAGCAGACAGGCTTATCTCAGAGGCTGTGTGTGAAACATTTGTGAACATATACAGTAATACAATGAAAACACTAAAAATGAACACCACACCAGTTTAGAAAAATAAGTCATCTTTATCTAAACAAAACAAGACTAAAATGACAAAAATTCACAATACAGTAATTAAGATATAACTTTCAAATGGTAGAAATTGTTCAGTCCAAAGCAAATTGGAGATGCAACACTTTTCACACAAAGTACCTTGCATATGTCGAGCACACAAACAAAAAGGGTTGCAGGGAAGGTGATGCGTTCGTTCCTTACACTTAGGGAAGGTGATGAGTCGGTTCCTTGTTCCGGTGGAGGTGATGCGTCGGTTCCTTACTGCTGCGCGAGGGAGGTGATCCTTCAGTTCCTTACCGGAGAGGAGGTAATGCATCAGTTTCATACTGCATGGGAGGTAATGCAGCGGTTTCTTACTGTGTCCAACAATGCGACAGACCTGGCGCCTCAATGCGATGTGACAATCCGGGACGAATCGTGGATTCTTTCAGCCGCACAGCAGGGTTTGCGTCGGAATTGGTGTGATGATCTTGGCCTTCATAGATCAGTGCACTCGGTGCAGTATGCAGCAATTTCTCAAGCCGAAGGCAGGCTCTGCGCCGGGTTCTTCGGCGAAGCATCGTAAACAAGTACGGATGTGTTGCGCTTCTTGTTTTTGCATTGCTTTTCCAGCTCCCAACAGCCAGAACAACCTCCAGGGGCCCAGAACAGCTACAGACACATCTTGGCAGGTCAGAACTCCCAGCAAGGAAATCCAGGGGAGCTATGCATGAATTCTCTGTGTCCCTGATACTTCAGAACAGGAGGC
Organism: Lissotriton vulgaris; assembly: GCF_964263255.1. Taxonomy (NCBI): domain Eukaryota; kingdom Metazoa; phylum Chordata; class Amphibia; order Caudata; family Salamandridae; genus Lissotriton; species Lissotriton vulgaris. The sequence continues at coordinate 1,209,902,590 of NC_141696.1, forward strand.
AAGTTCTTCTTCAAGCCCTTGGAGATCTTCCTCAAGCAGGGAACACAGCAAACAGCAAAGTCCTTTTCCCTTTCCTTGGCAGGAAGTAGCCACTGCAGGCCAACCCCAGCCAGCAAACATTAGAGGGGCAGCATTCCTCCTCAATTTCTCCAGCTGTTCTCCTTGGCAAAAGTTCCTCTAGATTCCCAGCACTGATCTAACAGTCTGGCCCCTCTTTTTATGATACAAAATACTTTGTTCTCTGTGGCCGAGACACTCTTTACCCAGCCAAAACCAATTCCATCCTCTCTAGTGCAGCTACCTGGCAGGGGGTGGAGACAGAACTGTCCTTCGCAGACCAGGCCCATTCAGGTGTGAAAGAAATATTTTCTCCCTACTCTAAATGCAGCCAAGGTCTATTCAGCCCAGCCCTGACTCACACTGGAAAGGCAGGACACACCTCAACCCACCAAGTGACTAACTGAATAGAATGCACATCCCCAGCCCCTGTCACTCCAAAGCCAAACAGTCAATACACAACCATAGCAGAGGCATACTGGATAGTTAGGGAAGAAAACACCTACTTTCTAAAAGTGGTATTTTCAAATCCACAATGTAAAAATCGCCCTCACTAAAAGATGCATCCTAACATTCCAAGTACAGGCATATCAAATGTTATTTTCATATCTTGTTCCCATGGGCAGTTATGCTTATAATATGGAAGAAGCAAACTCCATATTCTATCCTATGCGGACAGATGGCCTTACAATAGTGAAAAACAAAATTGGCAGTATTTCATTATCAGGACATGCCACACACATCAGGACATGTCCTACATTTCACATACTCTGCGCCCTGCCCACAGGGGTACCTTCGGCTTACCTTAGGAGGGCTAACATGTTAGAAAAGGGAAGGTTAGGGCCTGGCAAGTGGGTGCACTTATCAGGCCAAAATGGCAGTGCCAGACTGCACACAGGCACTGCAATGGCAGGCCAGAGTTACATTTTACAGGCTGCTTATGTGGGTGGCACAATCAGTGCTGCAGGCCCAGTAGCAGCATTTGATTTACAGGCCCTGGGCACCCATGGTGTACTGTACTAGGGACTGACTGGTAAAACAGATATGCCAATCATGAAATCACCAATCCATAACAACAATTGACAAAGGGAGCACTTGAACTGTGGCACTGAACAGCAGTGGCTAAGAACCCAGGAAAACGAAGTCTAATACACAGCAAAATGACAGGCCGCAAAAGGCAAAAATACAGGCGAAAACAATGCCAATGATGCCAGGTCTAACAGTCAGACTAATAACACTGCATCAACCAATCTTGAAATTCTATTACCACTAAGAATAGGGCTGGGTCTACAATGTCTAGGCAGGGTTCAATAAAGTACTCTATGGTAATCATTTTTATTAGTATTAGATGTTCTGATCATTGCAGACAAGTTTAATAAATAATACATTGATCACAGTGGCTCTCAACACTACTGCACCGCTCAAAGAGATCACTAAAAGTTGCTGTCGTCGCTGCTCACCTACAGAAGATGCTTATTTAACAAAGGTTAAAATCACTTGCCAAATCGGAATGCCCATGGTGCCCTAATCATAAACTGGAGAAAAAAGTTATAGTCTAAAAAAGTGGTAACTAATGCTCATGCTAAATATTATCAAAGTCAAATTCTCATTGCAGGAAAATAGTATTAAAGAAGTTTGCAAAATTATTAAAGTATTCCCCAGTCTTTAATTTTTGTTTTAACCCCTCTGAGAAACTCTGAAGATTCTTTTTACATATAAGATATACTTAAGTACAATATATTTTACTGCAGGCACAAAGTTTGATTTCATTTCAGAAGTTGTAAAAATTCGTTGCCTAGCCAACCTCCTGTTCATTTACGATCACTTTCCACATCCTCTCTGTGATCTTTATTTTGGCCAAGCTTAAGTCATTTAAATTATGCTTCCTGGTGGATGCCTGTTCTGTGAGATATATCAGGCAAATGACACAGGTGGTTTCTGCTTTAGAGACTGCATGGGGCGCGTGTCATCTTGAAACAGGTTTTTCTGGTTCCTTTTCAAACAAACAGTGTCAAAACCAATAGGTCTCGTTTTGCTAATGCTGTGAAGGCAGAGCTATTGCGTTTGCCAATCCCGGAGACTTTTAAAATGTACTTGCATAGGCAAAGCCAATAGCAGCAAACCGCAATGTTAAAAGTATGAATAACATTGTGTTCTATACTTTTTATACTTTCAAGATGGTTGCCGCATTGCGTCATGATGCAACAGTGCAGACCATTTAAAAAGTGTAAAAAAAAGCTTTTCATACTTTTAAGATGGCTGAAGTATTGCAGGATGCAATTTGGTGAGACAACTCATGTTGTGTCAGGCAAGGAATTGGCCATCTTGACAGTTTTGAAAACAATGTTTTCTCTACTTTTAATCAGGTCCATCACCACCACTGATTTTGCCATTGCTGGCACATTATAACATAGCTGCCAAGGTTTCAGATTGCTTATGTGTTAAATTTTCATAATTTCAGGGTAATTATGAGTGATATTCAACAACTATGTGTGACGTTTTCCCGTGAGCAAAATTAATAATAAAGACGAGGGAAACATATGAATATCAGAAATTACACCCATTTGAGCAACAAGAAACTATAAGAAACTGCAAATCACCAGAAATGGAAAGGCGTTGTGGGACCCGACTGTACCAAAGTTTGGACTGGCCACTGTGTCACACTCACTGGCTCAGCCAGCTGCAGACACTAAGATGCTGTAGCGATGAGACATTGAAGTCTGTCTCAGTCATGACAGACAGGTGTCGGTGAGAGGAGCTCTCAGCTGCAGAACAAGTGACACCACTGTTAAGAGGCAGCCGCATGACTTTTAAAGCTACTCTGTACCAACTGCTCAGCTCATCCAGCAACATGGTAAATCACGGCAACACCATTGCTTGTGCCTGAGTGTCAGTCAGAGCGACTACTAGAGTGTCTGGAAGGACTAGAAAGTGAATAGTGAGCTGGGAGTGATGGTTTAGCCCAGGGGTCTCCAACCGGTCGATCGCGAGCTACCGGTAGCTCGCCGATACCCTGTGAGTAGCTCGCCGAGGGCCGCTCAATTTATTGGCCCATTAGTTTCATTTTGGGCTGTTCAGGCTTATTTCCGTGTCTGTGGCCCGCCCTCCCCCAACGCAGCTGTCCAATTGGCTTGCGCTTAGATGGGGTGGGGCGGGCCGAAGAGGATGACGTTCATCGCTGCAGTCTCGCGAGAGGGAAGATTAGTGGAATGGTGACGAGGGCCGAAGCAATGCGGCCGCTTTAGCACAAACCCGGAAGCCCATAGACCCTGGGCAGCCCCCAGTGCCTCACCGGCATTGTTCCCCCCCCCCCCCCCCCCCCACCCCCGACTATGGGCCGCAGCGTGACGCTGACTTTTGCAAGCCTATCCCCCACCCACCCCCCAAGTAAAACCCGGCGGCCGCGAAGATATCTCGCGGTCAGTGCGGGGCTGAGCCTCTCAGAGACTGTCTACCCGCAGCAGACCAGAGCCAGCTCTGCTGGCAGTCAAAATATACCAGGAGGTGTGGTGAGGGGGGAGAGGGGCTCATACGTGGAGGCCCCCGCCAACACAAAGGGGGAGGGGTGAACCTGGAACCCCGATCAGGCTTGGGAGACGAGTGCTATGCGCTACATCGCAACATGCTTAAAGGCAACCTTCCCGGTGTCCAACCCTCAGGCTGAGAGGAGGAAGGACCCCTCGTAGTTGGACCCCGCTGGAGAGACACGGTCAGGGGCAGGAGGAGACAGTGGTGCTAGGGAGAGACTGGGGCGCTGGAAAGAGAGTGTGAGAGAGAGAGAGGCGCAGCTGTACTGAAAGAGACCGCGAGGAGCAAGAGAGAGAGGGGCTGGGGAGAGAAAGGGGCTGGGGACAGACAGTTGGGGCAGAGAGAGACAGTGAGGGGCAGACAAGAGAGGGGCTCGGGAGAGACAGTGGAGGCGCAGAGATACCATGAGAGGCAGGACAGAGAGGGGGCCTGGTGGAGTCAGTAGGGGTAGGAGGAGAGAGAGGGGCTGGGGATAGACAGTGGGGATGGAGAGAGACAGAGGGTTCGACGAGAAGATTGTCGAGATGTCACTGACAGACTGAGGGCATAGACCGGGAGAGTGGGGGGGAAAGGAAAGAGTGAGGGAGAGCCAGAGACGGTGAACAGGGCTCAGGACAGGAGCAAGGGCAGGATAAGGGCAGTGTAGGGTTAGAGAAGGGGCAGGGAGCATGGGCAAGGTGCAGTAACAGAGAGCGTGTCCGGGAGCCAGGACAGAGTGCAGGGGCTGGGACAGGGAGCAGAGGTAGAAAGGCAGACATGTTGGGCAGAACAAGGGGCAAGGGGGAGTGCAGCGATAGAGGACAGTGGTGAGCAGGGCAGGTACAGGTGCAGGGACCTTAGCCATGGATATGCAGTGAGTAGGGAGTGGGACAGAGGCAGGGTCCTGTGGCACAGAACCGGGCAGACAGGGGGTACCAGAATAACGGAGTGAGAGCAGGGGAGGCAGAGAGCAGAAACAGGGGACAGGGTGCAGGGGGCGATAGCATGGGGCAGGAAGAGGGCACCGGAAGCACCTCTCAAGCTGGTCCATTCTGAGCCTGTGCTGACTGAACCAGAGGTGGGCTGGACCACAATGTGCCTTTTCACTGGCCTCTGTGTGCTCTTCAGGGACTCAGGCAGCTCTGGCTTCCCAGCTCTGGCCTCTCCACAGTGAGGCCTTGACTGTTTCATGGTGTCGTGTGGCCACTCAGGATGTTATGTATGGTTGTTTTGTGGTCTGTTTGTGTGACAATTGTATTGGTTGGTAGTCTGTGCCAATGCTTGTCTGTGGTTTTTTGGCTATTTGTGTGCCGATTTTGTTGGCTGGTGGGCTGCTTTTTATTGTAAATTTTTCTGATAGTACCAAACATTGCCTGCTGCAAGCACAAATAGCCAAGTAGTCTTCCATACCTTGAAAAACACCGTCCTACATGTCTAAGTTTTACTTATTTTGCAAATGTGGGCCACTTTTTTTTAGCTATTTCATTTGCCTGCCCTATATTTATTAACATAACAGGTCTAGGTCTAGTTGCAAAGCACACTATTACCAGAAGGTGTCCTGGGGCTGAATAACAGATGTTTATTGTTACCCAACTCAAGGCTATTCATTATATCGACCTCAAATGGATGAAAGGATGAGTGGACCTGCTGGGATTTAAACCTGTGACCATGAGGCCAAGCACAGGCCCCTGCAGTGGCTGCTTTAGTGCAGTGAGCCATCAGACACGGCTTATGGGGCTGCTTTTAATTTGGTGCCAGAGCTTCTTTTCTGTCCCATTCCAACAAGCATCAGCCTCCGCTTGCACGGCTTGTGCTTTTGTTGTGTGACTGTTGTGGCTTGTGCTTTAGCTTTTTGTCTCACTGTGCTGCAGAAGGCAGTGCACACGTAAAAAGGGAAAAAAAGTAGTTTCTTTCAGTGTTATTGTGTTGAAGCCACAGTATGGGGCCCATGGGCTCTGAAGAAATAGGCTTAACGTCAATAAAACTGGGCGGGGGAGGTCGATCGAAAAATGCGCGAGTTGCTTGGGCTTTAGTAGCTCACGATGATTTTCAGTGACCAGAAGTAGCTCACACTACACAAAAGGTTGGAGACCCCACTTTAGCCCATACTGCCATGGCATAAACCTAACCACCCTTTCCTTTGAATCAAGTGCATACATAATGGGAGGACGCACCTCTGGGATACAGATCACTGTAATAATTTAAAAAACTTTAGTGAGTGCTAGCTTAAAATTTACTGACTCCATTCACTGTCAGCTGAACGGTCAGACCCACTCGGAGCACTGCCCAGCTGTAGCGGCTCCTCCTCAATGGCAGAGGAGCATCGCCCCCCTGGTTCAGAGCCAGCAGCTGAAAAATAAAACACTTTTACTATTGTTTTATTTTTTAGCTGCTGGCTCTACACCAGGGTGTGTAGGGAGGGTTGGGGGCGGGCCATTGGAAGGGGGAGGAGGTGTGGTAAATGTCACTTTTAAGTGAGCATGTCAGTTTGGTATTGTACAGCCGGGTTGGATAAACAGCACAGACTCCCTGAGCGAGCATTAATCCAAAAACACCAGTTGATGGACAGAATTCAGAACAATGTCATACAATCATCACCCCAGATCAGACATAGCCATATGGAAATCAGTCTGACCCTGTGCCTCGTGGGAACAGCCCAGCCTGAAACTGCCAAGCCATGCCTTCCCTGGACCGGAAACAAGCTTCCGAGGACCGTTTTCTGGCATTCCAGCCGTCTTCAGCCCGGCTTGCTTAAATCCAGTGGTGTAGAGTGCATGGGACTCACGTCTGAGCATACCCATCCCACTCGGGGTGACAAATGCAAAAACACTAGTTGATGGACAGAATGCAGAACAATGTCATACATTCACCCAAGTACAGAGATCTGGGCCTAAATCCATCGTTTTTTTGCACTCCACACCACCCCAGTTCAGACATAGCCATATGCAAATCAGTCTGACCCTGTGCCTCATGGGAACAGCCCAGCCCGAAACTGCCAAGCCATGCCTTCCCTGGACCGGAAACAAGCTTCCGAGGACCAGTTTCTGGCATTCCAGTCGTCTTCAGCCTGGCTTGCTTGAATCCAGTGGTGTGGAGTGCATGGGACTCACGTCTGAGCATACCCATCCCACTCGGGGTGACAAATGCAAAAACACCAGTTGATGGACAGAATGCAGAACAATGTCATACATTCACCCCAGTACAGAGATCTGGGCCTAAATCCATCGTTTTTTTGCACTGCACACCACCCCAGTTCAGACATAGCCATATGCAAATCAGTCTGACCCTGTGCCTCATGGGAACAGTCCAGCCCGAACTGCCAAGCCATGCCTTTCCTGGACCGGAAACAAGTTTCCGAGGACCAGTTTCTGGCATTCCAGCCGTCTTCAGCCTGGTTTGCTTAAATCCAGTGGTGTGGAGTGCATGGGACTCACGTCTGAGCATACCCATCCCACTCGGGGAGACAAATGCAAAAACACCAGTTGATGGACAGAATGCAGAACAATGTCATACATTCACCCCAGTACAGAGATCTGGGCCTAAATCCATCGTTTTTTGCACTCCACACCACCCCAGTTCAGACATAGCCATATGCAAATCAGTCTGACCCTGTGCCTCATGGGAACAGTCTGCTCCGGCCAATCCGCATGCTGCTCTCATGCTTAAAAGCAGCATGGGGATTCGATGGGGAATCCAATGCTGTCTCAGGGACTGCTGGGACCGGGAAAAAAAGAGAGTGAGGTGGCTGACAGCATCAGGTAAATCTTGTTTTTTTAATTACTCCTGCTGTGCTCTCCCCGCGCCCTTATTTATTTATTTATTATTTAAAGGTTTTATATAGCGCTGGCTAGACCCGAAGGTATCAGAGCGCTTTACATGAGCATCAGATCATAGTTACAGGTTACATCGTTACAAAGGTTACACAGTTATTAGAGCATGGCAACATAGTTACTTGTAAGGTCAAGATAAACAAATACAAATACGTAAGGGGAAAAGCAGGCAAGGGGGAAGATTCAGGGGAGGGGGAAGGAGCTGGGGAAGTGGACAGGTAATGAAGGCAGGAAAGCGTAGGGGAGGGTGAAGGACATCGCATGGAAAGAAATGGGGAAGGGCGACGGGGACACAAACCGGTAGACGAGTTAAAGCAACGTCCAAAGTCCAGTAATCTGTGATCCCAGGGGAAGTGGTATCACTTCCCTATCTCTGCTGCGGGAGGCTCCCTTTACGCAGTGGACTCTCTCAGAGGGGTCTCTGAGACTGCAAGGCCTACATAATGGATGCTTCCCCAAAAAGGGGAGAGGGAGTGCTTTGGCAAGGGATACCATACCATACCTCAGCTGTGAGTGGCTCCCTTGGCGCAGTGGACTCTCTCAGCAGGTACGCTGAGACTCCAGAGTATAAATATTGGATCTTTCCCTAACAAGGGGAGAAGGAGTGCTTAGTCAAAGGGCACAAAGGACAGGGGCCTGGACAGACTAGCAGGCAAGGAGAGAGATTACCGGAGAGTAGAAAGGAGCTAGGAGCTAGGGAGGTAGACAAATGGAGAAAGAGTACTAAATGGGAACAAATGTCATTAATGAGTTATTATATAGCGCTGGTTAGACCCGATGGAATCAGAGCGCTTTACATGAGGGACAATAATGTTGCAAATTACATCAGTTAAAAGTTACATAAATATCAAGAAAAGCATTTAAAGAACATAGGGGACAAGGTGAATGGAGCAGGAAGGGTAAGGGGAAAGGGTAAAGGGGTAGGAGAAAGACAGGCCGTAGAGACGAGGGGAAAATTTGCCCAAGGTCCAGTGGCAGCACACACCACCGCGCGGCCTGTCTCTGGTCAGTGAAATAATTAAATATAGGACAATAATTACTGGAGTAGTCTGACAGTTTGGTGACCCACAGTATTGTCCACCAGTGTCATGAGGCTGCAGGGCCACCAAACTCTCTCCAGCGACTGCGGTCTGGTCCGGACCAAATTGCGGCATCTGATGAGAAGCTGCAGGCAGTGCTACCAAAATACTGCCCATGGATAGCGATACAAGCAGCAGCAGACTCCAGACAAACTTCATATTGTCATAACTACCTGCTCACTTGTGCCAGCGGTGCCTGGGCCCACCTTTTACTCCTGTCTCAGCATTCTCATTGGCCAAATCATGGGACACTGTTGCAATATGTGATTCCATCATGCCTCGTGAATATACAGCCGGTGAATGGAGCCAGTGATGGCAACTGGTGACAGCCTCCAGCAAGATCAAAGTCTGTCAATCACCTGACTGCGCTACCGGAGCAGTGCGGAGTGTGCACTGCTTTGCTCAGTGCTATTAGCAGTGCTCCAGCTTGGCAGCTTCAGGAGGCACTATAAATGCGTGGCTTTGAATTTCAGTGCAGAGATGTGGACTACTGCACTGAAATGCATTAGTTTAATGCCTGAAACGTGGTACTTGGCAGGGCTGTTAAAAATGCATTTTGCATTGGCAAGGACAATAGGAGCTGCCACCAAGGAGCAGAAGAGAGGCGGTGGTTGATGGAGAGAGAACTGGCCAAGTGGGCACAAAGCAGCCTAGGAGAGAATAGTGGGACAACATCCAGGGCATCAACAAGGCTGCAATCTGGTGTCTGGTGTGCTGCAGAGGAGTAACAAGAGGGAGGGTGATAGTGAGAGAAGGGGTGAGTGAGGGCGAGGCACTCTAAAAAATGTTAGGAGCAAGACATGCACTTCCATGAAATAATATTTGCGATAAAAAAATAAAAGTATCATCTCGACTTCAGCAGTGGAAGAATACCAGTCAAAATCAAGAGTAAACAAGACAGGCTCTATGAGCAGGACAAACAGAGAATAGTGAGGCAAGCCTTCCAAAAATGGAGCAGAGAAATTAGATCTAATCATGAGCGCAGCCTGATAAAGTCCACTCTGTGTAGTATTGTAAACAATGCTGTCTAGAACAGACAGATGAAGCTATCTGTAACAAGACTGCAAAAAGTCCACAATGTACTCGGCTGCAACAGTCATCTATCCTTCTAGCTATCTATTTCCATCTTGCTTTCCTCTGCCAAGATGGCAGAACTTGTTGTCAACATTTTGCTCTCAAGGGGCAGCTTTTAGATACTGCCTAATACAGTTATAGATAGTGCTGCCTCCTTCCTTCTCCCCTTTTTCCTGAACTTAAATGCGGTGTTTCTCAGGGGCCTGGCCATAGCTGTATTCTTTTTAATTCATGCATCACTCCCCTTGTTGCATTTACTTGTTATTTCGATTTTAATGTTTACACATAATCTGACGGCACCAGCAGGATGCTGTCATTTTATCTTCCAAATCCTTGTCTGAGTGAAAATCAGTGAAAATCAACATACACAATATTGAGGTTCTAGTAGTCGATCGCCTTTAAGACGCTTGATCCAAAGAATAGTGGTCGACAAATATGAGGCACACTACTAAGCAAATATCGAAGCCACACAATCAGTTTCTTTTGATACTTGATATCCTCGGGTGTAGTTCACGCTATATAAAACTCTGGAAAAAAAATGCTTTGTAGGTGAAAATCTAAATTAGTAAGTATGAGAAATTGGGGTTTTGGTTGACTTTGGTTTGAGACCTGGACAAACACACTCAAAATTAACCTGTGTAAACCCCCTGGTAGCTTGGCACAGAGCAGTGAGGCATAACGTAGAGGCAATGTGTAAAGTATTTGTGCAACCCTTCAAACAGTAAAACAGTGAAAACACAGCAGAAAAGGATCCCACATCAGGTCAGAAAAAAGAGCAAAATGTAGTAAATAAAAACAAAACAACAAATTTACAATCAGTCAAACCAGAGTAGTGAACCTTTAAAGAATAAAGTAAAAAATAGCGCCTAATACAAAACAAAACAGAACGGCAGGTCACCGAGGCCCTGCCCCCTTTCACCACCTCTCTGCAAACACGCCACCTGGCACACTGCTGGTTGAGGGATTAAAACTATGCAGCAAGGGAATTAAAAGGTTTCCTGTGAGTTACATAGAGCTTACATAACTTGCAAGGTGCTCTGTTGGGATCTACCATCACAGGGCTGAGAAGAAGGGACACTGAGATGGAAAAGCCACTAAAATGTGTACAAGATTAAAACGTAAACTCATGAGAAGAAACCGGGTCTTTCATTCGGAATGTATTGAAGGTAGTCCTCTGACACAAAACTTGCACTAATATTCCAGCGAGGTAGACCAGGGTCGATCGACTGCAATGCATCCCTGTGGCCCCTAAAACACTTTTTAAAAAACTGATTTTTTACTGTGTGAACGGACTAAATATGAAGAATTCTCGGGGTCTAAAATTACACCTTGGATCCCTAACTCATTGGAGGTTTCTCTAATGTAGGTCAATCATGGGATTCTCCTGACATTCTCTAGAGCTAAGCAGCCCATTAGAATTGCTTTAGTGATGTGGGCTTCAGGTTTCCTCCAGGGTTTTAGCCATATTAATAAAGGTTGCAGTTTGATGTAATCTTTAACAAAACCCAATCTCACCTCAGTTTAGCAACAAATCGTGTGAGAGGATTATGGGAGAGCAAGAAGCCTTCGGATTCAGCTATTATTGATTGATTGTACAGGACTGACATAGGTATACCCCCAAAGTCCAGCACCAAACTTGACCACTGGCCGACATTTACTTTTGTAGATCTTGACAATTTCCTTGACTGGTTTATGACTATGGGCCAGATGTAGCAAAATCAGAAATACCGACTCTCAATTACCGAATTTTACCGATTCGGTAATTAAGAGTAGGTATTTCTAATGTAGGTACCAATTCGGTAAATTTTACCGATTCGGTAAAAAATCGGTATTTTCCGATTCGGTAAATACTGAATCGGTATTTGCTATTGAATGCTATGGGCCTTGAATCCCATAGGATTCAATATCAAATACCGATTCGGTATTTACCGAATCGGTAAATACCGAATTTTGCAAGGGTGCAGGGGATGTCACTTTGACACCCTCTAACACCCCTGTTTTAGGCTTGTGTGCCATGTGGCACACATACATGCCCTAAGGGCATGTATGTGTGCCACATGGCACAGGTGTACACGCACAGATGTGCATGTACCCCTGAATCGGTATTTTACCATGCAATTGTATTGCATGGTAAAATACCGATTTTCAAAGCCATGTGTCAATGTTAAAATTGGCACCTACATACCAAACATGCATTTTCGGTAATTTTATCGACCGGTATATTTACCGATTCGGTAAAATATACAGAATCGGTAATTTTACCGATTCTGTAATTTTACCGAATCGGTAAAATTACCGATTCGGTAAAATTACCGGAAATGCATGTTTTTTATCCCCCTACATCTCCATGCCCATTTACCGGTCGGTAACGGCCGAATTCGGCCGTTACCGGCCGGTAAATGCCCAAAATCTCGCACCTACATCTGGCCCTAAGTCTTTAAAGATACCGAAATACTGCACATACTGATTTCTGGAGTTGGAGCTACTTAATTTTTAGCAAAAAATTCCAGTTAAAAGTGGTATCAAATGGTATTCCTAGATATGCAAATTTAGGGACCTTGGCTACCTCTTCACCCGAAAATGTGAACTTCCTGTATTTCGCAAATTTGGAACCAAATGTCAAAACAAATGAGTCGGAGAGGTTTGTCTTCAGGCCCAAATCAGACATAAAAGTATTAAAAGCATCTAGCAACATCTGCAGTCCATTGGTGGTTCTAGCTATAAGGATAGTGCAATCTGCGTATAGAAACACTGAAATCAGACAGGAACCCATCTTTACCCCTTTTGCACAAAACATCTTCCAGGCCATTGATAAACTATAAAACACAAAACTGCTAAAACACAGCCTTGCTGTACTCCAACACAATCATTTATTTTTGAAGAGAGATTATCTTTTTTACTATATTGGATCTTGGCAGATGCTTGTCAGTTTAACCAGCGTATTACATCAATAATGGCCCTATCACACCCCATGCCTTCCATGATATTCCAGAGCTTGGGCCGTTGCACTGAATCGAAGGCGCAGGTGAGATCCATAAAAGCTAGATGTATTGGTTCTCTCTTAACCTTTACATATGTTTGTGTAATGAGGTAAAGGTTAGGCTTTGCTCCACCGTTCCAACTCGTAGGCTGAATCCTAGCTGCACCCTGGACCTAATCTTATTCTCATAAGCTCATTCTAAGAGTTTTGCTAAAACCACCTTACCCAAAATTTTAAAACTGCTTTCCAGCAATGAGATAAGGCAGTAACAGCTAGGCTGGGATTTGTCGCCCTTCTTAAATATGAGAATGACAACTTGCTCCTGCTATGGTGGAACCAGTGGGCCTACTATGACAGCTTTACGACACGCAGGACAATGGGACCCCAAAATAAGAGATTATGATTAAATAAATCCACTGGAATCCCATCCGGGCCTAGGGCTTTCCATGACAGGCTACTCACAATGGCCAAATTGACGCCATTGATGTCAAATGAGTGTCTAAAATCAAATGAATGACTGCTTTGTTGTAATAAATAGGTGCTTCGCTTTGAAAGGGTCCTGAATTATCAGGGCTTGGGTCAAAAATTAGGAAAATGCCCAACCCATTCAGTAACTGGAATCAAAGTATCCATCTATGGCCTATCGCTATCAGGGGAAAAGGGTGATTAACTAGTCTCCACAACACACAGGAATCCTTTAGCTTCCCTGCAGTCTACGGGTTCTCCCAGGCTCTGGCCCTTATTTCAAGCTTTCTGGCTGTGACAGCGGCCTTGTAAGAATTTCTAGCTGTGCTCACCTTTGTCAAGTCCCATTGGTGCTTCCTAAGGGCTAGTTTAGGACGTTGGTGGGCAAAAGAACAGACCCCATTAAACCAGCCAGATTTAGCAGAGCGACGGTGGTTATTCAATATAAGTTTTTTGTGAAATGTATATGATAAGGGTTAGAAATGCACTAATGGTAGTTATCTGATCCCCCTGCTGTATTTACAGGCCCTGGGCACATGAGCGCCACTTTTCAAGGGACTTATCAGTATATTAAATATGGCAATTGGATATGTCAATGTTACCATGTTTTAAGGAGAGAGCACAGACACTTGAGTACTGGTTTGCACTTGTAAAGTGTGCAGAGCAAAACAAAGTCAGCGAAAACTGGAGATTTGAAGGCAAGAAAATTGAAGAAAAACCACACACAGGATGCCCGGTATAAAAGTAAGCATACATCAGTGTTTTTCTTCACATTAAAAAGCTTAGGTACTTACATTGCTCTACTCTCCACTTCATGCTCTAAGGAATCAAAGCAAGATGGCCCGAGTTTGATGCGTGGATATGGTAACATGTTACATTTGAACCCTCCTGATTATCCCTTAAGCTCGAAAATCAGCAAGTTCTCATATCCTAGAGTGGAGTTTCCATGCTCACACACTTAAACATTTCTGTAACCTTAGCTGAGGGCCTATTACCAAACACTCGGGGGCTTATTTACAAGGCCTTTCCGCCACTTTTAGGTCACTTTTCCCATGTTAAAAATGACACAAAATTGGCACAAGGGGCTTGTAAATCCGCCCCTCGATCTTTAAAGCCTAATGAAGTCCTCCACATGCCACAAATGTGGAATGTCCAGTCTTTCTACTATCCCTTTTTTGTATACGCAGGTTGATCTGTACTCATAACTCCTCATCTTCGAACCTTCTCATGGTTCCTGTTGCAAATAACTCTCAATCAGTATGGACATGTTACAGGGCTAGCTTGTAGGTTGGGAATGCGTTTTTGAGCCTGATTGTCATGGTGGGAAGGGTGTGGACTGTTGTGTCTTACTTGTATGCTGTTGAAGGTAGGAACTGTACACCATTTGGACCTTTACTCCCCGGTGTGAACAAGAAAAATTGGAGAAGTTGCTTCGGAGCAGTCATCCTTGAACCCATTTACTCTGAGTGCAGGTTATTTTGTCCTGGCAGCTGCCATTAAGATGAAGGCTTCTAGTTACGTGACTCACGTTGTAGCCAAACAAAGATGGAAGTCTCTGTTCTCTAGCATTTTGTGTCATTTGACAACTACTTTAGACATTTCTCTCATGTCACAGAAACATGATCACATAACAGGCAGATCTTCCCTGTTAGTATCATTTTTTTCTCGAAGACGATTGTTGTATATTTCTACTTTCTTCAATATGGCTACTTGGTGTCTGTAGTCCTTTCTTAGTGTTCCTACCTCCCATAGTACCTAAGAATGTTCTATCTGGTATGTGAAGGTTCCAGCCTTGGCAGTTGATGGTCTGATCAGCTGTGAGGTTTTCTGCTCTGCTGTGTAACTTAATAAATCTATCTTAATAACTTGAAGATGTGTCCTGCTGCCTACCTAATCTACTTACAACAAAGATCTTTGTGACGGCTGAAATTAATGGACATTATATTTAAACTGTGTACCGCAGCAATGAAAGAATTTGCGGCAATTTAACTAATGACGAGCATTTGGAAATGAAACTAAATGAACTTCTAGTTGAGAAAGAAAACGATACAACATGCATGCACATCTTTTAATTGTTTCTGTACCAGGAAGGACTTTTATTCCGGTGCCATGTGTTTTCATTTGTAGTTTTTATTAGTTAAACGTTCGTATTAGTTGTTGATCCAATTTTTGTGGCTGTTTTGATTGCTTATTTGTTTGTATGCAGTGTCACTAGGGGTTGTTTCCCTGAGCCTGTGTTCCATTTGATTACTTCATTGGCAACATTTCTACTGGTTTGTTCATGGCTATCGATTTCAGTCACAGCCAGTAGCCATGAAAGTTTTATCAGTTTATGATTTACTTTAATGTTCCTTTTTCCGTGATTCACAACCTTACCCCCCACTTTCACAGGGTAAGCACTTTCAATTGGTATTACTCAATTTATATTATGCCTTTTCTCGTGTTTCTTCATCTGGTACTGCCTTAAATTAAGCATATATTTTCAGCTGCTCAATGCATTTTCATTCTGCTTCTAACTGAGCGAGTTTGGCTTTATTGACTTCTAATGTATGGTTGCCTGTCTTATGTCACACCATTTAGAACCACAACATTAATCTGAAAGGAATTTCAAGACTGCTGTAAATATTAAAGCGGCGTGGAAGAGGGAAAGAGAGTCCTCCAGTCAAACCATTAGGTACAGGGAGGCTGCCTTTGTATGGAGAGAAATAAGGAACCGTACTCAGAAACTTCAATGGTAGTCGGAACGGTACACAGTCAAAATATCGAGTAGGAAATATCGACCTACCATAATATCGAGTCTGAAATATCAAAGGAGCATAAAATCGAAGGCAAGAATATCGTTGGACAGAATATCGACCCAAGGTAAGTAATATCGAAATTCTTAATATCGAAGTAAGTAATATCGAAGTTAGTAATATCGATAGCATATATATCGATGTTACTAATTTCGATGACACTAATATCGATATTTGTATTATGTTATAGTTTTTTATTATGTATGTGTTATATGTTTAACTTAAGTATTTAAAATAATTGCTATTATATGTGTATTAATAATATATAAAAATAAATTAATTTATAAGAAAATTGTATGTTTTAGTACTGGAGCGGGTTGTGGGTTTATAGGGGAATAGGGTGGGAAGTAATTTAATTATGTTAAATTGATTATTAATTAGTAGGATTTATTAAAAATTATAATTAATTGGTAATTATTATAAAATAATAGGAAAGTAATATTAAATAATTTATTAATTGATATATATGTTCTGTAGCGGGTTGTGGGTTTATAGGGGAATAGGGTGGGAAGTAATTTAATTACGGTAAGTAGATGAATAATTAGTAGGATTAATTAATTAATTATAATTAATTGCTAATTATTAATAATTAATTGAAAAAAATAATAATTGATTAATTGATATATATTTTCTGTAGCTGGATGTGGGTTTATAGGGGAATAGGGTGGGGAGTAAATTAATTATGGTTAATTATTTAATAATTATTTAGAATTATAAACAGCGACGGCTCGTGGAGGGAGTTACGGTGGGGCAGGAGGGCAGGGAGGGGGAGGGGCAGGGTGGAGGTTGCTAAAAACCGGCATATGGATAATTGCAGGTAAGTAAACAATTTAATTAATAAAACGAATTTCGTAGCGTGCCTTGCATCGCAAAATGCAATGCAGTGCGAGCTACGAAATTCGTTTTATTAATTAAATTGTTTACTTACCTGCAATTATCCATATGCCGGTTTTTAGCAACCTCCACCCTGCCCCTCCCCCTCCCCGCCCTCCTGCCCCACCGTAACTCCCTCCACGAGCCGTCGCTGATTATAAAATAAATTTAATTAATTGGTAATTAATTTTAATTAATAGTTAATTAATTTTTATTATTTGCTAATTATATTTTATTATTTCATAAATGGATAAATGTGGTATGTTGTGGGTAGTGGTTTTATAGGGAAATATGGTGGTAAGTAAAGTTAATTGAATTAATTAATAATGTATTAAAACTAATTGTATTTACCATCGACAACACTGAAGACTCCATACTGCACTTTCAGTCCACCATGAGTTTCATTAAAACTTGGATGGACCAGAACCAGCTCAAACTAAACCCGGGGAAAACCGAGTTAGTTTTGACCGGCGACAGCACCAAGTACTGGGGCCTCCACTATTGGCCTTCTGAATTAGGCCAAGCTCCAACACCTTCCTTGTCAGCCAAAACACTTGGAGTCACCGTGGACCGCGACCTCTCACTGAAAGCGCAAGTAGGTCAGGTGGTCTCCAAGTGCTTTTTCCAACTAAAAAAAATTCGGAAGGTACGCCGTCTGCTTACTTCAGAGGCAATCACCCAGGTTGTGATCTCAACTGTACTGTCCCATCTGGACTACGCGAACGCCATCTACCTAGGTCTTCCCAACTACCTAGTTAAGCGACTCCAGATGGTACAGAACCATGCCTCAAGGCTAATCCTGAACCAACCTAGGCGACACGCAGCTACCCCTCTACTAAAGAAACTACACTGGCTCCCAGTAACCCAGCGCTGTGCCTTTAAAACTGGTTGTATAATCTTCAAGTCCCTCTATTGTAAAAGCCCCTCATTCATTAACCAACTGATTTCCAGATATACTCCATCCTGCAACCTACGCTCACTCCATTTGAGCCTCCTGCAGACGCCCTCCTTCAAACTTAAGCGCGCAGGAGGCCGTAGGTTTGCGACCCTTGCTTCCTGCTTGTGGAATTCCTTCCCCCTGGAGATCCGGAATTGTCAAGACCTCCTCTCTTTCCGGAAAGCCTTGAAGACCTGGCTCTTCAGACAAGCATTTCAATAACGCAACTCCTCCCCTTTGTTCATGTTACTGCTGATCACAGCGCCAAGAAACCAATCGGTGAAAGCGCGCTTTAGAAATATTTTAATAACATAACATAACATAACGTATTGTTAATAATATAATTGTTAATTAATTATTAATTGGTAATTAAATATTATTAAATGGTATTATTTTAAATTTATTTTAGGAAAAATATATTTGGCTAAGCATGTGTTTTATAATTAAGTATAGGTATTGTATATGGTTTATATTTATTTAATAGATAATTTTTTATAACTACAAAAATCGTTTATTTATAAGTATGTTATTTTAACCCTTATACTATCCAACACTTTCCCTACTGTTGCACTCTCTGGAGTTGGAATAGTATTTTTTACCCCTACGCTATCCAATGCTTTCCCTACTGTTGCACTCTCTGGAGTGGGAATAGTAATTTTTACTCCAACGCTATCCAACGCTTTCCCTACTGTTGCACTCTCTGGAGTGGGAATAGTAATTTTTACCCCTACGCTATCCAATGCTTTCCCTACTGTTGCACTCTCTGGAGTGGGAATAGTAATTTTTACCCCTACGCTATCCAACGCTTTCCCTACTGTTGCACTCTCTGGAGTGGGAATAGTAAATTTTACCCCTACGCTATCCAACGTTTCCTCTACTGTTGCACTCTCTGGAGTGGGAATAGTAATTTTACCCCTACGCTATCCAACACTTTCCCTACTGTTGCACTCTCTGTAGTGGGAATAGTAATTTTTACCCCTACGCTATCCAATGCTTTCCCTACTGTTGCACTCTCTGGAGTGGGAATAGTAATTTTTACCCCTACGCTATCCAACGATTTCCCTACTGTTGCACTCTCTGGAGTGGGAATAGTAAATTTTACCCCTAGGCTATCCAACGTTTTCCCTACTATTGCACTCTCTGGAGTGGGAATAGTAATTTTTACCCCTACGCTATCCAACGCTTTCCCTACTGTTGCACTCTCTGGAGTGGGAATAGTAATTTTTACCCGTACGCTATCCAACGCTTTCCCTACTGTTGCACTCTCTGGAGTGGGAATAGTAATTTTTACCCCTACGCTATCCAACGCTTTCCCTACTGTTGCACTCTCTGGAGTGGGAATAGTAATTTGTACCCCTACGCAATCCAACGTTTTACCTACTGTTGCACTCTCTGGAGTGGGAATAGTAATTTTTACCCCTACGCTATCCAACGCTTTCCCTACTGTTGCACTCTCTGGAGTGGGAATAGTAATTTTTACTCCTACGCTATCCAACGCTTTCCCTACTGTTGCACTCTCTGGAGTGGGAATAGTAATTTTACCCCTACGCTATCAAACGTTTTCCCTACTGTTGCACTCTCTGGAGTAGGAATACTAATTTTTACCCTTACGCTATCCAACGTTTTATATAATTAATAGTAAAAAAATTAAATGTTTTTAAAAATTTTTATATTACTTACATTTTATTTATGTTATTGTTTTATGTTTGTAAATGTATTACTAATTTTGAATATATTTTATTAATTTATAAATTAGTAAAATAATAATTAATAATTATTGTTCAGTACATAGATATTATATATTTACTGTATATATATTATTAATGTATTATTAATATATATGTATTATTTATTAATTTTAAACATTATTAGATACTTTTAAATATGTATATTTTATTTATTAGTGTTATATACTTAATTTTACATTTATATATAAAAAGAAAAAAAATCGATATTTTTAACATCGATATTTTTTACATCTATATTATTGTTTCGATATTTTTGTACTTACCATGTTGTAGATAGGATGTCGATATTTTTGCCATCGATATTGTTGACTCGATATTCTTGTAGGTCGATATTTCTGAGGTCGAAATTCTGTCAGTGATTCAGTAGCAACATATGAGGGTAGAGCTGCATATTTCATTTGTTTTTTATATTCAGCAACCGAGATTAAAGGGCGAACTTCTGGTTGTTTTATCGGTTGAGTTTACAATCAGTCAGACCATTTTTAAAGTTCGATATAATTGTGATCTATGTATCTCAATCAGTGAATACAAAACTGGACAGCTTTGGGGTCACCTGCAGCAACTCCTCAGTGGATGAGAGCAGCTTTAATACTGTTCAGGGAATAAAAACTATTTCGCTTGCCCCAGTCCTTTTCCTATCCAAATCTTTCAGTTGATATGGCATATACTCGAATATTGTTTCCATAAGGTTTGTCTGAAATAAATATCCTGTCCTAAATATTGTCTCAGAAAATATCGCCCCGCTGGAGTCAATTATTGAAAGTCTACACCCAGTGGGACAATATTTTTGTAAATAATATTTAATACACAATGTTTTTGTATATGATATTCTAACATAACAGCCATTTGGGGTTTATGCTACTGATAATTTCACTCGTGTTTGGTTCCCTTGTGTTAAAATAATTAAATATGATTCATTTCCACGTTATGCAAGAGAGTTTAAAAAATGGTAACTACGTGCAGTCTGTTACATTTATTAACTCTATTGGGTTGTTTTATATTTTCATTAGGCTGTGTTTAAATTAAAATTAACCTATCATCAACATTTATCGTCTAAAAAATATTTGTAAAATGGCAAGGGTTATAAGAATTGCTGAGCTATTTTGAAATACGTTACTTTTTAATGATCAGACAGCGCAGGCATAATGATAATAAAACAGAGTGTAAATATCTGGTTTAGCTGCTTCCTGTTAAGACACTAAACGCACTGTTGATGAAAACTGATGAAAGAGGTAATCTCTGAAGTACGATGCCTGCTTGACTCTCTCCCTCACCCATTCAGGAAGTCAGAAATTCTACTTTCTGCATGCCATGCACTTTTCTTATATCTCAAAATACTGTGGCGTGAATGGGAGTCACAAATGGCATTCATTACGCCACTTCCAAAAGGAGCAGAACAACATCCACTGGCTTCAAGAGATGTTTGGGGAAGTTAAGAAAAGAGGAATCTGAACAAAGTTATGTTTATGATCACAGAACCAACCAGAACAATGCTCAGAGCCTATTCTGGTGCAACATTTTAGGCTTTCAGATACAACATCAAGAATAAGTTGCACAAATCAAAACAAAATGTCCCATTGTACGTTGTACAGTGATTAAACATATGGCTACCACATTATTCTTATTCGAAAAGATCATGGGACTTACCCTTGAAATGTCACTTTCCATCCAGACTTGTATTGAAATAACAGAGAGAAACAAAGAAGAGAGCACACTTGCTAATGAGGCATGGGGTCTATGAGAGTAGAGATTAAAGACTTGAAGAATAAGGCAAAAAAGAGAAACCCTCCTGTGTGTGAGTGATAGGCCTATTGAGGGATATGTCTTGTGATAATGGTAGGCCCTCAGCCGCCTGTTAACCCAAGATTTGTGTTTGCACAATGCCCCCATGCTGGTCCAGGGGGCAGGATGACAGAAGGCTCATCATAGAGGGTGTGATCAAAATCTGGAAGTCCTTATGGAGAGGGTAAGCAATGAAAAAACCTTTCCCTGACAGCAGTGGACTCATCTTTTCTAAATTTACATTAAGCATTAGGGTTTAGTGAACATTCCATGGTGGACAGAGACGTGGAAGATGATTGATGACTGCTGGGAAGGTCCTTCACTGAAGGAACACCTTTTGACAACCAGGGTCCCTTTCTTGCAATTGGTGCTGCTAGAAAAGGGAGGAAGGGCTACACATGTGCTTAGTATAATTTTCTACTGTCTATCACACCTAGCACATTGGCAGCCCAGGATACATGTCTGAGTTTTCTGTCCTACTTACTTCCTTAAAAGCATGATGCTCGAATTGTTTATTGCAACTGCTTGTATTTTCTCTATGTAATTATCGTTTCTGTAGCAAATACGAAGCAACAACTAAAAAACTGTACTTAAGTATAGTGGTGTTGCTGTGTATGGAGAAGAATTTGTACACCCGATATAGCCTGGTTACCTAATACAAAAGTACAAAATGTAATAATGTTTAATTAATTAAAACCATTGCATATTAAAAACACGGCGTACACACTGAACCAAGAAGATTAATAAAAGAATATACAGATTTAGAGATAAAAGTCATTTCACATTTAATTGGTTCCTGTCCTTCTTAATTTCTTTTCTGTAATGATCAGGAATTTTGCAAAGCGGGCACTTAGGAAGGCGTTGGTTACTTACACTTATACCACCATGGCGTTCCTACATATCTGAATGTTCAGTGTTATAAACAGGAACTTTTTAACAACATGATATTTCTTTTTTAAGAGCTTGGACTAACTTGGGTACAGGATGGGGTTGGGCAATGAGCAAGGAGTGGCTGTTGATCACTGTCCAGGTGTGGGCCCATTTTGCAAGTTTAATTTTGTGCTTCAAAAGGGAAAGGGCGCACCTGTTCTCCCAAGAGTAGTCTTTTAAAGGCCCCAAAGACCGCTAGTGTTTCCCACAGTCTCCTTAATATCATAGCTAGGAATATTTTTTGCAAGAGTTGTCGAACAAGGGTTTTCACCTGCGGTCTTCATTTCTTGCCACAACAAATGAACAAAAGTATCCTGTTGTGCTTGCCGAACTTTAAAGCAGATCCTCAAAAAAGCCCTGATGGGCAATTGTATGGTTGACTAATCTAAATTCAAGACCAATTTAGGATGAGGAATCATGGCTTGGGAGGCGGAAGCTCCTCCAATATGTATTGGAATCTTTGGGCCGATTAGGATGGCGGGCGGACTTTCGTCCTCTCACCACCTTGTCGCAGACAGGACCGCCCATCAGGCTGTCAGTGGTCCCGCAGTAGGCATTAGGATGCGACCGCCACCACGGCAGTTGCAATGTAAAAAAGCAACACCATACATATCCCCGCTGTTATACCTGGCACCCTTGGCGTGGGTCTCCCTTCCATTTTTTGGGGGTTGCCTCCTGCGTTTTTGCTATGTGTTCTGCTGGTCTAGACGCTTTGGGAACCGTGCCACTGCTATTCAGTGCCACAGTGCAAGTGCTCCCTATTGTAATGTATTGTATTGGATTAGTGACTCCATGAATGGTTCATTTGAGTTACTTGTTAGACCCCAGTACAGTGCACCATGTGTGTCCAGGGCCTGTAAATCAAATACTGCTGGTGGGCTTGCATCACTGGTCGTCCCACCCACAGAAGCAGCTTGTAAAATGTGACTCAGGCATGCCATTGCAGAGCCTGTGTACAGCCTCAGGCTGCCATGTTGACTTGACAAGTGCACACACTTGCCTGTCCCTAAACCTTCCCTTTTCTACATATTAGTCACCCCTAAAGTAGGCCCAAGGGCAGGGTGCATTGTAAAAGGTAGGACATGCCCTGATGTGTGTAGCCTGTCCTGATAGTGAATTACAGCCATTTTCGTTTTTCACTATTGCAAGGCTACTGTTTCCCATAGGGCGGAATGGGCAGTTTGATTATAATATCTTATAATCCTAACTGACTCAGGGAACTAGGTAGAAATTCGAGTTTAGCATACCTGAACTCAGAATGATCGAATACATATGTTAGTGAAGTTGGTTTTAACATTCTGTGTTTAAAAATACCACTTTAAGAAAATAGGGATTTTCTTGCCTAACTATCCAAGCCTGCCTCTGCTAGGTTGTGTATTCCTTGTCTGGTTTTTGAGTGAGAGGGGCTGGGGGGGCTCCAGGAAACAGGGTGAGTCTGTACAGGGCTGAATAGACTATCTGCATGTAGAGTGGTGGGAGGGGCACACCTGAGACCAGAATAGGGCTGTGCCTGCCTTCCACAATGCTGGCTCCACCTCCTGTGGTGCGTCTTACGACCATGGCCCACCCTGACAAAGGAAGAGAAGGAGTCCTGTAAGCAAAGTGCTCCAGGACTGATCAGAACCGGTTTGGATTAGGTACAGAAACTCTCTGCCTTCAGAGACAAAAGATTTTGGTGTATAAAAGAGGGGACCCAGAACCCAGAGCTTTAGATAACTTTTGGGAATCAAGACAAACCTTTGCCAAGGAGAAGAACCAAGGAAGCTGCAAGAAGGAGACTGCCCCAGTACTGTACTGGTGGGGTTGGCCTGTAGTGGTTTCTTTATTTGCCAAGGAAATGAGAAAGGGAACTATGTGTGTACTTTTGCAATTTTTGAAGAAGAATCTTAAAGGGCTTGAACTGAGCTTGCCACCTGCCTGAAGTCTCAGGGATACAAGACTTCACCCCCAGCTCCCCTGAATTCCCTTGCTATGGAATTCTGCCTGCAGAGAGGTGCCTACTGTTGTTTGGGCCCTCTGAGAAGACTGTGAGTCGCTGGGAGCTAGAAGCGCGACGCAAAGAGGAGAAGTGGGTCACCGCCGCAGCAGTTGCAGTGGCATCACGAAGAAGCATGTCGCCTCTGCAGCTGTTTGCTGCTGCATCAACGATGAAGCGCGCTGCATCACCAGAGAAGCGTGTCGCCACCGCAGAGGTCGCCGTCGCATCACTGGGGAAGCGTGCCGCAGGGCCTGTCGTGGCTCAGAAGTTACTGAGTTTCCCGTGCATCACTTCCAACATTGTTGCATCGCATCAAGACGCCATTTTCTCGCATCGCACTGGATCGTCGCATCGCATCCAGGCACCATCTTGTCACATCTCACCGGATCACAATAAAAAAAACGACGCATCACCCCCTCTCTGGTAAGGAACCGACGCATCACCTCCCCTGTGCTACAGTAAGGAACCTATGCATCACCTCCCCCGAAGCAAGGAACTGATGCATCACCTTCCCTGCGACCCTTTTTTTTGTATTGCGTGACGCATCCAAGGTACTTTGATAGTAAAGTGACGCATTTACCATCTGCATTGAATTGAACTATTTCTACCATTTTAAAGCCTATTTTTGATTACAGTATTGTGGTCTAGTGTTAAGTCTATATAAAAATACTTATTTTTATAATACAATCTGTGTGGTGTCCATCTGTAGTGTTGTCACTGTATTACTGTATGTGTTCACAAATGCTTTACACACTGCCTCTGAGATAAGCCTGTCTGCTCATGCCAAGCTACCAATGGGGTGAGCAGGGGTTATTTTAGAAGTGTAACCGCTTACCCTGACTAGAAGCAAGGATCCCTATTTGGTCAAAGGTACCTACCACTGCCAACTAGAGACCCCCATTCATAACACCTGCACTACGTGGCAGACACCATGCAGTGCCTGCCACATGGTGCAGGGATATGTGTTCCACCCGGTTTCCAAAGCTTACGGCCTGGGTGATAGGGAGTCATGCTCAGGGCCCCCAAAGTCCCTTTCTGCCTGCCTGTTCATGGCACGTTAACCACCATGAACAGGCGGGCGAAAAAGGATTCGTAATCCCTACGGCAGTGCCTGGTAGGCACCGCCACCACTGTAGGGAATGTGAGGCTTCCCACTGCACCAGCGGTCTCAAAGAGCCTGTCAGTTGTGTGGCAGTCTGGCTTTCCGACCGCCATCCTTCTGCTCGTCTTTATAATATGGAGGGCAGAAAACATACACACGATGGCGGTGAGACCGTCACTGACAGGGTGTTGGTGGCGGTCTCACCATCATTGTAATCTGTCCCTATATTATCCAGATGTTTTACGACTCTTCCCAGCAGAGTTACAGAACCATAAGGAATGGTTGGAATTAGTTTTGCTCGAATGCTGTGTAAAACAGGTGTCATGGACGGGCCCTTGAGTTGGTTCGACAAGGTGCAGAATACATGATGCAGGGCAGAAGCTGTGTTTTCGACATATTGTTTGTGGGGTAAAAAGAGCCTCGGTTGTCAATCAGTACTCATGGATATTTGTATTCTGATTCTCTCTCAACTTGGTCAAAATTCAGAAACCAGGTGCCATTGTTTTTTTTATTTTTTATTTCCCATGATCAATGTTTTAGGTGTCTTAAGATTCACTTCAAGATGATTAGAGTATAATTGTGTAGAGCGTTCAACAGATGCTGGAGGCCAAGTCGTGTGTGACTCAATAATAGCACATCTTCTGCATTGAAGGACTGCTAATAGCATGGGCCCAGATTCTTGGGGGATGAACAGAAACTGTATTTGATGATGTTGATAGGTTTGCCAACTACAATATTAAGCAACGCGTTGATAGAACGTATACTTGCTTTAGTCCGACGGTGGTCCGAATCTTTCACAATACTGTGCATCCATTCCCAAACTTTACTCTTAGCCATGTGTTGGTGTATAACAGGACAATGCCTCTTAACAAGGGCAAGAGTATCAATAGTGTTAATAACTTTTTTTTATAGTTTTTTGTAAATTGGAATGGAGTGTGACAGTAGGTTAGAGAAGGTGCCCATACATTAATCCCATTTCGTTCATTGGAACTATTTTATTTTTAGTTGCCAATGCCTTGAGGTCTTTGAGAGAAGACATTCAACATTTTTGGCTTAGATAACAAGCAAGGAGATCTGTCGATTGTTTGCTGGGTATGCATTGTCACCATCTTGGAAAATAGGGGGGATTACTGCTCCATGTTATGAATCTGGAACCCGTGCATTTATTAATCAGGCCCCCCAGGATATTGTGGCATGAATTAGAATATTTTGTGACACAAATATGGTAATATTGCGGCACAAATATGGGAATTTTCCAGCATTTTTTCAGCACTTTATTCTACTATTCTTTCAGCACCAAACAGAGAAATCTTATTTTTATGAGGTATTTTACAACATGAAAGTTTACACAGACGTGCTGGAGTCTCTTGAGCTTTTGCTGTTGGATGTTTCGTGTTCCCTCAGGTTCAAATGGATGACTAGACGGGGCCGTGATTACTTGCTATTTGAAGGTTCCGGCCAGTGGAGATAACATGGAATACTTGCACAGCGCGCGCTACTTAGCGCTCGACCTTGCAGATATCGATTGGGGTTTCCATATATTTGTGTTTTTGTGCACTAATCCACATTATTATTGAATGCTCCTTTGAGTGCTCGTTTTGAAGGCTATCCTGGCTCAATGTGTCCACTTGGATCGCGTGGTTGGGGCTATCCCCCAGTGCCTTTGTTCAGTGGAAGAAAGTGAAAGAGTGTGTGGTGTATTCTGATCTTTCATATTTGGGTTTAGTTTGGACCCTGCTCCAAGCCTGAAGGTGGTCATAGTGTTTTTATTAGCTTTGACTTTATCAATTGTTGCCATATAATTTGGCCACCGCTTCCTTGTGGTGAAAACCATTAATCCTCTTTGTTTGGCTGACCTCAGCCTAAGGTATAGGAAAGGTGCTGCGTGCTTATTTGAATTTATAGACATTTACCAGTTTAGTGTCTGTGGATCGAACCTTTAAACGTCTGGCTTTTCGGGTTCCTAAATTCCCAGGATCTGAAAATTGAAGCTCTAGCAGCAATTTTACAGCAATATACAGCAGTTTACATGTTTTTTTTCCATTTTGACGAAGACAGCCTGATACATGTATAAGACTACGGCGGCTGTGGAGGGGCAGGGAGGTGCTGGGGGTGTAGCAAGGAAGCACCATTTCGCACAAGCTGCATAGACTCCTAAGGCGCTGGTTCAGCGCTGCACCCACCGGCAGTGGTGCTCACTATTCCCTTCCTGCCCCCTCCTGGCCTGTCTTACTTTGAACTCATTTCTGGTTGGGTCATGCAGGTTCATGATGAGAGTTGGGTGCAGAATCTGGCTGGGTTGCCGCTTTGAACTGGGCTTAAATCATATCTGCTGGAGCAAGGAGAAGTGAAGTTACTACCACACATGGGCATGAGGAGGCTGGCCAAGACGGTCAGCTCAAAGGGTTGGCCTGTTGACGACTTGTTGATGGCTTCCTGGTCCAGTCTCGAGAAGAGATGAAGGGTTGTGATGATAGTAATGAGGTGATGCCCTAGACCGATCCGGCCTGCTCACAAACCCTACAGGCCACAACGACTGCAGTGGTGACCACCATGCTGCTCATCTCGCCTTACCTCCGTTCCTGTGACAATCTCCGGCTTGGAAATGGAACATCACAAGTAGTGTGAAGTCACCTCTCTTCTAGCTCTCACAAATTTCAACAGTTGAAACCAGAAAAAATTTGTGAAGGGATATATCTCAATCTTCTGACAAAATATGTTTTATTAATATGTTATCACTCATTCTGGAGCTCGGAATGGGGAGTTAATTCCATGTCCATACTAGTATGCACCATGTGATGCATACAAAAGTGGCAAAGCTTGTGAACTTAAAAGCCAACTCTCATCTTTTCGTAGTGACTGCTTACCACCTCGTGCTGTGCAGACACCTGTTCTTGGATGACAAGCTGCTTGGCACGTCGTGAGGCCCTCTCTCCGGCCCTTTGTCACCTGTTCCAGGGATTCATGGATGGACTCTCCGATATATAAGCTCCTATCAAGATTCATATCAGATCAAAAAGTAAATGGACACAGCAAATTTAAAAAGAGAGGTGGGTTTATCCCTTGCTATACACCTCCCTTCAGTCCCCTACAATATTTGCAGAACTTTATGTTAATCTACATAGGATGGATTTTTCAAATTGTCTTGGCCGCATACTAGGCACATGATCGTCAATTCATCAAAATGCCAGGGGTAGTGGAAGTGACATCACATGTCATTTAACCTTTACTTTCACTCACACACACATTCTTACACATGCATACGCATACACACACTCGCTCTCACATAAACACACTCTCATCTGCAAGCATGCACACACAATTACTTGAAAAGTATTTGTTTTACTTACCTCTCCTGCCAGGGAAGGTAATATTCCAGTTAATTGTAATCACGACTTTTTTACATTAAAAGTGAATAATAAAATATTATTAATAAAGAAGTGATGTTATTTACTATTAGTGTAATAAAAAATGTACAGAAAACAAGGAAAGTGGGGCTCCAACCGATGTGCATAAGGACGAGCTGCCCCTGTGTTCCTGGCACAGATGGTGGTGCCACCTCTTAGGCCAGGGGTCTCAAAGGCAGTGACAGAGGTCACCAGGGGCGAGCCAAGGGTCGCAGCAGCCACCCCTAAATGACGTCATGACTAGCAGGGCTACTTGGTGGCAGAGTCAGACTGGTCAAATGATCAAATAAGTCATGTTTCTTCACCAAAATCATTCTGCCAGTGGTGCATAGACTCACTCTAGTATGTATAGATGCCTTTCATACTGGCACGTAGCAGCCCCCTAAACCCCTTTGCCGCGGCCGCGATTTCGCGGCAGTGAGGCACTTCTGCAAAATGGGCGGGGCCACATCGGCCGTTGGTCGACGGCAGCTGCCGTCGGGGTCTGTGTGAAGAGGCGCAGTGTGCTGAGCTCTGCCCAGAAAGGCGCACACTCTCAGGGACCAGTAGGATAAAGCAGATTCAAATTGTTGAAATGCACATTATGTGCCAGTGGAACTCTCAACAAGCATTAGAAATGCAATAGGTCTCGCAGCATTAGAGTTAGTGCTTTTAGAATTGTTTATGGGTTTTTTTGTAAATCTTTAGCATGAGGTTGAGGGTGAGTGAGGGTGAGGGGTTGAGGGTGAGTGAGGGTGAGGCTGAGGGGTTGAGGATGAGGGTGAGTGAGGGTGAGTGAGGGGTTGAGGGTGAGTGAGGGTGCGGGGTTGAGGGTGGGTGAGGGGTTGAGGGTGAGTGAGGGTGAGTGAGAGTGAGAGTGAGGGTGAGGGTGAGGGTGAGGGTGAGGGTGAGGGTGAGTGAGAGTGAGGGTGAGTGAGGGTGAGGGTGAGTGAGGGTGAGTGAGGGTGAGGGTGAGTGAGGGTGAGTGAGGGTGAGTGAGGGTGAGTGAGAGTGAGGGTGAGGGTGAGGGTGAGAGTGAGAGTGAGGGTGAGAGTGAGAGTGAGGGAGAGTGAGGGAGAGTGAGGGTGAGAGTGAGGGTGAGTGAGGGTGAGTGAGGGTGAGTGAGGGTGAGTGAGGGTGAGTGAGGGTGAGTGAGGGTGAGTGAGGGTGAGTGAGGGTGAGTGAGGGTGAGGGTGAGTGAGGGTGAGTGAGGGTGAGTGAGGGTGAGTGAGGGTGAGTGAGGGTGAGTGAGGGTGAGTGAGGGTGAGTGAGGGTGAGTGAGGGTGAGTGAGGGTGAGTGAGTAGGCCTAGGAGGGAGAAAAAGATGAGCTGGATGAAACAGAAATAGGGCAGAAAGGCCAAAAGCGGCAAATAACATGAAGGGTTTGTAAGTCACAAGACAGAGCCTATGACTAATGTGACAATATATTTTCTTTCGACCTTTTTAGCAGATCCTATTCTATATAGAATGAACTGAGCAGTAATATGGTTCACATGCTGATCAAGGCTCTTGATCCTATGAGGATCACTCTCCCTATCCGAGCTGGTGATAAGAGTTAAAAATGAAAAATCAGTATTCAATAATATAAAACCTAACTCTACTATAGCAAAAAGCTCTATCAGTGCACTATGCGCATTACGAGTGAAATGGTACGAGAGTCATGGGCGCAAAGCCAGGCTGGTAATTTGTACCCAACTAGTCCACCCCATGTTAGTGACAAAATCTTGTCTTAAACATCTACGCTCTAAGAGGGGAAATTTAAATAACTGCATTTCTATAGCAGCCTTACCGATCGTAATAAATCGTCCTGCAGTCATCCACAGAGCCTTCGTCCTCTCTGGAGTCCGCCACCGATTCACCCAGAAAGGATTGTAGGGTAACTGACTATATTTATAGTCAGCCTAATAAGGGAAAATTAGATGCACCTGAAATTGACGAGCGAAATGCTGAAACATGCCACCCGGCTTTAGCATTATCATTGTATGAAGGTACGGCGGCCATCTTTAAGTGTATAAGAAAACACTATTTTTGATGATTATAAGCTCATATAAGTAGTGAGAAAAGTTTCTTAAATATCCTCGGGCATGTAAAATGAAAGGAATGTGACAACCCCTAATAACATGTGAACAAATACATATGCCATGATTTAAGTTCTAAAAACGAAAATGAGCAATTAATATGATGGCTCGCATAAGAGCCTGATCAGTGAAAATCCTATTTGGTGTCCCAGTTGTTCTCCACTGTAGAGCGGCTACCTATTACTATAAAATTGAGGTCAGGTACTTAGTTTTCAGTCCCCAATGCATCGTTCTGTGGTGGGTAAATAGAGACAAGAATTCGCCTTACGAAGCCTGAAGTACAGGGTTAGAAAGCGCCACCTGCATAATACATCGTAAATGAGCCTAAAGGGTAAAAATCCTATTCGGTGTCCCAGTAATTGTACAGAGTGGGGCCGCGATTATCCAATACTGTAAGAATCCCCGTTACAACGTACTGTGGTAGATAAGTGGAGAAGGAACAGCCTTACGGAGCCTGAGGTACAGGGTTCGAACCCGCCTCCTGCACCTTCCGTGTAAAAACAAATAATTTTATAAATGCGCTCAGAACACTTAATGTGTAAGGCATTAATATTGAAAAGATCGACGAGAACGTTTTTTTAACCAGAAATAATTGGGTTTATGTAAGAATATAAATATTCCCATACCCAATGGTCCCCAAAGCGACACAAACAAGTAGGGGGAGAGAGATAATCCAAGGAAAAGAGTATATACTAGATGAGGAAAAGGAATGAGAGACAGACAAGATGAAGGGGACATAGTGTGAAAATACATTTCAAATGAAAATGAACACTCAATATTCACGGAGGGCTGAAATATAATGGAAATATTATACAGTGTTTCTTTAGCAAAGAGGTTAAAGGTCCATTATATACAGTCAGTCAAGCCTTTCACCGTAACACGGCGGGCAGGGGAGGGGGCGGGCAGGGGAGGGGGCGGAGAGGGGAGAGGTGCGACACGGCACGAAGACGGAAGGAAGAGAGGGGAGGGGGAGGAGAAATGCGACACGGCGGGAGGGGGCGGAGGGGTAAACAAAGACGGACGTGCACGCGCACGCGCTTTTAAGGTCAATGCGCATGCGCATAAGCTCAATGCGCATGCGCATTGACCTTAAAAGTCACGGGCACTGCAAGGAATCGCCACGATTCCTTGCAGTGTGGATAAAGAGTAGATAACTCGCAATAGTCTCGCTTGCTCGATGCGCATGCGCATCGACAGGCGAGACCTAAAAAGTGGTAGCATTGGTGACAGGCGGGGTACAACTGAAGGCTATCAAGGGCCTGTATGTGCCTCCGCACAGCAAGTGGCATACATGTGAACGAGCCTGGTGGCCTTTTCTCTCAACGTGTTAAATCAGCGCGTTTGCACTCAGATTACCACCGTGCTCATTGTAGTAACGGGACAGAGACTAAGTAGGTTCCAAAATGAAGATTTATTCAAGGTTGAAAACAGCTTAACAACCACTCAGAGGAGTCAGTATCCAGTGCAGTGCGACCGTCTAACAAGCCACCAACTCCCAATGCCCAGAACCATATCCCCCGTACATTCTACCACGACCCGCAACCATTCTAAATACGACATAAATAAGAATACTACACCCATACCCGTTGATGAATGAGTTTTGAGGCTCCTACGGTTGAAGACTTTATAAATCAGTGCAGTATTTCTGAATCCTGCAGTGTCTCAAAGCGTTCTAACCGGAAGTAAGTTGACCTATCCTTGTTGGGACAACAACGTTTAATACCTCTGTAACACACAATAAAGATGTACAATCGCCTCCTTTCCCACTTCACTGTAGTGGGATCCTGGAATATTTTCTGCCCATAAGTATTACATATCCATCGTGGACCGGGTGATAGTTAAAATTTCCAGAGATGTAGCCGTGGCTGAGAGGGCCTGCACGTTCAGGATTCGACAATTGCATGGGTTGGAGGGCCCAGTCTGCACTGCCAGGGGATGCCCGGGTCAACATCGCAAAATATGGGAAGACTGGGTCCAGTACAGAGGTATCACGCATCAGCGTCCTAGGTACCCAGATGCCGCAATCCGGACCTTTTTTGTCCCAACGTGATGTATAATGATGCTGTGTTCACAGGGGTGGGGCGGTGGGCGCGGCTCACATCTTGTAATAATATCAGTTTTCCCAATTCAATGGGCAAAGGATGTTACCTGTCTCCATCTTTTGTGTCATTACAGAATCGAATAAAAAGTGTTATAATTAATGTTATCATTTCCGTGATCCCTTTGTCAAGGCGCCATATTGTTTAAACAACGAAACCGTGTCTACAGTTTAACAAACCGAAATGTGGTATTATTCTCATTCATGCCGAATTATCACAACACCGTGGGCTGAAATAATGTGAAAAAGGCAGCAACGCTCTGCTCTATAAATAGGATATATGAGCAATAAATGTGCACACTCGTCTGTGCTCTATAAATAGATGGATATCATCAGCAATAAATATGTACTCTGGCAAGCGCTGCGAGTATAAACAGTGCTCATTCGGCCTCAGTGTACAATGCAGTGTGTTTACCGACCCCATGGCTCACTGCCAGGCGCTGGGGCAGAAGGGACTCTCCCGGCCGCACATACATTGCTTGCTCTACTGCAGTATGCCAAACCGACCAATGATACAGATTGCACACAGCGGGGGTCGGTGGTGGCTCCTTATAGAGAGTGTTGTGGAGGCAATAGAGAACACGGCCAAACGACATGCTAGTGTAAGACTAAGGCCCTCATTGCGAATGCATCTGTGATATTGCACTCGGTAAACACTGCATAGGATGTATACAGAGCGATAATTAATGTTTATTAAGGGTTTTGCTTCTGAAATGGGGCATAACGTGGATTATGGTGCTTGCCATATCCAATCCACTTGTCCTGGTGTTTCCCTAAAATATATCGGCTAGTCTCACTGCTGGAATGTATCTACGGGGTGACGCAGGTTTAATCACATCCAGTATGTGGCCACTGCGCTAAAAAACCCCAAACTGAATATATACTTTGTTGCAGTGCTGTTGCTTGCTGGCCCCACGCTGCTCTCCTTACCTTCCTGCACATTAAGCCACCACAGGAGCCGCACACCGCCATTTGCCGCTCTTGGACTTCAACTCCCAGGGGGCCCAGGAAAATCGCGGCATGAGCAGCGCACCGCCTTTGCGCCTCCCGCATAAAAACATCGGCAGGGCTCCCGCGGCGCGGGATGCGCGCGGGCCGCTCCCGGGACAAGGGCGGGCACGTCTGAGCCCGTCCAAGACTGCCTGAGGCAGGGCTGGGCCACCCCCCCTAGGTTGATGACTAAAGGTACTCCTAATGTTGTTTGTGTAGAAAGAAATATACCCAAATTGAGTTGGGGGTACAAATTGGGAATACTGTAAAGTAAAGCCAAAGTCCCTAATTCTACTAAACTTTAACCATTCCCCCAAAACCAGTAGTAAGACGCTTCAAGATCCATTGTGGGCTTGGGAGGTTTTAGAAAACTAAACAACTATGGGCAAACATACTCCTCCGCCTTCTAGGCCAACAACTAGGCAGAAAGCTGCTTTACCTACGCTTATTGTTAAACCAACTGCTTTTGATAAAATGTTGCAGCAGGCAATAGGAGCCGTCTCCTGTGAAATCGAACGCACTGGGGGACGCCTCTCATTGACTCAGGCGATATCAAGTATCTCCCCAACCAAGGATTTAGAGCTATCCCACTCTCCCCAAACACTGGTGGCACCTATTATGCCAGAATGACCTTGTGCCCAAGAATTTTCAGCCGGGGTAGCCAACAATAGGCCCGGGACGGGTAGGAGAGCAAAAAAGAGAGGAGGGCCTTGGTAGCCAATTGCCCATAAAAGAGGGAAGTGGGCAGAAAATACTCCTGTGGTGTTTGGAGTCGACTCGGTGGGAGTTCAAGCGGCCAATGAAAGTAGCCCTAAACCCCTGGTGCCCCCAGTATGGGTAACACAACTGGCTACAGAGCTTAAGGTCCACTTTGAGCACCTTATAAAATCCAAATTCAAAGTGGCAATGAGACGCATCGAGAAGCTAGCTTCAACAATGGTCTCGTGGGGGTCTAAAATTTATGCTATCTCCCAAACAATTGAACACATTAAACAACCATATTGTAGTATTGCTTTCTCACAAAACCTGGAAGCTCTACCTACAATCTCACTATTACCTCCCCCCGGGAACAGGAAAAACCTGTCAATAAACAAGTTTGTACAGGGACAGCTTCTCCCGTCCAACAAAATCAGGCCTTAGTTAGTTCCCAAAATGGGCCGTCTTATCCCATAGACCATGCACAAGAATGTAGGCCTTGGCAAATACCTCAGATTTGCCATTAGATCAACAGTCACAAAGAAACACGACTACAGACATTCGGAATACATTGCACCCCAGGACGAGGGAAAAGAGCTCAACACTCCCTCGTATAGATCTGCCCCCAGCATTCACACCCTATGTGGTCATATTAGTAACCCTGGGCGAAGCACTACGCTACGCTCGCGGAGTTTGCGAAGTTTGCGCAACTTCCCACTACGCGAGCTGCACGTAGCACAGTGCGAACACGCGTAGTGCAGCGTAGCGTAGTGCAGCGCTCATTTTTTGCTTGTTCGCGGTCCTGAACGTCACGTTCGCGACCGCGAGCAAGCAAAATGACATCCCGGCGAGATTCTCTACGCGGGGAGGTAAGGTTTCTCATTGTGAGTGGTTGCGCATGCTCGTGACCGCTCTCAATGAGAAATTACCAGTTCGCGTTGAGAAAGCTGCAGCTCGAGTAATAATCTACTCGAGCAGCAGAAAACTACAGCTCGCACTGTGCAAGATGCCGTTTTCAATGATTGCACAGTGCCGGATGCTTGTCTGCACTGTGCAATCATTGAAAACACAACTTGCACAGTGCGAACATGCTACTATGCAGCTCGCGTAGTGCTACGTGAAGTTCGCGTAGTGCGAAGTGCACTTCGCGTAGCGCTACTTTGCGAACTACACCCACCCTTACATATTAGCTGATGTGCCAGAGCTGGAAAATGGTTGAGGGGAGACATACCCAGAACTGAAAAACAAAGTTACACACTGGTTAAACAAATATAGACCACTTCCCCTCCTAACCCACAGGGACATTTTATTTGTACGTAGGGTTGGTTGGCTGGGGCAGACCCATAAGGGAATCCCGGGGGATTGTGTTTGGATCAACTTTAGGGATAAGAGAGCGGTCCAACATATCCTGGGATGGGGATTCTCTGAGGAGATGGGAGCCATCCAAACACTATACTTGGACTACTTCTACCCCCCAATTCAGCGGGTTGATGAAATAGGAAGAGTCTACAGAAAATGCGAATTGAAAGCCCAGAGTGCTATTATCCATAATATGGGACAGGGACGTGAGGATACTATGTCGTTCAACATTCCAGTGAGCAATAGATTTAGCTCCCTGGACTTGATTGATTGACTAAATTCTATACCTAAAAGCCCAACACCCCTTACTGATCAGACAATGAAGTCTTACAACTGTGGAAAAACTAAGAGCAGGGTTGAGGTAGTTGGAAAAAGCCACGACCTTCAAACAACTTGCATTAACCTCGGTTGCCCCACTGAGACGAGCATGTATTTTGATAACACCCGATTAATTTAGGAACCATTGAGAAGGCCAACATCCCGCACCAGTTAATATCTAGGGAAGGGAGACAACAACTACATGAAACCCCGACCCCAGAGGTGCCCCAGTATACGAAGACCTTATCATGGAATATTGCAGGGCTTAGTGCAAAAAGAGACCTCCCTGACTGGAGTGAGTTCATCGATAGTCATCAACTATGCCTCTTTCAGGAAACATGGTCTAGGGTAGACTTGCACAGAGTGGGATATGTTACATATAGTATTCCAGCAGTCCAGGGGATTGTGCACATGGGTTGGTATACACTTGGGATGTAGTATTAAAATGGTAGATACTCCCTCTCCTGATATCCTGTGTATCCTTCTTTCCTTTTTAAACCCCCTGAAGATAGTAATTATCAATATTTACTCTCGCCCAGTGAGGCTGGGGAAAACCTCCTCGACAATAGATTGTATTGATACTTTTCTGCACACGTTACCAGAACACGCATATGTAATTATTGGAAGTGATTTCAATTGCCACTATAAACCCTTAAATGGCATTGATAATTCTATTACGAGTGACGAAGATTCGGTACGGTCTATTCCCGACTGTAACAGCTATCCAGTAAGGGGATGGACCCCTCTAGTCTTACAGATGGATTCATTAACATACAGTCACTCTCTCAGGGCATGTAATGGCCGTTTTCCCGCCGATAGTCCGGGAAAATGTACTTTTAATAAGATAGGGCAGGCCTCTACAATTGACTAAATCTTGGTCGATGTAGATCTGTGGCACAAAACTATTGACTTTTTGGTCAAGCCTAGTTCTGGAAGTGACCACAATCCATTGGTACTTGAAATAGCCTTCCCCCAGTACAAGGCTCCACAGAGCACATCCCCTTGAGCAGTTTCAAACTTAATCACTTCTGAAGGGGGTAGAAGAATGTTGTGGGGAACTTTTGTACAATCACCGCAGAAAGTGGCCGCCCTTTATAATCAAGTCATTCCTTTTTTAGAAACAGCTTTTCGAGCACCTGATACTAGTCAAGCTACTCTCTAAATCTCCAATGGGAATGCAGCGGGTTTTGGAAGAGTTCTGCTCATTCTGCAGAAAGCGGGATTTGGAGATAAACCTCTAAAAGACAAAATATTTGGTCTTCCATTCAAGTACTACTAATTGCTCACATCCCCAAATGGAAGGTATGGCCCTAGAGAGGTTGTCCATTTTTGATTATTGAGGCCTGACACGTAATGATAAGATGGACTGGGGGAGCCAGATAAAGAAAGCTAACTTAAAACTCACCCAGTCCATAGGTGGAATTTTTAAAGTTTATAAAAGGTGCACCCAGAAAATGGTAGGCCCACCAGCAGAAATATATAAAGTACAGGCAAGGGGAGCTACGCTATATGGAGCGGAGCTCTGGGGACACTGCCCAACTAACATCCTATCTTTAACCGAGAATTTTTTTTCTCAGGCAGTTGTTGGTACACCCGAAAAGTACTCCATTGACACCACTGCGGATGGACTTGGGTATTGGCCCCTTGCTGACTTAATTGCCTCTCGCTCACTTCTATTTTGGTGCCGTATTTGGAGCATGCCAGAGCTGGTGAATTATAGGGAGGAATTGAGGCATGTTATGACTATATTGGGTGCAGGGAATATACCGTGGCTGTCTCATATTAGGAACACTTGCCAAGTATGGAAAGGACGAATATGTAGTTGACGCCTGAAGAGGCCAGCCCCTCAATTAAAAAAAATCCCTATTCTCTGCTTATAAGGAATACAAATTTATCCAACTATCGCAGTTTGCTAGCTCATGCAGTTTGACCTCCAGGTTTCTGGAAGCCAAGCAGCAGTACAAATTCGAGTTGGCTCTGGATAATATCCAGCCCCTTATTGCAAGGAAACTGTGCTTTCAATTTAGGCACGGGGTGCTCCCACTTAGAGCATTCACCAATAAATGGAAGGGAGCCACTAAATTAGAATGCCCTGGGGGTACTGCGACCGAAGAAACAGAACTTCATGTTCTCCTCTTCTGTCCTGCTTATAGCAGGCCTAGGTCTAAATGGATTCGTCAGCTTTGTAGAAATGTAGGAATCAGATACCACTCTGAGGCCTTTAGGATATTAAAATACGAAACAGATCCACTATATGTGTTTGCTACCTCTAGGTTTCTACTTATGATGTGGTGTATATGCAGGAGCATTATAAAGGAATATTAGTCTGCTGGTAATTAAATTCTACTTAATCACTGATTTCGATGCCAAGTTTCTGCTGTACGTTGCCCCCTTACTCTACCATTTGTCATGCTAATTTTGCACATTCTCCCAATGAAGGACTACAGTAGAATTTAAATGTTTTAATAATATTTTGATTGTTTTTATCTAGTATTTATTGAACCTTGTTTTAATGTTCCAAAACTACCAGCTAATGAATTCTATTTAACCCTGTAATGCATTAGGTTGAAGAGCTTGAGTATAATGTATAAAATTGCACTTTAGTCTTTTTTTAAATCATGTATAATTGCCTACTATACGGTGCTCTAAATGTAATGTTAGATTCTTATGTACTGTTTTGGCTACATAGCCGAAAGAACGTTTTTTTTTACTTTACTTGACTTGAATATTAAGCGTTGTGCGGAAACTGATGTTACCATGCAAATCTGAAGTTATCGGACCACTCAAACAGAATCATAGTCAATGTGATAGTTTTAGGGCCAGATCACAAAATATTTTCAACTGATGTTATTACATGTCCTTGGTGTTAAGTAAGAGGGTGCTTGGTTGTAACACCTTTTAACTATTATGAAAGCAGATTTTTGCAGGTAGTAATGTGTGCCAATGCTTTTTCATGGTTGTTGTGCTACATTTTGTTTTGCTAGTAATGTTTTGCGTTATGTTTATACTGTTATGTTTTCATGTTGCATTATTGCATTGTTTTTTTATTGTATTATGGTGTTGCATTCTAGGTTGACTGTTGTTGGTATGCTGTAACCTGTTATGTTTTTGTTGTGCTGTTTTTTTGGGTTTGTGTTATATATTTTTGTTTGATCTGATTTTTGTCATTTAATTTTTTCTATTACAGAGAAATTTAATATATCAGTATTTTCCGTCAGGTACATGGAACACTTATCAATGGTAATCTCATAGGGTGAGAGTAATGTCGTATGCCGATGACACCCAATTGGTGTTTTCATGTGAAGATTACTCAGAAGCTACATTCACTAAGTTCAGACAATGCCTGTGTAGTATCTCTTCCTGGATGTCACTTAAGACCCTGAAGCTCAACTCGGATAAAACGGAGGTTCTCTTTTTTAATCAAACCTGCCCTCCCCCCCATTACTGTGGCAGCTTCCTGAATTGAATCTCCCTCCTAAGCCTGTGGACTCAGCATGGAACCTCCGCTTTCGGTTTGAGAGCGATTTGTCCTGTAAATCTCAAACTAGCCAGGTATCCTCTTCCTGTTTTGGTAAGCCTCATATGCTTCGTAAATTTCTGCATCTCTTCCCCCTAGAGTCACGCAAAACCATTGTACAAGCCTTGATCACCTCCAATCTTGACTATGTTAATAGTCTCTACCTTGGAGCACCTGCCTTCCTGACCAGGCACCTGCAGATCGTCCAAAACGCGGCGGCCAGGCTAATATTTAAAATCCCTTTTCGCCACTCGATCACCCCTCATCTTAGGAAACTCCATTGGCTGCCAGTGGCCAAGCACATACTGACCTTCTGAGCTTTTCAAGGACAGGGCCCTGCAAACCTTCAAGCTCTTCGTAAACACTCCCAACACAGTCGAGACCTGAGATCCATTCACCTTCGGCTCCTGACAATCCCTCGCTTTCAACCTTCTAGAACGGGTCGGAGAGCCTTTGGAGTGGTTACTGCCAAAATATGGAATGGCTTGCCTCTCTCTCTTCCTACAATTGAATCTGAAGCCGTTTTTCGACGTGCCTTGAAGACCTGTCTTCTTGCCAGCCTCTAGACTTCTGCGGACCCTTCTGTTACTGTCTATTTCAGAGCCG
This sequence comes from Lissotriton vulgaris, assembly GCF_964263255.1. Lineage (NCBI taxonomy): Eukaryota > Metazoa > Chordata > Amphibia > Caudata > Salamandridae > Lissotriton > Lissotriton vulgaris. The sequence goes on from NC_141696.1 coordinate 1,209,942,776, forward strand.
GGACACCCTTGTTGGGGGTAGCTATTGCGCTATGTAAACTTTTAAATAAATAATAGAAGTCCATAGCAATTGTAAAGTACATTCCAGCAATTGGTATCATATCGTGAATTCACATTTCTTCGTATTTCTGTAAAATTCGCAATGTATTTTGCTCCTTTCGCATTATACCAGGGGATCTTTACATTTCCCCAGATGTAATTTTTTAGATATATGCATTATATTAACAACTTAAACTTTCTCAGGTTACAATAAAGCTCAAGGGCTCACCCCATTAACAATTATTGTGTGAACAAATATTATCATGTACTTTATACCTTCCTGGTCAGGACCACAACACTTTCAAGTGGACTGGTACCAGCTTCCCTGCGGGTATCCCAGTATGACAACGGATGACAACCCTCTCTAAATTTGTCCGGCCGCTGGATTGTTTTGTTGTGAGCATAATATATTTAATTTGGGCTCCAAGTTGAGCCGTAGTGTTGTGAAAATTGTGCACCAGCTATCAGAGAGCAGAAATTTCTGCAATCCCAATATATCCTCCCTCCTGAGGGACACACCCTTGGCCGACGCCCAGTTTAGCATAGAGGGAGCCTAGGCCATGAACATGGGGGGGATCCCCTGATTTCCAACATCTTGTAAGGGGTCTTTTTGCCACTGGAAAGCCCAGATCTATAAACCTACTCGTGGCCCTGTGTGTCTTACCCCTTGGAATCAGTCCCAAAAATAGAGAGACTAGTATGTACTGCCAGAGGAGCCCCCTCTCCCCCAGTGTCCGATAGTTGCCCCGCCTCCAACCACCAGGAAATCCATTGCAGTTGAGACGCTAAATAATAATGCTGTAAATTTGGCACTGCCAGCTTACCCTGCCCAGTCAGGAGATACAACTTTGTGAGTGCCACTCTGCAGCGAGATGTGTGCCAGATAAGCCCCTGTATCATGTGTTCTATTGGTTTAAAGAAGGAGGGTTGTAGATATAGCGGCATATTTGTGAAGTAATGACGAAGGAAGGGGAATACCACCATTTAAACAAGAGAGATCCTCCCAGCCATTGAAATAGCAAGTGGTTTCCAATATGTTGCCTGTGACGTCAAAGATGTGAGAGTTCTGATGAGGGTACCATCCAGGTATTGGACCATGGATTGCTGCCACATGACTAAGGTGTCACCAATAGCAAACCTTGAGTCAGGCGTATTAGGTTCAAACGGAAACAGACATGACTTATCCCAGTTAACCCGCAGCCTGGATAGATGGTCAAATTGATGAAGTAAGTCCGGTATAGAGTCAGGAATCCTGCTCATGTCCCTTATATATAAAAGGAGATCATCTGCGTACAGGGATATTGCATGAGTCGATTCACCTATACGGATACCCCATTGCATAGCAGATGCACGTATAGCTAATGCCAGAGGTTCCATGGCTAGAGCGAAGAGGAGAGGGGAGAAGGGGAAGCCCTGACGAGTACCCCTGAATACCGATATGAAACCCAACAGTAACTAACCAGTCCTCACTCTAACCACCGACCTTTGATACAACAGTTTAAGCAATGATATAAAATATGGCTCTAGGCCAAATTGAGGCAGCACATTAAATATGTAAGGCCATTTAACTGTATCAAATGCTTTCTTCAGATCCAGCACCATACAGCCAGATCTGGGCCAGGTCAATGATTTCAAACAGGCATCGCACGTTAAGAGACATAGACCGATCCGGGACAAAACCGTTCTGCTCCTTGTGTATTAACTGAGGTAGTACTTCCGCCAACCTCCTGGATAATATGTTAGCCAACACTTTATAATCTACAAGTAACAGAGCCAGTGGGTGATATGAGCCTAGTCTATTGGGATCTCTGTCTGGTTTCAAAAAGGGTTATCAAGGTGGCCTTACACGTGGTATTTAATAATTGAGACATCTGCAGTGCTTCCTCAAACACCCGCAGAAGATTAGGGGCCAATTGCTCTGCGTAAGTTTCATACATCGTAGTTGGAAAGCCATCTGGTCAAGGTACTTTCCTTGATGCCAGGGCTCTTATCGCGCCTTGAATCTCCTCAACAGATATGGGCGCATTTAATTCAGTGCGCTGATCAGGAGTGAACTGTGGGAAAGGGAGTATGTCTAGAAAAAAGGCCACATCCTCATCTGTTGCTACCATGGCGGATTGATACAGCGAGGTAAAGTGGGACACTAATTCATTATGTAGCTCATGTTGGGTGTAATGTAGTTCCCCTTCAGTGATATAAAGTGCAACGATAGGGCCACACGATTAATCTTTTTGTATCAGCCATGCAAGGATAGATCCCGATTTGTCCAACATCGCATGGGTCTTGGCAGAGTGAGCAGCATAGTTAATACAGCGCTGTCTCTCTAGTAGTGTGGTGTGTTGTTCCCTCAACGTAAATAAGTCTGGTGTGTAAGCGAGGTCCGGAACCGATTTTGTCTCCCGAGACAACAGTTCTCTTTCTAGATCACCAAGTTCTTGTTCCACATGCTTCGGCATACTGCCTTCCAGTCCCACACAATCGCCCCTGAGCATCACCTGAAAGGCGTCCCACTCTAGAAGTACTGACTCCACCATGCCAGTATTCACAGTGAAGTAACTCTCTACAGAAGTGCGAAGGGAGGCCTGTAAGGGTGGCTTCTCCAGCATGGAGGGCAGCAATCTCCAAAACAATTGACTAGGTCCCTGAGTGTCCCAAGCTATGTCAACATAATTGGGATTATGATCCGAGTAAGTCCTACCCAGATACTCCACTTGTTTCACGTACGGCTGCACATTCGCCGTGCATAGGAATCTATCAGGATGAACATGATGTTCATGTGGAACTGAGTAGAATGAATATACTTGTGTGGCAGGGTTGCGATGCCTCCATATATCTACTACTCTCCAGCTTTTTGCCCAGTTCCTTAATAATGAAGCCTGATTACCTGCTGCAATACCCCTGAGAGGCGGGATGTGCTACACCCAGTACATTATTAAAGTCTCATCCTATCAACCAGGATATGTGACACCATCTGGAAAATGCAGTGTTTAACTTATTACAAAAGGGATCTTGCTCAATGTTAGGGGCATGTATGTTCCCAATTATCAGACACCTCCCATCCAGCTTACCCTTTATGAATATATATATATATATCTTCCCTCTGCAGCTATCTTGTTTCCTTTATAAGTAGGGGAATCCCCGGGCGCATTCACACCAGCATCCCTTGCACAAATGCTGAGTAATCAGTTGCGATGACACGGCCGCTCCATCTACGCTTTCGCTCCGTGGATTCTAGGTGTGTCAAGGTGAGATTCTTGCTTTAAGGCTATCTGCATGTTTTGTCTCTTAATATATGAGTAGACCCCTTATTTATGGGAGGGTGTGCAACGGCCTCTCCTGTTCCTTGTAATAATGTGTTGTGACTGCATAGTCTATGTGTAAGTACCTATGGACTTTGAGAACATTGGTGTGCCTGACCAGTAACTGGAAATTTTGTGTCACATGGGGGTATCTGTGAATGAGCATAATAACACCTGACTAATATTCTTACACAACAACACACCAACATTGCAAACATGTAATACCAAAAAAGCAGATCCTGCAACAGTGTAGGACTGCCCAAAAGTAACAGCAATACCAGTTCAGTGAGCTAATCTTGGGGTCGTAGTTGAACAGGGGAACGTGACCTTCAGTGACCCGCCAGTATGACCATCCTGCCCAGTTACATAGTGAGTGCAGTTCCCTTTTTTCAATAGCTAGTTTGATCAGAAATCACATCTTTGACACCCGATACATCCCCTACATTGAGCATGATTCATTCCCCCACCTCACTCCCAACCCATTGCTCCACTTATCTGCCACCGTCCAGCTTTCTGGCACGAGATTCACCACGTGTGTTACAGGATAGTTCCTGCCATACCAGATATAGAGGTAACACTGAGCCCTCATATAACTCCCTCAGATGTCAGCGGGGTAACCTCCGGTAGGACCAGAGAGTTAGTTTCTGAGGGGCTAAGCATCGAAGAGTCTCCATCAAAGGATACATGAGGGGATAAAGGTTCTCTGTCTGAGTCTCTGTCAGCATTTGAAATCTTTCCAGGTTCTTGAAGTGCCTGCAGCTGTTCTTTGATTATCCGTTCCAAATTGGGGACCGCTGATAGCTGCAACGTCTGCGGTTTCTGCAGACGCCCTTGCCTCTTAGCTGTGATTGTATCAGACACTTGCTTGATGTCCCTTCCAGTGGGTCTAGGGCCTGAGAATCAACCAGTTGATTCCAGCCAGTTCCATGCATCTTATTATGCATCAAAAAAGTGGGTTTTGCCATCCGCCACAACTCTTAGCTATGCTGGAAAAAATAGAGAGTATTGGGTCCAGTTTTTGAAGATGTTGCTTTACTGCCAGAATGGAGCTCTGCTTTCGTTGTACTCTCAGTGTATAATCTGGGAAGAACATTATTTTGGCATTGTCCACTTGAATTTCTTGTAACTGTTTTCCCTCAAAATAGTATCTCTTTACCATAATGCAAAGTTTTAAAGAGGAAAGGCTGAGTGCTTGATCCTGGGGGGCCGGGGGTCTTCGAGCCAGGACCTGCTGTGCTCTTTCTATTGAGAAGAAGGGGGACAGTGTTTCATACAGTAATTTATCCCTCAGCAGCTTTTGGATGAATTCCACTGGCATTTGGCCTTCCTTTCCTTCTGGCAGGTCTATTAGGCAGACATTATTCCTTCTTGAGCGGCCTTCGGTGTCCTCTGCCCTTTGTTCAAGCTGTCTGATTTGTGCTTCACGGTCCTTAATTTGTTTCTCCATGAGATCTGAGGCTGGTTGCATTTTCACTATGGTACGTTCCACCGATATGACTGGATCTGTAAGTTTATTATGATCTGCTTGTAGGAGCGTGAGTTCAGTGGCAATACTGTCAATTTTAGATTCCAGAGATAATCTTGAACGGTCAATGGCCTGTAAAATGGAATCCAATTTATGTCTGGCGATGAATTCCGTGAACCCTGGGGAGGCCGTGAATCTTTCTCAGCTGCCAAAGAAGCATGGAAAGAGGTCTGGGAACCAGCTCCCCTCGAGCGCCCCGTCATGTCCAGCAGATCAGTGCCAATTCACTGCTCCTGCCGTCAATGCCTGTTCTGCAGTCTTTTCTCAATGATGCTGCTGACTCCTTAAATAGCTCTCTCTCTCCAGACGATCCACAGCCATTCCCCCTTTATCTCAGTAGATCCGAATGTCATCGCATATCCGACCTGGAATCTTGACTTGCTCCAAGACAATCTCTCTGATATTTTCAGACTCTCTACAGTCTCTTTGCGTTGATACGCCACTCCACCAAGTCAAAGATCTCATCGTGCAGGTCTCACAACCACCTGAAACCTGGCCTGCAGTTCACTAGCACTCGCTCTTACGATCTTTCACCACAGTGTGGTCTTAGCCCCAATGTACCTGGAATCTCCTGACTTTACTCACGGTTATGCCTCTCTTGACATTGAGGCTGGCTCCAGTGATTACAGGGATGTTCTCCCATGCGTGTAGGACTCTGTCTGTCTCTTGCAGGCGCCTCTTCTTATTTCTCCGTGCCTGGTCAGACTGTGGGCTCCCCGCCGTTGCTTCCCTCTTCTGGTCAAGGGTGGTGGGGAGGGAAGGAGGAGAATCTTTCCGGCCCTCACAGCGCAACCTAGCACCGCCTTAACCTGCTCCCCACTCAGGCCACAGTGCCTATTCTGCTGCTGGGACTATCAGCACACCACCCTCAGCCAGATGTTTATTATAATCAGCGCAGCTCCGTCCCAGTGACTTCAGTGCCAGCCATCGTCACGTCACTGGGATAGGGTCCTCTCACACTTCCCGGTGAGCGGCCACCTTCAAAGGAGGAGGAGTGTGGGGTGCCCAGGCCTTCACGAATCACCAGGGATGTATGGGGCCTGCTCTACAGTCACTACCTCTGTCCCTCTTCTATACTCCCCTCCGCTCATTTGCCAGCCTCATCGCGCTCACCTCTGGTGCCTTACCACCCCAACCGAGGCAGCTTCTATGCAACACCGCACTTCCAGCAGGGGGCGGCTTCTGTGTCGCTGGGGCTCGAGTGAGGTCCGGCCGAGTCCCCAGCCTATTCCCGCCATCCACATCACTCCGTCTGATTACGCCGAACGCAGTCAACGTTCTGGTTCTTCCTGGCCACCAACTCTCTGGGTCCGTCAGGGGGAGATCAGGTGTTTTATATGTTGCTCTGTCTGGGTGATAAATGTCATATAAACCGAGTGGTCGGCAGCGCAAGATCAATTTGCGTCCGCAAGTTTGCAATTGCAAGCTACGCTCCCCCATTTTGTTTTGTATTATGGCATTGTGTTCTATAACTACTTCTGAGATGTCAACTAATGGTGCCCTGTTTACAGGAAAAAGCAATATTATCCTTAAAGATCCATTGATAAAAACATTTATTACTGCATAAAGCGTTAAGATACTACTGTTCCAACCCTTTTACTATTTAACACCCCAGCAAGGCAAAAACTGTGGCAGAGACCCGTCTTAAATTAGTTCTTTCAGTGATCACTTTATGTGATACAGCCCCTGGTGTCTATGATGATAGTAACTTTTCAAGACCTTACTTTCAATGTCTTTGTATAAAATCTTCCCCAAACAATACGTTCAAAACCATTTTCTGCTAACTGACACATTTTGCTTGCTGGACCTGTCATCCTTAGGGTGTTCTTTACTCCAACGTTTTGCCTTTTGCCTTCCATTTTTTTGCTGATTCTTTTTGTTAGCCATGGGACTCTGAACACTTTACCACTGCTAACCAGTGCTACAGTGAATGTACTTCTCCCCTAATCATGATGACATTGGTGTATACCCAATTGGCATATTTGTTGTACTGGTCAGTCGTTTGTAAAGTGTACCCAGGGACTGTACTCCAAATGCTACTAGTGAACTGCAGCACTGATTGTGCCAACTCCAGAAGTAGCCTATGAAACCTGTGTCAGGCCTGCAACTTCAGTTTCTGTGTGTGCAGTTTACTGCCACTTCGACTTGGCATTCAAAACTACTTGCCAGACATTAGACCCCCCTTTTATTACATACATGCTGCCCCTAAGTAAACCTAAGGGCAGGGCGCTATGTAAATAAATGGTAGGACATGTACCTCTATGTTTTGCATGTCCTGGTGGTGACAAGCAGACTATTTCATTTTTTACTACTGTAAGGCCAACCCCTCTCATAGACCAGCATTGGGAATTCCTCAATACACGTTTAAGCTGTAATTCCTGGTCTGAGAGGAGTAGCTTTTTCATATTTCATGTTTTTGGTGTGGTAATGATAAATACTCACTACTTGTGATGTTGGATTTACCATTACTATTTTACACATGCCCCTTTTAGAAAGTGAACATTTCTCTGCACTCACTGCTTTTTGTATCTTACAGCCCGTCTCCAATATATGTCCGTGGTGGGTGACAGCTATACTTTGCGCATATCCTCTAGACAGGCACAAACACAGGAAGGTGAGGCTCACCTGCATTCTGAGCACTCATCTGCATTCATCTGCATTCTGGTGGGTCTTCCTCAGCAGGGAGGAATGGGAGGGGCTGACACTCACACTTTAAGCACTGATTTACCCCCACAGCTAGCCTAGGAGACAGGACTGGGTTGAAAGGGTTCCTTATGCACTTCAGAGAGCTACTTTGAATTTAACCCTGCATCAAAAGCACTTTTTGGTATAAGTGCTGGGCTCGTGACCCCCTAATATCAGAGACTTCTGAATTTTGAACTGAACCTCTTTCATAAGGACAGCGGTGCTGCTTATAGGACTCAACTGAACTGCTTTTCTGAAAGACTGCTTTTCTGCTTGTTGCCCTGCTGCCCCCTGACTCTGCTGGAAGGAGAGTTGGACTCTGCCTTCCCTCCAAGTGATCTCCAAGGGCTTGCCGGCTGGCCTACTGTTCTACTGAAACAATACCCTGAAACAGGTCCCAGGATGCTTGTTTCCAGTCCAGATAGGACCTGGCTTGGCCATTCGGGCTGGACTGTTCCCATGAGGAGCCGGAATAAGACTGATTTGCATACGGCTGGGTGCAAGCTGGAGTGGCACGGTGAGTACAATAACAATGGATTTAACCCAGATCTCTCAACTGGGGGGTGAATATTTGATTTGTTCAGCATTCCATCCATCATTTCTTTGTGCAGCGTTCTGCTAACACACAGCAATATAGCAACCCTTTCCGAAACACTGCAAATCGCAGAGAAAGCTGACAGCGTCCGGAGACCATGAAGTAAACAGCTCATGCAGAGCAACACTGTCTCCTATTTTCGTCCACTGCTCTGGAACCAGGTTGCTGACTGCAAATATCAAGTTGAATGTATAGCTTGATGCATATATATGCTGTGGAAGGTGAACTGATCTCAGCCTACCACTTACTAGCTAACTGCCCTGTTCCATCTCCCATGTGACATGCTAATAATATTTGTTAATTCGTTAATATAACTTTGTATAAAGTGTTACCTAAACTTGAGCAAGTGAAATCAATTTTAAATGTACTTATGTATAATAAAATTGCTAATTTGTGGTCACTTAATTGTTGAGGTGTGACTGTCCTATTTGTTAAGAAATATTTCATTAATTTGCCATAACCACGTATAATTTGCTTCATTATTTTGTACAGCCCATTGCAGTGTAGCATTTGGCAAACACTAAGACCCTTCTTAGGATGTCGGTTGGAAATCCTCTGACCTACAGCTTGCCGACCGATATCCTCAGCTTGAATTCCGACTGTCGTATTATGATTATGATGATCAAAATTCAAAGCAGCCGGTCATTCAAGCTGGATTGCGATAAACTCAAAGAGCCCATGGGCCAGTCAGTACCGTCACGTAATCCCTTAAGGACGGCGTTTGCGCAGTCGGGTTTATGATGTAGGTTTCCGACAGACTTTTCATGTCGGGCTTTTCGACATGAAAAGCCTGTCGGAAAGCCATTTTGGGGGCCCCTAGCAGGGCCCTCTTGCCTCAGTAGCTTCCGATCGGCGGAGTAGGGGGCAATTATGGAGCACCCTGTTAATCCCTGCACTGTGTGGCAGTCACAGTGAGGTGCCAGCCACGTGGTGCAGAGATTAGCAAAAACCTAAATTTCTCTGTGGGAGCTTGTGTTGCTGCCAGTGTTCAACCACAGCACAGGCTTCCATAGAGAAATGGGATGGTGTGGTCGCATCCTATTTGTGGAGTCGGACCTCCAACCAATGGTCGGTTGGTTCCGCATCCGCGGCGATGTCAGTTGGATACATCTCCGACCGACATCGTAATCAGGCCCTAAATTTCTGACATCCTACTTATAACAAAAAACTCAGGTCATCTACATATACAATGTAAGGGTCTGGAGTCGAGCGTGTACCAGCAGTTGCGTACCAATCAATGATGCATTAGGTCAGTGGATTATATGCCTGCTACACAGACTATACTCTATCATACTGCAAAAGTACAAATGCTATAAGTTAAAAAATAACATAACACTTGACATATTGAAATACTGTGGAATTTTCAAAGATTTCCAACTTTAAAGAAATATTGTGGTGCATTTCTACCCTACACAGGGAGCCAATTAGAAGATAAAGTACAAATGTGTAAATAGTGTGTGTTATACTCCAAATGTGTGAAATATATGCATGAAGGAAAAATAAATGTAATTATAAACCAATTATACTTTGGACTTGCTGGAAAACATACTGATTTTGGAGTTTGCCAGTCACTACATTTAAATTGAACTATAATACATTTTAAATAGAGAAATACTACATAAGGGCAGTGTCAACCTTGGATGTATCACATTGTATATTAATTTGTATATCTTTATTGACACTTTTGAATAAAGCGAGAATGTGAATAATTTGCATTTCGTTTGCTTCTGATATCATGTTATGTTATAATATAATATTACAAAATAAATGTAGCATTTAACAGTTTGTGTAATTGCAAAGTGAAATAAGTTAATGCAAAGCAGTGCAAAGCAATACATACATATTGGTACACCGACAAAATATCGACACTCAAAATATCCCCACACATATTGTGACCAAAATATCATTGTCAAAAATATGTACATCCTGTACATATGTATATATATATATATATATATATATATATATATATATATATATATATATATATATATATATATATATATATACACACTTAATTAAAAAAAGTAAAACATACATATATAATAATTAATATATGTATATTTACTTTAAAACAATTATTAAACTAATAATTTTAATGTCTTTTAGAATTGTAAAATTATATAAAAAATTTAGCAAATACATTTATATATATATATATATATATATATATATATATATATATATATATATATATAATACGTATACCAATAACATAAAATCTATTAAAAAACACATTCTATTGTAAATTAAAACATTAAACTATTTAAAAATCTTTCAACTTAAATTTCCCACTTCAGTTAGTGCAACAGTAGGGAAAGTGATGAATAGGAGAGGGTTAAAAATTTATATTCCCATTCCAAAGAGTGAAACTGTAGGGAAAGTGCTGGATAGCAGAGGGGTAACATTACTATTCCCTCAACCCCCTGGGCAGGAGTGCACTTTTTAAAATGATGATCCTTCCCCGCTTCCTTTACACTTTGCAAAACATCACCGTCCACCTCCAAGGTAGTTGGTTCGGGGTTCTAGATGGCGTTCTCATCCGGTTCTTATGGGGAGGAGGGAGCCAGCGAATATCCCTGACGCACTGTTGCATCCCCCCTTTTGATGGAGGCATGGGGGTGACCAATCTCCACCTTTACTACCTGGCCACAAGACTCATTGTGATACACGACTGGTTTGCGGGCGGCTGGGCCGACCCAGCGTACCGGGTGGAACTTAGAACAATGGACCTCCCACAGATTCAGGCATTTCTATATGGATGCCCAGTGACACAGGCTTTGACCCCTGTCACTAGGACGGTGCTCACGGCCTGGCGTACAGCCCTTTGCCACGTGCAATGGGACCAGAAGCCCACCAGGCAGACGCCGCTGTGGTCTGGGGCCTGGTTGCTGGAGGTCTCGTCCCTGCAGGGATTCCATCGTTGGCACCTCATTGGGATCTTGCTGCTTGGAGAGGTGTGGGTGGGAGACCACATTCGATCTTTCGCTGACCAACAGCAGCGTCACGCCCTTCTTCCCTCCCAATTCTATAAATATCTACAACTTAGACACGCCTTCCACACCCACATTCCATCCCCAACCTCTCTCCCAGAATTCAGCCCCCTGGAGGCTCAGGTGATAATGGGAAACCTGGGGAGGGGAGGAGTGTCAAGAATCTACCGGTCACTGCTGAACAATGGTCCTGCGTCCCTAGACCGACTCCGGGCTCGCTGGGAGGGGTGGCTGGGTTCCCTGGAAGATGCAGATTGGCGGGACGCCCTAATGGCACCGAAAACCTTGACAACATCCTCCAAGTTACGCCTGGTCCAACTTTACTATCTTCATGCAGCTTACCTTACTCCAGCGCGCCTTTCAGGGCCCAGATGAGATCTACTCCAACATGCCCGCGTTGCGACTCCGCTCCAGCAGATTTTTACCACATGGTATGGCAATGTCCAGCCCTGGCGAAGTTCTGGAGAGGGGTGGAACTTGAACTTACGCAGGCCTTAGGATGGGAGGTTCCCCATGAACTGATGCGCTTGCTATTGGGGGTCTTCGACGGCCTCAATGGCTCCAGGGCTGACTAACGTATCCTGGGGACTGCAGTGGCGGTGGCGAAAAAAAAACATAGCCACGCTTGGTCTCAGGCTAAGGCACTGACTGTGCAGTACTGGAAGAGGGGAGTGGATTGGTGCGGAGCTCAGGAAGAATCTCTCTTTGAGGCCCAGGGCTGCCCTGAACTATTTGGCAAAGTGTGGGGTAAAATGTTTAATATGCTTCCACTGTGAGGGTCTAAATACTTCTGTACACCTGCAGGTGTTTGGGAACTCCACGCCTGGCCCAAATGAGTCAATTACATTGTCTTGTCGAATGTATGGGATATGCTGCTTTGTTATGACGCTTGATCTGCTATCAATGAATTTTGCTGTTTTTCAAAAACCAATAAAATTAATTATCAAAAAAAAAATGACTATTCCCACTCCAGTTAGTGCATCAATAGGGAAAGTGTTGGATTGTGGAAGGGTAAAACTTACTTTTTTAAATAAAAAATTAAAAACAAACAAAATATCATCAACATAATACAAATATTTTCGAAAAGAGTAAGTAAAAAAAAAGTTTTTAAATTTAGACTCAGAATATAATTAATATTAAAAAAACATTTGATATTGTTATGTGGGGAGGTGTGGCTCACTGGTTAGAGGCGGCAGACCCGAGTGCAGAGAACGGCCCGGGACCAGGGTTCGATTCCCGACGCGGCAGGGTCTTGGACCAGGATCAGCGGACTGATAATTCTCGCATCGGTGCCCACTCCGACCGGGGAGCACACTCGGCAACTCTGGGCATTAGCTTGCCTCATCTCTACAACGGCCCCCCACAGACGCCAGGGATGCCTGGTTTCACCCTGGAGATACCCAGAAAAGGGACCATCTCACAGGGAAAACCAGGACGGGTTCCCCAGCGGTCTACAGCGCCGGGACACTCGGGTAGAGTAACTGTGCGCTATACAAGTATCCCACATTTACATTTACATTTAAATACATATAAAAAATACCTACAACTATTATTTAAAAAATCGTTTTGAAACATTTTTTTTAGAAATTATTTATAACAAAAACATGAACTATTATGTAAATTGAATTTAGTCTATTTAATTCTTAGCCTATAACACCACACAACTAATAACGCAAATCGAAACTAAAAAAAACATGTATTTGCATAGTTAATTAATTATCAATTAAACAAATATTATTAATTAAAAAACAAATTAAAACACATACAATTTAAATAAATTCCCACCCTTTACAAATATAATCCCAACAACCCACACGGAAAATGAAACTGTAAAATAATTAATTAGACAATGAAATTTGTTTTTCAATTAAATATCTAGTAGTATTTAACAACTAATTATAAAGTAAGTAAAATTAATTTATTCCCTACCTTTCACCCCTATGAACCCTGAACTTAAACACCAAAAAATAATTAAACAATTACCCTACTTAATTATCAATTAATTAATATTAATTATCACATATTTATTAATCAATAAAAAATTACTTTCCACCCTGTACCTTTAAAAAACCCGCAACCCACAACTAAAATTAATTACACAATTTCCATATTTAATTAACCCCTATAAACCCCAAAACATGCACCTAAAATTAACCCCAAAAAATTAAAAACACAATTAACATTATAAAATCTTAATCAATTTAATAATAATAAATTCAAAACATTCATTAATTTATTAAAATGAAATTATTTCCCACCCTACTCCCCAATAAACCAACAACCCACTTCAGAACTAAAAAACGTAAAATGTAATTAAAATAAAATTATTAACTTATTAAAAATAAATACATTCATCAAAAAACATAAACAATACTTATGCAAAAAATTCCATCACATACATTTAAAATATATAATAAAATACGTAACACTAATTAAAAAATCGATATTTTAAACAACTATTTCTCTGCAAACGATATTAATGACATCTATATTTTCAAATCGATATTTCTTACCTTAAATTCGATATTCTTGACCACAATATTCTTGCTGTTAATATTTCTGTGACACGTTATTTAAAACTCAATATTAGTGTAAGGCGATATTTCCAACTCAATATTTTAACTGAATACCATTCATATTACCTTTCCAGTGCAAAAATATTTTGTGTTGGAAAAGTGGCCTTTTTAGTGCAATGTGTTTTGTGTCACTTTGAGTTATGAGGAATACTGGGGCGCTATGGACAAAAACCCATAGTTTTTGACACAAAGTCTTTTCTGTTAAGCTAGCCAGCCCAGACTTTGCGTTAATAAATATTTGAAGACGACCCCAACAAGGAGATTTTAATTTCTCAAAAAGCTTGCTTAGTGCATGCCTGAAGTTCACAGCACATATACTGTTTGTGGGAATCCTTCTTTGTTTGTCTAGACATAGAAATTTGCACTGAAAGTGTATGCCTTAGTACAGATCATATGCTAGACATCGCAGGCTCTCTTATGTGAGGCTGTGTGTTGCGCAAGGCATTGTAATTGGTAGCACAGTAAAAGACAGCAGCAGGTCATTGTAAATTGATATGTCTCTGATCTGTTTTCTCCCTTGTACAATGCGATGCATCAAATGTTTTAGTGTGCTGTGGTAAAAATGAGTAAACCTGCCCCACAATGTGTTACAAAAGCTAAAGTAGAAAGTTTGGCGCAAGAAAACCAAGGGTAGAATTGGTCAAACAAATCCTTGATGTGCTTTGACTCGCAAAAAGGGAGGCCACCTTCAACCATTAAAAACCGGATGGATGTTCAAAACTGATTCAAGTTTACTGTGGGCACCAAGGAGGAATTCTCGTTGTGTCTTAAGAAGATTGTTCAACAGTTCATTCTTTATTTTCTTGGAATCAAGGATCTTCTGTAGCCAACACATGTTTCATAAGGCCCATCCTCTGGGAGCGTGGCTTGGCGCCCGATGGTCATGGCGGCAGGTGACTGAGGCTCCGCGGCTTGCCTCGAGGACATACCGCTTCCCGCACTCCATACCTGGTGCGGAGGACTCTAAAAGACGTTGGAACATGCCGAGATAACTTTCAGCTCTTTATTGACCGTCTGGCTGCAGGTTTAATATCTTTTTCCAGCATTGTGAGTTCACAGCGGCTCCGCTCGCATCGCGGCCGCCATTTTGTACATTTTGTGCGAAGACGCGCTTTACCTCAACTATCTCGCTTTCTAGTGTCCAGATGCAGGAATGCCCCTCTTTACTTCAGCAAACTTACTTTTTTGTGTCAGAACTTTCTTTGCTAGTATAAATGAAACACCAAATCGCCAGAATTGCGCACCAGGCTCTTTCTTCAGCGCTAGCTTTGGGACTTCTTCACGGCCATTTTAGGAGAACTGCTCTTTCCTCAGGAGCTCTTCTTTCTTCGATATATAGGTGCTGCATCTTTTTGGACATGCAGCTGCAGTGACAGATTTACATCGCAAGATATCCTGTTCTTATTGAGAAGGAGTCCGCTATTTGAAGTTTTATGGGAAGATTGAAGTCATCACTCTCTTCAGCCACTACACCAAAACGCATTTTTATAAAAAATTCCAAGATTTTTTCTGAATTTTCTAGGTTTGAAGCCTCTCTCACCTCTTCTTCCCACAGTTCTGACACAATGATGGAATCCTCCCAGGCTAATTCCGGGAAATCCAATACCAAGCGGCTCAAAAAGGAACAATCATCCCCTCCTAAATCACCATCCTTAGCCTCTATGGATTTAATATTGGAGGAGATTAGGGACCCTCGACCCTTCATGGAGGAGACTAAGGCTAAATTTAAAGTTTTGGCAGACAATTTGTCTCAATTGGAGACAAGGGTCTCCTCAGTTGAACAGAATATTACTTCCTTCAAAGACTCTTGTGCTCATGTATCCAATCTTCGTTCACAAGTTACGGTGCTTCAGCAACAGGTGGAAGATTTCGAAAATCGGAATAGGCGGAATAATCTCCGCATTTACGGACTCTTACTTTTTTCAAATCCCTTCTTCCCAAACTTGTTCACATGCCTAAGGGAACACTTTTGAACATCCAACAAGCGCACAGGCTTGGCCATTTACCTTCTCCAGCATCTACATCACAAAGGACTAGAGGAGTTATTCTGTATTTTTTAGAATACACTGATTTACTGAAGGTTTTGGCGCCAGCCAATTCCTCTCCAAAGATCACTTGGTCAGGCTCTTCTTTATTCTTTGCTCAAGATTATGCTAAAGCTACTGCGGCCCACAGTTAAGCCTTTCTAAATATGAGAGTCGATCTCCGTCTGTTGG
This sequence comes from Lissotriton vulgaris, assembly GCF_964263255.1. NCBI lineage: Eukaryota > Metazoa > Chordata > Amphibia > Caudata > Salamandridae > Lissotriton > Lissotriton vulgaris. The sequence goes on from NC_141696.1 coordinate 1,209,958,703, forward strand.
GTGCCAGATATAGTCTTTTCCACCCCTATTTATTCAAGGTTACCTACAACAACATGACGACCACATACGAGAATCCAATTTGTTTACAGAGTTTCATTAACTCATGTAATGCACCTACTATGGATACTTCTGGTTCTTCATCCTCATTTCATGGTTGAACTTTGGTTGCAATTTCTACTTTGATGCTGTTTGATATTTCATCTTTCTAATTTCAGTTGCTATAGCGATTAAGTTCTTCAGTTTGCATTTTTTTTTTGCTCACAGTTTTGTAACTTAACTTATTTGTCATTTGTTATTCCTGGTTTCTGTTTGATATTGTTGTTGTCAATGTTTGTTCTGATTTTTTGTCCTAATTTGTTATTATCCCCTACATCTTCACAGGTTTCTTGTCCCAGTTCTCTTTTTTCCTCCTGGTTTCCGCTCAGCCGACATCGGGTTTGCTGTCTGTCCTATGTGGTCTCATCCCCTCCTACGTCTCTTCATGCTTTCTTCCCCATGTAGGTATGTTCTTTTATTGTTTCTCAACTTTTCTCTTGTCATTAATCCTTTCTTTTCTCCTTTCCCAGGTATTTTTCTTCCATATTTTTTATTTGTCATTGTTACTCTTTTTCTTCATACTCTTTTCCTTGCAAATTCTCAGTCTTCCTGCTTCATTACACCCTTGTTGTTGCTATTTTCCAGTTTTCATTACAAACTTTTTCAGGCATCTTACAATCTCCTACTTCTCTTCCGTTTGTCTACCATATCTTAAGCTTTATATTCTTTTCTATCTTTGCTTTTACGTATTGAGTGTTTTATCTGGTCTCCACCCCTGGCTTGTTTGTTTCATTTGCGATATCACTGTTCACTCTACCCTTCTCCCCTTGTTCTCCCTGACTTATTATGCTGTTAAGATTAGTCTTGTGGAATTTTAGAGGGCCAAACTCTCCCATCAAGAGACAGAGAGTTTTTCCCATTTAGCTAAACTAAATGCAGATATGGTTTTCTTGCAGGAAACTCATCTTACAGAGAATGAATCTTTAAAGTTACTAAAAGGTTGTGTGGGTGAAGTCTTTTATTCTAGCGGTGATGGTAAACGTAATGGAGTCATGATACTGTGTCGTAAGTCTTTACGTTATCAATTGATTTCTCAAGATTCAGATACGGAGGGACGATGGCTTAATGTTAAGCTGATGTTAAAGGATGTTCCAGTCTCCTTTTTTAATGTCTATGCCCCGACTGGCAGTGACTCATCATTCTGGTTTTCACTAGCTAAGCAGGTCACTCCTCACATGGAAGATAACTTTATATTAGCGGGGGATTGTAACCAGGTTTATGATCCCTTTATAGATCGCAATTCTAAAGTTTCATTTATTCCTAACAAAACCCACAAATCTTTTTTCCATATGATTACACAACACAAACTTCTTGATGCATGGAGACTATGTAACCCAACTACTAGAGAATACACCTTTTATTCCACAGTGCATCATTCTCAGTCACGGCTTGATTATTTTCTCATTTCACATAGCATATCACAATCCCTCATAACTGCTGATATAGGACCCATACTCTTATCAGATCATTCCCCTATTTCCATTGATGTAGATATTTTACCCAAAACCAACGCTCCAAGGAGATGGCGCTGTAATAATTCCCTTCTTCTTGACCCGGCGTTCTCCAATTCCTTCAAGACTTTTTGTAACAAATATTTCCTTATCAATCACACTGAGTCATTACCATTTTCTGTTATTTGGGATGCGTTTAAAACTTCAGCGAGGGACTTTAATATATCATATGTGTCTAAAAATCACAACATTGCCCGTAATCGCACACATTTGCAATTTCAAGATATTAAGAGACTGGAGCATTCTTTGTATACATCCAACTCAAAAGCGGTTCTTGATGCACTTATAAAAACAAAGTTGCAATTTAATGAGGAATCTACTGACAAATCTTCATTGTATCTTGTGAAATCTAGCGCAAAATTTTACAGTGGTAGAAATACAGCAGGCAAACTTTTAGCTAACTATTTAAAAACTAAACATAATAAATTGAATATCGACTCAATTTATGATGACAACTCTGTTTTAAAGTTTAAAGATACAGACATTTTAAATGAATTTGCTGCCTTTTATGAGAAATTGTATTCATCTGAAACTAATCCCACGGAAGAAATGCTTTTACACTTTTTCCCGACCTTACATCACCCTCAACAACTCCCCGTTAACCTTTCAACCTTAGAAAACGAAGTTACGCAATCAGAACTCTTAAATGCATTACATCACCTTAAAAAAGTTAAACCACCTGGGCAGGATGGGTTCACAGTTGAATTCTTTCTCCATTTTTCCGATTTAATAATGTCCAAAATACGCCTTCTTATCGAGTCTTCGTATTCTCTGGGGAAATCCGGAGGTTCTTTCTAAGATGCTCACATCTGCCTAATTCCCAAAGAGGGAAAAGATCTTAAGTATTGCAAGAATTTAGACCCATAGCACTTGTTAATATAGACTATAACATTTTTTCAAAAGCATTAGCTCTCCGCTTAGACCCTTATCTTCCACGTGTATTGGGCAAAGAACAATCTGGCTTTGTGAAAGGGCGAGTCATACAGGACAACACTAGACTCTTCTTTGATATTCTCTCTAAAACTCCCGGTTTGAATCATTCTTTAGCAGCTATAGCACTTGATGCTGAAAAGGCATATGATAGAGTGGAATGGAGCTATTTATTTTATACTCTTAAATGGTTAAGTTTTGGTCCTAATTATATTTCTTTAGTGTCCCTTTTATATTCTAATCCTTGGGCTGCTGTTTGTGCCAACGGTCTTATATCAACTCTTTTCGATCTTGGTAGAGGAGTACGTCAGGGTTGTCCCCTCTCCCCTTTTCTTTTTAATTTAGCCCTCGAACCTTTCCTCTCCAAAATCCGGCAAAATCCACAAATATCAGGATTTCACACCCCTACTGCTCATGTTGAACTTGCGGCATATGCCGATGATATCTTGCTTTTTATTTCACAGCCAAGTGTTTGGATCCCTGCTTACCTTGAAGAAGTCACTACCTTCTCATTAATCTCAGGTTACAAGTTAAATAACGATAAATGCGAGATTTTACCATTAACTAAATACACTTTTAAGGATGACTTTTCGTCCACTAATTTTACCTGGAAATCTTCCTCCATTAAATATCTGGACCTACACTTCACACCAACAATTAAAGGGACAGTCACTTTATGCCTCAATAATTGAATTAAAAAACTTTCGGATCTCACAACTAAATGGCATCCTCTATATTTGTCCTGGTGGGTTCGTTTAGATACCATCAAAATGATGCTCGTGCCCATTGTCCTATACACCATCTTTAATATTCCAGTTCCCATATCTGCTAAACTTTTTAAAGCTGTCAATTCACTTTTATCATCCTTTTTGTGGAACAAGAAGACACCTCGTATTTCTATCTTCAAATTAGCTTGTCCCAAAGAGGAAGGAGGGGTTAACTTTCCTCTTTTCTCGGTCTACCACAAGGCCTTTCAATTGCGACAGGCTTCATACTGGCTGCTTGATTCTATAGATGATACTCCCTTATGGGCTTCAGTTGAACTTTCCTTTATTTCTCCTTTCTAATTTCAAGAGTATCTTCCTTTCTCTCGTAAGCCCCAAGCTCTTTCTACTCCACTTTTCAAGTTACCTCTAAACTGCTTAGCCCATTGTACCCTCCTGTTCCTGACACTCTAGCCCACTTTCTAGCCTCCACAATATGGCATAACAAGAGTTTATTGATACAAAATAAGACCTTCTATTGGAAAACATGGAGACAGCGTGGCTTGCTATGGGTCTCCCAACTCATCTCAAACTGAGAATTTCTCTCTTTTCCTTCGTTTAGTCATTTATATGATCTGCCCAATTCATTCCCCAACAAATATAATGTTCTTTGAACAACCATTCTAGATGCATATACATTTTTCTCTAATAATGCTCAACCCATGCACTCACGTACCAATCTGTCCTTACTTCTACACCTTCAACCCAAAGCATCAACTCTATATACCTTTCTCCAATCCACTCCCACATCCAGACATAAATCAAAGGTCGAAGAAACATGGGAAAAGGATTTTGGTGTTGACTGGTCCTTACTATTATGGAATGCCATATGGACAAACATTCGCAAATCCTCGAGAGCAGCTAGCCTCACACAAACGTTGTTTTATGTTTATCATAGACTTTTCTTATCCCCACAGGCCCTACATAAAAGATTTCCTGATATTCCCAATACCTGCTGGTCTTGCGCATCTCCTGACGCTGATTTATTTCATATGTTATTTCTCTGCCCCCTAGTCAGCAACTTCTGGACACGTGTTTGGTTTCAAATTAACTCACTTTTCAATACACACATCCCATTCTCCGCAACCACTATATTTTTAGGTAGCCTTTCACCATAATGGGATGGTATAATTAATTTTAAAATCATTGATTTATTAATAGCGGGTGCCTTTCAGCAAATAACAAGAAATTGGAAGAATTTTACTAACTTTTTCTATAAAGCATGGTGGCATGATACCTGTCATAATCATAGAATGGATACATTTTCCAATTTACCTACATTTATGATTTCAAAGAGGATTCAACTTTGGTCACCTTTTATGACGTTTTTTGATAAATGTGCTAAATCACTCCCCTTGTTGCATCCCTCTAAGCAGGAAGTTCTTAAACCTAATTAATTTGTGTACTTTTATATACACAGTTTATATTTTTCTTTCTATTTCATCTTTTTTTCTGCCTTGTTTTTATTTATCACATTTGTACTGGAATATATTGCTGATTCGTTGACTGCTGTTTGTAACATTTTATTTTATAGTGACACCTAGTTTTCTTAATAAAGTATTTTTCAAACCTAAAAAATAAGGCCCATCCTCCTTAAACTTCTTCAGGGCTGGAATAATAAACAATGTAAATGATAAAATTGCAATTTCCGAGATAACAAAAGAACTTCCTCATCACCAGAACCTCATGATGATAGGTTTACAGCATTAAGTGTGCCAAAACAATGTAGCCACTGTGCACAAAACAATCTAGTACATTTCTTGCTAGAGGACTTAGAATGAGGAATTACCGATTCGCCACCGCATTTGACCCATTTGTCCCAGGCATTTCAGGAAGAAGAGGCTGAGGGCTCCTTGGGAGCTATATCTAACAAGGCTACCATCACTCTCCTCCCTTACAAGTACCCATCAGATTGCACCAGCTAGCGCCTTATATCACTACTTAAAATGGATATGAAGATCATGGCTAGTGTAGTGGTGATGCACCTGGGTAAGATAACATATTCATGAGTTTTAGGTTGGTTTCATCCCGGTCGTAGTTCCCATGACCACCTACAGACACTGACACATCTTTTATGACAAACGAAGGATGGCCTGTTGGAATCTCCAACTCTCTCGTTGAGTGCTGGGAAGGATTTTGACCGCGTGGACTGGCATTACCTGTTTCAGAAAAAATGTATATGTATGCGGTGCACACCTGTGATTCAGTGGTTTAAACCAATGGGTTAAGAATATGTTCAAAATGCTATTCTTGATCTGAACAAAAAATGTTTTGTGTGCTACGTAGTATTTGTGGGCTGCCTGTCCCACTTGTAAGTAAATGCAAGAGAATCAAGAGAAAACGCACTTGAAAAACTGCATGCACTACTAAAGTGGGTTCTAATAACTAAATCGAGCTTTCACATGGTAAACACTGTGAAATTCTGGCACTCCAATGCTCAGGAGTCACAAACAGTTCAGGATAGCCCAATGCATTTCGGGACCCTAAGTCCCTTCCTCAGGGGTTGCTGCAATGCAAAAAAAAATATGGATATTCACATAAATGCTGAATACATGTATTCTATTTATCTACACATTAATACATTAATTTTATGGCTACCCAAAAATTGTGAGACACCTCAGGTTCAATGCCGCTTGGTTAAGTAGACATGACCGTATAAATACTTCGAGGAGATGTGAGTAAAAGAGAAGAAAAGTTGCCATCAGCAGAAAGACAGTTGTTCTACTGCGGTGAATCATGCTAAGTGCATGCTGAAAATGCCACTTACCTTCAGAAGGCCCGATATAGCTGAAGAAAAACAAAGAGATACATGGAAATCACCTGCTGAGGCAAGATGGCCGCTGACAGTCTGTAGGTGGAGGACGTGCTCCCTGTCGCTCCCTGTCCCGGGTAGAGCAATGAGGTGAACGATTGGCAGAAACGCTAAAAAAAACATTGGATTGTACCTATTCTGTGTACTGGCGGCCGTTGCGGTGGATTTCGGCGGATTTTGAAAAAAGGAAAGTACAGATACGAGGAGAGACGAAGAGAAAAGCCGGCCGATGTGGTAGAAACGCTAAAAAAAACACCGGATTGTACCTACTCTGTGTACTGGCGGAGCTGCGGTGGATTTCGGCGGAAACCAAAGAAAAAGGAAAAAAATAAAGGGGCTGTGATTAAAGCAAATAAAGGAAAATTAACAGAACAAGGGAACCTGAGGCAGCCGTTAGTATCAGAGGCCTTTTTTCCTGTTACTGCTAGCTCTCAGGCGTTGGATACTAATGTGGCCATAGCTCAAATAGAAAGGGTACAATCTGGGAGACTAGAAGATGAAGGTGAACCGGATTCTGTGCCCGAATTTGGCTTTGAACCTGAATATGGCGCCCCTATGAAAGTGATAGATAGCACTCTCCTGGTATCCTGTGCTTTGACAGGGACAGAAAACGTGACTATTCTGAATGAAAAAGCACATAAAAACACTGAACTGTCTCAAGGAAGTCTACTCCAGGAGAGGGGTGAGGATTTTTTGGAGAAGGACATAAGAGGATGTGCTAAAGAGGGCAGCGTGGTCATTGTTATTAATGAGGCCTCTGGCAGTGCGAAAGATAACAGAGCCATACACATTGTTGAGGAGAATGCTGGGGAGGATGCTTTATCTCCCGGAGCAGATGCAGTCAACGTATTGACTTTAACAGAGGCATTAACTGAGGCGATAAGAGAGGGTGAAAGTAGCCTCAACACTCATAAGATGTCTGTTATCAACCTACCTGTAATAGGGAAAAGTGGCCAAGAGGGTAGTAGAAGCATACACTCAGATGGAGGGGGGGCTGGAAAAGGATGCGGTAACGGAAATGACGACGGTAATGGCAACGAAAATGGTGATATTGGCGATATTGGTGTTAATAACATGAAGGATATAATTGTCAGTGACCCTAAGGTAGCAAAAACCATAACTGGTTCTCCTAGTGATGAATGTTTTTTTTCTGTCAATGAGGGTGAAGAGGAAGGGGAAGAGGTGGGGGCGGTTGGGGGAGGCGAGTCGGATCCCTTTATTGCAGACTCAGGAAGCGATCTGACAGTGTCTGGGTTGGAAACGGCGACTACTACTACATCAGGCTCTATACAAGACATAGCTCTAAAACGTAAACCAAAAGTCCTGACCAAAAAAAGGAGAAGAGCGAAAGGATCTATAAGCCCAGCTGCTATTAGCGTTGCAAAAAGGCTAGACTGGGATTACGCAGCCACTTCTCAGATGTACAAAGAGGGCACTGGTGGCATAGATGAAACTACGGGCCTTTTACGGAGGACTGAGGAGGGGGCTAGGCAAGGGCAATCCGATATTCAGACCCAGATCCATACCCAGGCTCATAATCAGTCACATTCCCAAGGCCAAGACTCACCTAAGGGGTTTGAAATGATTTTTTCAATGCTCAAACAAATCCAAACTGAGGCGAGGGTAGAGAGTCAGAGAGCCAGGCAGGAAAGTAAAAAAATACAAATTTCCCTTCGGGAAGTAAGTAAGGCATGTACAGAATTGGCAGGGAGACTTACGGAAGTTGAAGAAAGAACAGGGAATTTGGAAGATGAAATGAAAGGCTGGAAGGAATTTAGACAAGAGCAGGAAAGAACTAATAGCGATGTGTTATGGAAGCTTGAAGAGTTTGAGAACAGGCAGAGGAGGAATAACGTAAGACTCTTAGGTATTCCGGAAGGAAGAGAAGGAAAAGATATTAGGGCCTACACAATAGAGCTTCTTAAGGGGGCACTGCCAGATATAAAAGGCTGGGACTGGGAGTCAGAAATCCAACGTGTTCACAGATTCCCATTTGTACAGAGGAAGGGGGCTGGCTCAAATAAACCCAGAGCAATTCTAATATATGTGGGCAATTATTTGCTGAGGGAAGAGATAATGGGGAAAGCAAGGCCACAGACAAAATGTAGATACCAAGAGGTAGAATTTTTTGCCAGACCAGACTTTTGTCACACGACGGTAGAGCGTAGATGGAGATTGCGTGAGTTAATAACTCCGTTCCACAGAATTGGCTGTGAGGCATACCTACTGTACCCTAGTAGACTGAAGGTGGTAAGAGACGGCCAATTTAAAATTTTCCATTCAGAAATTAGGGCAGCTGAATTTTTGGAATGGTTGAAAGAAAAGAACCCGCACACTCATTCACAATCCCAAGCACACGCTGATAGTGAACTGGTGGTAGACCTTTTGGCAAAAAGATAGTAGGATCTAGGGTATAATCCTGAGAAGTAGAAATAGTAACAGAACAGTTTTAGAATTCTGATGTATATAATATGTAGAAAGATAGTAATATATTACACGTTTTGGTTTTTTCTTTTTCTGCCAATGGATAGCAGACAACGGGGGCGGGGGGGGCAGGGGGGCGCGGTATCCAAGCAGACACAGCTGTCACATATAGGTCCTTTGGACCTATTTGCCTGTAGGGGGGGTGGGACAGCCAGGGTGGGGGTTAGGGGTGGGGGGCACAGGGGGGGCAAGGAACACAGAGGAATTTGGGAATATAGAGCACAAGAGACACTATGGAACAAGAAGAATAATAAAATGGAAGAAAAATTTGTGAGTTATAAAGTCGTGGCAACAGAATGCGTCAAGTTTTTTTTGCTTAAAATGACTAAATTTATGGTTATATTTGTTAAAAACCCAGGATGAGTACTCGTATTATGACATGGAATGTATGTGGTCTCAATGATAGGGTAAAAAGGCAGAAGGCAGCAGCCCTGATCAAACAATTAAGATTGGACTTTTTAATATTACAGGAAACACATATACAGCTATCTGAGATTAGGCTTCTAGATCAGTTAGGGCTAACGGTTATAGCACACTCTAGGCAGGGCACTAGGAACAGGGGGGTTGCTGTGATGGCAAAGCAAAGAAATATATGTACTAGAAAAAAATGGGAGGATGTATGGGGTAGATGGGCTTTAGTAGAGTGTATGGTCGGAGAAACATGGGTCACCCTGGGGTCTATTTATGGGTCTACAGGGGATGATCCGGAGATTTTTGAGGAAATTGACATAGAGCTGGCAACTTGGGCACCCTTCATACTGATAGGGGGTGATTTTAACATCAATGGAGCAGGAGGCTTGGGGTTGGGGTTAGGACCCCCAGTTAAATACAAAGGAAGGAAGAGAAGAGTTTTTAAAGCAGTATATAATCTAGCTAGGAATAATGGATTATTAGATGTATGGGATACTCTTAACCCGGGACAAAATGGGTACACATACTATTCATCGCCTCATAGGATAAGCGTTAGATTGGATTATTTTTTAATTAGTACTCAACGTATGGACGGGGCAGAGATTGAAAGAATACCAAGGCTTTTTTCAGATCACAACCCTCTCATCGTCACCTTGAAAGGTATGAAAACGGCAAGGAAGGCTATTGATTGGACATTCGAAAGGGCATTGCTCGTGGAGGATGCATATATCCAGCATATGAAGAAATGGATAGTTGAGTTTCTGAACATAAATAGACACACAGCATCGGTCGGGATGGTGTGGGATTGTTTTAAGGCCGGAGTAAGGGGTGAGACCATCAGTTTTGGCGCTAGAAAAAGGAAAGAGGAAAAGGAAAGATCTGAGCGGATAAAGAGGGAGTTGTTGTCGGCAGAGGAGGAATTAAATAATAGGACAGGACAAACTTATAATGGAGACCCACTAGACCTCCCATTTATGAAACTTGTAAAATTAAGAACGGCAGCAGAAGAGTACATAGCAGAAAGGGCTGCGAAACAATATACAGTGAATAGAGAGAATTGCTATGAGTTGAATGAAAGGGTTGGAAAAATGTTAGCAGCTAGAACTAGACAGAAGGCATCTCTAGGTGAGATAAAAGCAATAAAGGATATCTCAGGGACGATGGTAACTAATGTACAAGAAATAAGGGAAGTCTTCAGAAGCTTCTATACGAAGCTCTACTCTGAGAGTCAAATAAAAGATCATGAAGACATAATGGAGTATCTGAATGAATATGAGGGGGGACAGCTGGATGAAACAGAGAAACAGAGGATAGATACTGCTTTGGAATTAGAAGAAGTAGAAGCAGCTATGAAGAGTTTACCAGCAGGAAAGGCTGCTGGCCCAGACAAAATCCCGTTAGAATTTTACAAAGTTTTTTGGGAGGAGTTGGCAGGAGATATCCTCTATACTTTTAAACAAGCACAGAAGGGATGCTCAATACCGAATACTTGGTCTGAGGCTGAAATAGTGGTCATCCTCAAAAAAGGAAAGATACCGACTGACCCAGGGTCATACAGACCAATTACCCTTATGAATACAGACACGAAGATTTACTCAAAGGTATTGGCCATTAGATTTGCCAGTGTAATAACACCGTTAGTTACTACCAATCAGCACGGCTTTATTCCTGGGCGGGGGACCACGCACCATGTAAGGAAGTTAATTACCCTTATGGACATGACGGAGGCTAATGGGGATCCATTTGCGGTACTATTATTGGATGCGGAAAAAGCCTTCGATCGTGTGTCATGGGGATACCTATGGAGTGTCCTGGAAAAAGTGGGATTTGGCAGCGGCTTCTTGACAGCGATAAAGACACTATACAGAGACCCGAGCGCTGCAATTAGAATTAATGCAGGGTTAACGGATAAAGTAAAAATTGAGAGGGGCACAAGGCAGGGGTGTCCATGCTCTCCTTTGCTGTTTGCTATATACTTAGATCCGCTAATTAGAAAACTGGAGTTAAATAGACATATTCCCCCAATTGTCACACTCAGGGGGGAGTGTAAGATTCTGGCGTACGCTGATGACGTGGCGGTTATAACATCATCACCCACAGAGGCTATAAGATATGTGGAGGAAGAGGCAAAAGAATTTGGGAAAGTGTCTGGGTATTCCTTGAACACTGGAAAAACACAAATTATAAAAAACAACAAGGCACCATGCCAGGACTCCAGGGTGGCACTGACAGGAACATATTTGGGAATAATTATAGCCTCAGCACTAGAAAAAATAGTAGAACTAAATATTAGTCCTATCATACAGAAAGTAGGGGGTGAGCTGGACAGGTTGAATAATCTCCATCTTACTCTGGTTGGAAGAGTAAATATTATAAAAATGCTAATTATGCCAAAATTTTTATACCTTTTTCGAACAATTCCCCTATGGTTTGACAATGTTTGGTTTAAAAAAATCGAGAATATGATTAACAAGTTCATATGGTCCAAAGGTAAGACTAGAAGGGCGGCGAGATTCCTGGCACTTCCACGTGAAAGAGGAGGTTGGGCACTACCAGATATTAAGCTTTATTATTGGGCTGCTGCTCTACAGTATATGATAGGATTAATAGGGGGAGCCGAAGCAGAAGGAGAGGATCATCTGGGATCATTAGCAATATACGGTATTTTGATGGGGGAAGAAACTAAGAATATTTTTTTGAAAAATTTTGACACGTTATACTTTAAAAGAACACGCTTTAAGACGTTGGTGGGAGCTCACAAGTTATGGAAGGCGTTTACGAAAAAATTTGGGTTGGGTAAATTCAATAGGTATACGAGGATGTATGATAACAGGGCATTTCCGCGAGATATTTTTTCCGATTCAATATATAGAGAGTGGTTTCGAAATGGAGTAATAAAAATGGGGGACATTATGGGGATACAAGGGATGAAACAATTCGGAATAATACAGAAAAAATTTAATTTGCCAAGAAGTCATTTTTTTAAATACTTACAAGTAAGAAGTTTCTTACAAAATAAAAGAGGGGGGACGAGAGGATTTGAAAAAAACAATATATTAGAAATAATAGAGAGTGGAGTAGATTGCACTATTAAAAGGTTTTACGCAGAGTTAAACGAGCATAGAACAGATGACATGGTCAAATGGGGGGAAAGCTGGTCAGTGAAGTTGGGTATAGCACAAGATTGCTTTAAAGACTCATTAGTCTTAGGGATAAATATTTTGTGTTCTGCATCACTACAGGCACAACAATACAAGACCTTGTACTGGCTTTATTATACCCCGGCTAAACTAGCACAATGGGGAGCGACAAATGGTATACACTGCCCCAGGTGTATGAGTGCAAATGCGGATGCTATCCATATGTTTGCAACATGTCCAAACTTAGCAATACTACTTAAGGAAATAGAATTGTTTTTACAAAGGGCATTAAAAATAGCTGCTAATTTAACACCCGTGACTATATTACTAGGGACAGATGGTAGTAATGAAGACGAAGCAGGGAAATATTGTATCTTCATTGCTATGGCAGTGTATAGACTATGTATAGCATCTGCATGGTTAGATCAAACGGCACCATCATTTCACCAATGGCTAGCCAGGTTGTTGAGTACATACAATTTAGAAAGAGCAATCTACTCTAGAAGGGGGAAAAACTCGAGGAGACTAGGCTTGAAAATATGGGAGGCTATAACGAAATGGAAGGAAGAAGGATGATGTATATAGAAATTGTATATAAACTGTATTTGTATATAGACTGTACATAAACTGTATATAACAGATAATACGTGGTGTATACTTAATGTATTTAAAGGATTTCAAAATCATTATATAAGCTCTAGGATATTGAGTTAATCTTAATTATAATTGATGATATACTTTGTTTTGAAAAGTAAGTTTTAATTTACTTTATGTTGATGTTATATGAAGATGTATGGTATGAATATTCCATGGCTATGTTGTATCGTTTACTTGTTTCACGCCCCTTCTGTGTTCCAGAGGGTGGCAAATATTTAAAAATCCTTTAATAAAAAGAATTAAAAAAAAAAAAAGGAAATCACCTGCGTAAAACATAAACTGTTGAGGTCCGAAATACCGTATCCGACCTCAAGTGTGAGATGAGCACGTGAGCTGCAAAAAAGGACACGCGCGAAGCGCTGGAACTTGAGTCAAAGAGATGTTGCTCAAAATGTTAAATAAAGCCTTCACTGGAATATACACGGAATAGGTTTACCTGTAGAACCAAAATGCGGAGGCACCAGCCTAAAAAGGGGAACAAGCATGTGACCGTCTGGTGACTGAAATGAGTAAAATGAAACGTCGAGAGAGAGAGTGAAAACAACCCGTGTCCGAACAGTATTTACCTGGAATTACTGGAAGTACAGCATACCATCTGGAAACAAACAAGGAATATAATGCGATAAGACTGATTTACAATGTCTTTCAGGACATATCTCACATTGATTGGGGGGAGGGCTTCATACGCAAGTTGTGTCTCCAATATGATACACCTTGGGCTGTGGTCTTGTGTGAAGGCTACCTCTCGGAACAACTTGAGGTTGGGCAAGGCACTTTGCAGAGGTGCCATTTAACCACATTCCCCTTCCACCTGGTCTTAGACCCCCTTGCCGCAGTGCTTCATCAGACTCAAGAGGTGAAAGGCCTCCCCACTGCAGCAGGAGAGGTAAAAGCTCTACTTAATCATTGATGAATTCTCTTGGTTCTCAGGTTACAAAATCAACTAGACGAAGTGTGAGGCCCTCCCTATGTCTCGATCTACTACTGATGCATGTATTCACAGCTATAATATGAGATGGGTCTCTACGGGCTCCACTATCTGGGCATTAAGATAAACAGGGGTTTCCTGCATGGTGGAGGATGCTCTCCTCCCATTGATGGAGAGCACAAAGTGTGATTTCCTGAGATGATTGCACCTCCACCTTTCCCTTTTGAGGAAAGTGCAGACTATTAAAATGATGGTGGCTCCCCGATTCCACTACCTCTTTGGAATGATTCCATTTCAAGTCTCAAACTTCTGGCAGGCATGGAAATCTCCAGATTTTGTGGAGTACTCATCATTTCTTACACTCTGACCCTTTTCAGCAATCTGTAACTGCATGACAACTGCTATTGAGAACAAATACTCACCATAAGAGTGGATGACTTCTTGTGGTTGACAACAGAGCTCTCAGGGAATTCAGACTAAAGTCCCTCTTCTTTTAAATACTTCACGACTGGTATTGGTCACCATTGAAACTCAAAAGGGTCACACTATTACCTCACAAACATTGCTGGAACTGTGATGTGGATTATTGTAACCTATATCAGATCCTTTTGGTCATGTCCGATGCTCTCCGGCTACTGGACATCTGTGTGGTCCCTCCTCTGCCATCACCGTCCCTTCCTTGTTTCCCCCACGACCCAGCTTGCCATCCTACACAATATCTCTGGCATACCAGCTCTGAAGAGACTTGTGCATTGATGGATAGAGCCATCCCTTGGTGTGGCCAAAATATGCATTCTCCGACACTGGAGACAGCCAACCAACAGCAATGGGTGGCAGATAGAACTTCACAGAGTGGCTCGTCATGAGTAACCACATACACATAGAATGTCATATTGCATGACTTCAATGCAGTATGGGTACCCTTTCTCACAACAGGTGGGACTGCTCCATTTTAAGGCTGTGTGCATTTCGACCCCTCTCTGGAATTGGAGCATCATTCCTGATGCCTTTTTCGATGTTCTTGATGACCTTGAAGGATCCTTTGTGATATGACCCTACCCTATCCCTTGTCCTTTTATCCGAGTGAACCCCGCCTTGTCTGGATTCCCCTCCCTTTCTACCCTACTTCCTTCCCCTTGCTGTACCCCATTGCCCTCACTATTCCTAGCTATACCAGAAGACCAAGTGCCCTGGCTAGCATTTCAATTTATGACATGTATAAACATTTCTATTAACTATGATGTACTTTCTCTACGAAAAGTAATCCAAAGGAAGCAGCAGTGAATATTCCTCACCGAAATCTAAGATGCTGCATAGAAAAGAATGTTATGTTAGATTGTATTAAATTGTGTCATGCTCTGCTATGGTTCTTATTTTAGGGGGTGTTGTGCTTTCTCTTGTGCTAAAATCATTTTATATAATCTCAGGATGTGTCATGCATTTCAATTTGCCTTGATGTGTATTTCAAGCTGAACTAGTTTTGTTTTCTTTTAGTTTCTCTCGAACGTTGCTTTTAAACCTGAGCACAGGTGAATGTGCCTTCCTCACAGCTGACAGCTTGTATTCATTTATTGCTTTGAGTGTTTTTTTTTGCTGCCTTTATTACTTTTATACCACACTATCACTTCCACAGCATTTAATCGCATTATTACTTTCTACTGCTATCACACACACTACAAACACTTCAAAGTAATGGAAGGGATGCTTGCATTAATCTCAATCACTGGCGATTGCTCAGGGTTGCATTACAGGCCATGGTTTTTCACCCACTACCACATATCACACACATAGCATTCTCAGTGCATTAACATTTCTACGAGTCCCTATGCACTCTACATAGCACGCAATATCTGAGGAAAAAGGTTTGAATAGGATACAGAGACAATGTGTCATTGAAAGACTGCTGCTGGGCTTTAACTCAAATAATGGAGACCTCTGGGGCCGGTGCTGATACTAAGGCTGCATATGATGGAGAGGATCATGGATCAGATTCTGAAATTGATTTTTTAGTTGGTAAATCTCCTTCAGATGACAACTCCGCTCCCAGAGATTCTGAAGAAAATGGCCATGCAGCACAGCAAGGAGGGGGTAATGTGCCTTCACAAGCACAAACTTTGCAACTGAGAAACTGTGGCAGTTTAGTTGAATTTTAGTGCAAGCATGTAGAGTGCAGAGGACAGGAAAAGTTCCCACTTGCTTGCTACCTAATATATTCTAACTGCTAATTCTTACTTTGACTGGAGGTGCTGGATGTAATGTCTGCAATTTATTTACCTATTGACTTACTCAACGTTTTGTGAATAATGTGTTCCTTGACAAAACTGTGCAGTAAACAATTTTTGTGCTGAACAGTTTTTGCAGGGAGCTTGGAGTCACTCTCGAGGCCAATTCTAGAGTACACCCATCAACTCTCATTTCTCTTGTATTAAAGACTGGTCAACCGTTGTATTTTCATAAGGATTATAAATAGGGCTCCCAGTTTATCGTTTTTACTGATTTTTACGGAAAAATAAAGACCGAAAACCATGTACTTTCTATCTCCATTTATTTAACAAAATTGAAAAATACAGAATATTGGGCTTCTTTTGAAAGCCTTGCCATACTGGGCCAGATGTATCAAGATACCGTTTTGCAAATCCTAAATAGCGATATTTTGCGAATCGCTATTTAGAATTCGCAAAACGGTATGTATGTACAAAATCGCAATTTTTTTGCGATTCCTTATTATTCTTTATTTGCGAATTCGCAAATAAAGAATAATTTTCAATGCATTCCTATGGGCCAGGAGGCCCATAGGAATGATAGTGCAATAATTCTCAAATTGCGAATTCGCAAATTGCTAATCGCAATTTGAGAATTATTTCAAGGGTGCAGGGGTGTCTCAAAGACACCCTGCTGCACCCCTCAAATCTACATGTGTGTGCATGTGGCACACATACATGCCCTATGGGTATATATGAGTGTCACATGCCACCCTTACAAATGCCAATTAGGGCATTTTTAGAGAGAAATCGCAATTTACCACCAACTACAAGTTGGTGGTAAATTGCGATTTCTTAACACAAATTCGCAAAACAAAAATGTGGCATACATATCATTTAAGGAATCGCAAAATTTGCGATTCCTTAAATGCTATGGCAAAATAAGGAAACGCAAATAATTGCGATTCCTTAAATTGCGATTTTTTGATACATAATAAAAATCGCAAATCGGCCGTTTGCGAGTCGCAAAGGCCAAAATTCTGCAAATTTCAGCCTTTGCGAGTCGCAAAAGCCAGATGTATCAAGATACCGTTTTGCGAATCCTAAATAGCGATTTTTTGCGAATCGCTATTTAGAATTCGCAAAACGGTATGTATGTACAAAATCGCAATTTTTTTGCGATTCCTTATTATTCTTTATTTGCGAATTCGCAAAAGCAAATAAAGAATAATTTTCAATGCATTCCTATGGGCCAGGAGGCCCATAGGAATGATAGTGCAATAATTCTCAAATTGCGAATTCGCAAATTGCTAATCGCAATTTGAGAATTATTTCAAGGGTGCAGGGGTGTCTCAAAGACACCCTGCTGCACCCCTCAAATCTACATGTGTGTGCATGTGGCACACATACATGCCCTATGGGCATGTATGAGTGTCACATGCCACCCTTACAAATGCCAATTAGGGCATTTTTAAAAGAAATCGCAATTTACCACCAACTACAAGTTGGTGGGAAATTGCGATTTCTTAACACAAATTCGCAAACCAAAAATGTGTCATACATATCATTTAAGGAATCGCAAAATGTGCGATTCCTTAAATGCTATGGCAAAATAAGGAATCGCAAATATTTGCGATTCCTTAAATTGCGATTTTTTGATACATAACAAAAATCGCAAATCGGCCGTTTGCGAGTCGCAAAGGCCGAAATTGCGAGCCGCAAAAGCCTTGATACATCTGGCCCTTAGTCTTTTATTTATTCCAGCCTAACAACTGAGCAGATAGATGGCATGGAGAGTTAAAACAGGATGACGACAGGTCAACATCCATTTGTAGTATATTGTCAATATTGGTCTGTGGGTATATTGTTATGTTATATTTGGCTGCTTAGTGTGCTAATGCACGAGAGGCGTCAAAGTAGGATCACATATTTATAAGTTAAATAAATGTGGAAATATGCCATATTACAACTTCATTTATTCAAAGAACACAAAATAAATATGGAAAAATACTGACAAGATGAGTAAAAAATAAATATGGATAAATACCATAAAACAGGGAGCCCTAATTATGAATCCCAGGAAATTTATTAGAGAAATGTGCCATGGCAAGCCAAATTTTGAATGACCTGTCTTGGTCTCTGTAGTCCTCTGACAATGCTACAGAGGTATCATTGTAATTCAGCATAAGCCACAGAATCAAATAGTGATCTCGATTCTTGAATCCACCCCAGGACTTTTAACCCACTTTTTTTATGTTGATAGGCTTGCAGTCTTTGATAAATGTATATAACCAGAAGGGGGAGTGAGAAGCTATGTAAGGTGTAACCCCAGCCTCCCAGACTATTACAAGTAACTACACTAGAGAGGGTTAACCTATGTTATTGTGATCTCTTCAGATACAGAGATCAGTTGCAGGGTCCTTAGTGGATCTCTAGAGAATGAGGGATCTACACACAGGTAAATTAGTGCAATCCTGGCATCTGTTGGATATTTTTGTAGGATCGTCACCCACAGGTATCACCTGTGTCATGCTTCATCACTGGATCCTCACCCACCGCATCTAGTGTGGGTGGGTGGGATCAACGCAGCTCTTATGCATGATCAAGGGATTATGAGTGAAATAAAATTGCCTTCCAGATCCTAACTACTTTTACCTCCTGTATTATTTCTGTTTGTTTGTTTTTGGTTTTATGACTCTGGGCACTTTATCAATGCTGATCAGTGTTAAAGTGCTTGTGCTCTCTATGGTGAACTTGGAAAGATTTGTCTACACCTGTTTGGCATATTTAGTTTACCTATCAGTCCCTTGTACAGTGGTATCCTAGATACCCAGAACCAGTAAATTAAATGCTACTGATGGGCTTGAAGCGCTGTTTGCGCCACCCACCAAAGTCGCCTTTCAAACCTGTCTCAGGCCTCTTCACTGCAGGGCCTGTGCGTGCAGTTACTGCCGCTGTAGCCTGGCCCATAAAGTGGTTGCCACGTCTGCAACTCCCCTTTTACTACATATCAGTCACCCCTAAGGTAGTCCCTAGCTAGCCCTATGGGCAGGGTGCAGTGTAGGTAAAAGGTAGTATGTGTGCCTTAACTGTGTTATGTCCTTGTCGTGACAAACATCCTATTTGGTTTCTCACTGCTGTGAAGCTTCCTTCTCATAGGGATGCATTGAGGATTCCCTGATATGTGCTTCAGTGGTAATTCTGATCTGAGAGGGGTAGAGTGATCAAGTTTGGTATGGTTGGAATAGTAATCGTAGTGATAAATCCTGCTTATTGGTGAAAGCAGATTTATTATCACTATTTTAGAAATGGCACTTTTACAAGTGAGCATTTCTGTGTGCTATGTGTCTTTGCGCCTGCATGTTGTGAACTGTCCGTCTGGGTCTGACTGACAGGAGAGAGGGGATGTGCATTCACTCCAGCCAGTCCCTGGGGGGGTGGAGATGTGTCCTGCCCTCCCTGGGTGACTCAGCTCTAGGCTGAATAGGCCACGTCGGCATTTGAAGGGGGGAGGAGTAGCACATGCACCTGAATAGGGCTGTGCCTGCCATCCACAATGATGGCTCCGCCCCCCTGTGGTGTGTCTGGGGCCAAGGCATACACTAACAATGGAGGTTGTTGTGCACTTGTAAAGATATTTTACAGTGCCCCCAGAACTGCTTTGGACTGGGCTCAGAGCACTGTGCCAGGGGAGAACAAATACATTGTCACTATAAGTACCTGTGTGCCAGGAGGAACCGCCATTTGGGACTAATCTACTTCCTGCTGGGTGGCTGAAGGGACTGCCCTCTGCTAAGGGGCCCTGTGTGCTGGGCTGCCTGTGCCCTGCTCAGTGCTCCTGGGGACTGCTCTGTGCTTGAGAGCACTTCTCGTTCCCTTTCTTGGTCTCCATGTTGGAGACAGACCGAGCACTCTGTTTGTATTGCTTCCACAGGGCGTAATGCGTGCTCCCAACTTTATCGTCCTGAGCCCAAGGGGTGGGCTCAACTCTCTATATGGCGGGTGCTGAGTGTGTCCTTGCTGGGAGGACAACCGAAGCCCTGACAGAGACTTTGCTCCGTATTCTAAAGCCACCAGAAGTCAGGCAGAGGAAGCCTGGTTGTGAGCGGGGCCCGATGACGAGATAGAAATGGAGCATCGCAGGCTCCTCGTGCAGAAAAGGGGAACCAGCGCCTCGCAGGCTCCATTCCACAACTTTCCACCTTGTCCCACCTGGTAGAGAGAGAGGCGGGTCACCATTAGCATCAGATCTCGGTGAGGAGACCGAGGAGACACGTGAAGCCGTCGGACGTCAGGCGAAAGTGAAGCCTGGTTGTGGGTGGGGCCAACGGAGGCTTCACTCTGGGCCCTGCTGTCCGCTTTCCACATTTCCTGGCTGAACGGCTCCACCACATGGTTACAGGCATCCGCAGTTCAAGGAGGACCCTGATCTGCCTTGTTGTGCATTCCTGGCATTTTCGCAGCTGCGCCACATGGTCGCGGGAAGCTGCATTCTGACCTGCTCGTGAGATGTAGAGACCAGGTATGTGTACGCCCAACCCCCTTATTTGGTGTGCAGAGCTCCGGGGGCATTCGTACTCATCAGGGGGAGTCAGGAACATCATAGTGTGCTTCTAGGACCACCCAAACACTGTGAGTAAAACATGCCTGGGGGCACAGTGACTTCTACATTCCTGACATTGTGGCAGATGCACGCATGGTCGCAGGCAGCTTCACTCCTATCTGCTATTTGGGGGCATTGTTGTTTTGGGCAGCTTGTGGTAAGACCTCGACGGAGGACCCTAATTAGCATTGCCCTGCATTCCCTGTAGTAGGCAGGCAGGTAGCCCAGGAGCCTATGCAAGGGAAGTCAGTGACTGCAGACATAAGGCGCCTAAAGTGGGCATGATGTAGTTGTGATGTATGCCCTGCTGCAAGTGGGTACTAAGGTGCACTGATGATAATGTGTATGCATAACGTATTGTGCTAAGTGCAATCTTACCATTAGTTTCTGGTCGCCCTAAATGTGATGATTTGACAAAGTGATTCATGTAATCCCTGTGACGTCATGACAAGTGCCTAGTGGAATATTGATATATGTGATTGTGTTCTAATGTGTTTTTATGGATAATACAAAGGACATTTTTATACCTTGTGTGGAATTTCTTTTGTGGTGTGTCTAGTGTGTCGCTGCTGTGTGATTGTGTTGAGCAAACGCTTTATACATTGCCTCTGGGATAAGCCTGACTCCTCTGCCAAGCTACCAAGGGGGTGAGCAGGGGTTATCTTAGGTAGGTAACTCCCTTGCCCTGACGAGAGTGGTAGGTCCTGCCTGGCTTAGGTGCATACCCTAGCCAACCAAAAACCCCATTTCTAACAGGTATGATGACCCAAACCATCAATAGGTTGACATGCTTCAGCTTGTTGTGTGCCACCAAGGTTCAGTAGGCTTTCTTCAGGACCAAGCGATATATTGAATCCCTATGATTTGTGGTTGGTTTTTCCAACTCAAGGCTAGTGCTATCAGACAAACAACATGAAGCATGCATGCAACATACAGGCAATAATGGACCATTTTGCTCTTTATGGTCTCTATTTGGGAAGATAACATATGATTATGTTTCATTCAGTGAAGTGTTATTTCCCGCTTCACACAATGTTGTCTCATACTTTGGCACAACATGCATATTATGTGCAATAAGGCATGCAAATACATGTGGGCAGCCCGCTATCTTGCTGACAGGGCTCACCACATACATATATATATATATACAATTAAAAGCCCGCACAATATAAGAAAAAATATTAAATAATGTAAATAAAGTGACAGACAGTGTATGGCATGCACACACAAGTGTAAATAAAACTGTCTCATCTGTGGCCTACATGTCCTAAATTTTAATTAAAAGACACAAAATTGATGGACAGAATGCAAAACAAATCAAAACATTCACCCCCAGTCAAGAGATCTGGGTTAAATCCATCATTCTTTTTCTCAACATGCCACCCAAGTTTAGACCAGACCATATGCAAATCAGTCTTGAACCTGTGCCTCATGGGAACAGTCCAGCCCAAACTGCCAAGTCATGTCCTCCCTGGATCGGAAACAAGTATTCCAGGACTGGTTTCGGGGTTTCACCCCTCATCAGCCAGGATAACTTGAAGCCAGTGGCACAGTGAGCCCGGGACCCACGTATGTTCATATCCGGTGCACTTAGAGAAGGAGGCAAAAGACACACAATTGATGGATGGACTGCAGAACAAATCAAAACATTCACCCCCAGTCGAGAGATCTGCGTTAACTCCATCATTCCTTTGCTCACCATGCCACCCCAGTTTAGACCTGGCCATATGCAAATGAGTCTTGACCCTGTGCCTCATGGGACCAGTCCAGCCCGAACTGCCAAGCCTGGTCCTCCCTGGACCGGAAACAAGCATCCTAGGACTAGTTTTGGGGTTTCACCCCTCATCAGCCAGGATAGCTTGAATCAAGTGGCACAGTAAGCCTGGGACCCCTGTCTCGGTATACCTGGCGCACTTAGACCAAGGAAACAAAAGACACACAATAGATGGATGGAATGAAGAACAAATCAAAACATTCCCCCCAGTCAAGATATCTGGGTTACATCCATTATTGTTTTGATCACAATGCCACCCCAGGTTAGACCTGGCCATATGCAAATCAGTCTTGACCCTGTGCTTCATGGGACCAGTCCAGCACGAACTACCAAGCCAGGTCCTCCCTGGACCAGAAATAAGCATCCTAGGACCGTTTTTAGGGTTTCACCCTTTCTCATCCAGGAACTGCCAGGACAGGAGGACCTGGCCTGGCTGTTCAGGGTGTACTGTTCCCATGGGGAACAGGGTCAAGGCTGATTTGCATATGGCTGGGTCTGAACTGGATTGGCAGTTTGGGCTGGACAATATGGCTGGGTCTGAACTGGAATGGCACAGGGAGCAACAAAACGATGGATTAAGGCCCAGATCTCTGTACTGGGGTGAATGTTTGACATTGTGCAGCATTCTGTCTATCAATTTTTCTTTTTGCTATTTTTTAATTAGGTATCATAAGGCAGTGGGGGTGGGCGATCCCTGCAGTGACACACTCTGGAGATAGGCGAAAGATGACCTTTAATCTCCTTGTTTGGTATGCGCTATGTCTGGTTGTTACCACATGTACTGGCAAAACCCCCGTCACGTACTTCATAAAGGGACATCGTCTTCAATCTTAACTATCCCCGCACATCTTACATGTTGGCTGTGCTCACGTTGTGCAGCTTTTTGAGTAGACTGTAGAGCGAGTTACGTGACAAGCGAGTGTCACATCACTATGGGCGTCATAGTTTGCTTACTGGATGTGAGGCTCTAAATGAGTGGGGCCACCTCTCATTGATTTCCTCAGTGAATAGCAAATCGGTGTGGTCGCGAAATGTGTTGTCTCGTCTCCCACAATGAATGCGATTGCAAGGAATCATCTCGCATCCTGGTTGCAACAGAGATAGGAGGAGCAGTGAGGTCGGGAGTTGTAGTCTCTCTTCCCACAAAGTTATTTTGTACCTTGTACCAAGTAAAAATGATAAAAAAAGGCACATAAATTTGGAAGGCGCCTCAACCCCAAGAAATCACCTCACTTCTTGCTGGCCATCAAGACTAAACAAGCATTAAAAATGCAATAGGTCTAGACTTTCGTTAATTTAAAACCATTTGCTTTGCTATACAATACCATTAGCAGAGAAAATTACTTTAACTTACTGAAAGGTGAGACCTATTGCCTTTTCAATGCTTGTTGTTATCAGTTGCAAGTACGAGAATTTACTGTGGTACTTCAGTTGTCCCCTAACAGTTCCTAAGCTTACACTTTATTGGCTGGATCTTACTATCGTAACAGTTGTTCTCATCAAACTACGTAGAGCAGATAGTGTCACACAATATGGTGTATTCTCAATATGCTAAATATATATTCTGATTATTGTGACTCGGAGACAACATATACACTAGTAAGAAAGGTCTCTAACATTTCCACAGGACTCCTGCTTTTAACCTAGTAAATGCCCACATGGAAGACAGATAGTTTTCCGTACTTTGGAAACAACTCTGAGATTCAATGGATAAAGAACCAAGAAAGGTGCATAACAGAAAAAAATCAGAAGACTAATCAGAACCCAACGTTGCCATGAAGTACCTAGGCAGTAATATTCACTATTAGTCTACTATGAGGATGTATAGAAATGCAAGCTAAACTACATCTAGTTTATATGCATTCAGAGGTACATGAAAACATAGTAAAACAGACACTATGTTCCAACCAGTAGCAAACTAGATGCCAACCACATTCAGAAAGAATGCATTGATGCAGAATAATACATTAACACACATACAACCACAACATTGAGCAGTGAAACACACAAATTAATAAATCCGTGCAAGATATCCCTGAAATAGCTGTCAAGATGTGCATTATTGGCAGGCCCATACAAGAGAAAACTTGCGCTAGTGATGGGAGGAAACACCTCGGTGGCAGGCAGCCTGTGTGTGTGGTTTAGACAGATGTTAACATTATTCTTTTTTTTGAGCAGTAGACATTTTAATGGCAGTATCCATGTATGTGTGGCTAAACGGAGGAATCGGAGAGATGCAAACTCCTCTACTTCAACCCAAATCAAGAGAAGCGCCCATTCAACGCATGTATTTCTCTACCGAAGCGCAGCCGTACCTGGCGGGCACCTCCAGAGCCACTTGACTAACTAGAAACCATACCTAGCATTTGCCAGCTGTGCAGCAAGTTAACAGGAGCTTGATTTCCCATGAATAGTTTTAATCAACCTACACTGCCCAAAACCAGTCTGTGAGAGACAAGCAAATTAGATTTGAAGAACGTTGGCCCCCCTACGTTAAACTGTACAATGAGGTTCAAATGAGTGGGTGACAAAAGCTTTAATAGGTTAGCAATTGAACCAGAGAAAAAGGTTAATAATTTGAAACAAGAACGCTGTGTAAGACAAAAAGGGAGCGATAATTTGACACTGAAGTTTTATTACCGCAAGTTTGAAAAAGACGAGTCACGTTTCAGTCTTTGTGAATTGCCGGCACTATCTTCGGCAGGCAATTTGTTGGTGTACAAACGCCCTTGAACACATAGTACTTACTATAAGTCCCCAGGGGCATCCACCTGAATGTTTACTTGAATGCACAGCAGTTATTTACTGAAACGGCAGCCTTCCATTACTACAGCAGCCTCGCGATCATCTTAGAAAAAAGCTTGAAGGAGCGTGGCACGACCTCACGGCGCGAAAGAGCACACAAATTAACTTGTGCTTGTGCTGGCGTCCGCCTTGCGGGAGCAAGCAGTGGCGGCGCAAGAGCCATATGCTTTCAATTACCACACACGCCGCTGCTCGCTCCCGCAAGGTGGATGCCAGCACAAGGACGAGTGTGCTTGACAAGGAGCAGACCAATGGCTAATGGCCCTCCTAGAGCAGCGCATGTGCGCGGCCTAAGCGAGACCTAAAAAGTAGTAATGTCAGCAGCTGTAGTCTAGCCTCCAGCTGTATTTATTTAATACATGCTATGATACTAGTTAAAAAGCTTATCACTCATGGGTGCCCAGTTTACCAGATGTTGGGAATCCCAGCCCCACCTGCCTTTGCTGTGATAGGTGTATTATATACCTATATACATGTTGGGGCTTGTAAATAAGGCCCGTAGTGTTTGGTAGGTGATGTGCTGAGGCTTCACAAATGAAAGGACTATGATGAGGCTTACTTAGAAAGTGAATTTTATATGTTGGCTCTCATTTATGGTTATGAATTGCTGAGGTGACATTGTGACACTGTAAGAAGAGGTGTATTAAATACTGAGCGTTGTGTCAGAAACTTACTGGTTAGTACAGCAGTGATTCATAAAATATTCTACTATAGGATGTAATCGTACAGTCCTTTTGTGTGCATAGACATTTTATGGATCCATCGCTGTTCCTTCTCAAATAGGATTTTCTCCAGATGTCTGCTTTCTGCGGTAAGCTGTTCTAGGATGACCCATTTACAATCTTTAGTGAAGTGCCTAGTGTTTAGGTTTGGTGGCATTGCATCTATAGTGCATGTTACTTATATGTTCACATATTCTTGTACTTACTATCCTGGTTGTCATGCCTATGCATTGTACATTGCAAGGACAGGTTATCATGTAAATTATCTGTTTAGAATTGGAATATGTGTGTTTTCTTAGTTACCAGGGGGATGTAGACCCAAGTCAATTTCTTTTTTGGGTGTCGTCAGGTGCAAACACAACATTGGTCGCATGGGTAGTGTCCTACTACTCCTGGTAAGCCTAGGGCATTATGTATTGTATTGGTTGGTATTATTATTTGCCTGGGTCTCGTGTGTACCAATGTGTCTGTTAGGCCTTTGACTCCTTTGTGTGAGAACAGTGGATAATACAATTTTCTGGATCACATGTTAAGGATACTCCAGTTGCTTTTCATGATTTTCTTTATGGATTCTGAAGCAATTTTATACGTAGTGATGCAAACAGGGGTGGTTCTATGTTCTCTCTCACTGGTGTTTCAAGCAATGCATCACTGTTTTGGTATGTTGCCCTTTTCTTTGGTTTTTGGATTATCCGTTCTGGGTATTTCCAGGCCCACAGTCTATCTGCTAGTTTGTCAGCTTGTTCTTTAAAGTCATTCGCGACACTGCAGTTCCGTCGAAGATGGAGGAACTGATGATAGGGTATATTTTCCCGTAAGATACGAGGATGAAAACTGTCAAAGCTGGGAAGACTGCTTTTTGAAGTTGGCTTGTGGTATAGGACAGGCTGAAGTGTATCTCTTTCAGGGACTATTTCTACATCCAAGAAAGTCAGAGATTTGATACTTATGGTATGAGTGAATTTCAGATTCCTTTCCTGGCTGTTCAGCCGATTTGATGTAATTAAGGGCTGTGGTGGTATTACCCCGCTATATAATAAGGATGTAATCCATGTAACATTTCCAAGTGGAAATGTGTGCTTGGTGTGGGTTTTTATTATGAATGATGAAGTTCTTCTCTAGGTTGTAGACATACAACCCTGCTACACTGGGGGCTAATGTACCACCTGTAGATGAACCATGGCTTTGGAGAAACAGGCTTCCTTCAAATTCAAAGACGTTTCTTATAAAACCTAGCCTGGCACATTCCATAATACAATGTATGGGAGTTAAATGTGTCCAATCCACATTCTCCAAGGTTTCTTTTATGACCTCTGGGCTATCATCTTGGGGAAGGCTAGTATACAGGTTCTCTACTTCTAAGCTCATCAGTAGATTCCTTTGGTCATTATATTCAAGGTCTTTTATATGAACCAGTAAGTATTTTGTGTTTCCCTGTAGTAGATTTCAGTTTTTTGTAATATAGGTTTGAGAAAGAAATCACAGAACTGTGACAGGGGTTCCTTGATAATTGGACACACAGGGCATCCCTGGACACCTAACGTCTTCATGACTAGTAATGTGTGGGTGCTAGGTGAACCTTTTTTTCTTTTTAAACTTTGTTTATTGAAGTTTTCATGTAAGTACAGTACATATGACTCGTTAGAGACAGCATATATATGGGACATCAGCAATTTACATACAACTGAGTTACATATAAGATATAAAGTAATTATAGGATCATAACAACAAAACAGGTATCAGTCAGTACTTTCAATTAATAGTCGAATGACGAGCATGCATCGTTCGCATTACAAAATGCCCAATCTCAGATTGAGCTACATGGAATCAATAGGGGAAGGGGCCAGCATAACATAGTGTTCACACAAAAGGATAAACAGTATAGGGAATGCAGCAGTACATGTCATGACAATATGCAAGTTTACAGTTCTATTTCAAGTGACCAGTCTACAGGGCACAGTCGTTTACATTCATTTGAGGTAGCTCATCCACCCTTTCTGGGCCCGGATTATGTACATCTATTTGGCTATCCTGTCATTCTACCCCAGTCACACTTTGTGTAAATGAAGGGGAATCCACTCTAGCTCGTGCCCAGTGCAGGAATGGTTCTTATATATCACGTGGTCTAGATTAAGTGTGAGCACAAAATGCGTTCCGCTCGTGGATTTTGCCTATTTTCGGTAAATCCGCAATCCGCAAACTCCCGTGAATTTACCGAAAATCCGCAAATCCGCGAGCGGCGGATCCGGGGGGCAAAAGTTCAAGCCTTCAACCTTGAAGTTGTTGTAACTATTTTAGGATGGCGCCGGCAAGCTGCCAGCGCCATCCTAAAATAGTTACTAAGTTAGCTTCAACAGGAAGCACTAATAGATACAATAAAGCAGGTGCTCGAGCACCTGCTTTATTTTATCTATTAATGCTTCCTGATGAAGCTAATTTAGTAACTATTTTAGGATGGCGCTGGCAGCTTGCCGGCACCATCCTAAAATAGTTACAGGATGATGGACAGCTCACTAAAGGGACCCCTGCGCACATCGTTGCGATTGCATAGTAACACACACATGGTCGCTGGAACTAGTTGAAGCTCAAATTCAGTGACTCATTCATCAGCCCAAAAACAATCGTGAGCATCGTTGAGGCTGGGCAGGTGTGCCTTCTTCCCAAATCTACAGTCGAAAATCAGCTGTGATGCTGGATAGAGGCCTTTGTATCCGTGACTTTCACAAGCGCAATCCTCGTGCTGTTCCTGTGACCAGGAGCTTCTTTCTCTTCATCTGCTGCTCTGATCGGTCTCTGAACATTTATACACATAAGAGGCACATGAACTCGCACAGAAGACCCCCCCTTTTAAAAAATCCACAAAATCCGCGTATTCGCAAATTCGTGGATTTTGCGAATCCGCAAATTCATGGATCGTGGATCCGCGAAATCCGCCCATGCTTAGTCTAGATGCTGTTGTCATCAACTCCCAGTATGTGCCGAGTTGTGTGTGTCCGTATGTAACATCAGATAACCAGGCTGCGAATTTAGGCAAAACTCTATGGCCTCATCTGACCGCCACCTGACGCCTGGCATACAACAATAAAAGGGCATGTAGTTTGCGTCTGGTAGGTTCTTTGTCAGTTACCAATCCCAGGAGACCTAGTTGTGGTAATCATCAAATCTTCCAACTATTTGATTGACAGCATCGCAAATTTCAGTCCAGTAACTAGTAAGTAAAGGGCAGCTCCAAGCCATATGTAAGAAAGTAGACTCATCCATGCCACATCTCCAGCATCTAGCATTATCCCTTAAACCCATGCGGTGGAGTCTAACAGGGGTGTGATAATATCTATGCAGGATTTTAAAATGCACTAAGTGCAGTTTGTAATTGGGTGAGAGTTCCAAGAGTTGTTTACAACAAAAGGACCATTGAATACCGTGTAATGGTGGGTCTAGTTCTCTATTACAAAGTTGCATAGAGTTTAGCATTACAATCGGGGCTTGGTCTTGCATAGTAGTGTATAGGTGAGTCACTAATTTTTTCGGTGAAGCTCGAGCCAATATATTTTGGAGTGCAAGCAGTGTTGGAGGCTCATCTGGAAAGCCCTCCCAGAATGCCCGACAGGATGACTTCAATTTGTGGTAAGTGAATGTGTCCCGGAATGGCACGGTTGAACCCTCCTCTCCTATCTGCAGATCCCTGAACACCCCTTCTGGGTATATATCAGCGAATGTAGAATGTATGTAATGAAATGCCAGCTAAGGATATCTCACCTCCACTCTCCGGCAGACAAGGGAGCATTGGGTTATGTTTCAGTGGAATGGCCGGTGCATATAATAGCGGGATATTAGCTCGTCTTTACAATTCCCGCCACGCCCAGCGCAATGTGTTGGCCGAATCAACATCAGTAGTAGGTCTCGGAGCTCTGTGGTATAGAGCCACACTCAAAGGCAGTGGAGCCACCGAGTCAAGTTCAACCGCCACATGTGGCTGATAGGGTGTCGGGCATGTCCAGAAATGCAGGAATTGGGCCTGCGCACATAGTGCGTACAGATGCATGTCCGGAGCACCCAGACCTCCTTGTCTTAGCGGTAGGGTCAACAATGCCCAGGAAACCCTAGCTTGAGCGCCTGCCCACACTAAGTATAAAAGGTGAGATCGTAAGCAAGTAAAGAAATGTTTCATGAGCGGGATCGGGATATTTGTAAACAAATACAGGAATTTGGGCAGGATCACCATCAAGTGCCACTTTACCAGCAATAGAAAGGGGTAACTTCGACCAGATCGCCACCTTACCCTCGAGCCAGTGTACAGCCCGTCCAAAATTCAAGGACCAAATATTCTGGAGGTTGCGGCTTATCCATATTCCTGGGTACTTTACCTCCTCTGCTTCCCAGCGCAGTGGAAATTCTGATTGCACCTCAGGTGTGTTGTCTGTTAGGGGGAATATTACCGATTTAGTCCAGTTTATGGATACTCCAGATAGGCCGCCAAATTTTACAAACTTCCGTAGCAGAAGGTTCAGATTTTCAGCGGGGTTTAGGACGTATAGGGTGACATCATCAGCATGTAGGGAAATTAATAAACTGCGTGTACTAAAAGCGATCCCCCTCGCAGTATGATGTTGCCTTATTCTGGCTGCGAGTGGTTCCATAGCAATAGCGAATAGTAAAGGAGATAGGGGGATACCCTGTCTAGTACCTCTGGAGATTTCGAATGGATCAGAGATCATGCCATTGACTCTCACTCGTGCTGCCGACTTGGTGTATAGGAGGCGCACCTGGTTAATAAATAGCGGACTGAATCCCAAATGCTTCAATATGCGAAACAAATAGGGCCACTCAAGGGAGTCGAATGCCTTTGTGGCATCTAACTGCTGCAGCATGTACAGTGGGGTGGAGATAGTGCAACACTGAAAATATGGTCCTGAGATTATGGGATATGGTGGAGCGTCCAGGTATGAATCCCGATTGGTCCGGGAGGGCCACCATCGGGAGGAGGGGTTGCAGATGGTCAGCTATGATTTTTACGTAAATGTTCACGTCCACATTGATTAGCGAAAGGGGCCTGTAAGAGTCCAGAGATTGACTATCTTTGTCTGGCTTCAGTAGTGTAACAATCAGTGCCTCCTTCATGGATTCTGGTAGGACTTCTAGTTCTAATGGTTCCGCAAACACAGCGTGTAATTTTGGCGCTAATTCCTCCACATATGTTTTATAGAACGCTGTGGTGAGACCATCTGGGCCCGGCGCCCTATTTAACAGTAAACCTTTAATCACTTTTGCAATATCTTCAAACGTTACTGGGAGAACCATGTATTTGCGGTGTGCAACGTTAACCCAAACCAGTGCAATGGAGTCTAAAAAGTCTTAGAGGTGCTCTGGAGTCGTAGTGTGTGTAGACGTGTATAAGTTGGAATAAGAAGTTCTGAATTCTTGTAGAATTTCACGTTGACCCACAATAGTAGTGCCTGTAAGGCTATCTATTATGTGTATGTATGCATTTGGTGTGATAGTGCTAATGAGCTTTGCCAAGGTACGGCTTGGTCTATCACCCTCCCCATAGCGTCGGGCTTCAGGTTGTTTACCTAGGAATTTCAGTTCCCGCTGTGCCTCCTCAGCAAAGTCTAATAATTTTGCTTTTAGTTCTGCTGCTATTTCGGGCTTGGGGTCTGTGCAAAATAAGTTTTCTAGGTCTTTTATTTTCCCCTCTATGATACTGATAGTGCCCCTAATGGCCTTGAGGACACCCGCCTGCCTTGCAATACATTGTCCCCGGATAACTACCTTGAAGGCATCCCACAGCAATGATTCAGTGGACACCGAACCTGAGTTAATATCAAAATAGTCTGTGATGCCTTTCCTTATCTCTTCCTTGAAAGCTTCATCAAGGAGCGCATGCGGTGGCAAACACCAACTAAAGGCACGGGTTGGGGCATCAGGAATTTTCAATTCCAATAGACATGGGGCATGATCTGAGAGTGAACGGGCCAGACCCCCAACATTTGTCGTCCAGGTGGCCACATCAGGGGAGACCAGCCAAAAATCTAATCTCGACCAGGCTGCATGGTGACTAGATATATACGTACCTTCGCGCGCATTAGGGTGGCTCACTCTCCAGATATCTGTCAGATCTCCCTCCAACATAATATCATGTAAAGCTTGGTTAGCGTGCGGGTGTAATGGTCTAGATGCACCTCTGCGATCAAGGGAATCATTTAAAACCACGTTAAAGTCACCTCCCCAGATAATGGTCTTAGCCCAGACATCTCTAAAGAATTCTGGTTCGTCCGTGTTCGGACCATACACAGCTGCTAGTACAACTAGCTTATCGCTCAGCACACAATTCACAACAACATAGAGCTCATTCGGATCAATGCATATTTAACGCTCTCTCCAGGCTAATCCCTTCCGTATCAGTATCGCAACTCCTTGAGCATAATTCGAATATATGGCAGAGTATGTAGCCCCCCATCTGTTGTGTTTGAGTTTTGCTGTTGGCTGGGAGTTGATATGTGTTTCTTGTAAAAAACAGACATCTATAGTATGCCTTTGTAAATATGTATGCATTAGCCTCGTCTTCCTGCCATCCTTTAAACCTCGGATGTTCCACGTCAGGATCTTAGTCACTCCCATCTATAATGATCAATCTGTATGCGCACGTTCCCAAAACGACTCTTAACAGAGCCATGTTGCATGGTGATATTGAACACATTACTATAGTACTGACATCTTACCAGACACTCAACTGTTCCCAACCCCACCCCACCCACATCAACCCCCCAATCAGGTTGTGTCAGAACCCCCACATAAACACGCAAAGCGTGGAAACTAATAGAAACTCTAAACATTGGGAGACACCCCTCGTAGGCGCGGCAGCACGCGCATACACCCCCGTTTGCACAGGGTGGCTGAGGGATAGTAATATATTTCCGCAAATACCTAACAGTGATGGGCCAATAAATCCACATGGTCTCATTATAAGGCGAAATTTCCATTATGAATATAATAAGTTTCAACTAGAAATTGGGCATTTGACATCCAGCATCCATTCCTGAGCACAAAAAAAAAACCAAGCAATTTGCAGGCACTTATAATAGCAACAACAAGAGAGGTACATCTCACACATAGTTTCACACAAACTAGGCGTCCAATATCAATCGTTGTCGCTCATGTGACCTTCTGCATTACCCCCTGCAGCACCCCTCCGTGACACCCTAGGGCCGCAGAAGTGTTTGGCAAATTTGAGCGGGGACTTAGCGTCATTAAAATAATGTGCAGTGCCATCATGCAATACTTTAAGTTTCGCAGCGTACAGTAAAGAGTATGGAATCTCAGCTTGAAATAGCAGCCGCTTAGCTGGTAAGAACTCTCGGCGAGCTGCCTGTACTAGCAGTGTGAAATCAGGATATAGTGTTCCCCTTGTGTGTGATGCGTCCTTTTTCTCGGGCCAGCCGTAATATTAAGTCCCTGTCTTGATAATTCAGTAGCTTTGCTAGTATAGGTCTAGGGGGCATATTATCAAGGGGGTTTAGCTCCGCTTTTTTGGCTTTAAAAGCCAAGAAAGCTATCTCCCTATTACCTAGCTGTCGCTAACACCAGTTAGCGACAGCTAGTAGGAGATAGCGACCATCTTGGGCCCCGCTTTGCATGTCAGTGAAATTTATCACTAATGACATGCAAAGTGAGCGTGCCAAGATGTTAGCGACTGGAAACAGTCGCTAACATCTCTATCTCCTATTACCAACTTTTGGAGATATTCTCGCTAAGCGCGAATATCTCCAAAAGCTAACACCTGCCCCTGAGCAGTTCTTAGCCATGTTATCCAATGGTAGGTGGATAACATGGCTAAAAGCATTAGCTCGGTAATGCATGAATATCGCTGACTTTTCAGCGATATTCATGCATTCCGGCCGATTTTTATCGCTTAGGAGATACACCTTGATAATAGCAAGGTTCCTAAGCGATAAAAATCGCCACAGCTCGGCGATAGAAATATTGCGGCTAAGCCAACATAGCGATAATTATCGCTAGTTGTTGGTAATATGCCCCTAGGTGTGCCCCCCACCGGGAGTTTCTGGCCAACCGCTCTGTGTGCACGTTCTACAGTAAAGACAGGGGTAGATGTGGGTCAAAGAGTTCGTGCAATAAATCAGAAATAAATACTTCCATTTTCACGATGGCCGTCGTCTCCAGAATTCCAGTGATTCGGATGTTGCTCCTCCCTGATCGCGCTTCCAAACCATCTGCCTTCGCACGCAAGGCCTCCAACTGCTTATCCATGGCCGAGATGTGCTCCTTAGTTTCCCGCTGAAACTCACGTTCCTCAACATGACGGTTTTCAAGACAGTCCAGCACGTTTCGTGAGTTGAGACATGAGAGCGGACTGCCTCAAGTTGAGTTGTGAGGGCGTCCAATTTTGTATCAATGCTCCTAAGACTGGTGCGCACCTCCAACATGAGTGACCTAATGTCGTCATCCTGGCTCGCCCCTGGTGCATCGTTTGCCGCAGCTTCACGGTCCGGGTCGCTTTGGTTTCGTGGGCGGTTGTTTTCAAATGTTATTTCGGGCTGGCGATTATCAGCTTTGCCCATGGTGGTCTGGCAGTAGGGCGTCTCACTTCTTATCGCCTGTGTCTGTCAGTGAATGACTCGCTTGGATCACGTCCCACAGAAGGGCAGAGTAGCACTCGCCAAGGGTAATGTCGGGCAGCCTCAAGTGGAGTCGCTATCCTTCTAGATAGGCAGGATTATTGTACTTAGGGCAAATAGTATGTCAGGCGTCAATGGCAATTATACCTTTATGTCGGCGTCAGTGTGAGTGGTCTGGGACCTTGAAGAATGGATAGGGCCGCGTAGCTATAGTCAGCTTTCTGGGTAACGCCGCAAGACACTTCCAGGCCTCACGCGGTACAGAGGAGAGTAGTGTCCTGTTGCTTGTGATTTTCGTGCAAAGTCCAGCCCTCTCTGGACTAGAGGTTTGCACAACGGTTCGTTATAGACGAATTAGGGGGTTCTTCCTCCGCACTTTACTATCTTGTCTTGTTGCGTTCTCTCCGTTCAGGTGTAATGCCTGGGAGGGGGAAGGGTGCAGATTCCACCCCCATTCGGAGCTGTATCTGTACCACGCAGGTGATCCGAGTGTACAATCTCTTGGGGAGCCGACCCTTCCCGTCCAGTCCAGTGCGTATGTACCTCGACTTCACGGGTCCCTTGCAGTCTCACTTTGCATTGTGTCCGACACCGCTCTGCAGTTATTATCCGTCGCGTCTAAAATGGCGTCGTGTTGGATCGGCTTCAATACCTTCAGCCATGTAGTCTCACGCCTTCTAGTTGAGCCCTCGGCACGTTGGGGCAGCGATGTATGAAGCGGTGTCACCTCCGGATAATTCTCCAGGCGCCGTGCAGTGTCGCTCGCACTCGCTGCGATGTGAACAGTCGGACCGCATTGGGCCTCCACAGCCTCGGGCTCAGTTGGCAGCGCGCACCCGGGCAGGGCACCGCAACTCTCGGTCCTCTTAGCAGAGTCACTCCGGTGTTTCATCAGGCAATTGCAGCAAGTCACACAGGTCAGTTTGGGCCACGTGAGTCAAACATCAGGTGTGCCTGAGCCTCCACCACCAATTTCTAGTAATTTTGTGTTTGGCACTCACGGAATAAGCAGGATTAATGTAGAATAAAAGCCTCAGCCGGCGGAGCTCACTCAATAGGCGGCGATTTCGCTGCCCGGCTAGCCACGCCCGTGCTAGGTGAACCTTTACAAACTCCTTAACATGGCAGCCTGCTTAGGCTGATAAGGACTTGCCTATATTGCTCCTATAGCACACACATTATGCTAAATCCAGCTCCTGTTGTGGGCGGAAGGCCTAGCCATGCAAGTGGTGTACTTTTTAATCAGCGGAAGTGCGGTAACATTAAGTAGTAGGAATTGTGTGGATGCCTGCATATTCAGGCCCTTTTCCTTACAAAAATGTGAGGAAAATACTGAATTTTAGCTAATGTATGATGTTTGCTGGGTTTTTTGTGTGGGATAACCTAATAGGATCCACACAAGTGACAACACTTCAGACTACCCTGTGTGTTTAGCTTTCAGTAGTAAATGGGTTTAGTGAATTTCCCTGGGTGGCGGCTAAGCCATTGCTCAAATACTGCAGCTACTCACCTCACCACAGTGTGTCGATTTGCAAGGCAAATTCTTGCTCTTTCCTTAAAACGCAGGACTGAGTCATATTTACTAGAATATGGTGCAGCCCTGCTTTTTTCCCTGCTGTGGCACTAATTTAAGCTGCCTAGTGCCAGCACAGACATCCTTGCACCATAGTGCAAGGGTGCCTGTGTTAAGTGGAAGATTGTTTATGTGCAGAATGGTCCTCCTTCTTGCACATAAACAATCTTTAAATGCAATTTTGTAACTTCTATATGTCCTGCTTCATGCAGCACACATAGAAATGGCAAAAAGGAATTTTTTTAAAGGCAAATTTCTGTTTCTATGTGTGGTGCACAAGGCAGCACTTATGGAAACAGCAAAAACTAGAAATAAATCATGTCTCCTTGTTTCGCCTGATTAAGACCAGGTTTTCCCTGGTCTTAATGTTGGCGCTGCCTCCTATTTGTGCTGCCCTTGTAAATAGGTGGCAGCATCAAAATCAATGGCCCACCACTCTAGTCAGGGCAAGGGAGTTGCACACCCACGATAACCCCTGCTCATCCCCTTGGTAGCTTGGCAGTTCAGTTAGGCTTGTCACAGAGGCAATGTGTAAAGCATTTGCGCAACACATACACACACCAGTCACACTTTAGGCTCACCACAAAAAGAGACTCCACACAAGATTATATAAAAAAATCCTTTGTATTATAGATAAAAATACGTTGGACCACAACCACATAAATCGCTTCGCCAACCAGGCGATTGTCATGACATAACTTCAATCATAATTCACTTTTCCACAAGGTAATGGTCATAACTGTATAGGTAGTGCACTAGGGTAATTACTCCTAGGTTGTGCACATTACAAGAACCACCAATATTGTGCCCCTAAATGCCATTTGGCATCTAGCAAAAGTACTCATTATCCTGGCAGTGCAAGGCCAAACGACCTTCACCGATACATTAAGGTCCTGGAAGGCAACATGTAATAAGTAAAGTACCTAAGTCATAGGCACTGTGCACCTTATGCCTCTACTGGGCAGTACTCGCTACCCTGGCAGTGCAAGCAGGATGGCATACCCAAAACATCTGGTTATAAAATGCAATATTAAATGAGGGATACAGATATGCATCATTGCACATAAGTGATCAACCCAGTTACAGGGCGCAAATGCACTGGTGCGGCTATCAAGCGTTATACGGTAAGTTCCAAATGAGCCTCACTATCCGTGTACTAGTAGCCCGAAGCTCAAACAAGCCTCGCTAACCTCGCAATACTATTAGAGGGAGGGAGGTATTTTCAGTCTTGTGCATGAATGCAGCGGGGGCCTCCACCAAGGTCTCATCACCTCATTTGTGGAGCCAAAGGGCCCCCAAAGGTATGCCAAGTTGACAGGGAGGCCTCGCCGTTCCTCCCTGCATGCCGGACTGGATGGCAGCCACGCAGCCTGCCGCCGCACTGAGGGTCTACTGCTGTGGCCAGAGTGGTCACCCCTGGTGAGGAGCTCTCACTAGGTCTCACACTGCCCTGCCCAGGAAGCGCGAGTTGGGCCAGGGTGCACCAGTCCCTTCTGTCACTGCTCTCCAGCCAGAATTTCTGGGTAGCTGCCTGCTCGCTCTTGTTGTCCCAGGGGGCTGGCCATTGAGAGTGGGCAATTAGCAGATTGCAAGTGGAATTCCTCCGCCCTCTCTCTCATCTTCATTCCCTGGCAGGTAGGGCCCCATTGGGGGGTCTCCACCATGCAACCGACGCTTCAGTTGCAGCTCTTGCATTGCTACGGCAACATGTAGGGGCTGCGTTCAGGCTTCCTGCATGCATTGCATTGACAGCTGAATCTTATGGCTCCACTGCACACACGGCTGTGGAGCCAAAAAGGAACACTCACTCTCCGTCTCATGGTCGCGCTCCTGTTCACATTGGTCAGTCACAAGCTGACATGACATACAGCCACTGTACTACAACGGCCCCCAGCCAGGATTTCAGCCCCAGTGGCTATCCAGCGGGATCTTCCTCCTTGCTTTTAAAAGTACAGCAAGGTGTTCAGAAATTAACCAAAGATGAAGTACTTCACTGTGCGCTCAAGTTTGCTAGAAAAAAAAGAGGCATAACAGCACTCCTTGGAGAGCACTGGGGGCATCCCAGCAGGGTGCAGGCAGGCAGCGCAGCACACAGGTCCTCAGTGCAAAGTGGCAGCCTTATTTCAGCCCAACAGGCAGCAGGCAAGCACTCCTGAGTAATGAAGTCCCAATGCAGTTCTTCCTGGTAGTCCAGCAGTCCTCTGGTAGCATGCGGAGCCATCAGCATCTGGTTGCAAGTCCCCCATTAAATTCCTACCTCTGGCTCCAGAAGACACACTATGGGGGTGGAGACAGCATTGTGAAGGGCAGGCACAGCCCTATTCAGGTGCAGGTGACATCTCCTCCCACCACCCTAAATATAGACCAGGCCTATTCAGCCCACTATGAGTCACCCAGGAAAGTGAAGAGACACCTCAACCCCCCTTGTGACTGTCTACAGTAAATGCACATCCCCCTGCTTCTATCAGTCTAACCCAGACATTGAATAAATAACCAGGCAGGGCACAAAGAGTCTTAAGCACACAGAAATGCCCACTTCTAAAAGTGGCATTTCTAAAATAGTAACAACAAATTCGCTTTCACAAATATGCAGGATGTATCACTACTATTCCAAACATACCAAACATGGACATGCTACCCCTTTCACATCAAAAATTACCACTGAAGCACATATCAGGGAATTCCCAATAAAAACCTATGAGAGTGAGAAACCAAATAGGCTGTTTGTCACTACCAGGACATGCCACACAGCTAAGGCTCATGTCCTACCTATTTCCTACATGACACCCTGCCCATAGGGCTACCTCGGGCCTACCTTAGGGGTAACCTATATGTAGTAAAAGGGGAGTTTTAGACATGGCAAACACAGTGGCAGTAACCTGCCCGCACAGGCCTTGCAGCCACAGAGGCCTGAGACAGGTTTGAAAGGCTACAACACTGCAGACCTACTAGTAGCATTTAATTTACAGGCCCTCGGTATATGAGATGCCACTGTACAAGGGACTTATAGGTAAATTAAATATGCCAAACAGGTGTACACCAATCTTACCAAGTTTACAAGAGAGAGTACATGCAATTTAGCACTGATCAGCAGGGATAAAGTGCCCAGAGTCATAAAACCAACATGAACAGGTCAGAAAAAGTACAGGAGGAATGTTCATAATGTTCATTTATTACTATCATTGTCTGAAGGATCTGAGTTGGATATTGAAGAAGTTGCAGATCTTTGTAATGTAACTACTGATTATACATGTACTAGTGGTTTAAGGAATAAATAAAAATGTATTCTGCAAAGTACTCAATTCGCGGCAATAGACATATTTGTTAAAAAAAACTATGGAAGAGTTTCACCAACTAGAGGATAAAGGTTCTGAGAATCTAAACTGCAAGGACAATGTGTCACGGGGTGAACGGTTAGCTTTACGTGATTTAAGAAATGACAGCACAATAGGTATCCGGGAAGCGACAATGGGGGTAACATTGTGGTTATGGATAAGAGTAAATATGTTCAAGAAATTCAAAGACAGTTGAATGACTCTAGTTGCTATGTGAAAATATTGGGGAATCCGATAAAGGAAGTAACTAGACGGATCACAGAGAGGCTGTATTGCTGGAAAGAGGAGGGTTTGATTGATGACTCTGAGTACAAATATTTAAATGTAATTTATACGACCTCCCCTTTTATATACACATTACCAAAAATTCATAAGTCAAAAGTAGACCCACCGGGGAGACCAATTGTTTCGAGTATTGGTGGTCCTACGGAACACTTATTGGAATTCGTAGACAGTTTTTTTAAACCACTAGTGGTGAATCTTCCGTCATATATTCATTATACATTGGATGTCCTTAATAAACTTCAGGACTTTAAATGGGAAGATGGGATGGTAATGGTGACGTTAGATGTGATTGGCTTATACACTTGCATCAATAACAATAGGGGTGAAGAGGCTTTGAGACATTTTTTGAGCAGTCGTAGCACCAGTTTGAGGGAGCACTCGAAAATGTTAGTGGAGATGAGCAATTTGATTTTGACTAATAATTATTTTTTATTTGAGGATGTATGGTATCACCAGGTGCGGGGAACAGCGAAGGCCTCCAGGTTTGCTCCCTCTTAGGCCAACCTCTTCATGGGGTGGTTCGAGAGGGAGCATCAGATTGGACAGATTTGGTACTTTTTTGGACAAGATTTATTGATGCCATTTTTTTGATTTAGAGAGGGTCGGTGGGAGAATTACAAGACTATTTTAATTATTTGAACGTGAATGATTTTAATGTAAAATTTACTTTGAACCATAGTGCTGAACAAATCGAATACTTGGATGTAGTGTTAATGGCTTAGGGTGACAGGATCTCCAGTAAATTATTTAGGAAGACCACAGCCACTAATTCTATATTGTGGGCGGACAGTTTTCACCCCTCTTCAGTGATTTCAGGAATCCCATATGGGGAGATGGTACGAGTGCGGAGAAACTGCAGTCTTGATCGTGATTTCAGGAAGGAACTGGAGAATGTACAGGTTAGATTGAACAGGAGGGGATATGAGACCAAGAGTTTGATGAGAGCCACGGACAGGGTTTTGAAAATTTAAATAAAAGTGACTTTAGTGCAGAGGACTAGAGCAGAAACAGGAAGAAGATTAACATTTTTAACCACTTATTGTGCCCAGAAGGATCAGATTGTGAAGGCATTTGGCAAAAATTGGAATTTACTGAAAGGAGTCACAGGCTTATTGGAACTAGTAGGCGATAAACCAATGATTGCTTATAAAAGAGGAATGACTATCAAAGAGAAAGTGTCTAGAAATTATGTTCGCCCAGGTAGATTGGCCACTTTGAATTGGCTATCACCACCCCCGCAAGGTTTTTACATTGTGGGTCCTGTAACCTGTGTAGTATAGGAATGAACAGGATAACAAATTTCCAATACAATAGTAGCAAGCGATATTGATTTAACCCCTTCCAAGCTGAGCTCGTCATGAACCATGGTATTCAAAGACTCCTCAGCACAGAGGGAGAATTGCTGTAGCATTGATGTGGTTAAGGAATTTATCAACTGCAAAAGTACGGGAGTCATTTATGCCATTGTTTGTGGATGTGGTAAAGTGTATATTGGGAGCACTAAAAGGATGCTGAAAACCAGAATTCAGGAACCTAAAAGAGCAGTAATGAATCAAGACATTAGGTCACCACTATTTGTTCACATGGAGACATATCACAGTGAGAATAAGGAATTCAGATTCCACGGTATACAGATGGTGGATCAGAGTGTTAGAGGTGGTGACTGGGATTTGAAGATTAGACAAACAGAGCTAGATGGATTTGCAAATGTAGGACAGTAACTAGGGGGCTCAACACGGATTCAGAATTGCATTACTTCTTATTATATTGTCAAGTGGTCATAATGAGTCTCTTCCGTCTTCACGTTGATAATAGAGACAATATGAGGTGTGGGACATGGGGTTACCACTTGTTGAAGTCTAAGAAAAACTAGGCTACACACTCCCCGAATATACTGTGTAGAGTGGTGAAAGTTGGAACAAAGATTAAGTTTTGAGGTTGAGCACTGTAGTAGCACCACAGAAGTCATTAATAGCCATAATAGGTTTTTATCCAGATGGTCCGGACTATGTTGGGTTAAGGGCAGCTGGACTCACACAGATATAGGCTCCAGATGAAGGGATAAAGAATATTGCAGTTACGTACTTTGAAAGATGTTCTTTCTGTGTGATTGTGGCAAGCAAGCACCTAGACTTAGGATACAAGATACATGGCAATTATGAATCAATGCTTGGCTTAATTGGGTTCAGTTTTTGGAAATGTGGTTGGAATATTGAGAGACATTGGATTTTAATCACGTAGTGATTTAATACAGGAGGTTAGGAATCAAGAGGTTTTGAATAGGGTCTACGTGTGTTAATTCGGACATTATATACTTAATATAGAAGAACAATGGTGGAATACGGTAAAATTTTGGAAAAGTCTTGTTCATTGAGCTGAGAAGCCATTTCTGAGTGCTGATTGGTTGGATTTGAGCCAATTGGATCGGCGGTACAAAATGGGATAGTAAGGTTAAAGATGCCTATTCCGAGTGAAGCTTAATACACATATATATCCAGGTTATTTTGGTTAAAATGCAGGGATATCGGGAGAGGTATGGTGCTGTACTTGATATTTGGCTCAAAGAGGTGGTTTAAACAGTTTACACACACTATCACACAGCGTGTGATATTGCCCGATGGAATAACCTCGAACACGGGATGCGGACCAGAGAGGGAACTGCAGTCTCGTTTTGAATAGGCGTCAATCCGCAAAGATAGACCGGACAGGATTATGGAGGGCAGATATGACGAGTTAACGGGGGATGTGTTTTGTCAATTGGTCCATTTCTGTTGACCTATGAATAAACAGTTATTGTCAATTGGACGGCTGCCGCTTGTACACTGACATTAAGGAAGTGAAATATACTCATCAGAAGTGAGCAGGCCAACGGACGTGTTAGGGAACCTACATAGTCTTTGGGAGCATATTAGTGGTTTATGCTAGAAAGCATTTGATTGGTGAATGGATGGTTTAAATATACAGATGTCGGGATAGACCTTTGCATT
The DNA here is from genome assembly GCF_964263255.1 of Lissotriton vulgaris. Lineage (NCBI taxonomy): Eukaryota > Metazoa > Chordata > Amphibia > Caudata > Salamandridae > Lissotriton > Lissotriton vulgaris. Next base: position 1,210,001,354 of record NC_141696.1, read on the forward strand.
CCGGATTTATCGGGCCGGGAGCTTGTCAAGGTTCTTTGATGCATGGAATCGGTAAGTTGAAAGTGAGGGGCCAGGGGTTATTAAAAATAGAATGTTATAGGACAAGAATAACTTTTAACTGACCCTCCCTTCCTTTTTGTCTGGTTTTATTTATTTTTTGTGATACTGCATGGTGCTGACATAGAGAACTAGGAGCATTTGGGACTTTATATGGAGCGTCATTGCTGTGTTGGCAGTTTTTACTATCGGATACTTTTGAGGAATATTTGTGGTTGCAGGATTGTGATAGGTAAGATATATTGTTATCCCTTGATATTGGGATTTAGGGGTGGCTACTAGGCTAAGGTTATTAGGTGGATGAATTTATAAAAACATGCAATGTATGTTTTTTCAGTTTTGAATTTGGATCAAAGGAATTTGATGTGCTGGTAAGCTTGGAGAAATTGTTGAAGAATATCTGTTGACTTATGATAACGATTGGTAAGACAAAGAGAAATTTTTTTCTTGTGGGTACCGGGAAATAGATACCAGTCTAGGGTTGGGAAATGGACGATTTAAATATATGCGTAATATGTTTTTCACAGTTTCTAATTGGGACTGAAGTACAAGGAACAGGAATCTGTAAACCTGAGTTCTGGTATACAGGAAAATTGTGACACGAACATTTATGAAGGTGAGCTCAGGATACAGACATAGTCAAACGATACAACAGTAGGTTTAAATACTCCTTGGGTAAATATAAGGACTATGAGTTTAAATGTAAACAATTTGATTCTTTCCTTGATGGTCTCCATGTTCAAACAATTTTTTATAATTTCTAAGGAATTTTAAATTGTTAACCATATTAGGGTTTTCAGAGTGTCCAATAGGCAGGTTGCTCTCTTCTGCTGTGTCCATTAGGTACTATATTAATTGGACAACAACATGTAAAATTTGGAGAAATGATGTTTTTTGGATTTTGTATTCAAATGTGATATGACTTTATGTGATGCTATATGTTTTTTCCTTATTTACAGCCCTGATTATGTCCCGGATGGGGACGAAACGCATTGGCTGTTACCTGTTAAATATTGTATAGAAAATGATGGTATTTCTTCTGGAAGCTGACTGACACCTACATAAGCTTCAGAATAAAGAAAACAAACTTCAAAATTTTCGCCTGAAAGACTACTTTTTGGAACCATTGTAATTTGTTTGCGTAAAGACATTAAGAAATAGAAATTTGATAAGTTCCAGTTGTAATTTCTACGCTCCCTCCATATTGTTTTTTTTTCTAAGATTGCCAAAACAACCTGGGATCCCACTTACCTGCTGATGGTGTTGGATATCATGAGTTTATATACTTGTATCAAACATGAGCATATTTTGAAGGCTATTCAGTAATATCTAGAGAAACGACAGTTACGCTTTGCGGAACATAATCTAATGCTACTTGAATTTGTGGAATTTTGTCTCACACACAATATTTTCCTGTTTGAGGATCCATTCTTCAGGCAGGTCTCTGGAACAGCTATGGGCACCTGCTTTGCCCCCAGTTATGCAAACTTGTTCATTGGCTGATGGGAGGAGCGGTTGCCCAGGCTGTATTAGGGACGGAGTAATGGGAGAGTAGTGCAATGGCATTGATAGATCGATGACCTGTTCATTGTGTGGCCAGGGACAGTGGACACGGCTCATGGATATATCGATGTATTAAACAAGAATGATCTCAACCTGCACTTCGTGGGTACAATAAGTCCAGTGGCAGTGGACTATTAGGACCTGAGGGAGTTTGTGGACTATTTCGTAAGCCCACTGCTGGTAACTCCACTTTGTTTGCCAGCGGTAATCATCCACCTAAGTTGATTCAAAGCATACCGTAGGGCGAACTCCTTAGGTTAAAGAGAAACAGCTCTAGAAAACAGGACTTCGAGGCGGCTGCCACGGAGTGCATTGCCAGATTTAGTGTGAGAGGCTATGATCTAGGTGCCCTAGATAAGGCTCTGTGTAAAGTCAGAAAGATCCCTAGGGATAAACTCCTTATGGACAAACCAAAAGAGAATGACATGAATGAGAAAGGTCAATTTCACATGATCACTCCTTACTCTGAAAAATATGCTCAAAAAGAACTGGCACATCCTTAAGACCGATAGTGTCATTAGAGATGACATACCAGCACATCCACTGGTAACATTTACGAAGGCTAGGTCCTTACAGGACATGCTGGTGAGGAGTCACCTGGAGAAAGTCATACCAAGAGTAAGCACTCTAAAAGAGATGAAGGGATTTTGCCCTTGCAGCAGGACCAAGGCGTGCGCCGGCATCAAGAGGGTTTTTTTAAAACAAATTTTGTTAATTTTCTATTTTTCATACACAGTCATACTGTGTTGTTTGTAGGTTCAAGCTCCCGTAACACATTGAGTGTGAATCAACCTAGAGCATCATGAGCACATAACAGGTATTCTATTCTTACACATTGTTGAAGCGTGTCCGAAAGCTCTAGCAGTGTCATCTTTGTGTTACATATACAGACATTATGTGCATATATCGTATATATATGGAGAAATACAGATTCTTTTTAAAGAACAAAGAACCGTAGAACATTCCCTAATAAAGATCCCCCCTCCCTAACTACCCTGGTCACTTTTCTTGCATATCCAAGTTACCGAGTCATGCGCACCGTAACGTTGTCCTGAGCATTTGTGTTGTATCTTAGTGCATCCCTACAATATACCGTATAACAAGGCATAGGTGACATTTATTACTGCCACACACTTGGCATATTTAAACATCTATGTTAACATCCACAGATTTGAGCTCTTCCAACATAACTTCCCAGTCCATTGCTATTGGCGTCTTGCGCAGTCCCCTTGCCTCTTCTCTGCGCAATGCTGCACACTCTGCGCTGCCCCATCGCAATATTTTCGCATGCCAGCTGGACACCCCTGGAGGTTTACATGATTTCCAGCGCATAGTGACATTCCTGATAGCTAGCAGTATGGCTAGATCTATGAATCGGTACTGTACCTTGCGCTTGGATCTATGTTTGTGTAGGCCTAAAAGACATTCTTCCACTGTGTCTTGGATCGCGTGATGTGCTGCCTCACTGGTAAGCTCCCTAATTTTAGTCCAGTATTCTCTTATTTTTGGGCATGTCCATAACATGTGTAGTAGGCCCGCCCCCTCCATCGTACATCTAGGGCAGGAGTGTTGTGTCTGCGGGAACATCAGTGATGTCATTTGAGATGTCATCAGTGATGCCATGAGTGATGTCACTGACCATGTCATGAGTGATGTAATATGTGACATCATCAGCAGTGGAATGTGGGTGCGCGAGTTATTGTTAGCTGAACTAACTATAACGGGGGAATTTCAATGGTTTTGTATGAGTGAAATGTCCAGCTAACTATAACATGTGTGATACCTATTGTTTTTTCAGGGAATTTCTAAGGTTTTTTAAATGCTAATTCCTAACTATAAGGTGGCTGAAACCTATGGTTTTTCCAGTGAATTTGCAAGGTTTTTAAATGCTAATTCCTAACTATAACGTGCCTAAAACCTATGTTTTTTTCAGTGAATTTCATAGGTTTTGTAAATGCAAATATTTAAATGTATTAATTGTTATATTTATTTCTTTGATACTAATTTACCACATTTTTTATATTCATTATTTTTAGCTATTTCATTTTTAAAATTACATTACATATTTTTAATGTAAAATATATATTTTTTAAATATATATTTTTATTTTATCTTTTTTTCAATATATAAAAAATCATTTCTATATATATTTTTTGCATTTTTTTGTGGTAAACACAGGGTACGCATACCTCCCTCGCACACTCCTGTGCATCTGTAATCGTACTGTACGATTACCCGCGCATACGTCACAAATACGTTACGCGTCGCATCGGCGCTTCAGCGTGATGTCATGTACATCTGTACGGCATACAGTACGCATACCCCACAAACATTTTTTAATGTTTAAAAAGATATATCTATGTATTTAATGTAAATTTTAAGGCAAGGCCTTATCTGAGGTAATCATGAAAATACTGTTAATTTAGGTTTAATAAGCGTATATTACTTTTAAAAGTAATTACGCGAATCTCGGGGTACGTTGTACGTCCTCGCACCCTAAGAGTAGCCTACGCGCACCCGATGTGACTTCAAAACAACAGATTTGATTGGTTTATAATACTTCCTATTCTAACTGTTGAAGGACCCCATCCATTTTAATCATTCTTCTTTGACCTTCACTGAAGAAACTTCCTTTTGTGAAGCTGCTGTGTTTTTCAAGACATCTTCAATATGGCTCAACACCAGGATGAAGATTTGTCTGAACACTCTTCAGAAGAAGAATTTGTTACTGAGGATCCAGTCCTCAAAAGGAAGGAAGCTCTGATATGGAATTTTTATTCGATTTCTGACGGAGAAAAAAAAGTGAATGCAGCAAAGGTAACCTGTAAGGTGTGTGGAACAGTGCCTTCCAGAGGCAATCTTAATAAGAAATATTCTTTTGGAACTGCCTGCATGGTAAAGCATGTGAAGACACAACATCCCCGCAATTATGAGAGAGCTGCATGCGACAGGCTTCGTCAAGACCCTCCACCAGCTGTAGCCGACACTTCCGCAGGACCATCAAGTCCTCATCCAGATATCCGACCTGATTTTGCTGATTTGAATATTTTATGTAAATTTTGTAAAGAAACTCTGTGCTATAGAGAACAATCCATAGATTTAATTTGCAGGCGGAAACAAGACCACCGTTGCTCCCACTGTTATTTTTTTTGTTTATTTGTTCGAGTTCCAGACTGTTTTGTTTGAACAGTTCTCTTTTTTTCTTTAAAAAAAAACAAAAACAAATAAATTGTTCAAAAAATAAAAAAAAATACAAAACAACAAAAAAGACAAAAAAAAGTTCTCTTAAGAACTAACTTCACTGGTCAAAAAAAGAGCTATATTAGTATGATAGTCTGTAAAACTTTTTTTGAATGATTGTGTATTGCATAATTGAATGAAAGAACACATTGGTAGTGTATGGTGAATGTGAAAGTGCAGAACTATAAGGATGTGCTACAGCATAACTCTATAAGGTGTTTACTTGCAGTATACTGTAGTACTTCCGAAGCACATGAATGTAACATATGTACATAAATATGTTACAAGTCTATGCTTCCCTCTGCACTGCTGGTAAAACTGCCTGGGTAAATTTATAAGTGTTTGTGTTTTAATGCAGTGAATGGATTAGTACATACTGACTAATGGGTCACTACAACAGTGCAACAGCAGTGACACAGTGCTTGGTGAAAGTGTAAGGATACAGACTGGGGAGATGATGGACAATACCGGCCGAGGGAAGATGGCGGCTGAGTAAGACGCTCAGTCGGTGAGCTCCTGACCTGATGGACCTGGAGAACGAGGAACGCATAATGTAACACGGCTACATGTCGAGATACTTTCCAAATGCAAGTAGAAAGTAGAAAATAACGGATCAGATATTAAAACCCTAGAACCCTAAAAACTGCAACAACGACGGAGCGGAGCAACAAGGAGACAAAACAACGGGTGAAACGCAAGTCGCAGACCCGCTAACACAGCGGCTTCAAACACCGCTAATACTTCGAAATAATTCAATTTTTCTAAACCTTCGTGGAGAACCGCTTACCGAATGGTGGAAGCTTTGCCGGCGAGCAAGGGGTGCGCTGAGGGAGAAGTGTCAGGCTGCTGCGTGGTCGTCCCTGGAGTGTGGGCGAGAGCAGGAATTGCAGGAGCAGCTCACAGGAGAGCTATCGGGAGGCTCAGTTTCCTGTTCCGGGGCACTGGTGGCAGAGACAGCGGCAGAGACAGCGGCCGCTATGGAGGTGAGCGGGGGTTGGGTCTGATAGACTGCAGGTCGTGTAATGAGGCTCGGAGGGCTCCGGTGTGCAACGCAGGGTGGGGAAGAGATCAAGCTAAGGAAGTATTAGAACGAAAATCTGACACATACTGGGGTGAAATAAAAGAAATAAAAGAATTAAAGCTGGTAAAGCTGGTAAAGCAGCACATGAATGAAACAGTGCTAGAGGGGGTGGGAAGCCCTGGAAAAAACACTAAAGCTGAAAATAAAGGAATAGACACTGAAATAAATGCCAACTGCAACCAAAAAAATGAAATAGTAAAGAACCCAGTTAAGCAGGAAGAAACAGAAAGAAAAAAAGGCACAACAACTGTGGTTTCTAACTATAGCCTTCGGAACAGGAATTTCTTAAAACAAGAACAATTCCCAAAAAATATAACACCCAGGGAAACTTCAAAAAAAAAAGGAAAAAAATCGTCCTTTGAGCCTAAAAAATACAAGGACAAAATAAAAATACTTAATGACAATACTGAAATATCTCAGAAATTAGCCCAGAAAACAAGGGTTACACCTTCATTGAGAACCTTTTTTAAGGTTCAAAAACAGCAGACAAATCACACAAGAAGTGATATAATTCAACCGCCTAAGACCTCACCAGAAACCCTTCCTTACACACTCCTTAAAACTTCTAATATAACAACCACTACTGTAGAAGTGGGTCTACAAAATAAAGTTGTTGAGAAGGCTAAATATAACCAACCCCCTCACAAAATGGCTGAAGGTACAACAACACCAGCAAACACAACAGCAATAACAGAAGAACCAGAAAAGACAGCAACAGAAGCAGACTCAATAGGAAGAGCGCAACATACTGAGTATGATGGAAAATCAGGCGATAAAACTACTAGTAATCCAACAGATGAACTTTTGGAAAAAATATGGTCTGAAATGAAAAACAAGTTTGCTATATCTGAAGCAAAACAGGACAGGATTCAAGAAGTGTGTGAAAAGCTAGACTATAAACTAAACGCTCTAGGGGAAAGAGTCGCAGCTATAGAAGAAGAAGTGAGCGGATTGAGCAAAAAGGTGGAAAATAACAAAAAGGAGATATTCACTCTAAGACAAGAGGGGAAATTTATGAGTGATAAACTGGAATCTCTTGAAAACCAAGCGAGGAAAAATAACATAAGAATCCTAAATGTTCCAGAAAGACAAGAAGGTACCGACATAAAGAAATTCATTGTAGACTTATTAGTCGAGTATTTCCCATGGAGTGATGCCAAGTTGTTAGAAGAAGATATTCAAAGAGTACATAGAGACCCGTTCGGGAAGGCCAAAGACAGAAAAACGCCCAGAAAAATACTGATAAATTTCAAAACTTACACACTAAAAGAGAAAATCCTGAGTGAGGCCTTAAAAAAAGGAAACTACGATAAAGACTCCTGGTCTTTTAGAATCAGATCAGATATGTCCAAAGCATCTCAGGACAGACAATGGGAGTTGGGAAAGCACATGCCAGAGCTCCAATCCCTAGGAGCCACAGTACAAATGAAGTTCCCACCATCCTTACGAATAATGTGGCGAAACAAAATGAGAAACATTAGAGAGCCTGATGAAGTAAAAAATCTGATCAGCTTAATGAAAGATACAATCCAGATGGAAAGCACTACAATTTGAGAAAATTTTTTGCCGCCGATGTAAAGAAAGTAAATAAGATATTCCAGGTCCATTAAGGAAGAGCCCAGAAGGGGTCAAGATAAAAACCCCAAGAAAAAAAGAAGGAGGCTTCCCAGGGGAGGGAAAGAACAAAACACAAAACCAGAAATGTAAAAAAAAAATATATAAAACAAAGTGGTGGGGGCGCAAAATGGGGAAAAAAGAAAAAAAAAATTTAAATCCTCAAATACGGAAAGAAAATTGGGAAAGAACGGAACTTCGCCCTTATAACACTGAAGCTATCGCGACTAACAAACGAAAAACTATAAAAATAAATAAATACAATGGGAGAAGTCAATAAAAAAATTAAAATATTATGCTGGAATGTGAATGGCATGAGAACAAAAAGTAGAAGAAACAAAATTCTGGAATACCTTAAATTATCTGAGAGCGAAATTTTAATCCTACAAGAGACCCATCTAGTGAAAGAGGAATGGGACCAAATCATGAAGAAAGTAAGATGGGCAGATATACATTTTTGCACAAATCAAGGATGCAATATCAAAGGTGTAGCTATCATTTTAAAAAAATCCCTAAATGCAACTTTGGAATCTTCAGAAGTAGACATCAAAGGCAGATGGGCAGTAGCGAAAATAAAGGTGGGACATTCAGCATTGACAATAGCAGGGTATTATGGTCCAAATCTTGATGATTCAGAGCCTTTACAGAAACTATACACACAGTTACTGTTAACCAATGCCCCAATAATTTTAGGAGGAGATTTTAACATCATCCTAGATCCTAAAACCGATAGATCCCCCCCTGGAAGAAATATGAATTCTCCTAATTTGCCGAAAATGAGGGAGTGGATCGGTATTTATAAAAAAGACTTGGATCTAATGGATATATGGAAGGAGAAAGGAGATAAGAGCCTACCTTTCACTCTTCACAATAAAAGATTGGGACATAAATCTAGAATTGATTTCTTCCTAGTAGAAGGAAGATTAATGGAAAATGTAACAAAGTTAAGTCATATACCAGCCCACCTATCAGACCATTACGCTGTACAATTAACATTACAAATCAAAACTGACCAGATAAATAGAAGGTTTACGGTGGAGAGGGCTATGTTCTTAGATCAGGAAATTGTACAAACTCTTATAAAAGAAACAGAAGATTTTTTCGAAAATAATAAAACAGGAACCTCAAAACAAATAGTTTGGGACACTTATAAGGCCGTATTGAGAGGAAAACTACTTAGTCTTGCTGCACATAAATCAAAGAAGGAGAAACAAGAGATAACAGACTTAGAAAAAAATATAAAAACCCTAGATACTCAAATTTTAACAGAAAAAGATCCAGACAGAAAAGAAGGCTTACAAAAAGACAGACAAAAACAAAAAGATTCGCTGAGTAACATACTAGAAGAAAAATTAAAAATCAAGTGGGAAGCAAGCAAACTGGCAAACCACGAGTATGGGGAGGGCTGTGGAAAATGGCTTGCATGGAAGTTAAGAACTGATACGGCAAGAAATAGAGTAAAAACTCTAACAAGACAAGATCAAGATCAGACAATTCTAACTTCAGCGGAAGGCGAAATTAGAAACGAATTTATGACCTTCTTCTCAAATTTATACACTGAGGATGTAAACCCATCTGAAGAACAAATCAAGAGATATTTAGTAGACATGCCAGTGTTAAAATTGTCGGAAGAAGAGAAGATAGAGTTAAATAAAGAAATTTCACCAATTGAAGTCAAAAACACAATAAAAACCCTAAAAAAAGGAAAAGCAGCAGGCCCAGATGCAATGCCCAACGAGCTTTACTTGACCTTAATAAACACTTTAGTTCCACATCTAACAGAGCTAATAAATATGGTTTTTAAGCAAAAAGAAACGATGCCAGACACCTGGAATGATGCTATAATAACAATCATCTTAAAACCAGGGAAGGATCCCAAAAAATGCGAATCATATCGACCGATATCTCTGCTTAATGCAGACTATAAAATTTTTACTAAAATATTGGCAACAAGACTGGGAAAATTTACGCCTCAACTTATACATTCAGATCAAAAAGGCTTCACAAAAGGAAGACAATTACACGAATTAACCCATGAACTTATAAGTGCTATAGACATAGCTACGGAAAACAATATTCCTTTAACAATATTAACAATAGATGCAGCTAAGGCATTCGATAGAGTGAACTGGTCATTCCTGAACAACATAATGACTAAAAATAACTTAGGGGATTCTTTTTTATATGCAACAGGAGAAATCTATAAAAATCCAAGATCAAGAATTCTTGTTAATGGTAGTCTTACTAACAATATCAAAATTGGTAGAGGCACTAGACAGGGGTGTCCTCTTTCACCCCTGCTATTTAATCTATATATAGAACCCCTAGCAAACCAACTTAGACAGTGCAAAGAAATCTCGCCCTTTGAATATCAAGGTTGGGAGAAAAAACTGGCTCTTTATGCAGATGATTTGATGCTATTTACAGACGAATATGTAAAATCCAAGCCAGCGATAGAAAATATAATCAGCAAATTCGGGGAAGTTTCAGGTTACTTAGCTAACCATACAAAAACAGAAATAATGACATGGAACACACAGTTTGATAGCCCCAATATAAGGGAAGAGATAAGATATCTAGGTATCTTGATTAATCAAAATCTTAACAAAATAACCCAAATTAACCTGAATAAAGTAGCTCGAGAGGTGCGAAAATTGCTTAAAGCTTGGTCTAGCCTTCCTTTAAGCTTTATAGGGAGATCTAATATCATAAAAATGAGTATACTCCCAAAATATACCTTCCTTTTTAACACTATCCCCTTGGATTTTAAAAAAACCGAGCTAAAAAAGCTGCAAGGGGAAATAGCAAGTTTCATATGGGCCTCCAAAGGAACTAGAATTTCCTGGAAAAAACTTAGGAGGAAAAAAGAGAAAGGAGGAGTAGCAAGTCCCGACTTAACAGAATACTGCAGAGCATTTCAATTTAAAAACATTCGGTCTCTTCTTAGAATACACCAATATTACCCGGTACATTTGAAAGGAATGACAGAAGCTGAGGATCATTTTCTTTTTAAATTTGGTCACCAAAAGTACTTCAAGAAAATTAAACTAAAAGTTCTGAAGGAAGCGGCTAAACTCTGGACGCAAATTAGATCGATCTTAAAAATCCCCTATTATAGTGCAATGGCACCGATATGGAACTCTCCTGGAACTCCGGAATGTTTAAAAGATGTCATGGCTACCCCCTTAAAACAATGCAACATCGAATATTGGGGTCAACTTCTGAAGGGAACAACACTAATATCATGGGAAGAACTGAATAAGATTTCCAATAGAAGAATATCAAAATTCAAATATTATCAACTAAACAGTTGGGCAAAGACACTGCCAAAGGACGAGGAAGAAAACAAAACTGTAGAAAAAGAAATGATAAAAATCCTACCAATGAAGAAGGAGGTAGCGAAATGGTATTGGACTTTTATAGATAATGAAGAGGAAAGCTCCCAGATGGCAGAGCAAATCTGGGGAAAAGATCTAGTCTCAGAAGACCTAGTAAATATATGGGAAAACTCCATAGAGAAGTGTTGGTCAACATTAAAAACAGCGGCACTAAAAAGAAATCATCTGTATACCCTGCATAGAGCTTATTGGACACCGAAAAAGCTTTCAAAATTAAAAAATGCGGGAATCAAAAAATGCCCCAAATGTGGGGAAGAGAAGGCGGATGACATCCATATGTTCTGGAACTGCCCATCTTTGAAAACATTCTGGGAAGGAGTGGGTAAGACGTTGAACTCAATATTTCAAAAACATCTAAATGTAAGTACAATTCTTATTCTTTTCGGGATTGATAACACAATGGGGGTAGATAAACTAACAGTAATGGAAGCAAAACTACTCTTTGTACTAATGGTGATAGCCAGAAGGGAGATCTGCATTAAGTGGATAGGTCCTCTTCCCCCGACACATGCAGAGTGGTTAAACTCAGCCATCAGAATAAACAAATTAGACAGAAGGGGAAAAATTAGTAAGAGGTTTAAGTATTGGGAAATCATGGAGAAACATTTGACCTCCGAGGATCGGGCTTAACACACTGTCCTATGATTAATGCGATAGCGTATTCTGTGTTATGAGTATGATACTCATAGAAGTAGCCAAGGTGGCTAGCTCCCCCCCTCTCGACTACAGATATGTTAATATGTAAATGGAAATGGTTCTCCTCTGATTAAGCAAAACAAAGAAAAACTCCCAAGAAAAGAGAGACCATTGGGCAGTGACGGTACAAAAGGGAAAGCTTCAGAGGTAGAATTCATATTTTCCAAAATACATAATATTTTCGCAATATGAGGATTACAAAAAAAAAAAAAAAAAAAAAAAGGATACAGACTGGGGAATTGAAGGTGTGAAAGACAAGTGAGCAGGTGGATACAAGACTGCATGCATAGTGCATAGGGGTTTGAAGCAGTCATTGTCATAAGACCTACTATGCACTGCATCAGTACTTGGGTACTGACTGAATGATTACAGTTCTGCATGCACATTGGCTGACTGAATTTATAAATGCTTGAGTTTTAGTGCAGTGACTGCATTAGCACATACTACTGAGTAGGTCACTACAATAGTGCAACAGCAGTGACAGAGTGTTTGGTGGAAGTGTAAGGATACAGAGTGGAGAATTGAAGATGTGAAAGACAAGTGTGCAGGTGGATAGAAGACTGCATGCATAGTGTATATGGGTTCGAAGCAGTCCATGTTCTAAGACCTACTTTGCTGCATGAGTACTTGGGTACTGACTGAATGATTACAGTTCTGCAAGGACAGTGCCTGACTGAATTAATAAGTGCTTGAGTTTTAGCGCAGTGAATGGATAAGCACATACTGCTGAATGGGTCACTACAATAGTGCAACCGCAGTGACAGACTGTTTGGTGGAAGTGTAAGGATACAGAGTGGATAATTGAAGATGTGAAAGACAAGTGTGCACGTGGATAGAAGAGTGCATGCATACAGCATACAGGTTTGAAGCAGTCCTTGTCCTAAGGCCTACTTCACTACATGAGAACTAGGGTACTGAGTGAATGATTACACTACTGTAAGGATAATGTCTGAGTGAATCTATAAGTGCTTGAGTTTTAGCGCACTGAATGATTAGTACATACCGCTGAATGGGTCACTATAACAGTACAAGGGCAATAACAGAGTGTTTGCTGGAAGTGTAAGGATACAGACTGGGTAATTGAAGATGTGAAAGACAAGTATACAGGTGGATAAAAGACTATATGTATTGTGTACAAGGGTTTGAAGCAGTTTATGTTCTAATGCCTACTTCGTTCTATGAGGACTTGGGTACTGACTGAATGATTACAGTTCCGGCAAGAAAGTGCCTCACTGAACTTATAAGTGCTTGAGTTTTAGCACAGGGAATAGATTAGCACATACTACTGAATGGGTTCATACAATAGTGCAACAGCACTGACAGAGTGTTTGCTGGAAGTGTAAGGATACAGAGTGGATAATTGAAGATGAGAAACAAAAGTGTGCACGTGGATAGAACACTGCATGCATACAGCATACGTGTTTGAAGCAGTCCTTCTCCTAAGCCCTACTTCGCTGTATGACTACTTGGGTACTGATTGAATGATTACAGTTCTGCAAGCACAGTGCCTGACGGAATTTATAAGTGCTTGAGTTTTAGTGCAGTGAATGCATTAGCACATAATGCTGAATGGGTCACTACAATAGTGCCACAGCAGTGACAGAGTGTTTGGTGGAAGTGTAAGGCTACAGAGTGCAGAATTGAAGATGTGAAAGACAAGTGTGCACGTGGATAGAACACTGCATGCATACAGCATACAGGTTTGTAGCAGTCCATGTTCTAGGGCCTACTTCGCTGCATGAGTACTTGGGTACTGAGTGAATGATTACAGTACTGTAAAGGAGAGTGTCTGAGTGACTCTATAAGTGTTTGAGTTTTAGCGTACTGAATGATCAGTACATACCGCTGAATGGGTCACTACAACAGTCCAACGGCTGTGACAGACTGTTTGTTGGAAATGTAAGGAAATAGAGTGGAGAATTGAAGATGTGAAAGACAAGTGTGCAGGTGGATAGACGACTGCATGTATAGTGCATAGGGGTTTGAAGCAGTCCATGTCCTAATGCCTACTTTGCTACATGAGTACTTGGGGACTGACTGACTGATTAGAGTACTGTAAGGAGAGTGTCTAAGAGAATACATAGGTGCTTTAGTTTTAGTGCAGTAAATAGATTAGTACATACCGCTGAATGAGCCACTACAACAGTGCAAGGGCAATGACAGAGTATTTGGTGGAATTGTAAGAATACAGACTGGGGAATTGAATATGTGAAAGACAAGTATGCAGGTGGATAGAAGACTACATGTATAGTGTATAGTGGTTTGAAGCAGTTCATGCTCTAAGGCCTACTTCTCTATATAAGTACTTGGGTACTGACTGAATGATTACAGTTCTGCAAAGACAGCGCCTCACTAAACTTAAAAGTGCTTGAGTTTTAGAGCAGTGACTGCATTAGCACAAACTGCTAAATGGGTCACTACAACAGTGCAACAGCAGTGACAGAGTACTCGGTGGAAGTGTAAGGATACCGAGTGGAGAATTGAAGATATGAAAGACAAGTGTGCACATGGATAGAACACTGCATGCATACAGCATACAGGTATGAAGCAGTCCTTGTCCTAAGCCCTACTTCACTGTATGACTACTTGGGTACTGACTGAATGATTACAGTTCTGCAAGCGCAGTGCCTGAGTGAATTTTTGAGTGCTTGAGTTTTAGCTCAGTGAATGCATTAGCACATACTGCTGAATGAGTCACTATAACAGTGCAAGAAGACTGCATGCATAGTGTATAAAGGTTTGAAGCAGTTCATGTTCTAAGGCCTACTTTGCTCTATGAGTACTTGGGTACTGACTGAATGATTACAGTTCTGCAAAGACAGTGCCTCACTGAACTTATAAGTGCTTGAATTTAAACACAGTGAATGGATTAGCACATACTGCGGAATGGGTCACTACAATAGTGCAAAAGCAGTGACAGAGTGTTTGGTGGAAGTGTAAGGATACAGACTGGAGAATTGAAGATGTGAAAAACAACCAAATCATTCTCTCTCAATTTTCTCAAATGGAAACTGAGTCACAGTTTGATTCTAGACAAATAATGGTATTTCTTATAAATGGAGTGAATAGATACTGACTGAGGGGAAATGTAGGCCTCAATGTAGGCCTCAAACACAAGTATGAATTTGCTTACACTACTACTTGCAAACTACATAGGAGTTGCAAGCACTGCATGCCCTAAAGACTGGCTCACTGCAACAGCACATGTACTTATATGTCTACAAACACATCAACCAACCAAATCATTCTCTCTCAAATTTCTCAAATGGAAACTGACTCACAGTTTGATTCTAGACAAATAACAGTATTTCTTATAAATGGAGTGTATAGATACTGACTGGTAAAATGTAGGCCTGAAACACAAGTGTGATTGGTTACACTACTACTTGCATACTGTATAAGAGTTTCAAGCACTGCATGCCCTAAAGACTGGTTCACTGCAACAGTACATGTAATTATATATCTGCAATCACATCAAATATCCAAATCATTCTCTCTCAATTTTCCCCAATGGACACTGACTCACAGTATGATTCTAGACAAATAACAGTATTTCTTATAAATGGAGTGCATAGATACTGACTGGGGAAATGTAGGCCTGAAACACAAGTGTGAATTTGGTTACACTACTACTCACATAGTGCATAGGAGTTTCAAGCACTGCATGTCTTAAAGCCTGGCTCACTGCAACAGTACATGTGCTTATAAATCTTCAAACAAATCAAACAACCAAATCATTATCTCTCAATTTTCCCCAATGGACACTTACTCACAGTGTGATTCTAGACAAATAACAGTATGTGTTATAATGGAGTGCATAGATACTGTCTGTGGAAATGTAGGCCTGAAAAACAAGTGTGAATTTGGTTACACTACTATTTGCATACTATATAGGAGTTTCAAACACTGCATGCCCTAAAGACAGGCTTACTTTAACAGTACATGTACTTATATGTCTGCAAACACATCAACCAACCAAATCATTCTCTCTCAATTTTCTCAAATGGAAACTGACTCACAGTGTGATTTTAGACAAATAACAGTATTTCTTATAAATGGAGTGTATAGATACTGACTGGGGAAATGTAGGCCTAAAACACAAGTGTGAAGATAGTTACATTACTACTTGCATGGTGCATAGGAGTTTCAAACACTGCATGCCCTAAAGTGTGGCTCACTGCAACAGTACATATATTTATATGTCTGCAAACACATCAACCAACCAAATCATTCTCTCTCAATTTTCCCACATAGACACTGACTCATAGTGTGATTCTAGACAAAACCCAGTATTTCTTATAAATGGAGGGTATAGGTACTGCCTGGGGAAATGTAGGCCTGCAACACAAATGTGAAGATGGTTACACTACTACTTGCATAGTTCATTAGAGATTCAAGCCCTGCATGCCCTAAAGACTGCCTCACTGCAACAGTATATGTACTTATATATCTGCAAACACATCAACCAACCAAATCACTCTCTCTCAATTTTCTCAAATGGACACTGACTCACACTGTGATTCTAGACAAATAACAGTGTTTCTTGTAAATGGAGTGCATAGATACTGACTGGGGAAATGTAGGCCTGAAACACAAGTGTGAATTTGGTTACACTACAACTTGAATATTGCAAAAATCCTTCTCTCATAATGATTCCTAAATGCACACAGACTCACAATGTGATTCTAGACAAAAAATATTAAACCTTGCATTTTACAAAAACACATTCACTAGTCTAGAAACGGTAAGGTGACTAAGCACATTCTATCTATATGACTGCTGCAATTTACCATACAATCCTGACTCATTTTGCAACTACATAAACAATTTGCTGCATTATTGGTGCCAACATTACATCAAAAAAGTGACACAATAGAACCACAAAGAGGCGCAAAGAGCTTGTAAATCTGCCCCAGAGTGTATGCAACAGTGTATGTATACTGACTGAGAAATTGTAGATTTAAAACACAAGTCTGATTCTAGACAAGCAACACTATTAATTACTCTTGAAGGGCTAATATGACTGCACACATACCTGAAATATAAATACTGCATTTTAGTATACAACCATGAGTCATTTTGCAAATACAAAAGCAATGATTGGTTTCTAATTCTATCACAACTTGAAAAAAGGATAGGTTTTTAAGCAGTTATGTGTCTGCAAACACAAAACGTACAAAAATACTTCTCTCAGAATTATTCCAAAATGCACACAGACTCACAGTGTGATTCTAGACAAAAAAGATTAGACCTTGCATTTTACCAAAACACATTTACTAGTCTAGAAACGGTAAAGTGACTGCACACATCCTATGTATATAACTACTACATTTCAGTGCACAACCCTGACTCATTTTGCAAATACATAAGCAATTTACTGCATTATTTACGCTAACATTGTGTCAAAAAGTGACGCAATTGAATCTCAAAGTGGCGCAAGGGGCTTGTAAATCTGCCCCAGAATGTTTGCAGTAGTGTATGTATACTGAGTTTAAAATTATAGATTTGAAACACAAGTCAAATTCTAAATAAGCAACAATATTAACTACTATAGAACTGGAAAAGTGACTGCACACATTCTACATTTTTTAGTACTGCACGTTACTGTACAAAGCTGACTCACCAAACATGTTAACTTACCAAATCCTTTTATCACAATGGTTATCCAAATGCAGACAAACTCAGAATGTGATTTTACACAACTAAACTACTCCTTGCACTTTAGCAGGAAAAACACATTACTCTTATTAAAAGCAAAATGCACCACATACATCCCCATACAAGTTAACAACTCACCTTTCAAATTGATTTGTAGATTAGGAAGAATGCCACTCACACAGCAGATATTCTTATACAGAATCTCTCTACTTCACTGTTCTTAGCTAAACCAGAAAATGGCAAACTTTCCCTCTCAATCTACACATATATACATGTAAATAACACATCAAATTGCTTCCCACATTAATTCAAAAGCAAACACACACTTCTATTTTTTAAACATTTGAACCCTTTCCAACTGACATAATTTGAACCCTACCCCCAATTTGCTTTCTGCTGTTACCATAGTAACAGATCATGCTAAACTCAACTGACCACAGAGGTCAAACGTTCAGCACACTGTAAAACACTCCTCCTCAACAACTTTAGACTCTGCATAGGTACTTACTTATAGGTACCAATAAACACAAAGCCTCTTTTTACAACCAACCAACATCTAAAAACATAAGCTTGAAAGATATCTGAAACATATTTATTTTTGAATTTTTTTACTTGCTTGGGTACGCGTACCGGACGCCTTAGAAATCTCGCAGCATACGTGGTACGATACTCGTACCCAACGGGTATACACAACATTTTTTTGGGGCCTTGGGGGTCCTTGTGGGACCCCTTGAGCAGGCCTAGGGGGTCAGAAAGTCCTATGGCAAATAGAAAACGTTCCCTCTCAATCTACAAACTCAATCTACACAAATATATATGAAAATAACAAATCTTATTTCTTCCCATATTATTTCAAAAGCAAACACACATTTCTATTGCTTGAACTTTTGAATCCTTTCCAACTGACGTAACTTTCAACCCTACCCCCATTCTGCCTTCTGCCTGTTACCATAGAAACACCTCATGAAACACTTAACTGAGCACGCAGGTCAAAAGTTCATCACAAAATGTTGCTAATCAAAACTGCAAGTGTGCTTGACTTTTCAACATATCAGTCTTATGTAACATTCCTTTCAATCAGTTTTTCTTAACCAATAAGAATCATGCTTTTAAAAAACAGAAACATGCACCCTAGGATTTAGTGTAGAATGTTATCAAACAACAAAGCATTTCTTTTCTTTTTTCAAAAATTCATCTTATCCACCATTTTAGAAAAATCTCAGTTTTCAAACTGCCATTTAATTTACAGAGACCGTCTGAGTGTATGCAGACCTTTCATCAAGATGCTTAGAGTGTGGATTGTGGCACACAGCTATATTTTCTGGAGTCAAAGGTACGGAGAACAGAAAGGATTTCAGAAAGACCTAGGTTTACCAAATGTAGACTTTAAGTGGATTGGACAGAAAGGGTTAAAGTGGCACCAATTGATGCCATTGGTTAAATCCTTTTTACATCTTCAACACCCTGACCTCCTAATTGTGCACTGTCGTGGCAATGAACTAGGAACTTTGACTGGGGTAGGTCTGGAAATGCTTATGAAGGACACCTTTGGAGAACTTATATCACTTTTCCCCCAAACTGTCTTTGTCTATTCTAACATATGCCAAAGGCAGAAATGTAACTGGTCCAATCAATTTTGTCCACAGATTGGGAAAGCTAGGAAACATGTGAATAAATCTGTTTCTTCTTTTCTCCGAGACTATACAATGGGGTCCATATACCACAATAATCTGCGTTTCAATATGCATGGCATCTATAGGAGAGATGGTGTACATTTTACAGATGAGGGGAACAGAGTCTTCCTCTTGAACTTTAGACTCTGCATCGGTACTTACTTGTAGGTACTATAATCTCTCAATAGGGGCTCTTTTGAGAGCCACCCAACATTTAAACACATAAACTTGATAAATATCGGAAACATATTTTTCTTTTCTTGCTTGGATACGCCAACCGGACGCCTTACAAATCAGGCAGCATACGTGGTCTAATACGCGTACCGAACAGTGCACACCAGAGGTCGCGCTGAGCGGCGCGCTCGGTACGCATATCATAATTTTACCGTAAAAAAACAAAAAACTACCCTTAATTTAAATATTTAGTGCCCGGGGAGGTTGCGGACCCCAGGGCTTGGGGGGGCTTTTCACACCTCCTGCTTTGAGCTGGCCTTTCATTTCTACATGGGGAGCAGCTAACATGCTGCTCCCCATGTAGAAAAGCAGTAGTCTTTGGTTTTTGGAAGAGAGAGCAGGTTTCCTGCTCTCCCTTCCAAAAACCAAGCAGTTTGCTATGGCAGGGTGGGAGTCACGAGGCTCCTGCCCTACCATAGCAAACTACAGTGTCCCGTGGGTAGGGTACAGATGTCGCAGTCCTGAGACAGTGTCCCTCCCTTTCATCCTGTGAAATAGAGAAGCAAAGAAGAAAATATTCACACGTTAGAAGAAGAAGAAGTAGAATGTCAAAACACATAAATATCAGTACATTTGTGCTTATTCTGCTAGAAGATGTACATTGTGTTCTTCGTCCATATTATGCCCTTTAGGGTAACGTGTGCAAAGACCAATGATCTGTCGGGATTCTCTCTGCCTCAGTTTCAAAGTGCGGTTACCCCCTCTTAGATTTAAGTTAACCTGTTCAATAATAAAGTACGATAACTTTTTAGGATCTGAGAAATGACAGGTCTCAAAATGACGGGCAACAGGGTATTGTTTGTCTTTCTTCACTATTGCTCTTGTGTGTTCTAAAATAGGTTTTTTTGCCATTTGGGTGGTGCTGCCCACGTACTTTAAATCACATGAACAGACCAAGACATATACTACAAACGTGGTGGTACAGGTCAGGAATCGAGTTATCTGTTGCATTTTATTGATGCTAGGGTTCCAAT
Source organism: Lissotriton vulgaris (assembly GCF_964263255.1). Classification (NCBI taxonomy): domain Eukaryota; kingdom Metazoa; phylum Chordata; class Amphibia; order Caudata; family Salamandridae; genus Lissotriton; species Lissotriton vulgaris. The sequence goes on from NC_141696.1 coordinate 1,210,021,542, forward strand.
ACTCCTTGACCATGTGACTGTTACAAACACGCCTTGTAGTGCCGACAGGGGTAAAAACCATGAAGGTCTATGCCCCTGGGCACCGAATTATCATTAATGTCATTGTGAACCAGCATATCTCTCAAATTACCTCCTCTTCTATAGGTTATGCTTGGTCTATCTGTAATGCTATCGCCTGTAATAGTGTCACTTTTGAGAATATTCCAGTTTTTGACCATGCTCTTCCTCACCTGTTTGGAATTGCCATTCTGGTGGTGTTACTATCCAGATCTACCTCCTGCTTGTCTTGGTGGGTCACTAATAACTCTTCTCGCTTTACTGTTTTGACTCTGTTTTTAGCTCTTTTGATTACCCACATGAGATAACCTCTGGCAAGAAACCTGTGTGTCATGACTGTCTCCTCTATTAGGTAGTCCTGCTCATTGCTGCAATTTCTTTTAGCCCTGAGCAGTTCACCGTATGGAATACTCCATTTAAGATTTTCCGGATGACTGCTCAGGGCATGCAGCAGTGTATTCCCTGCAGTGATTTTACGAAATAGTACAGTCTGTATTTTATTCTGTTGTATCTGTACTTTAGTGTCTAGGTATTCTACTTCTACATCACTGATGTTACTTGTAAGTGTGAAATTTCTGTCATTCACATTCAGTCTGTTAACAAAGTCAAGAGCTTATTCTTTAAACGCCTTTCCAGACAACAAAAATGTTGTCTATGTAACGTAGCCACATCTTTACATTTTTGAAGTCTTCTTGAAATTCATCGCTATTTCTAATGTAAGCCTCCCATGCCCCCATGAACAAATTTGCGAAATCTGGCGCAAAACATGTTCCCATCGCGGTTCCATGGGACTGCACAAAGAGCTCATTGTTTAAAAAAAAAAAGTTATGTTCGAGGCAATGTTTGATCATATCAAGGATCATGGTGGTATGTCCCAGGTATTTGATCTCTCGCTTCTTCAGAAATCTAGCACATGCCTCAATGCCTTGTTTGTGTTCTATGGCTGTATACAAGGAACTCCGTTCCATAGTTATGAGCAGACAGTCCCATTCCCACGTCACTTCCTTAATTTTCTCAAGGAAATCTTTTGTATCACGTACGTAGGTGGGTATGTTTTTCACGTATTCTTGTAAGAAATGATCCACATATCTGGAAACATTTTCAAGTACACATCCTCTTGATGAAATAATAGGTCTGCCAGGGGGATTGTGTTTACACTTGTGTACTTTCGGGAGAAGATATAAAATGGGGAGTATTGGATAATCACGTTTCAAAAAACAATATTCCTCCCATTCAATCCACCCCTTATCCTTCCATTCTGTGAGTTTGTCCCAGATGCTTTTTTAATCATATTGTATTCTGATCTGTTGTTTTTTTTATACGTGCTTTGATCACTCAACTGTCTTTCAGCCTCACGGATGTACATCTCTTTTGACAGAATCACAATGTTTCTGCCCTTATCTGCCAGTCTTATCACAATGCTATCATCTTCTGCAAGTTCTTTCATAGCTTGTTTCTCAGAAGCTGTAAGATTGTGTTTAAAATGTTTCATGCGTTTTCACCAATTTTGGCTTCTGAAATCCAACAACTCCTTACCTACTAGATCTTGAAAGGTGTCAATGTTGTCGTGGTTCATTTTGGGTAGGAATGTGGATGTAGGTTTAAATTGTGTGCCTGCAGTATTATCATGTTGTATTTCTAGAGCATCTAGTATTCGTTTAGCTTCCAAGCTTACATTGTGATCACTTTGTTCATTATTCAATTCATCTAGTGCCACCATGCTGTCAATGTCACCAATTATTAAATTGTCTTCACTAGCATGTAGTTCGTTAATGGGACAATTTTTACTTTTGGCTGGTTTGAGTTTATGCCATTTTTTTAGTTTTAGTTTTCTGCAAAATTTGAATATGTCGATTTTATCATCCACATAGTTCATAGGCACAGTTGGGCAGAAAGAGAGACCCATGATATGATCAAACATTGCCTCGAACATAGCTTTTTTCTTTTTAACAATGAGCTCTTTGCGCAGTCCCATGGAACCGCGATGGGAACATGTTTTGCGCCAAGTTTCACAAATCTGTTCATGGGGGCATGGGAGGCTGACATTAGAAATAGCAATGAATTTCAAGAAGACTGTAAATGTAAAGATGTGGCTATGTTACATAGACAACATTTTTGTTGTCTGGAAAGGCGGTAAAGAGCAAGCTCTTGACTTCGTTAACAGACCGAATATGAATGACAGAAAAATTACACTTACGAGTAACATCAGTGATGTAGAAGTAGAATACCTAGACACTAAAGTACAGATAAAACAGAATAAAATACAGACTGTCCTATTTCGTAAAATCACTGCAGGGAATACTCTGCTGCATGCCCTGAGCAGTCATCCGGAAAATCTTAAATGGAGTATTCCATACGGTGAACTGCTCAGGGCTAAAAGAAATTGCAGCAATGTGCCGGACTACCTAATAGAGGAGACAGTCATGACACAAGTGACCCACCAAGACAAGCAGGAGGTAGATCTGGATAGTAACACCACCAGAATCATCCTTAACTATAATGGTAATTCCAAACAGGTGAGGAAGAGTATAGTCAAACACTGGAATATTCTCAAAAGTGACCCTATTATAGGTGATGGCATTACAGATAGACCAAGCATAACCTATAGAAGAGGACGTAATTTGAGAGATATGCTGGTTCACAATGACATTAGTGATAATTCGGTGCCCAGGGGCATAGATCTTCATGGTTTTTACCCCTGTGGCCACTGCAAAGCGTGTTCTAACAGTCACATGGTCAAGGAGTATTGGAACCCTAGCATCAATAAAATGCAACAGATAACTCAATTCCTGACCTGTACCACCACGTTTGTAGTATATGTCTTGGTCTGCCCATGTGATTTAAAGTACGTGGGCAGCACCACCCAAATGGCAAAAAAACGTATTTTAGAACACACAATAGCATTAGTGAAGAAAGACAAACAATACCCTGTTGCCCGTCATTTTGAGACCTGTCATTTCTCAGATCCTAAAAAGTTATCATACTATATTATTGAACAGGTTAACTTAAATCTAAGAGAGGGTAACCGCACTTTGAAGCTGAGGCAGAGAGAATCCCGACAGATCATTGGTCTTTGCACACGTTACCCTAAAGGGCATAATATGGACGAAGAATACAATGTACATCTTCTGGCAGAATAAGCACAGATGTACTGATATTTATGTGTTTTGACATTCTACTTCTTCTTCTAACGTGTGAATATTTTCTTCTTTTCTTCTCTATTTCACAGGATGAAAGGGAGGGACACTGTCTCAGGACTGCGACATCTGTACCCTAATCCTTTCTCTATGGTCATCGTCCATTCTCACTCCATATATGTAATGTATTTGGATTTTATCTCATTTTCATTTTTGTATTGATATTTTGTGCACTGATTATGTGATCAACACAAGGGGAGTGAGAGGTTCAGTTCATTAACCTCCCAGATTGAACAGTTCTCCGCTTACACAATATAGTAGAACTCACTATCAGGAGTATATCACATCTCCTCACATTATAACTTCCACTAACAAGGAGTAATATAGTGCTCTTTATTTAGAGTTTGCTACACGACAGCCGTATGGCGCACTTATCCTTCCACTAACCAGGAACTATTGCTCATGTACAATTGACAATTACAATCCCACTATAATGTATTCATTATTGTTTTACGGCATTAAACGTCTTAGCAAGCTGGGGCATAAGATCCGGGAACCATGGTAATATTACAACAGACACCGATTGGACCCCACCTACACACAGGATGAGGTTTTCGAAAGGGCACGCAAATAATTGTTTAATCGAGCACTTATTACAATACAAGTCAGCAAGGGCAGGCGATTGATAGTTGCCTCAGTACATTGCAGTCACCAACATTACTTTATGCCTGAATCTGTACCACACATTCCAAATATAGGATTATGACGTGAATTAGACGCTGACCCGGGAACCAAGGTAACAGTTAACATACACACATTGGACCCCGCCCACGTACACGTGGTGATGTGTTCCATTACGTTTCATTTCCAAAGTTCCAGAAAGTGCATACAAACTAATGTTTACTGTTTAATCGAGCACTTTGTAGCAATTATGATTGCAAGGGTAGGTGATCAGTATATGTCAATGTATCACGTAGACACCTGATGATTAACTGCCTGCATCTGTATCACATGGATGGACGATGATATTTTACCATGACTTAGACGTTTTTGCTCTAGGTATATAAGTATATAATTATAGTGTGGGGCATATGTCACTGTGTACCATGAAGCATTATAAATGACCATTTGCAATTGTTTACACTTGTGTTTATGAACACTTACACAAGGCAAAGATTGCGCCTACATTGAAGGCTGTTTAGCCTTATGTCGATTACTATTGTGGATTTTACGTATGTTTAAAATGGAGAACTTTATTGACTGACATTGTGTGATCAAGCACTCTGTGGAGCGCGAAACGCGCCACGTTGGGCTTGTGGCGTGAATAAACCCTTCAAACTTGGACTCAGGCTTGTGGTGTTGTTATTGGACCCGAGTGCTCGCTGTGGAACGCCGTTTTGGAATTTATATGAAGGTGTGAGTTATAGTTAATTTAGGGAACAAATTATAGTGACTTGAGATCACTCTATCTATAAGTGGTGAATTTCAATGTTGTAATGCAAAGAAGTTCTGTATGATGGTTTATTTATTTTAGTTGCAGGTAAGTAATAAGTTCCAATAATAAGCGCTATTGTAAGCTATATTATTGAGCCTCGCCAGAAGCAGCCTCCCTGCTGCTCAGCCCACACTCCAACTGACACTCACAGGCACCCAATATTCCAATGCATCACCATGCACCAACATTCCACACAGCACACTCATACTGGCTGAGCAGCAGGTTTAACACATATACCCTTTTTACAAAACACAATAACAACATTGCGACTACTAGGTGAACATCTCGTAATTGCATAAACAGAGAAAAGCAAAAGGCACGAAAACAAATTCGATGTAAGGACAATAAGATATCACATATACATAAGAGACCATGCATGTAAAAGCAGTAAATAAAATAGCAACAATAATGCGAGTAAAAGATGAATCTCATAAAGAAACAAGAGGACATGCAAGGAAAACATATTATATGTCACCATGACCACATACAAGATGAAACCCACATCTCCCCCTTTTCCAGACACAAGAAGAAAAACCCGCACTCTACCACGCCCCACATCTCAAACCGAACCCTACACACCACAAAACACACTAGGTGGCCAGTCTAGCATGAAATGTAGCACACAGGAAAAACTAACGCAAAAGTGGCACAGCAGACGCAACACAGAGCATAACATAAACATGAACTCACAAACCATCAAAGCAGTACCGAACTCAATCAGCCACCAAATAACACATAAAAGCCCGGGTGACTTACACCAACCCAGTCATCCAACTACAAAATCTAAAGTGTACAACAAACAACAGGTGACCTACTTTCTCACAGTCATCGTGCACATTGCATCATCACCCACGCAAACAAGGCTCTCCACAACATGGGCCCCGAATACCTTAACAACCGCCTCAAGTTCTACACACCTACCCGCCAGCTCCGCTCCGCCAGCCTCGCCCTCGCCACCGTCCCACGGATCCGCAGAACCACCACGGGAGGAAGATCCTTCACCTACCTGGCGGCCAAGACATGGAACACACTCCCCACCCCCCTACAACTAACCCAGGACCATCTCTCCTTCAGGAAGCACCTCAAGACCTGGCTCTTCGAACAGTAGCGGCCCCCCTCCCCCTCCCAGCACCTTGAGACCCTCGTGGGTGAGTAGCGCGCTCTATAAATGGTATTGATTGATTGATTGATTGAAACCTCACGCATAAGGCTGACAATGGGTGACTTACACCTTCACAGCCATCCCTACCTACAAAACAAATAGTGAACATCAAGAAATGGGTGACATCCTCACAGCCCTCCCACACAACAGCACAAAATGGGTGACTTATACCTTCACAGTCCTTCACAGACCTTCACAGTCATCCCAACAACAGGCAACCAAGTTCAACCAGGAGCGGGTGACTTAACTCCTCACAGTCACCCCACACTAATATATCAACACTACAGAAAACAATGGGTGACTTACTTCAGCACAGTCATCCCTCACTAAAACATCACCAACAAAGAAAACAACAGGTGACTTACCTCCGCACAGGTATCCCACACACACAAAACATCAACTGTACAGCACACCCAGGGTGACTTACCCTCCCACCCCGCACAGTCATCCCATACTGAAATATAGGGTGTACAACAACAAAACGAACAAAAAATGGATGAACTCTACCCCACACTTCGTCCTTCACAGAGAGGGCAACTAGGATGTAGTGAGCAAAAGGGTGAGTGACTAACCACTCGCAATAATCCCTAAACAAAGACCTCAACTGTTTAGGAACCTAAGGGTGACTTAACCCTTAACAATCATCTCACTCAATTACAGCCGTCCCCTATGCAAGACACCAAACTAAGAGAATAAGTAAAATCCTCGTGAACATTCCAGCACTAATTCGAACTGACATAAAAGACGAAACTGACACTGAAAGAACAAAGATAGTAGACTGTCAAACCACCAAGAGTTACTCACAATACTGCAAGGAGAGCAACAATAAATGGCAGTACTTATCAGCTCCCGTTTTCAAAGATCCCGTTTCCAAAGCTGATTAAAGAAACAATGGTTCTGTCGGGTGAACGAACAAATTGCTTTTAGGTAAAGGCTAAGTTAGCTCAAAGCACAGTTTCACATTTATTGTTCAATTAAATTGCACAAAACCTCTCTGAAAACAGATGTATTTCAAAGTTTTATATATAGAAAACAACGTCACATTTACAGAGCATCGGAATTACTTCATTCCTATTTATTTTATGCCAATTCTAAAAATAGTGACTGCTGGTGAGCAAAGTGAATAGTGCAATACATTGAGTGACATATATTTACAACTATATACAATATTGTACATGGGGAAGAAGGAGGAACATTTTGATTTGATGGTCAGAGTTCTAAGTTAATGCTCCAAGGAGACAGATGGTTACTATGCCCGTTCCTGGAGATTTCTTGACCAATGTTGTGCGTCGACGTTTCGACCCTAGTGTGCCCCGATTGGTGGTCTCGGCGGGTCTTTATCAAGACAGTGGGGGGAGGGCAGGGGGGGGAACGGGGGGTTCTAGATTCACAGGAGGTAAAAGTCACAACCTGTTCGGAAGGCCGGAGGTCAATCCTGAGTTGAATATCGCTGCGTCCTCTAGGAGATACGAGCACCGTCTGACATCATTTGATCATGATGTCAGTCGGTGCTCGTATCTCCTAGAGGACGCAGGGATATTCAACTCAGGATTGACCTCCGGCCTTCCGAACAGGTTGTGACTTTTGCCTCCTGTGAATCTAGAACCCCCCGCCCTCCCCCCACTGTCTTGATAAAGACCCGCCGAAACCACCAATCGGGGCACACTAGGGTCGAAACGTCGACGCACAACATTGGTCAAGAAATCTCCAGGAACGGGCATAGTAACCATCTGTCTCCTTGGAGCATTAACTTAGAACTCTGACCATCAAATCAAAATGTTCCCCCTTCTTCCCCATGTACAATATTGTATATAGTTGTAAATATATGTCACTCAATGTATTGCACTATTCACATTTTTGTACAGTTGTGACCACATTTAGGACCACATTTAATTTTGACATTATGTTGCATTGAATAACCTAACTTTGTTCAATATTTATGATATGTACAGGTCTTTTCTGCCTATCATATGTTGTGTCCGACAAACATGGTATAAACTTAAAAAGTAACTGGTATAAATAAAAGTACCTGGTTGAAAACGACAAATAGCGTCTTCAGCTTGCCTTGATTTTCTGGCTGTGATTGAGTAGTGGGAGGCACTCTTGTTTGATTACGTAAACAGATGTGACATGGCAATAGAGTGCCTCAGCGTCTACCAGCACACGGTAAAAGTGCGCTCACGCACTTCCGAACTCTACCAGGATGGCAGCTAAGGAACCCCGTAGGCCATACGTCTTTTCATCTAACTAGTGCACCTGCCACTGTCAGAAAATGCCTTCTTCTCAAAATAGCAGCTGACGTGCAATCGAGTGTGAGCATGCAAAACTTCGATTTGTTAAAGAAAATGGCGGTTTCCTCGTAGCCCTTGACTAACATATATTTCACATCAAGCAGTAGCCCATGAATTAGTGCAACACCGGAAAAGGAAGATGGCGGCATGTAAGGCAGATTAATGCTGGGTGGCTCCAGATGCGTGCGTGCTTCAAGCATCATTGCACAGCATATGTTCTTGCATCACATCGGAGAGACTTCGCTGCTCATCCCGCAGCACAACCACATTAACAGTATGGTAACACCAGCACCCTGTGAGCCTGCTTTCGTACAAGGACAAGCATTTACAATGCCACGGTATCGCCTTCGCAAAAGTTAGAGATTTTGGCATTGTAAATGTCAAACTTTTTATTTTGGCAATAGCTTAATCACTCGCAAATGCAAGACCTATTGCATTGCATTTCGCTGCCTGTGCAAGAAAAGTGTGGGGTGCAGGACGAGATACAACAGAATGCATGCACATTCCTCTAACATGAAAAGCAATAGTGCTGGGGTTTGACTTCACTAAGTGTGAAGGGGTAGAGGAAGAGGTGCGGGTATCCTCCACGGGAGTAGGGGGGGGTAATTGCGCAGTTATTCCTTTCTGGGCTCTCTGGGATATATGCAATTCAAAAGGAGGCCCAGATACTTAAATGTGACCACTATGCACTCTCCTAGAGACATTGTATATACGCAAACAGTTGTATTCTTTGGTTGTCTGTAAAACATACACTTTGACCAGAATATATGACCGTAAAATTGATCCTCAGTTCAGAAATGTTTCAGTGTCCTGACGGGTAAGTAAAGTGTACTAGAGAGTAGTAGAGAGTGAGTAATAGAGAGTATTAGAGTGAGTAGTAATGAGTGAGTAGTAGAGAGTAGTATAGAGTGAGTAGTAAAGAGTTGTAGTAGAGTTAGTAGTAGATAGTGAGTAGTATAGTGATTTGAGAGTAGATAGTAGAGAGTGAGTAGTAGAGTAGTAGAGTAGTAGAGAATAGAGTAGTAGAGAGTAATAGAGTGAGTAGAATATAGTTAGTAGAGTTGTAGAGAGTAGTAGATAGAGAGTGATTAGTAGAGTGTGAGTAGAGAGTAGTAGAAAGTGAGCAGTAGAGAGTAAGTAGAAGAGAGTGAGTAGTAGAGTAATAGTGAGTAGTAGAGTGAGTAGTAGAGAGTGCGTAGTAGAGGAGTAGAGAGTGTGTAGTAGAGTGAGAACTATAGAGTAATACAGTGATTAATAGAGTGAGTAGTAGTGAGTAGTAAAGAGTTGTAGAGAGTACTAGAGTGAGTATAGTGAGTAGTAGAGCGTGAGTAGAGTGAGTAGTAGAGAGTAGTAGAGAGTGAGTAGTAGAGTGAGTAGGGAGTATTAGAGAGTTGTAGAGTAAATAGTAGAGTAGTAGAGCGAGTAGTAGAGTGAGTAGTGAGAGTAGTAGAGAGTGAGTAGTAAAGAGTGAGTAGTAGAGTGAGTAGTATAGTGTGAGTAGAGTGGTAGAGTGAGCAGTAGAGCATAGTAGAGAGTTGTAGAGTACTAGAGTGAGTAGTAGTGAGCATAGTGAGTAGTAGAGAATGAGTAGAGAGTAGTAAAGTGAGTTTAATGCTTTGTGTTTAAGTATTTGAGGCGCTACATTAGTGCACGGTGTTAAATACTTTGAGGGTATGCATGTTTCATAAGGACTGGTGTGTTTGGGGGTTGGTGTGAAGTTCTAATGAATAAGCTAAAATAAAAACATGAGCACTCACCATTTACAGGTGCTCTGACACCATGTACTCCACTTAGCTAGACGTCTTAATTCAATTTCAAGCAAAGTTGAATTCATTCATCCACCCCTCCTCATCCTTCCAACTATTCGTTCATTGAGCCACGCAACCAAGTCTGAAATCTCCGTCTATTAATGAACGGACAAATGTTTTGCTAGCGAAGACAGAAAGTTGTTTATTTGACACTTATCCGCTCCTTCACCGGCTTATAGTGCCCACACCGCCAGCGCTCGCTCCACCTTGAGCCCCATACAACTTTCATACCAAGGAGACTCATGAGACATAAATGTGGAAAACGGTGGTGCAGGTTTATTTGCATAACAAGTAGCAGATAAGGTGGGTCATCTTACAGGCGATCCAATGCGGCAGCCCCTCGCTGACCCGCATGCCTAATTAGCCATCTTGCACGGTAAGTCGATGCTCTTGACGGTGCAATACGTTAATACTTTATTTCGGTCTACTCCCGCCCCCCCTGTCAGGGCGGAGCGATTAGGCACACCCCCGGTCGGTTCAGGCCCCCCGACCGCCCGAAGGACTAACGGGGCGCCGACGCTGTTTCCTGGAACCCCCTCGGCTCCAGGTTCTTGGCTCAGGCACCCCTACTGTGCCAGGCAGAGGTATTGACTGTATCCTTCTGCCGCAGAGGTACCCTTACTGTCCATCTGCTTCCAGATCGCCCTGTGACTCCGCCTGCAACACAAAACAGACCATTAGTTGTTCACAATTCGCCTGCCGCTCTGCTGCTGGGTCAGGGCCAGGGTGGGAACAGCGCAGAGAAGCCTAGGAAACGCGGCAGGAAAAGACGAGCAATGCTTGCTCTGCTAATTATAGGTCCCGTGAGTCCGCCTCCCGCTCGCACAGTCTCGCCACTCATTGGCCGTTTGCAAAGGGGCGGCTCCTGTGCCGGCACGCTAATGTTCTGCTCGCGCGGCCTGTGGCACTAAGACGCTGTCTCGCGTTATCTCCCCTTCGCGTCGTGCGGCCAGCGGCATAGTGCCCACACCGCCAGCGCTCGCTCCACCTTGAGCCCCATACAACTTTCATACCAAGGAGACTCATGAGACATAAATGTGGAAAACGGTGGTGCAGGTTTATTTGCATAACAAGTAGCAGATAAGGTGGGTCATCTTACAGGCGATCCAATGCGGCAGCCCCTCGCTGACCCGCATGCCTAATTAGCCATCTTGCACAGTAAGTCGATGCTCTTGACGGTGCAATACGTTAATACTTTATTTCGGTCTACTCCCGCCCCCCCTGTCAGGGCGGAGAGATTAGGCACACCCCCGGTCGGTTCAGGCCCCCCGACCGCCCGAAGGACTAACGGGGCGCCGACGCTGTTTCCTGGAACCCCCTCGGCTCCAGGTTCTTGGCTCAGGCACCCCTACTGTGCCAGGCAGAGGTATTGACTGTATCCTTCTGCCGCAGAGGTACCCTTACTGTCCATCTGCTTCCAGATCGCCCTGTACTCCGCCACAGCTCTGGAGGAGGCCCCCGTCGATGACAGAGCCCCCCCACCCACCTAGCTACTTCACCTCGCTGTTTCGTACCACTTGTAAACCCAGGAGGGATATGTTCGCCCCTAGTCCAGACAAGTGTACCCAACCTAAGAGAATCTTACAAGGCAACAATTTTATAGCCCGCAGGTGGTGCGGCACGTGTAATTAGGGCGCCATCAGGGAAGCCTCTCTTAAATCCCTGTGGAACATTTGCCACGGTATTTCGCCTCCGATTGTACTTTATTTCTCTTGTAACCTGCCCCTCGTCACTTTTCCCTTCTGTAAAGCACTGTTAGCTAACTCACGTATTTGTTTACCTAGTGGTGTTACTTATCCCGCACATCACATCCGGGATCATTACAGAGGCACCCTTCACCTTGAACCCACCATTGCCGTTGTAACCCTTTAATTTAAACCCATTATTCAGGTGCTTAGCCCGATAGTGACCATTGCATTTTGGGTGAGTGATGTAGTCTCTCCTCCTTTACTAAGCCTTTAGGTGCACCTCTATCAAAGTACCCTTCACCACACCACTATGGCGATTTCTCAGAACGGTTCTTAGGACACGCCCTTAGTTACATGAGCCGCACCTCTGATGGGGATTGCTTAGATACGGTTCTTAGGCCACGCCCTTAGTTACAAAAGCCACACCTCTTAGAGATTCCTTGGCCGTTATTTGTTTTTGTTCGGACATATTATACGGGGGATCGGCAGGTGACTATTAGCATATTGTATCTCCTGATAATGGCAAACCAGTGATATTTGCCTTGTCGGGCATGTATTGCTTCCTTGACGAAGACAAGTTCATGGGCCATTTCGACTGGCGCCCCTAAACAACAGTTTTAATCTGCCATAATTCCAAATTTGTTTGAGCCTGTCTGTGCACTGCTAGTACAACCAGATATATTAGCTAATAATCTGTTACATAACGTATCAATCCAATCACTGTGCGCTCCATGTCACCTACCGCACCCTCAGCCATGTATGTACCACCAGAGCTCGCTCCTAAATGGATGCCTTCTCAATGTGTACATAAACTCACTCCGACCTAACGATGGAACTGTTGGATTAAAACTACAGCAGATGTGTGGCGTAGTCAGTAAGGAGACACATAAGCTAGCCTGAATTGTCATATACACTTCGCTTTAAAACATGAAGACACCTTTGCGTCATAATGGTTACCTGGTGGATGCTGTGATGCTTTCAGTGGCATTGGACCAGGCCTAAAATAAGGGCAAAATACACTTTAAGGATAGAGTGCTATTTCAGGATGCTGCACGTTTAGTTAATGATACTGCATTAATATGTCAAAACATCCGAAATGGATAATCCTACAGTGATGTGGTTTACTGCATACTGCCGTGCCTTTTAGGATTACATGTGTGAGTTGGGCACATTTGGATTTATGCTTGCAGGATTAATCCCCCTTTAAAATATCTCTCCACGTGTCCTACCCACCAGCTCTATTAAGTTTTCTTGCTTGAAGTTACTTCGCATAGTTGAACTTCACCACAGATAGATTTTATTGGAAGGGAAGTTTCATATCTCACTCTCCATCATACCGATGAAGGCTGTATCACTGGGTTTGCATGGAATGGTTTGAGTCTTAGGTTTAACTTTATATTTTTTAAACAACGCAGATGCACATTATTGAATGTTGTTCTGATATACAAATATGGACCCTCTTACATGCTGTCACCACCTGTGAGACTGAATCTAGTAAGTTTGTATTCCACATAAGCATCTTGCATAGTCTCCGATTGATTAATTCTGTGTTGTGTGTATCTTAAAAATTGACTATGTTGAACTTAGTGTACTACTTTTCGTTTTGAAAGGAACCAAGCAAAAGTCTAATGTCAGGGGTAAACACTGTCTAGTGGCTGGGTGGAAGACTGTTTGACTGAAAACTTTGCCTCAACTCCAGGCCTCTCCATCAAAGCCCCACCACGAGTCTGGCAGTTCGAGGACCACCAGACTCCCAATGAGGCTCTTAGAGTAAATGCTAACAAGACCACTCTGTGTGTGTGGGCCAAAGATAATGCTGCCACTCCGGTTATTGCCATCTACAGGAATGCCTTTCCACTGCACTACGACCTCACAATATTGAAAGAGTGGGCCGGAAGGAGCATTTTTATTTGTACACGCAGTTTTCTGGCCCAAATCTTTGCATACCCTAGAAAACATGGCTGAGAATCCTACACGAGTATTTTAGACCTGAGTCATTCTTAGCCACCTCTGCACCTCACATTTATGTGATCCTAACAGTTTCTTTAAGGAAACAGCCATTCTCAGCTACCTCCCACATTCCTAATGTGGGTGAAACTAAACGTGCACTTTAATGCTAAAGTAAATATCAGATCTGGATCAAAACAACCTTTGTAAATAAGGCATGAAGATGGATCAGCCGCCTCAACATCTCACATGTGGGAGAAACTGACTAGAGTAAGTTAAGCTGAAAAGCAACTCTGGCATCAACTTTCAGCCAATGCACCAAGATGTTCGCATGTATCACGAAGTGTGAGTAATTTGCACGATCGGAGCACATCTCTGACCCTCATGCACACCATACTCTTCCTACATGGGACACCCTCCACCCAAGAACCCGGCCAACCACATAGTCAGGCTCCAGTTTACAATCAATTGCAGCAGTGTTACACACCAATTACCACACCAAGAGCTTGCACGCTGTACACATATTAGATAAAACAACGTATCATAAATATCCACTTTCTTATGTGGAATCGTTATACCAGCATGTAAACCATATCTCAGTACTCCCAGATTTGCCACTAAAGACATTTGACTCACTAAGGGTTTAAGACCAAAGATCACAAAATCTATATAGTCCATTAAGGAAAATTAGTTTAGCCCTGGGTCTACTGAGTCTGCGCACAAAACCTTTAGCACCAGACCACCCTCCTTCCGAAGATAAGAAAGTCTAATCTTACTCCCTATTTAGTTGTATGTAAAAGAAAATCACATGAAAACCATGTCGGATATAACAACATTGACTTATAAAGGTTAGGGCAAAACTGTGATTTCAATGGATTTCAGCTAAAAATATAAAATGTACGACTTTGATGTCAGGTAATCTACCCACTTTCATTTCAACCTGTACCGAGATATTTCTGGCTAGTGTGCTCGAAGCAGCAGGTCGGCTACACTTGGCAGTTCTGTAGCGCAAGTAGACTGTAGATATGTGGAGAAGTATAAATAAACCCTCTATGGCTGGAGAAGGAAGGCATGTGTTTGGTTACGTATGAGACAATCAAGCCCGGCCGCATTTAGCACAAAGACATAATAATCAAATGGACAAATAGTTCAGAATTTGCTCCAGTATTTTCAGTATTGGACATGGGTTTCTATGGAAACATTGGTGTTTGCATCGCAGATAATGATTATTCTGTAGGGCAAGGTTCTGCAGCAAAAAGCTTTGCAAAAAGTGAGACGAGGCTTAAAGAAGAAGCCCAGATTGCTCACTTTTCACAATGTCTGACAGGGAAGGACTTCGGCGTCAATAAAAGAACACAAATACGCTTGAAACTTAATGGCCACTTGAATGCAAGTGCTGCCGTCTCAAAAACGCGTCAAGCATTATTTTCTAAATATGAGAAGACTTTTTTCATCCCATTGAAAACAAAACATCACACATTCTTAGTATTTGTTGTTGATACACTTGCATCTTGTACATACATGCAATGCCAATGCGTTGCTTAAAACGAGTATAGAAATATACGGAAAGTCACACACGGTTCGATCCCCGGCGGCAGGTCAGCCCAGCACCCCGTGACTCCGGGCAACAGCCCGCCCAATCTCCCCGACGGCCCCCAGCGCCCAGAGACCCCCCCCGAGCGACCGTGCGCTTCACAAATGTGGAAAAGATGAAACAACCGTGTCCTCTTCATTATACATTCGAAGTAACAAAATTATCTATATGAATGTAGTGTAGCGGCCCGATCAGTTGACCCGAGTCCGAGTCTCTGCAGGGACGCCAACCTCCTGCTATTCTGGACAAATCACCCAATCTCCTGTGACTAACAAAATAAATGTGTCCATGTCCAAATAAAGCACATTGAGACCTTCGCGCTTTATCGATAATGTTACGCTACCTTTAATATGTCGCTCTATTAGTCAGTACCAAGAGATGCGTTACAAATGCTGTGATCTATCAACTTGAAACTATAAAACATTGTCAAAACCAAGTGTTGCGTAATACAAGCAGTTTCACAAATCCTATGTAAACGCGTGAAGGTGCGAGGCAGCACATGGTTCCCTGGGCCGAGGTACTGTACAAGAGAATCCTAAACACTAGAAGGCTAACTTCCCAGCTAATTGGTATGCAAGGTTAGTTAACGAAGGGAGCTCAGGGAGCAATATCCTATTGCCTCATGCCTCGTCTATTTGAGATTAAGTTAACGAAGGCAGGTGAGGGAGCAACATCCCACGTGATTCTTGCAACAAGCCTCGTTTACTTCCCTAACACTCTTCGGATGAATCACATGACCGTGTCAGGCAGCGCGTGGGTGCATTTTAATTCATGGCCTGACAGCCTGCCGCGCAGCATATGAACAAACTATTTGCATCACGCATCTTATTAAAAGCTAATCGAGAACAATATGCGCTCCCTTCTTTTAAAACAACCACTGGCCCTTGCAAGCCTTGGTTGCTATGGGCGTCGTACACACGCTGCAAGCACTTGCTGGTGTATCTGCAGTTCGTGGCATGCGGATTGATAAGCACTTTAACTCCTAAAATACAATATCCTTTAGAGAAAACACCCGGACAATTTCTGAATAAGCCTATGGGGCGTGCTGCATTGGATAACTTATCATCATAATTAACAAGCGTTTGCTTCAGATGTGCCACAGAATAGATAGCCTGCATTTCCCCCTGGATTCGTTATTGAACTATTCAGTTTAATCGTTTTTGAGATTAAAATTTCTGCAACCAACGAATTCCAAACTTGCATTGCTGTTTTTTACCGAATAACTGTCCAACGGAGCACCACACTGTAACTCACTCTCCCCATATGTTAGGTTATTAACTTCCCGCGATATCCCCGTGAATTCAGCACTATGTGTTGTCAATTAAGTTTCTTTAAACGGCATGCGAGCACTGGCTGATACGGTCTTATTAAACAGACAAAACCATTTCTCTAAAATTGGAGCTTTCCAAAATGAAGGACAGGACGCATGTCTACTTCCGCTGTATCGGGAACATGGCTCAATGTTAGCCTGGTTTTAATATGATAGAGGGAAGGATCACCACTTCATAACGTAAATGTACTCTGCAACTCCTACCCTACTGAAAAAAGCAACATCCGAGCACCACAATGTATCTCACTCTCACCATGTGTTAGGTTATTAACTTCCAGCAAATATATGTGTTATCAATTTTGGCCAAGATAGCATGCCGTCGCCTTGAATCAACTACAAACATTCAACCGATGCAAAACCACATCCACGCATGCAGCACATTCCGACCCGAGAAAGACAGGATCCTCCAGCGGCTAGCGCCAAGAAAGCATGCCAGCAAGCTCAGACCGCCGACCACGTTCGCTGCCCAACGGCTCCACCCAGACACGGGAACAAAGGCCGCAGCTGCCCTGTAGCTTCCACGGCGAAAATTCCCGAAATAAGGCGCGCAAATAGCCATGCGACGTACACAGCCATCCCCAGCCAAGTGGCAGTCAGACTCGTGCGCACAAAACAAAGCGAGACAAATGCTGTACGCGGAAACATGCCTGTCCGACCGAACCACAGGCATGTTTCATGAACTTTTAATAAATGAAGACCGCCTTGCAAAAGATAAGAAATACAACCGAATGATGCTGTGAAGCCTATGGCTAAGGTAACCAATAACTTTATTGCTGCTATTAGAAAAACATTTCTAACAGGAAAACAGACTGGTTGCGTACTGTGGGGTCCCCGACACTTGGAATACTTAGCAACTTACAGTGGAATTAGGGTTCCCCGCTCGATCGGCCAATGTTTTCTCTCGAGGGCGGCTACAAAAGATTGCTGCCCTAAGTGCTACCCGCCATGCTCTGTGGTTTGCCCGTGGATTCGAGAACAAAGCCATCGTCTATGGGATTAATGGACGCGGCCAAGGCGGGTGTTCTTTTCTGTAGGGTGCCAGAACTTTACGCCAAACCATTACAGCGGGAACAATTTAATTACAGCAGTCATGTAGGGTCCTATAGCCACGTGGCCCGGTCACCGACCCCGTAACCGTATGATCAACACTTTCAAAAGGCGACATGTAACATGATCAATGGCAAGAACAGAATATCGAAATGATATACCCCGCATGATCGATACTTAGTGCAAAGACAATAGAAACCTGTAAACAATGCCCCTAGCGCTCTCACGGACCCATACCTTCGCATGCACCCTTTTCCTCCCAGCGGCTTCACACGCTACTCACAGAACCCCCCTTTTCCGCGTGGGCATAGGTCCCGACTCGCACATGGCGACCAAGGGGGATGGGCGGCGGGCTTTTGGGGAGGAAACGAGCTCACCAGCGGTTCCAGAGTAAAAACCTCATACACAACCCGGCCCGCGCAAGCGATGGCGAACGCCCCGCTCGGGGCCCATGTCGGACAGATGGCAAAGGGAGGGGGTCAGCCTGTGCAAGGGAGATCGGAGCAACTACAACCTCAACCTTCCCAAGCGAGAGACTACTTGTGTGGCAACCGAGGGGTCCACATCTCTGAAAGCCGTTTCACCCGGTTGGCCCAGACTACGTTGAGGAATGTAGTCCGCCACATGGCACGCACACATACTTGCACAAAAGCGCTCGAGCCAATGCCACGAGGAGGATAAAGGGGGTTCGCTACCCACATCCAGTCTCGAGAAATTCCCCGGCGTGCCTGATGCAAGCTTTTCCTCGCGCCGTCACACCCACGACACACAACCATATACGTGTATTGAAGTGTGCGTCCCCATGCTTTTCCTGTTTTTCTTTCCAGTTACCAGAGTTATTGGGAAAGCCCCAAGCTAGAACCCCCTGACGACTAGACAGTAGGCCATGCAAAGGCTTAACATGCACCGCTAAATAACTGCTCGCAAGACATGAAAGCCTTAGCTGGAGTTGGTGACTGCCGCGCTCACCGTATGGTATCGCACTCCGTACCCCCCAACGCAGCCCCCGCAAGCTGCTCACAAGACCCTCGGACCAACACTCACCACAAAACCCGACGAGGGAATGCCCAACGCTAGACCCGCAAGGCCGGCAGGCGCACGACGGACACACACGGAACAACAAACAGCGCAGAGCAGCCCAGGAAACGCGGCAGGAAAAGACCGAGCAATGCTTGCTCTGCTAATTATAGGTCCCGTGAGTCCGCCTCCCGCTCGCACAGTCTCGCCACTCATTGGCCATTTGCAAAGGGGCGGCTCCCGGGCCGGCGCGCTAATGTTCTGCTCGCGCGGCCTGTGGCACTAAGACGCTGTCTCGCGTTATCTCCCCTTCGCGTCGCGCGGCATTACACGTCATGTTTAAGAACTTGAGCATGCCACCATCCCCCTGTGTCCTACTCTGTCTCCAGGTTGGCTGCTCCTCCATCCCTTCGGATGACTCGATGCCCAGGACAGCACAGCCCCTGCCGGCGGTGAGAGCCAACACAGTCTGACAGCCCAGCCCAGCGCTAGCCGTCTCCTGCCGCAGATCACACATGCATCAGGGCAATCTTGTGGTTCACAGATACTGCATTAGCAGTTAGGGCGGGGCATTTATTATCAAAGATGACTCTCTCTTCAGTTCTCCTGCCCCGGGCTGCGGGGCTCGTGGTGTAACAGAAAGCGTGTCTCTGCAACTGTGAGCAGGCACAACAGCAGCATTGTGCAGTCCTCGCCACCCTTCTCCAGCTCCAGGCTTTTTCTATTTGTATCTTTTATGTAACTCATGTAATCCTAATTCCATATGTATCGCAACTGGTTCTTATGTAAAGCGCTCCGACACCTTTGGGTAATGTTCGGTCTATATAAAATCGCAGTAAATAAAATTAAAATAAACTCTTGCTTTTAAAAATAGAGGTTCCAAAGGCATGGAACGTCCCTCCACAACGTTGTCACGCAAGCTTTCACTGTGTAGAAAGGCGTTTAAAAAACACAATTATTTCCATGGGAAACAACCTTACTGGACCAAGCACGGGTTGCTATGAGAGTTGGTATAAAATGTTGAAAACTCCCCGTTGTGCCATCGACGTGTTCCTCGAGTGATGAGAAAAACCTTCGCTGGCTGGAGCGGAGCAACCATGGGAATGGTCTGGGAGGGGAAGGGGGCCAGTGAAGGATGTCCCAAAGAAGGCCTGATGCTGCAGCTTATCTCTGTGCAGGGACTTTCAGTGTGCAAGGTTTCTTTTGGAGATACATGCCTGACGCTTTGATATTGTTGGCTCTTGCTTCATACGCAGTGATATGATTCACATATTGTTTTTCCATGGGGGTTTGCCAAGCAAAGCTTTCCTTAGGAACAAGGGCAGCAGAGGTCATGGGGTCATGAGGAGTCTCTGTGGGGGACTTTCAGTGTGAGAGGTTTTCTTTCGGAGATACACGCTTTGATATTGTTGGCTCTTGCTTTGGGGTAATGTGCAGAGGATCACACAGTAGTCAGTTGGAGAAATTCAGGGTACGTCCCTTAGGTGGATGCTATATAGGCAAAATCGTACCCACAAGACTACAACACCCTTATTTGCTAACTTCATTGTGTGAACCTCCGGACGATGAAAGGCTGAGCCGCTCAGGTAGTAAGCAGATATGTAACTTGCAGATTCGCACAGATCTCTTCGTTGAGTTTGTGCCCCGCTGAAATTATCCCCCACTGAGGCGCCTTCACCAGGCGCTGGAACCGTGAACGTCCGATCTAAGCGGGAGGCCCTCAGCACTGAGTACCGTCCGTGGAGCAAGGCTGCCAGAGAGGCTTTCTTTCGGGCGGAGCGCCCCGACCCCCTCCATCCTCTCACTCGTAATTAACAGCCCTGGGGGTACGGTCTGAGCGTGAGGAGCTTCAGCACCAAACTCAGTGGCGCGATAAAGCTGTTAAGAGGCATCCAGAGCGGAGCACCCACAGCCTGTACCGGCAGCCCCCCCCCACCACCTCCCCAGGCCATGCCTGCTCAGTACTGACTAATGGCCGTGGGGTTGCGGGGTGCACTGCTCAAAGCCGGACACAGGACACAGGAATGCGCATTTTCCAATCCCGTTATTTCTATTTCACTGCGAGAGAGGGTGGCGTTAGTGGTAACTATGGTAAATACAGGAAACATGCGAAAGTGCTGCGGCTGCACCCCAAATGGAAGGACTACCCCCTCCGGTGCCACATCCTGCAAGCAAAACGGTGGCTGGTTTGACGGGTGGGGGGTACCTGCATTACCCAAATATTATCATCTGCTCTGATCCTTTAAGTAGACATTTTCTTGAGAATTATTTAAATATGTATTGGTTTTCATCAACTGCTACCCGACTCATTGTGCCAAAAAAGTTGTGCCCACAGAATACACTTGCTTCGTGGATCTCGAGATGCTTTTCATGGCACTTCATTTTATGGTTGAGGATTAAGTTTTGCAATCAACTTGAATTATATTATTCCCTCGCTCACTTCAATCTGTTCGATCAGTTGATCCTCGTCCTGTACGAAAAGCATAGATGCCAACATCTGACAAAAAAAGGGGGAGAGTTAAATGGCAAAATGAATGTCCCTAACCAGAGGCCCAATGCTTTATTGTTTATTATGCAACTCAGGCTGCGTCATTGTCGCTTAATATCTATAAAGAAATACAAACATAAAATAATTTTGAACTAACATGTGACGAGGTCAACAGGTGAACCTACACCTTTCTCTTTCAGAGCCGTCCCGCTCGGACGGCAGCCTGACTTGCTGCTGTGGTAACAGGTTTCTTATCTTCCTTATGGGGTCATCTGTTGGACCCATAAAGAAGATAAAAAACCTTTTACGCCTGCAGGAAGTCAAGTAAGCCAGTCTGAAAAGGACAGGGCTTATAGAGAAAGAAGAACGTCACTAGGACCTCTTCTCCAATGGCTGGCCACCGTTTAGGAAGCCAGCCAATGGAGAAGAGGGGCGGCATTAACCCTCGCTAATAAAGTACACCTAAAAACATAAAATCTCGCGAGCTCGACTGCACATGTCCGCAGTACGCCACGCGAGACCTAAAAAACCTTCCAGGCTCGGGCTTCGGGCTCACATGCAACCGTTTACCGATGTACCTGCCAGGACAGGGTTTCCCCAAAACACAAAACACTCACAACTGATCTTGGCGCCAGGCCTCCTGCAACAGATATAAGATACAGTCAATTCACACGCAGCCTCCCAAACAACATAAATGATTAGTACGAGTCACTAAAGGTCGCAGGGCAAACATCTGCTTGAATCAGACTCCAGCCTACAAATCCAGCTCGTAGTTCTTCGCAAGTAAATGATAGAATACTGCCACTAAGCGACTAAAGCACACTCTGACTCGGGCCGTGCGATGAGACAGGACACTGGTGAGGTTGCAGGGTGGTCTGTAAACCTTAATCTTCACTTCATCTGTACCATCATTTTCTTCTGCAGATGGCAACTGTATTAGAAAATGCTCCTCACACCTAGTTCCTAATGAAGTTCTACTTTCTTGTATTCCTGTATTCTCATTTTCTCTCAGTAATTTATCTTCTTCAGCTTACACACATAGGTTCTTGTTTAAAACTGTTGCCAAAATGTTGTAATGCAAAGAATGGTCTTGAAACCAAGGTGTAAGCTCTGTATGATGGTTTAATTATTTTAGTTGCAGGTATGTAATAAGTTCCAATAGTAAACTTTATTGTAAACTATAGTAATGAGCCTCACGAGGAGCAGCCCCCCTGCTGCTCAGCCCATAGTACAACTGACACTCACAGGCACTCAACATTTCAATGCATCACACGCACCAACATTTTACACAGCACACTCATTCTGGCCGAACAGCAGGTATAACACAAACGTTAATCTAACCCCCGAAGCATGGCCTCCACAGTGGGTGCTGGATGCAGGACTTGCAGCCAACCCCCCCACATGTAGCCAACCCCTGCTCCACAGGGAGTTTCATCGTGCATGGCAGGGGGTTTGATCACAGGGCCTGACCTGCAGTCAGGCTCTCTAGCCAATCTTCCTCATGCAGCCAACCCTATGATGCACAGTGGGGGCTTCGCCACAAGGCCAGTGTGTCAACATATTCATGAAGTTACATAAAAATAATAATGAAAGTAACGCCAGCCTGGAGTGCCGGTCTTCTTTGGTCTCTTGTGTCCAAAGCTATTTGTGGATATTGGTAGCAGGGAATAGCATTCACGAAAGATAACCGCACACCAGGTGGATGTGACCACGGTACGCTAATAATTCGAAAAGTGTTTGCTAATATGTGGTCCCATTTGATGATGTATTATACTGCTGTATTAGAAGCATACGATTGGATCAATTCATATATTTGGATTAGCGGCAGTGCCTGGGCCCGAGTCGAATGTGGCTTGGTGTGTCTGGGTGGTGTGGCATGCTTTTTATCTAAGATTCAGCTGTGGAGATGGCCGCCAGTGACATGGTCAGATTTGAAGTAACCGAATGAATACTTCATGATTCAAAGAAATTGAGTAGCACTGCTAAGGCAGTTGGAGATGATTATGTGAACATTCAATGAATCGAAAATTCTTAACAGACTAGTGACCATATCAATGATGTTCTTATGAATATGTATATTTGCTCACTGGGGCAGAATTTGTACTACGCCATATCTGCCTATCAGGGCAGAATTCCCTTTGTGCATGCATGGAGATTGTCCATTTATATTTTGCTGTTCATGTATCTTAATATCCTTACCTCCATGACATCATATGAATTCCCCCACCTGAGCTGTGCTGAGTGCTTTAGATAACATCATTGGGGGTGGTATTCCGGCTAAGACACTGCCGCAGAGTATTCTTAGAAGCATTTTTAATTCTTGGCTGCTGCACTTTGACTTTGGACCCTGATCCTTAAGGGATAAGCTTGAAAGGATGAATTGGTTTGTTGCATAAACATAAGGATTTTGTGTATGTTCATGAATTATGTGATATTTTCCATTATGTTATTTATGTTGAGCACTTTTAAACTCTTGATTTATGATATATATATATATATATATATATATATATATATATATATATTCACTGAAAAAAAACATAGGTTATAGACCATATATAGTTAGGGATTAGCATTTGCAAAACCTTAATTTACTCGCACAAAACCATAGAAATTCGCATATATAGTTAGTTGCAATAACTATATATCGCGCACCCGCAATCCACTGCTGATGACGTCACATATTACATCATTCATGACATGGTCAGTGACATCACTGATGACATCACTGATGACATCTCAAATGACATCACTGATGACATCACTGATGACAATATACAGTGACTGAATGTTTCTGTTAAGTTAAAATATGTCTTACATATTGAAGAATGAGTGGATGTATAAGTGTCTGTATGAAGGATTTAGTAGGTGCATGACTGACTGTATGAGTGAGTGATTAAATGTGTCTCACTGAGTGCATGGGTTAGTGACTAAACTGTCTTAATTTGTGCATCATTATGTCTGTTGTTCTGTAAACTGCTGCATGTGTTGATCAGTAGCTATATGAGTAACTATATGGGTTATTGATTGGTTGCCCAAGTATTTGTATGAGAGACTGAGTGTGTGTGTGGGTGGCTGGGAGGGGTATGACTCTGTGCATAGATGTGTGAGCAGTTGATTCACTAGATGTATGGGTTCAAAAGTGCATGTGGAAACAGCTGCATGGGCAGTTGACTGTGTGCAAGAGTGTATTGGTGAGTGAATGGATATCTCAGTGCTACATGTCAAAGTAAGTACATATGTAGAACACAGTACATGTGAGAGTTGAATATATAAATAACTGTGCATAAGAGCCAGTGAATGTGTGAGTGGCTGTATGGATCATTGTGAACTTGTATCAGGGATTGTATAAGAGAGTAAATATGTGTTAGAATATGTTTGAATTAGTAAGGTGTGTATAACTGTATAGTTGAGGAAATGGAGGAGTGATTGATTCTTTTCATGACTGACTAGATGTATGAGTAACTCCATGGATGAATGACAATCTATGAGTGTCTGTTTACACTGATTGTATTTAAGGTTATATTAGAGTCTGAAGAGGTTCATCGTATTATCACATGAATGATATTATCAGTGATGTGATCAGTAATGTCTAATGAGATGTCATCAGTGATGTCATCAGTGATGTCATTTGAGATGTCATCAGTGATGTCATCAGTGATGTCACTGACCATGTCATGAATGATGTAATATGTGACATCATCAGCAGTGGATTGCGGGTGCGCGATATATAATTATTGCAACTAACTATATATGCGAATTTCTATGGTTTTGTGCGAGTAAATTAAGGTTTTGTAAATGCTAATCCCTAACTATATATGGTCTATAACCTATGGTTTTTTCAGTGAATTTCAATGGTTTTTTAATAGCAAATATGAAAAGCTGTAAAATGTCAAGTACGTGGTAGGTAAAAACATTTTCGTATTTATGCACGCTGATGTGCTTTGAACGCTGCCCCCCCCCTCCTCTTTTCTTTTAAAAATTGGAAGAAACAAAAAGTATTCCCTTCCATAAATAACCCAAGACTTTTATTTTGTTAGGCAAGGGAACGAAATACAGAATAAACTATAGTTGGTCACCATGGGGTTTAAAGAAGGGATGGTTCTTCACCAGATTAGATATTTTCCCAGACCCTCATTCTCCAATGTGATGAACTAGGCTAAAATTCTTCTGGTGCTTGCACCCTGTCACAGAATATCACCCTAAAACATGGAATCTCCCAAACACCAGATTGAGTTGAACCCCACAGTAAGCCTTATTTCTTCAGGGCCTCAGAATTTCTTTTGCTTTGCTCATGGAAATTGTGGGATATAGGAGAGATAAGGTGTCACCATTAAGAAAGGGTAGTATTTAAATTTGCATATCAATTATGTTAAACCTTTTAGACATATGATATGCTAGCTTGAACTTATGCTTTACATTTGAAGCCGAATTCAACAGCTTAAGTAAGTAGGTTTTCGTAGTTGTAACTTTAAAGTGTGATCTAGCAAGCTGTAAAGATTTTCTAAAACAGTGGAGCGTATTTAGTTTTTTAATGTACATGTTTATGAAACGATTACACAAATGAAACATTTGTGAGTTTTAAATTTCCGGAGAAGTATAATTCACCAATAGCTTTCTCTGTAGATGTTTTTCCATTAACAATCCCAGTTCCATCACCCGCCCAGGATATCACTACTGTAAGTTGTCATTGTTGCTTCTGTTTTAATAAAAAATGTTTTAAGGTGTTTACTGTTTTTGTTGCGATGTATATATTTATAAGTTATTAAAGTGTTATAATCCTACTAATTTTTTATCGATTATTGCTCTTTGAGATATTCCCTGTCTACAAACAGAGAAGAATAGGAATATTCTGTCTCCCTTTGCAGATAGTGAAGGATAGGTAATGCAGACTTTTGTCCCCCTTTGTAATCTGTCATGCCTGTTTTTCTCCCCACTGATTGATTGATTGGCTGGACATTTATTGTTCAAGGAATAGTTCTTTCGAGGTATTCTCTGTTTGCAAATAACGTGGAATAGAAATATTCTGTCTAGTCTTTGTAAATAGTGAAGGGTGGGTAATGCGGACCTTGGTCCCCCGTTGTAATCTGTCATGCCCATCTACTCCCCACTGATTGATAAACTAGTTCCACCCGAACCATTTATTAGAGGTACATCATCTGGCTCAACCGGAGGGTACCCCTAATAAAGAAGACATATGTAAAATACAAAGTAATCACTGTATCCTGTTAAACAGAAACTTTAGCATGAAACACACTTGAAAAGGAAGGGAAAGAAATCGAACAAAATCAGTAGGCCACTGATGAGTTTTTGACTTCGCTAGAAATAAGAAACATGAAAGTGGTGAGAGAAGCCAAACTTGACGTTACGGCAGCCACGAGGTAGCTAGGCTCCGCCACCCCCCCACTGCTCCAAGCATGTCTGTCCCACCGCCCGCCACGCCCAATAACGGTAACATGAAATAGATACAAATCAGCAGATACCTACCCCCATTCCGGAAACTCCCGAAGTGCAACAGGTTCGCGGCTACGCCCATCCGGAAGACGAGGCCTTCGGCACGTGTAGGGCGAGTCCTGCTGGCAGCCGTCGGCCGGGGAGGTCGTCGCGTAAGGTGGGCCAGGAGAGGAGCCGAGGCCGACGGGATCCCTTGTCCCATCCTCTTCTTTCTTCAATAATGGCTGCAACAACGGGGGGGATGTCTTGCACATGCCACCGACCCCCCCCCTCCCCTCGTATCTCCTGGTCTGGCCCCGGCTTGGTATGAGCTCCCCGTTCGGTCCTGAAGCGGCGCCCTGCAGGCCACGGGGGGGGATGTCTTGCCTCTGCCTCCGACCCCCCCCCCTCTTATCGCCTGCTCCGGACATCACGGATATCAACGCCAGGTGTCGGCGTGGGGTGCGCTGGGAGGGAGAGGCGGCGCAAACGAGCCTCTCCCACCCCCCCAGGTGGGGGCCCCTCAGCTGCACCCCCAACGCTCCACTCACCCAACAAAAGGTCTCATCCACTATTGCGAGGCAATGATGCTCCGCTCACCCAGCGGGGGTCTCGTCCACTGTTGCGGTGCAACGGCGCTTCTGAGTTCAGCTAGAAAATGAGTCCTGCGTCCAGAAACGTTCTCCTCGACTTTGAAGATTCTATAAGAGCCACGGGGGCCCCCGACCCCCGCAGACACCCCCGATGGGGAATGACTGCCATGATCACCCGCGGAACGACTACGACGTAGCCGCGGGATGTCGGCGCGCTCATGCCGGCGCTGGCCTCAGTCTTGAAATGACCAAAATCCTGCAAGACTACCAACTTGATCAGTTCCGGTGGGACACCAGTATGACCCGGTAGGAGAGATTGTTGCCTCCCACCCCACTTTGACTGATGGTTCATGTCGCCAGTCCCCTCTGCTACCCTTCAACGAAAACTTTTGGACTGCCGAAAGAGGTCCCGGTCCAACCACGAGTTGGTGGAGACATTTTGACTATACTTGGACCTTCCTGACCTCACCCAAAATGGCGCCGATACAAATGAAACTCTCAACTCCTTGTTGTGCCCCGATTGCTCAGCCTTGATATCATGAGATATGTATGCAGTTTTTAGCACATGAATTGATATGGGATAAGACTGATTATATGTTCCGACAATGAATTGATCCGGGATGGGTATTGATTATACGTTCGAACAATGAATTGACATGGGACGGGTACTGATTACACGTTCGGACAATGAATTGATATTAAGTTCTAATGCATCATTGATTACTGTATTTATTGAAGGTTCGAATTGTCGACACTTTTGGTACTTGCTCACAATGAATTATCAATATGATTTTGTTGCACTTGTCGCACTTTTTACTATGAAATCAACGACCACTGACTCTGTTATGTTTTCCACAAATAAATACCCCCCCCCCCCATTTACAGTTCCAGCCTGCTCCGTGGCCGGCCCACGGGGTTGTAGGCCCGTATTTATACACCAACATTTTTATTAAAGGTTTTTGAAAAAGCAAACGTAGTTGTAACACGTAGATTGGTAAGTTTCGAATAAATGGCCACTGTTTCCGATATATAAAAAACAAAAAAAAAGCAGGTGAAATGAAGCAGCTCGATTAGTTAAGGGTTAAAAAGTATAGTACGCAGAAACATTGCAAATATGAATGGTCCAGGTTTGTTGTAACTTATGTTAAAAAGCGGCGACTGTTGAAAATGGCAATGTATATGTACATAAGCGGCGTTCATTTGTGTTCACCATACCCCTTGCTGTAAACAGAACGAATACCGCGAAACACTCACAGCATTATCCCGCCAGCATAGACCTATGCATGCACGCAAACGACAGCCATTTTTAGGCACCATTGCCTCTCTGCCCGTTTGTTAAACCCCCAGCACCCCTCCCGCGCACACAACTCATGCATCGACCATAAAGCCCTCTCCCTCTGCGTGACCCTCATGAGAAATAAAACTCTGTTCTTGTGTTCCTGCTTCCAGCGCCCGTCTCTTTATTTGGTAACCGTTCAAGATGGGAACTAAGTGGCGTCTTGTGCCAGCAGCCTGGGCATCGGTTGTAATCTGGGCTGAATTTTCCTCAGCACGGGGTGTGATTCTCAGGGAAGAGCAGCGCATATGGGAGGAGGTTTATGGCCCACGCATGAGAGAGAGAGCGTGGGTGACCAGTGCATGGGGGAGATGCTTGCGAGGGTGGGGAGCCATGCTGAGAATCGGCGGCGTGCAGAGAGTGGGTCTGGTCAAGGCATCTAAAATGGCTGCCGTGCACGACAAAAGTGTGGCATTGGAAAAAAAGCAAGATGGCGCAGACAATGTTTATCAATACGGATTAATTTATAACAATTATTTTTAACAATATATTGCGGGAAGCGCTTCTACCGCGAAAAATCAATTTTTTTTGATTTGCCCCACGGGACCCTTTAATAACCCCAACATCATTCCTAGGGGGTCAAGAGAGGTCTACCTTGCCCCCTTTCAATAAATTTCCCCTTCATTTTTCTCCTCTTCTTGTCTCTCGATCCTACCGAGAGACAAGATGGCGGCCGCACCGGACTGTTTAGAATGTTGACAGACACCGGAGAGCCAATCAGCTTCGCTTCGCAAAGCTCCGTAACGCGAAAAGTTTGCGAACCGGAGCGCTACCCGGGACGCTGTCACAGATATATCTGTTTTTTAAACGTTAATTTCTCAAAATCCACTGGAGCACATATATTGAGACCCAGCAAAGGCACATCGGGCTAACAGTCCCTACAATTTTGCCAAGTTTCGTGCAAATCCATTCAGCCGTTCGAGCTAAAAGTGAGGCCAAACGCCCTATGGAAAAATTAATGGGAAAAACGAGTTTTGGGACCCCCCTTTTTTCTCGGCCCCCCCTTGACGAAACCCCCCCAACTTTTCAGGGGCTGCTCAGAAACAAAATGTGCCATTTTCCTGAAAATTTCAGCCTATTCCGTCCACAAACGGCAAAGTTATTAGGCATAGAATTTTCAAAAGTTCCATAGAGAAAAAATCCTAACTATATAGACCGCCAGTAGGTTATATATATATATATATATATATATATATATATATATATATATATATATATATATATATATATATATATATATTTCGTGAAGTCCAATGCAAACGCAGCAGAAAGCGCAGCCACGCCACGCCACGCCACTCAGAAAGATCGAGTAAAGCTATATATATATATATATATATATATATATATATATATATATATATATATATATATATATATATATATATATATATATCTGTGGAAAACTACTCCGTGTAAAGAAGAAGCAGGAAGCCACATCGGGGATTCTCTCAGAAGCTTTAATTGGTACCACAGGCATGATGCATTTCGGCGTGTCGTGTTGCCTTCCTCAGATGCCGTAAGTATCCCAGCTCTGCTCCACCCACACCTATACATACAGTGATGTGCTCCCATTGGTTGAGCTGGTCACCCCCTCGTTAGGATGCTGACACGCCTTCTGTAGTTGCTGGATTTCACTACAGGTCCCAGAGTTCACCTGGATGGGAGCGTGACATCGCGGGGGAATCTGTGAGTATGTCCAATTCAATTTGGCATTAGAAAACCAGGGAGGGTGTGGTGAAACCGGTGATTGTCCGTGGAATGAATTGCGGTCCTCAGGCTTCCTCGAGTCCCCGTAGAACGTTCCAGCCTCTATGTAGATGTCAGGCGGGCTGTGGGCTGAGATGCAATGATTCCCAGTCCCTCGCACAGTGTCGAGCTGCTCCTGGCAGCAGCCCTGTCCTTGATCCACACGTCGAGGCGAGCCAGAGCTACCAAAACTTGGTGTAGACGAAATTAGCTGCGGCAGCTGTCCCAGCTATGCTCTGGCCTCTCAAATGGAACTGGGCCTCCAAAACACGCAACTGGGAGGCGTGTAAATGTCTGTGGAAAACTACTCCGTGTAAAGAAGAAGCAGGAAGCCACATCGGGGATTCTCTCAGAAGCTTTAATTGGTACCACAGGCATGATGCATTTCGGCGTGTCGTGTTGCCTTCCTCAGATGCCGTAAGTATCCCAGCTCTGCTCCACCCACACCTATACATACAGTGATGTGCTCCCATTGGTTGAGCTGGTCACCCCCTCGTTAGGATGCTGACACGCCTTCTGTAGTTGCTGGATTTCACTACAGGTCCCAGAGTTCACCTGGATGGGAGCGTGACATCGCGGGGGAAGCTGTGAGTATGTCCAATTCAATTTGGCATTAGAAAACCAGGGAGGGTGTGGTGAAACCGGTGATTGTCCGTGGAATGAATTGCGGTCCCCAGGCTTCCTCGAGTCCCCGTAGAACGTTCCAGCCTCTATGTAGATGTCAGGCGGGCTGTGGGCTGAGATGCAATGATTCCCAGTCCCTCGCACAGTGTCGAGCTGCTCCTGGCAGCAGCCCTGTCCTTGATCCACACGTCGAGGCGAGCCAGAGCTACCAAAACTTGGTGTAGACGAAATTAGCTGCAGCAGCTGTCCCAGCTATGCTCTGGCCTCTCAAATGGAACTGGGCCTCCAAAACACGCAACTGGGAGGCGTGTAAATGTCTGTGGAAAACTACTCCGTGTAAAGAAGAAGCAGGAAGCCACATCGGGGATTCTCTCAGAAGCTTTAATTGGTACCACAGGCATGATGCATTTCGGCGTGTCGTGTTGCCTTCCTCAGATGCCGTAAGTATCCCAGCTCTGCTCCACCCACACCTATACATACAGTGATGTGCTCCCATTGGTTGAGCTGGTCACCCCCTCGTTAGGATGCTGACACGCCTTCTGTAGTTGCTGGATTTCACTACAGGTCCCAGAGTTCACCTGGATGGGAGCGTGACATCGCGGGGGAAGCTGTGAGTATGTCCAATTCAATTTGGCATTAGAAAACCAGGGAGGGTGTGGTGAAACCGGTGATTGTCCGTGGAATGAATTGCGGTCCCCAGGCTTCCTCGAGTCCCCGTAGAACGTTCCAGCCTCTATGTAGATGTCAGGCAGGCTGTGGGCTGAGATGCAATGATTCCCAGTCCCTCGCACAGTGTCGAGCTGCTCCTGGCAGCAGCCCTGTCCTTGATCCACACGTCGAGGCGAGCCAGAGCTACCAAAACTTGGTGTAGACGAAATTAGCTGCAGCAGCTGTCCCAGCTATGCTCTGGCCTCTCAAATGGAACTGGGCCTCCAAAACACGCAACTGGGAGGCGTGTAAATGTCTGTGGAAAACTACTCCGTGTAAAGAAGAAGCAGGAAGCCACATCGGGGATTCTCTCAGAAGCTTTAATTGGTACCACAGGCATGATGCATTTCGGCGTGTCGTGTTGCCTTCCTCAGATGCCGTAAGTATCCCAGCTCTGCTCCACCCACACCTATACATACAGTGATGTGCTCCCATTGGTTGAGCTGGTCACCCCCTCGTTAGGATGCTGACACGCCTTCTGTAGTTGCTGGATTTCACTACAGGTCCCAGAGTTCACCTGGATGGGAGCGTGACATCGCGGGGGAAGCTGTGAGTATGTCCAATTCAATTTGGCATTAGAAAACCAGGGAGGGTGTGGTGAAACCGGTGATTGTCCGTGGAATGAATTGCGGTCCCCAGGCTTCCTCGAGTCCCCGTAGAACGTTCCAGCCTCTATGTAGATGTCAGGCGGGCTGTGGGCTGAGATGCAATGATTCCCAGTCCCTCGCACAGTGTCGAGCTGCTCCTGGCAGCAGCCCTGTCCTTGATCCACACGTCGAGGCGAGCCAGAGCTACCAAAACTTGGTGTAGACGAAATTAGCTGCAGCAGCTGTCCCAGCTATGCTCTGGCCTCTCAAATGGAACTGGGCCTCCAAAACACGCAACTGGGAGGCGTGTAAATGTCTGTGGAAAACTACTCCGTGTAAAGAAGAAGCAGGAAGCCACATCGGGGATTCTCTCAGAAGCTTTAATTGGTACCACAGGCATGATGCATTTTGGCGTGTCGTGTTGCCTTCCTCAGATGCCGTAAGTATCCCAGCTCTGCTCCACCCACACCTATACATACAGTGATGTGCTCCCATTGGTTGAGCTGGTCACCCCCTCGTTAGGATGCTGACACGCCTTCTGTAGTTGCTGGATTTCACTACAGGTCCCAGAGTTCACCTGGATGGGAGCGTGACATCGCGGGGGAAGCTGTGAGTATGTCCAATTCAATTTGGCATTAGAAAACCAGGGAGGGTGTGGTGAAACCGGTGATTGTCCGTGGAATGAATTGCGGTCCCCAGGCTTCCTCGAGTCCCCGTAGAACGTTCCAGCCTCTATGTAGATGTCAGGCGGGCTGTGGGCTGAGATGCAATGATTCCCAGTCCCTCGCACAGTGTCGAGCTGCTCCTGGCAGCAGCCCTGTCCTTGATCCACACGTCGAGGCGAGCCAGAGCTACCAAAACTTGGTGTAGACGAAATTAGCTGCAGCAGCTGTCCCAGCTATGCTCTGGCCTCTCAAATGGAACTGGGCCTCCAAAACACGCAACTGGGAGGCGTGTAAATGTCTGTGGAAAACTACTCCGTGTAAAGAAGAAGCAGGAAGCCACATCGGGGATTCTCTCAGAAGCTTTAATTGGTACCACAGGCATGATGCATTTCGGCGTGTCGTGTTGCCTTCCTCAGATGCCGTAAGTATCCCAGCTCTGCTCCACCCACACCTATACATACAGTGATGTGCTCCCATTGGTTGAGCTGGTCACCCCCTCGTTAGGATGCTGACACGCCTTCTGTAGTTGCTGGATTTCACTACAGGTCCCAGAGTTCACCTGGATGGGAGCGTGACATCGCGGGGGAAGCTGTGAGTATGTCCAATTCAATTTGGCATTAGAAAACCAGGGAGGGTGTGGTGAAACCGGTGATTGTCCGTGGAATGAATTGCGGTCCCCAGGCTTCCTCGAGTCCCCGTAGAACGTTCCAGCCTCTATGTAGATGTCAGGCGGGCTGTGGGCTGAGATGCAATGATTCCCAGTCCCTCGCACAGTGTCGAGCTGCTCCTGGCAGCAGCCCTGTCCTTGATCCACACGTCGAGGCGAGCCAGAGCTACCAAAACTTGGTGTAGACGAAATTAGCTGCAGCAGCTGTCCCAGCTATGCTCTGGCCTCTCAAATGGAACTGGGCCTCCAAAACACGCAACTGGGAGGCGTGTAAATGTCTGTGGAAAACTACTCCGTGTAAAGAAGAAGCAGGAAGCCACATCGGGGATTCTCTCAGAAGCTTTAATTGGTACCACAGGCATGATGCATTTCGGCGTGTCGTGTTGCCTTCCTCAGATGCCGTAAGTATCCCAGCTCTGCTCCACCCACACCTATACATACAGTGATGTGCTCCCATTGGTTGAGCTGGTCACCCCCTCGCTAGGATGCTGACACGCCTTCTGTAGTTGCTGGATTTCACTACAGGTCCCAGAGTTCACCTGGATGGGAGCGTGACATCGCGGGGGAAGCTGTGAGTATGTCCAATTCAATTTGGCATTAGAAAACCAGGGAGGGTGTGGTGAAACCGGTGATTGTCCGTGGAATGAATTGCGGTCCCCAGGCTTCCTCGAGTCCCCGTAGAACGTTCCAGCCTCTATGTAGATGTCAGGCGGGCTGTGGGCTGAGATGCAATGATTCCCAGTCCCTCGCACAGTGTCGAGCTGCTCCTGGCAGCAGCCCTGTCCTTGATCCACACGTCGAGGCGAGCCAGAGCTACCAAAACTTGGTGTAGACGAAATTAGCTGCAGCAGCTGTCCCAGCTATGCTCTGGCCTCTCAAATGGAACTGGGCCTCCAAAACACGCAACTGGGAGGCGTGTAAATGTCTGTGGAAAACTACTCCGTGTAAAGAAGAAGCAGGAAGCCACATCGGGGATTCTCTCAGAAGCTTTAATTGGTACCACAGGCATGATGCATTTCGGCGTGTCGTGTTGCCTTCCTCAGATGCCGTAAGTATCCCAGCTCTGCTCCACCCACACCTATACATACAGTGATGTGCTCCCATTGGTTGAGCTGGTCACCCCCTCGTTAGGATGCTGACACGCCTTCTGTAGTTGCTGGATTTCACTACAGGTCCCAGAGTTCACCTGGATGGGAGCGTGACATCGCGGGGGAAGCTGTGAGTATGTCCAATTCAATTTGGCATTAGAAAACCAGGGAGGGTGTGGTGAAACCGGTGATTGTCCGTGGAATGAATTGCGGTCCCCAGGCTTCCTCGAGTCCCCGTAGAACGTTCCAGCCTCTATGTAGATGTCAGGCGGGCTGTGGGCTGAGATGCAATGATTCCCAGTCCCTCGCACAGTGTCGAGCTGCTCCTGGCAGCAGCCCTGTCCTTGATCCACACGTCGAGGCGAGCCAGAGCTACCAAAACTTGGTGTAGACGAAATTAGCTGCAGCAGCTGTCCCAGCTATGCTCTGGCCTCTCAAATGGAACTGGGCCTCCAAAACACGCAACTGGGAGGCGTGTAAATGTCTGTGGAAAACTACTCCGTGTAAAGAAGAAGCAGGAAGCCACATCGGGGATTCTCTCAGAAGCTTTAATTGGTACCACAGGCATGATGCATTTCGGCG
Organism: Lissotriton vulgaris; assembly: GCF_964263255.1. NCBI lineage: Eukaryota > Metazoa > Chordata > Amphibia > Caudata > Salamandridae > Lissotriton > Lissotriton vulgaris. The sequence goes on from NC_141696.1 coordinate 1,210,056,632, forward strand.
TGTCGTGTTGCCTTCCTCAGATGCCGTAAGTATCCCAGCTCTGCTCCACCCACACCTATACATACAGTGATGTGCTCCCATTGGTTGAGCTGGTCACCCCCTCGTTAGGATGCTGACACGCCTTCTGTAGTTGCTGGATTTCACTACAGGTCCCAGAGTTCACCTGGATGGGAGCGTGACATCGCGGGGGAAGCTGTGAGTATGTCCAATTCAATTTGGCATTAGAAAACCAGGGAGGGTGTGGTGAAACCGGTGATTGTCCGTGGAATGAATTGCGGTCCCCAGGCTTCCTCGAGTCCCCGTAGAACGTTCCAGCCTCTATGTAGATGTCAGGCGGGCTGTGGGCTGAGATGCAATGATTCCCAGTCCCTCGCACAGTGTCGAGCTGCTCCTGGCAGCAGCCCTGTCCTTGATCCACACGTCGAGGCGAGCCAGAGCTACCAAAACTTGGTGTAGACGAAATTAGCTGCAGCAGCTGTCCCAGCTATGCTCTGGCCTCTCAAATGGAACTGGGCCTCCAAAACACGCAACTGGGAGGCGTGTAAATGTCTGTGGAAAACTACTTCGTGTAAAGAAGAAGCAGGAAGCCACATCGGGGATTCTCTCAGAAGCTTTAATTGGTACCACAGGCATGATGCATTTCGGCGTGTCGTGTTGCCTTCCTCAGATGCCGTAAGTATCCCAGCTCTGCTCCACCCACACCTATACATACAGTGATGTGCTCCCATTGGTTGAGCTGGTCACCCCCTCGTTAGGATGCTGACACGCCTTCTGTAGTTGCTGGATTTCACTACAGGTCCCAGAGTTCACCTGGATGGGAGCGTGACATCGCGGGGGAAGCTGTGAGTATGTCCAATTCAATTTGGCATTAGAAAACCAGGGAGGGTGTGGTGAAACCGGTGATTGTCCGTGGAATGAATTGCGGTCCCCAGGCTTCCTCGAGTCCCCGTAGAACGTTCCAGCCTCTATGTAGATGTCAGGCGGGCTGTGGGCTGAGATGCAATGATTCCCAGTCCCTCGCACAGTGTCGAGCTGCTCCTGGCAGCAGCCCTGTCCTTGATCCACACGTCGAGGCGAGCCAGAGCTACCAAAACTTGGTGTAGACGAAATTAGCTGCAGCAGCTGTCCCAGCTATGCTCTGGCCTCTCAAATGGAACTGGGCCTCCAAAACACGCAACTGGGAGGCGTGTAAATGTCTGTGGAAAACTACTCCGTGTAAAGAAGAAGCAGGAAGCCACATCGGGGATTCTCTCAGAAGCTTTAATTGGTACCACAGGCATGATGCATTTCGGCGTGTCGTGTTGCCTTCCTCAGATGCCGTAAGTATCCCAGCTCTGCTCCACCCACACCTATACATACAGTGATGTGCTCCCATTGGTTGAGCTGGTCACCCCCTCGTTAGGATGCTGACACGCCTTCTGTAGTTGCTGGATTTCACTACAGGTCCCAGAGTTCACCTGGATGGGAGCGTGACATCGCGGGGGAAGCTGTGAGTATGTCCAATTCAATTTGGCATTAGAAAACCAGGGAGGGTGTGGTGAAACCGGTGATTGTCCGTGGAATGAATTGCGGTCCCCAGGCTTCCTCGAGTCCCCGTAGAACGTTCCAGCCTCTATGTAGATGTCAGGCGGGCTGTGGGCTGAGATGCAATGATTCCCAGTCCCTCGCACAGTGTCGAGCTGCTCCTGGCAGCAGCCCTGTCCTTGATCCACACGTCGAGGCGAGCCAGAGCTACCAAAACTTGGTGTAGACGAAATTAGCTGCAGCAGCTGTCCCAGCTATGCTCTGGCCTCTCAAATGGAACTGGGCCTCCAAAACACGCAACTGGGAGGCGTGTAAATGTCTGTGGAAAACTACTCCGTGTAAAGAAGAAGCAGGAAGCCACATCGGGGATTCTCTCAGAAGCTTTAATTGGTACCACAGGCATGATGCATTTCGGCGTGTCGTGTTGCCTTCCTCAGATGCCGTAAGTATCCCAGCTCTGCTCCACCCACACCTATACATACAGTGATGTGCTCCCATTGGTTGAGCTGGTCACCCCCTCGTTAGGATGCTGACACGCCTTCTGTAGTTGCTGGATTTCACTACAGGTCCCAGAGTTCACCTGGATGGGAGCGTGACATCGCGGGGGAAGCTGTGAGTATGTCCAATTCAATTTGGCATTAGAAAACCAGGGAGGGTGTGGTGAAACCGGTGATTGTCCGTGGAATGAATTGCGGTCCCCAGGCTTCCTCGAGTCCCCGTAGAACGTTCCAGCCTCTATGTAGATGTCAGGCGGGCTGTGGGCTGAGATGCAATGATTCCCAGTCCCTCGCACAGTGTCGAGCTGCTCCTGGCAGCAGCCCTGTCCTTGATCCACACGTCGAGGCGAGCCAGAGCTACCAAAACTTGGTGTAGACGAAATTAGCTGCAGATATATATATATTCATATATACGTATTTATATATATAACTGACCATAATTTTTTTATGTAATTTCATGAACATGTGTGACACACTGGTCCGATAGTTTCTATGCTTCTGTATTTATTTTGAATGGTGGTGAGGCTTGTCAAAGGTCAGTTTTCTAGCAGATCTTGCCGCTTGTCAGCTGGTTCAACTGGTCTTAGGCCACACCCACTCAGCAGGCCACCTGCTAGATCCAGTGTTTTCTAATCTCTCTGCCCTTTGAGTCAATACCCCGATCCTGATGAGTTGGTCTGATCATTATTTGATATCTATGACTCTCTCTGGGGTAGAGCCCTCTCAGAGGGTGTAACAGGAGTCATCTTTCAAACGTCCATGGCACAAATTGAACATGGATCAATTCCACGCCTTTCTTTCCACGCACACATTGGGCCCGATTCACAGAATGAACTTAAGACAAAATCCTAAACTTACTACAATTTGGTATTCAAAGAATGCACTTACATTCACAGAATGCACTTACTACTTTCGGGATTCACAGAATGAACTTACTACTTTCGGGATTCACAGAATAGACTTATGACTACTAACTTTACGTACACCGCCGGGCCGTAATTTCCGCCACCGGGCCGGATTTTACGGCACTTTGGCGGACTTTATGGCAAATTATCGTAGAATCCGATTACGGGCCGTAAATTACGATTACGGGCCGTAAATTACGATTGCTGGCCGCTGGTCATGTTAGCCAAGAGGAAACAACTGGCCAGTCCACCCCCAACATGGATCAGCTAAAATACAGCAGCCAATCCCAGCCAACAGCTCCATTTTGCCATGGTGTATGCTGCCACTGCCTACCATCCCCCACCACCCTCTAGCTGAAGCAAATTAACACTAATTGACCAGTACCACAAAAAACATAAAAGCAGCACACAGTGAAGGAACAGGTTTGGCCACAGAGAGACTGTTACTACAACGCTGCCAGTGCCAGATAACATGAAGATGAGAAGGAAAAAAATTCACAGCAGAGGAGACCACCATGCTAGTGGAATACATAGTAAGGCACCACAATCGCCTATATGGGCTACCACCATACTGCACCAGTGGGGCACAGAAGCAAGAACTATGGCAGCAGATAGCCACTGCTGTCTTAGCCCTGGGGGCGGAGAGGCGAACTGTACAGGACATTAAAAAAAAGTGGCAGGACGAAAAGCAGAGGGTGAAGGAGAAATACTCCAGGATAGAACTGCGCAGAATCCTCCCTGCTGCATGCCCTGGACCCAGCATCCAGCTCCCCCCACTGGAGGAGGATATCCTGACAACAATACACCCCCACTTGGTCCATGGGCTGCCTGTCAGTGACGTCCGCCACGTGGTACCAGGTAAGTGGATTGAAAAGAAAAAGTGCATGAAGAGATTGTCTGTGTTACACTGTTATAGTGATCATGGAAATTTTCCAAAGTGCATATAAATATATGGTTAGTCAGAGACTCATGTGTCACCCACTACGTAGCACCACAAGTCCCAGAATCCTTTGCATCATAAAAGGCTAATACCCCCCCACCCTATTAAAAACATGTGCACAGTGCCATACATACACAACCCAGCTAATTCAATAACTGTACATATTGACAGAAATAGTGCAATGACAAATGGAAATTTAAAATTAATTTAAATAAATTAGCTAAAGACAGACAATAGCAGGGAAGCACCAGTACCAATGTGACATGTGACCAATTCAACCCTTGCGCAAACACTGATGTGTCGTGTACATATGGTGGTGCACTGTGGTGCAGGAATAGACAGGTGTGTGTTGAATCTGTTGGTGTCTAGGGGGGACTTTGCTGAAGTTGTGTCGCAAGAGCGTTGCAACTCCAACAATGTCCATGCACTGCCCATACCTAACGTGCTGTGCCACTCCTTACGTCTGCCTCAAGCAGGCGTAAGGTTGTGTCGCAGCAGCCTCTGATAAGTGATACTGTGAAATCATGTAGATCAGTGTTTCCCAAACTGGGCTCCGCGGACCCCCAGGGGTCCGTGACACATTTCCAGGGGGTCCGTAGGCAACAGTTTTAAAAGCACAGAAACTTTCTTGTATAATTAGCAGCTTTCCAGCAACAATAAAAGTGTCAAGAGAATGCCAGTGATTAATGTACCTGCTGGAGCATGAGGAGAATTTTGTTCAGTGGCATCTTTGATGTAACTAATGTAGCACAGAGAGATAATATGCCTACTGCAAAGAACGTATAAAATGCATCTTAAAAAGCAGTATTGTATGTGCCTAGGTTTGTGGTTACTGCTTTTGTCACAGAGATTCTTTTGTTACTGTGCACTTCATAAGTGACAATCGTAATCTAGCAGAGGGACCTCTAAACTGTCTTCAAAGAGCTGCTTGCAAACTGCATGGTACCAGTTAGTAACTTATATTTTGTCCCAGTTATTAATCATCCTGATACTGCTAAAAATAAATATTTGGGTGGAAATACATTTTTTATGCTAAAGTCAATGCTAGCCATGTAAACCATGTACAAATGTTTGTGGTCGCAAAACAGTCACAATTACCACCTACTTCAAGTAGATGGTAATGCATTCGCAAATGGGAAGGGGTAAAAGCATGCAAAATTATTTTTTAAGGGCAGGCAGTGGTCCCAGGGACCTCTGCCTGCCTTTAGAAAATGTAAAGAAAACTTTTCATTTTCTTTTTTCTTTGTATTAAATGCATTGTAACCAGGCTGCATTTTTTTCAAAACTGCTTTATTTAAAAGCAGTCCCGGACATGGTGGCCTGCAGAGCCCAGCAGGCCACCATACCTGGGAGGGCTGGCATTCCCAATTGGCTTGCAAATTGCGAGAGGCTCAATAATATTAATGAACCTCGCAATTTGCGACCCCATTGGGAAACCCAGACAGTGTTAAACACACTGTTGTACATTTCATTTAGCGACTCACAATTTGCCACTCGCAATGTGTCGCCAATTGCGAGGCGCTAAATGAAATGGTCACACATCTCGCCCCAAAATCCTTAGTACTTTGAGTATTTGTTTTGTGTGCACACCTGTGTATTTTTTTCAAATTACTGTTTAAATGTTTGAAATTTAACTCATACAAATTGCTTGGGGGTCCCCGGCTTCTAGTGGTAACTCAATAGGGGTCCTCAGGAGTCAAAGGTTTGGGAACCTTTATTGTAGATTACACTGACTCACTTGGACGCGGCATATCTCAAAGGAGTGCACACCCTGCCTACCTCCAAGCTGACATTGCGCAGGGCCTCACAACATGACGATTCACCATAGTAGCGTCACGTTGCAAATAATCCTGAATGTGTTGTCTGTTGTACACCACCGTTGTGTCACAGAAGTGATGCAACAACAGTGTAAATTTTATTCCTAGGGGCTTGTAAACCTGCCACAAAAGTCTCCAAAAAGTACATCACCCTGTGCCGGCCCAAATCACAAAGCAGATGGTGAGAGTATCCTCTGATGTGAATATGTCCAACACATATCCTGTTGTCCAATTTCCAATCTGCCACGCCATCACATCCCCAACACACCACTGCTCCTACCTGCCCCGTCTGCGGCAGTTCCACGCAATACTGTTATCACACGGAAGATATGGGCAAATCCCTGAAACGTTACACAAGCACATTTCCCATTTGTCTACTTTTCTCTCTTCTCACCCATTGACACATCCAACCAGAGCACCGACAACTTCAGTAGCAGAGGTCACCGCATCGCATAGGAGGAATCGTCAACATACCGATGAAGGCATGTCAACCACACTAACTGGTAAGTCAAAGTGGACAGGAGATGGTCAAAATGCATACATCGTCAAGACGACAGAGGGACAAATAGTGCCCAACTATGTAAGTCAACCATTTATGCTACATTTGCTGCATTACAATTGGAGTTGTCAATGGACATTCACCTTTAACATATGACATTTGTGAACAGCGAAAGACAAATCATAAAATGTCATGCCTCATCATACCTTTGTAAATGTGGTACACGACATGTATTACACCAACCGACCCAGAACGCGAAAGCAATCCTGTAATCGAGGGCCACAACAAGTCAAAAGGGTGTACACGCCATATTGTAATAGTGTTTGTAGACCTAATCAAGAAATAGCATTTGCACCGATACGGAAATGAAGACCAAATGGGGAGATACCAGTCTCTGTAGTATTGACAATGCATACACTGTCCAACTTCTAATCTTTCATACATACTTTATTCAGCACAGTCCACACAGCTGATCATGTACTGCGTACATTGGATGGATAATTTCCGGACATCAACAAAACACGATAGTGGACTTTACCTCTGGATTCGTAGGCATGTCATTGTGATATAGGCAGCATCAAGGTAGTGGGCCCAATCTAAGTTATATGTGGGATCACTCATTACATAATGTATGACACACTTCTGCAATGGTGGTGACCATGACTGCTTGTGCCCGTCCTGTGCCAGAAATTCAATGCATCGCATGTGGCAGCAGGAATATAAAGTTGCTAAACAAACTTATCATTGTAGGTACAATGCGGTCCTCCCAGAACCCCAGACGCCCACTGACTTCTGCTACTAGGTTGGACTTGACATCTGTCCAGGGACCACCGACTGCTCCGGTGCTAGGCCACGGTAAGTCAAGCTTGCTGAATGCTTATTAATTGTGCCTTTCACCTCCACCGTATGTGTTGTACAACACTGTTAATCTGTATCACAATATGCTCACATAGGGCATTTGAACACATGGCCGATCAGACCCTGGTGGCAAATGAGTTGCTGACACAAAAGGTATGCCAAGTGTGTGCACAATGAACATACAATAGAACAATGTGTCATAAGAAACGTCCACAACAAAACAGGCTTGCAAGTCAATGATATGCTAAATCCCTAGCAAAATTAACATGGTCAAATCAATATGAAATTGGTATGGCTGAGGCACACACTGGTGCCAGTGAGATGGCTGGGTGTAGGGGCTGCTAAGGTGAATCTTCATGCAGTTACACCTGCAAAATGATTTTGCTGAAGAGCAACAGGATACTCCAGTGCAGGTGGGAAGATTCAAAGCTTCTCACCTCATCTGCAATGTGTGATCTAAACCAAATGTTGTCTTCTGCTTGCCTCCCTTCTACCATATTCACATGTATAGGTGAGTGTATGAAATATGAGGTGTGGATGTCTGCTGCACACACAAGACACTATCTGTTGTCATGTAAGTAGTACCATGATGTTGGAAATGGAGCATGGGAACAGAGAACACTCAAAGGATGGACATTAGTAATCTGTGTTCTCTCATTCAAAAATGAGCTGTGTGACCTCATGGGTAGGGAAGCACAAATGGGCAACATCAAGCCCCTGACAACTGCACATCTCACACATGAACTCCTTTCTGACTTGTCAGCAGACAACATTACACCCATGAAAATAGTCAGTCACAATGGTAAGGGTGAAATCAGTAACCTTCTCATACAAGTCCGTCAGTTGATTTGTTATCTTATTGATGTCAGTGCTGCATGACTGTAAGCTTGCAAATGCAGCTTGTGAGCAGGTGCCCACATGTTAAGTCAATGAGCTACACATGCTGCACATCATCCTTGATTATCCACAAATGGCTAATGAGAATGTAATTTGTTCTCATAGCTTCAATCTGTTGTACGAAAATATGGACATGTATTTCTCATCACAGGTGCTGCCAGGATGAGACCACTGCAGCGGACACCATCCCGGGGGATGCATGACATCCTGGCTGCAGCTGTGTAATTGTCACGCACCTGTCCCTCAGGTAAATCGGGCATGAGGAGTGGCAACAGCTTAGATTACAAAGCCATTACAGAGATCGAGATCCCCTTCTACATGAAACCAACAGTTGTTGATTACATAGTGAAATATAGACCAGGAGTGACACATATGCATGTCTGTCATTTGGTGAGGCAGATCGTTGAGAATGTTGTTTCTATCCTCTACACCTATGTCTACAACAACTATGATGAAACAGGTGCAGCAGGATCACCAGGAGGGAACGCAAAGGGACAGAAAGTTGTGGCTGGAACTGTTGAGTTTGCTAGTATCATGTAGATCTCCGTGTAACACCTCAGGGCTATGGTGTGAGCAGCCATTTGTGGTGGTACCCTAACCTGATCACATGATCCTCATCTGCTGATGCAAGGTGCAGTAAATACAACCCTGGTGTTGCTGCACATGTAATACCTGGTCAATCACCAATACAGTTGCAACCTCTGTGTTTCAGATGATGCTGAGGGAGAGGCTGACAGACCGACAACCAGTGCTGGCCGACGGGAAATCCGAGGGGAGAATCCCCTGATCCTCCAGGCAGCAATGTCGGCTGCAACTCATGCCCAATAGGAGGAGGATCAAGATCAAGAGGACGTTGACTTTGAGGAGGATGATGAGTACATTTTCATTGACTCCGGGGATGACAATACTCACATCCTCTGACAAGCAACGCCCGTATGCCTCCTCTCAAACCATCAATACCACTGCATAAATCAAACCAGCCCCGGCTCCCACACATCCACTCACAGACATCACTCACTCACAGCCCTCACGTCTGGGACCGACATGGTGGTTCCCCTACCCACTCTTCCCTACGCAGTGAATCCCTGCCATTCTCTCCACCATCTGTGGGAAGTACCAGCCCTGTTGTGGACCAGGTATCCCCTGGGAACCCTTCTCCTGCCCACAGACTTCTATCTGCCACGCCCCCTGTTGTTGGACCTGCTCATCTCATCCCTGGCAGACACCAGCAGAGGGGGCCTGCACATGACGATGGTGGCCAGTGGGAGCAGGACTTCTTCCGACAGCAGGCAGATGTGAGGCAGGACATTCGGGCCATAGGGGCTACCCTGTCCGACATTTCTGGGTCCCTGTAGGACATGGCCCAATTCCCTCAGGTGGTGGACAGGGTCGGCCAAGCTTTGGATAGGATGGATAGCACTTGGCAGGAAATGTCTAGAAATATGAGAGACCTGATATCCATCCAAAGGGAAGAGAGAGTAAGACACCATGCCTTGGCCATGAAGATGATGGAGGGCATGGTGAGAGTGATTCAAAGTCTACCTTCACGGCCAACGCAGGGAGGGGAACAATCATGTCGGCCTGTAGGACAGCACATCCACATACCTGTAACACAAACTGCACAGCACCACAGCCAAGGTACACAAACACACTCGCACCCTGAACAGGCACGCCCATCACCCCCACTATCTGCCCAAACACCACCAACCTCTGCACAGTCACTCCCACCACCACCACTACCTGTCCAAACACAACTAACCTCTGCACAGTCACTCCCACCACCCCCACTACCTGCCCAAACACCACCAACCTCTGCACAGTCACTCCCACCACCCCCACTACCTGCCCAAACACCACCAACCTCTGCACAGTCACTCCCACCGCCCCCACTACCTGCCCAAACACCACCAACCTCTGCACAGTCACTCCCACCACCCCCACTACCTGCCCAAACACCACCAACCTCTGCACAGTCACTTCAACCACCTGAACAACCAGCCCTTGTCCAGCCACAGACACCTAATGTGCAGTTACCATCGGCACCTGCACCTCTTGATCAGCCTGGACAACACCCTCAGACACGAAGGCGACAACCTCAACCTCACCCCTCACCGCGTTCCTCCCCCCCACTATTGAGGGAACGCAAACATGACCGCCATTGACATGGCCAATTTGTTTTGGGCTCCTTAGGAGTATTTTGACAATAAATATCTACTAAAGTAATATCCTGTTGTGTAGCATGTCTCTTCTGATGATGTAGGCATGTGTGTGTGTGTGAGACAGGTACAAGTGTAACACATCATAGCAACACGTTGTAGGGTGCATAGCATATGACTTACTAAATATGTGTCTATATTTGGGAAAAGACATTCAAAATGAAGTCAAACTAGTCAGACAAAGTATAATTCTGCAAAGTTATTTATGTAGGAACACAAACATACCATCAGTTTGGAAGGGAGAAAGGAAAACAAATGATGATTTTAATGCAGAAGGAGAAGGGGACTTGGATTTGGGTGGGGCAAAACAAATATAATACATCAGGTAGCGTCATGGGAACCAGTCTATTCACAAGGGGAGAAAGAAATCTTTGTCCAAAACATTGTCTCAGTCCAACAGTCAAGTGTCTTTTTGGTCATCATCCAGGAACACAAGGTCTCTATCCTCAGGGTCGGACACATCCACACGGATGGATGATGCAGGAACAGGCACCACACAGGAACGTGACACACGAGGAGTATGGGGGGAAACAGTGTGGGGCAATAGACAGGGGGACACATTGACGGTGGTATGGGAAGGCACTTGGGAGATGAAAGACGTAATGGCTGTGTTCAGGTACTGCAGATGTTGAGGGCTCCTCCTCCTCCATCGCTGGTGGAAAGAGGGTTTAGCCGCCGCCGAACTGATGGTCTCCTTCTCCGGACTTGTTCCTGCGGATCTCCTGTTTCACCACCGTGCCTGCAGAAGTGTAAGCAACATCTTGATGTGGTGGTTGTTCCATGCATGACCCTACACATATATAGAATAGCCTAGGTCCGAATTTGTTTATCTCTGATCACACTGTACAGTTATCAGGGGGCAATTTACAACTTCTGGCGCATCTCCGCTAATCAGCAGAGGTGTGTCTGATGAGTTGCAACGCATCATCCCACCCGTGGGTCACCCCTGATGGACCGCATGTACAAAGCGGAACACCATGGCGCTTGGGTGAGCAGATGTGTGATGCATCCCCGGTGGAAGAGCCGGGCTTTGCTGGAGTGGCGTGGCAAGTGCGAACCCGCCTCCAGCAAGGCTCGGGGGTGCACGATCGCTAACATGCTGTGGCAATCCTTACACCTGCTTCAAGCAGGTGCGTAGATTTGACTTTGCTTGGCCCTAATAGTGACTGAGTGAAATCTTGTAGTTTCACTCAGCCACTTTTAGGATGCGATCCTGCACCGTATGCGTCACGTTGTAATAATCCAGCTGCATGGCGCTTTGTGTGCTCCACCGCTGCGTCACTAAAGTGACCCAATGGCGGTGCAAAGAGGCGCAAGTGCCTTGTTGATCTTCCCATCAGTCCTTATGGACTAAATGGTGGTTGGGAGCACACTGCCTCACAGTCCCAGCACAGTTTGCCCCTTTGCATCCGGGTAAATGCTGTGTACAGTACTAACTAACTCCTGAATCATCTGTGTTTGCTGGGAATGCTGCCAAGTTACTCTCAGGTCACAGTAACACTCACAGGCACACAGCAAATCAAGATGATTTACTTTGCTCGCTCTGAAACTGCTGCTCTCTACTGATGTAGCGCTCGTTCCAGGAACACGTGTCTAGGGATATACAGCAAAGTCAGCAGCAAATTTGGTGTATGACTCCAGATTATTCCAAAGTAAGTTTGGAATGTGTACTGCATATACCAGGATGCAAAGGGACAAACCGTGCTGGGACTATGAAGCAGTGTGCTCCCAACCACCATTCTGTCCATGCACTTACATTACATGTATGCACACTGTCATATACTGATTTGAGTTTGGCATGGACATCTCATGTGTATTATTGTGGCTTGCGCAACTGCATTATCCAAACCTCAACCTTGGCATTGTTGTGATCTGTGTGTCGTGTCACTGCTGCATGTGCCAGGTCAACTACAAGTCCACCAGAGGAGAACATGAAGAGTCCAGATATAATAGATAATGGCCATTGATATGGCTTTGCATCTATTTAACGTCTGGACAAGTGTCATCTGCTTTGTAGCATTGTATGGGACAAGACAAATGTGGGTCACACATCCAACTGGGCATCTGGAGTACTCCTCTAGCCATTTGTGTGTCTAGCCTTTTGATGTCCCCACACATCTTCGGACGATCCAGTGCCACATAGTGGCTTACTTGACTAACAAGGTAGTGCAGTACACCGCTGAACAGTGGTGGGCGGTTGTGACAGCTACCTGTACATGTAAAATGTCATACAGGCCACTGAGGGTGAGACGTCTGTCAGTGGACACACCTTGCAAACCTATGAAAACTTGTGAGTGATGCAAGGATCTCAATATCTGTCTTGACTCCAAGGCACATGATGATATGTCTCAATTGGAACACAACACTACAGGTGCAATGCTAATCACAACATCCAATCCCCTATGGCCTGCCATGTGCAGACCGGACAGTCTCTGTACCATCGCTCATCCAATGCACACATCCGTTATGATAGACTTGGTACAATTGTAGTGGTGCTGGCAGAGCAGAATTCAATATGGATGCATGAATGTGGCTCATTTACCCAGTTGTCATGAGAAAATTACGACTCCCAAAATGTACTCTGGCCTGTATAGTCCATATGCCACAGTGTGCCTCTAGAAACTTGGTGACTGCTGCTTGGACATGGAATTGGCTAATGGAGGCATGGGACACACAATGGTACAGCACTGTTTCACTCACATCATACTCCCAGACTCATATTGCATATGATGCATTTACTAGGTCTATGCTGCTCGTACTCCTCCAGCTGAGCATGGAGGGTTGGCCACTCTGCTCGCAGGACCCTCCTGTACAGTGGTGAGAGGCGAGGACAATGTACATGGTGCTGGGAGGACAGGCCAGCCAGCTACGTAGCCTTGTGACGGGCCCACCGCTTCAGGTCCTCCCAGCGCTTGCGGCACGCCCTAGCCCTCCTGGTGGCCACTGCCACTGCACTGCAGCGTTCGGCGATGTTGGCCCATAGCCTGCCCCGGGCTGCAGTGCTCAGCTGGTGCTCAGGGTCCCCATATAGCTGAGGGAATTTCTCCAGCACCCCCTCCACCAAGATGTCCAATTCCCTGTCTGAGAAAGGGGGGAGCTCTCTCCTCATATTCCTCAGCCATTATGGGGAAATTGGTCAGATGAGAGCAGCAGGATGCCTGAGGATCTGATCAGTGATAGAGGATGACTCAGAATGACCACAAAATGGCTGCCAAGTACTTCCAGTGATGTATTTCCTGTCTCCCACTTTATGTATTACCTTGCCTGTATGCAATGATGTGTTCTAGTTTATTTTTGTAATTTACGGCCCAAATTTGTAGTTTCTGGTTCCGGGGCATCGTTTACGCGCACGCGCATTACGATACGACGCTGGAAATTACGATTTTGCGCCGTAACTTGCGAAAATGACCCGGAACACATTATATCATACAGGAAATGTTATACAGGTAGTGGGAGACAGGAAATACATCACAGGAAGTATTTTGCAGCCATTTTGTATTCATCCTGGGCCATCCACATTCAGTAAACAAATCCACTGCCATCCTGTTGTTCTGATGTAGGGGAAAGTGAAATGACAATGCAGGTGTGATTCATGAATATGTATCAAAAGGGGGAACAGATCATTTCATGTCATTTATGCACTGACAGGGGGTAGGGGGCTGACAACATCCATCCCACTTTCCTATTCTCATACTTTGCATTATGGGACATGTAGTTCATATTGAGTAGTCAGTATCAGAGTTGAATGAAGTGTTATGTAACATTGGTGTGGAGAAGTGTGGATATGTCAGATACATATGGGGGCAGCTATACGACCCCTGTGTGCCCCAATTGCGCCACAGTAGCGTAACTTTAGTGGCGCAGCAGCGCTACGCCAACTCCATGCTGTGGGGTATCTTCAACGTGACGCATCTGTGAAATGTGTCATATTGTAAGGCCCTGTACCGCAGTTGTGCGTTCCTGCACAGGGGGGGGGTCGTTCCAGCACACAAACGCCTCCGAACAGTGGCAGCGTGAAATGTACAAAATTACACTCAGTAATTTTCATGGCCATGCTGCGTCACAACCCTGCACCTGCTTGTAGGAGGCCTAAGTATTGATGCAGCATATTAGGCATCGGCTCGCTGCTTGCCTTGCTGGAGCTGCTTTGCGCTTGCGACCCAACTCCAGTGGTGCTTCACCTTTATGACAGCATATGCTTCACACTTCTGTCTATACTTGGCCCACAGCGCACAGCTTTGTAAATGCGGCACAGCCATGATGGCGCAAGGGATGTCTACTGTGAGGCACAATTACTGGGGCATCCCTGCTGATATGCAGAGATGCAACTCTTATTGTAAATCTGACCCATGGTGCATTATTCTCCCATGACATCATCACTCACATTCTGGGCCCATCATTTGTGGGGGAGTCAATTCTGTAGTGGTCATAGGCCTGAGTATGCAACCTTTTGTGATTTGGTGACCCATCCTTATGAGGTCCAGGTATGTCTCTCAGGACATGTATTGTTTGTCATCAGCGTGAATAGTTTGTTTAAGGGATGTCCACTACGCTGATAGCTGACATGGGCACGTGACCTGAGGCACAATCCACCTTTTGACTTCTGTCAGCAGCTGTGATTTGCACGCAGTTAGTGTGGTTTGCAAAGTCATCTCAGGGTGGGATTTATGGACACTGTTGTGTCTGTCCACATTTCATCATTGACAACAGACAGCAAACCACATGTTGTCCGTGGCACTACAGGTTGCTCATGCGAAATACGTGGCAACGAGCTGATCACGGACTTGCATGCCCTGACGTCGGTCATGTGCAATAGCCCGGTCTCCCACATTCAGAGCTAGTCGAGGTTCGAGAGGCATGTGTAAGCCATGCATTAGAGCAATGTTGTGCAAAACACAACAGGCTAGTATGATCTTGCATACGACTACTGGGGAGTACAGAAGCACACTCCCTGTACGGTCGAGACATCTGAATCGCGACTTCAACAGACCAAAAGTGCGCTTGATGATGGCTCGAGTACGTATGTGTGCTCTATTGTACCAACGTTGAGGTACAGTGTTAGCACGCCTGTAAGGGGTGAGGAGATGTGGAGAGAGTGCATACCCAGCGTCGCCTGAGGAGGGAAGAATGGGCAGTTGTTAACATTTCACTCTTTGACTTTCACAGAACATGATCTATACGTTCATACATGCAGTGTCTGTTGGGCCATGTTTCCTATTGTACAATCGTTACTATTGGGGGGCATTCAGACATTTCAATGACGCATATCACTCATTTTCAGTGCTTGGTACTTACCCAGTAGCCACATGTTACCAAATTCTCCAGCAGCCATACGTCGAGCAAGAGGTGACATGCGGAATATGAAGCTGTCATGTGTACTGCCTGGGAACACTGCATGCACATTGATGAACTTTCCACTGGCATCACAGACTGCTTGAACATTGATGGAATACCATCTGTGTCTGTTGCAGAAGATGTGTGCAATGTGCACCCAGCACACGTGGGAATTGTGCAAGGAGATAAAAATCTCTTGCTGCCCTTTGTCTCATGGGCAGTTTATATGGCATTTTCATGTAGTTGGGGGCTCCATCTGTGATGCATCTCAGTACCTGATGCAGGCACCGCGACTGGCTCGCCTGGGAAATGCCCACATGGTCACTGGTGACCCTTTGGAAGGACCCAGTAGCAAAGAAGTGGAGGGCAGAAAGGATCTTGAGGTATGCTGGTATTGCATGTGAGCAGCAGGTCACAGAGTCAAGTTCCTGATCCCACTCACATACCATTTCCAAGATTACTTCAGGTGGGAAACGGTACCTGGCCCTTACATCCTGGCTGGACATTCCAAATAGGTTGATCCTCTGCCTGTAAATCCTCTCTGCTCTCCTCCTCCTCCTCAAGTAGTTTTGCCGCATGGCAAGGGGTAGTGCTACAAACACGTTCAGTGACATCCTGAAAAGGGATTGTTTGTGTCTGCTCTGCATTCATACATGCTGCAGGGCTGGGATTGGCTACTGTGTGTCAGCTGATCCATATTGGGGGATGAGTGGACCTTGGCCAGGTGTTTCCTCTTGGCTAACATGACAAACGGCCAGCAATCGTAATTTACGGCCCGTAATCATAATTTACGGCTCGTAATCGTAATTTACGCCCAGTAATCGTAATATACAGCCCGTAATCGGATTTTGCGCTACTATGCCGGTAATTCCGCCAAAGTGCCGTAAATTACGGCCCGCCGGCGTAAATTACGGCCCGGCGGCGGACGTAAAGTTAGTAGTCGTAAGTCTATTCTGTGAATCCCGAAAGTAGTACGTTCATTCTGTGAATCCCGAAAGTAGTAAGTTCATTCTGTGAAACCCGAAAGTAGTAAGTGCATTCTGTGAATACCAAATAGTAGTAAGTGCATTCTGTGAATAGCAAATTGTAGTAAGTTTAGGATTTTGTCTTAAGTTCATTCTGTGAATCGGGCCCTATGAGCTTAGCTGATGAACTTGATGCAGTCGATAAGGCTTTATCTGACTGGATTCAATGGCCTCTGGACGTACTTATCCCAGCTAAGTGGTCTAAGAGTCGCAACAGTAAACCCAGTCCTTGGTACAACAGCAAGCTTGCTACTATGCGGAAAGCCTGTAAAAGGTTGGAACGGGCGTGGAGACGGGACAACTACCTGATTTTGAAGGGGAATTATTTGGCAGATACCAAGGACTATCATAGGGTCATTCAGAAGGACAGGGCAGCCTTTTATGCAGATAAAATTAGGAGAAGCAGCAACCTCACAAAAAGTATTTTTTCTATACTTAAAGACCTTAAAGTGGCAGGGGCATCTACAGTGTCTCTGATATCTTCTGTAAAAAAGGGGGTTTCTTCCCTTGGTGGACAACTAAAGTTACATGCACATAATATTTATCTCGGTCAGCTAAACACAAAATTTGGGTTCTGTACACTGTAATGCACTCACACAATAGCAGTATAGTTTTGTTATTTATTTAAAATATTTTTTTCTCTTTCTGTGTGTTGTGCTACTTAAAAACAAATTATTACACACCTTTTAAAAACCAATTTACAATTTCATTAACATCATTTTATACACATACTAATAAAAAGCACATTAAATCACATTACATCACAGTTAATTTGCATCAATTAAAAAAGAGAAGACAAAAAATCACATTTGGGGGAGAGACAAACAGACACTTCTTATTGGTCTTTCTATTTTGCACATCTGAAACCTAATATTCTCATAATCTAAACCTGGACCCGTTATATATCTTGTCTACAGGATAGATTTGGTTTCTTTGGTTGTGCAGTAGTAGCGTCAACGCATTTCGATGGCTTTTATTGATACTCTGCCATCTTTTTCAAGACTAAATGATCAGTCTCTCCTGCTTCTAGGCACTGGTTGGTTGCCACTTTTAAAAAATTGTTCCTGGTTACATTACCCTTAGTCGTATCTGTACGGTTTCTCTCGCATCATCTTTTTGATTCTGAATACGTTCCTTCTGGATATTAAAAAGTACTTTTCCCATGGACCCCTCTTCCTGTTTGTCACCTTATGACTTGTTTTTATAACTGCCACTGTTCCTGGCGGTTCTTCCTTTGGGTTTGACTATCTGTCGTTAATCCTTTTGATTTAAGGTGAAATGCTGCTGTTTTCTAGATAGCAGTTTCGTGATTTTGCAGGGCTAAAAGCTTGCTCGGGGTGGTTTGTTCTTGTAGTAAAGATCACGTTTCTCTAATAGTGGATCGTCCAAGGTCTCCCACTCCCGGTAGCGGTCCGTACTCTTCTCTTCACAAATCTCTTCTGACCAGCAGAGTGAGGACCTTGCCACCTTCTTTATTAAGAAGGTAGAAAAGATCTACAGCCTTGCCCTCACTTTGAGGAATTCAGGACCTGTTCAGAGACCCCCACCACCTGCACTCTCGCTGTCTTCCCTTCAATTACCCAGGAAGAGCTGCATATGTTGTGCAGTAGGATTAAATCTGGCTTTCCAACTGATCCGCTTAAGCTTGAACAATTTCTTAAATCCTTGCCTCTGCTCCTTACACCTTTGTGTCAGCTGATTAATCTGTCCCTGTCAAGGGCAGTCGTCCCTAAGGCTTGGAAACAAGCCAGGGTGGTCCCTCTGCTAAAAAAATGACTTTGGATACCACCAAACCGGAGAACTTCCGCCCCATCTCTCTCCTGCTGTTTGTAGCCAAGATCACTGATGCCTACATTAATTCCATCCTGACAAGATTTCTGGAAAACAACAGTGTGCTTGATGCCTCTCAGAATGGTTTCTGCCTGGATCACAGCACAGCGTCTGCTCTCCTTGCTGTGAGTAAACATCTGAGGGCAGCCTTGGATGCCGGACGCATTTCAGCGCTGATTTTATTAGATCTCAGCACCGCGTTCAACACAGTATCACACCAGATCCTGCTACAACGGTTGGAGGAGGCTGGTATTGATGGTGCAGTCTTGTGTTGGTTCACCTCCTTTCTTAGGGAGCAAACCGTCCAGGTGATGGCCCCCCTTTTTCCTCTTTGATACACACTGTGAGGCAAGGGGTTCCTCAGGGCTCAGCTCTGAGCCCTACGCTATTCAATCTGTATGTTCAACCATTGGCGACTGTAGCCAGGAGTTGTGGATTAACTGCAGTATCATATGCTGACGATACTCAGCTGGTAGTTGCTCTCTCCAACGCCTCCATGCAGGATGCTCTTAAGTTCCTGAGTGATCTTGCAGCTGTTGCGGAGTGGATGTCTGCTAACTGTCTACAGCAGTGGTTCCCAAACTTTTGACTCCTGAGGACCCCCATTGAGTCACCACTGGAAGCCGGGGGCCCCCAAGCAATTTGTAGGATTTAAATTTCAAACATTAAAACAGTAATTTGATAAAAATTAACATACATGTGCACACAAAATAAATACTCGAATTACTAATGATTTTAGGGGCATAATTACAAGCCCTTTCATCATGGGAACATCCCTTTTTGAGACATTCCCGCGTGGCTTAATGGTGCCTTGTAAATAAGACCCCCTTTCACCCAATGCTTAGCGTGAAAGAGGAGGGCAGTGGGTGTTGCGATGGGCATTTCCCCTGCAACACCTATTGATTTGGCGCTGTCCCCTATTTACAAGGGCAGCGTAAATGGGAGGCAGTGCCAAAATTAAGACCAGGGAAAACCTGGTCTGAACTTGGTGAAACAAGGAGAAATGCTTCATTTCTCTTTGTTTTTGCAAAACGCCTTGGATTGTTTATGTTCAGGAAGGTGACCCTTCCTGCATATCAACAATCTTTAAAAAATAATGACATTTTGTAACTTACATGTGTGCTGCATTAAGCAGCACACATAGAAGTGACAAAACAACATTTCAAGATTGTTTATGTGCAGGAAGGGGGATCTTCCTGTACATAAACAATCTTCCCCTGTTAAGTGTAGCACCACAGCAGGGGAAACGCAGGGGTGCACCATATTCTTGTACATACGGTGCAGCCCTGCATTTCTGAAGTGGTGGAGTGTGTTGTTGAGCCAAAGAGGCTAGCGACACTCTCCGCCACTTCTTTTGTATTCTATATTGAAAGAATTTGCAAGAAAACGAAAAAAGTTAATGGGAAGGTTGGTGCTGCATCTCCGTGACTAACTTTCCAATAGTTACTTTAATTTCGCAGTACGAGGCTCCTGCTCCAGCCAGGGCCAGACTGGACCCAAAGCAGCCTTGGCAAATGATTTCAGACCAGTCCCCATAGCAGGGGAAACGCAGGGGTGCACCATATTCTTGTACATATGGTGCAGCCCTGCATTTCTGAAGTGGTGGAGTGTGTTGTTGAGCCAAAGAGGCTAGCGACACTCTCCGCCACTTCTTTTGTATTCTATATTGAAAGAATTTGCAAGAAAACGAAAAAGGTTAATGGGAAGGTTGGTGCTGCATCTCCGTGACTAACTTTCCAATAGTTACTTTAATTTCGCAGTACGAGGCTCCTGCTCAAGCCAGGGCCAGACTGGACCCAAAGCAGCCTTGGCAAATGATTTCAGACCAGTCCCCATACGGTGCACACCAAGCGCAGTGAGTGAGCCTGACCACTACAAAGGGGGTTTTGGGAGGCTGTCCCCCTAAGAAATTTAGGAAACAGAAGTGTGGCTCAATGGTTAGAGCGGCAGACCCTGATGCAGAGGTCTAGCCCGGGACCAGGGTTCAATTCCCGCCTCGGCGGGTCTTGCGCTCAATTTCCTCGGACCGGATAATTCTCGCCTTGGTGCCTATTCTAATCATGGGCCCCACTCTGCAACTCTGGGCAATAGCTTGCTTAATCTCCACAATGGCCCTAACAATGCTAGGATGCCTGGCTTCACCTTGTGGGTGCCCAGGAGGGGGCACCTCACAGGGAAAAGCCAGGAAGGGTTCCACAGCGGTATGCGTACAAGCGCCGAGATACCTTCATGGGTCGATTTGTGCGCTATACAAGTACTACTACATTTACAACAATGGTGCAGTCTACAACACAATTATCATTATGTATTGAATTGTATTAGCTTTTGTATTAGCTTTTAAAGAATAGTAAATGAAGACCTGACTATGCACCAGAATACGAAAATCTTTCTGGGGGTTCTTCAATGATTCCCCCACTATCACCCTCCAACAGTACTTCTCAGCTCTCCACAGCCCCTCTGTCATGTGTATTTTATTTTTTATAGCTTCTCTCATACCATTGTAGGATGTAAGAGCAATTTACATCACACACATATAGAGACAGTGAATCATACGTGTAAATCAGGGTATAGAAAATGTTACATAAGGCAAAGGGGACTACAAGGTGTAGAACTCACATGTCATTCATACTGGTAGGCATTTTTAAAGTGTGCTTGGTCTGTAAAATCACAAACTCAGGATTCAGAACATAACACAGTGGTTAGCATTGACTTTAACAATACAAATGTATTTTCACCCAAATAAACCTTTTTAGCAGCATCAGGATAATGAAAGACTGGGAAAAAACATGAGTCACAAACTTGTACCTTGCAGTTTGCAAGCAACTGTTTGATGACAGTTTATAGGTCACTCTGCTAGATTACAATTGTCACTTATGAACTGCACTTTAACAAAAGAATGTCTCTGACAAAAGCAGTAACCCACTGACCTATGCATATAAAATACAGTTTTTTTTAAATGCATGGTACACGTTCTTTGCAGTAGGCAGATTAACCCTCTGTGTTACATTAGATAAGTCAAAGCTGCTACTGGACAAAACTCTCATCTCTCTCCAGCAGAGACATTAATCACTGGTGTTATCTTGACACTTTTACTGTTCTTTGAAAACTGCTAATTAAACAAGATACTTTGCAGTGCTTTTAAAACTGCTGCCTGTGGATGCCCTGGCAATGTGTCAGGGACCCCTGGGGGTCCGCGGACCATAGTTTGGGAAACACTGGTCTACAGCTTAACACCAGCAGCTCAGAGGTTCTGCTGGTAGGGAACGACTCTGAGCTGTGGAGCGAGTGCTGGTGGCCGGCGTCCCAGGAAGTTGCACCTGTCCCCAAGCCAGTAGTAAAAAATATGGGTGTATGGGTTGACTCGGGCCTCAGTGTCCAGGTCCAAACTAAAAAGGTTGCGGGCACCTGTTTTGGTCTCCAGCGGGGTCTCAGGCTGCTGCTGGGTTTCTTTGATCCGGCCACTCGTCAGGTCATTATCCAGGTTCATGCCATGTCTAGATTAGACTATGCCAGCTCTCTGTACCTGGGGTCAACAAGGCAGAAATTTGGCGTCTGCAGAGGGTTCATCATGTGGTTGCCAGAACTCTCCAGTGTGGAATTTTAGTCTGAACATCGTCTGCGCCAGCCTGTCACCCACGTACAACATGCACGACAGCCATTTTAGGTATCATGGTCTCCCTGTCCACGATCGATCGCCAGCGTGCTCCCCTGACCCTGCGAGCATCCTCCGCGCACCCTGGCTCCCCCCCCTCCCTCACATGGGCAAGTCATAAACCTTCTTCTTCTGCAAGACTCTGTCCTTGGGAGTCACGCTCGCGCCTGACCAAACACCTCCTTTCCTTTCATGAATACCCCTCTGTTGGTAAACTCTCCCTCTGCGCCTGATTGTCCATGCGGCATGAATACCTCTCCTTTGATGACCCCTTCCACCGAGTCCGATTGTCCACACAGGTCCGAGGCCATCGCCTAAGCCGGGAGATACAGTTTACTGCCCCCTATTGTATGGAGTCACTCCTCTTCAAAGGACCCACTATTGATCATGGCCTCCCGACCCCCTGGGATACGATCAGGCGCACACATCCTAAGAATCGGCGGAACACTCAGCTGCGTGATAGCCCCCTCCTCTTATCAGCAGGTTGAGGACCTCTATTGTGGATGCATGTGGGGGTGGGATTGACACGAGGATTACGGGGATGTCTTTTTCCTTACTTCACAATGTCTTGATTGTAATAAAGAGTGGTCACATGCCATAAACCAGGGTATAAGAGGCCAGGCCTCAGAGAGGCCGTTAGAGCACCTCGAGACGATACCTTGTTGTCTGATCTGATGTGTTCTGCTCCGTCGGAATAAAGAAAACTCCTGTTTCCTGCCTTCCAGTCTCCAGCGCCTGTCTCTTTGTTTAGTAACCAGAGTGGTATAGAGGCGGTTAACGCCGGGCAATCTTGAAACAGGCCGTCAGCCCTACCGTTTTTCTACAATTGGCGTCCCAAAGCGTGGGGCCCATCAGCGACACGTGGATCCAGTGGGAGAGGTCCCGACGACAGAGTGAACGACTGCAACGATCGGGAGAGCTCCTGTCCGATAGACCCTCGTCTGACAGCCGATCATCCGAACTTCACTAGTTCTGAACAGACCTCTCTCGAGTGATCTACGGTCCTGACTGGGAACCATCAGGAGTGCCGCGAACATCACGAAGAATAGAGGACGATCGGGCGCTGGATTCGGAAGACAGGAAACTGTCCATGCGGTCCGGGTAAGGTCGTGTAAACGCGACAAAATTACGAAATGATTGTTTGATTTGGATAATACTAGTATTACGCTTTGTTGATTCCTCTGGAGATTCACCGTCTGCAAACGGAGAAACAACAGGCTCTCTCTTTGCAAGCAGTGAAGGATAGGTAACGCAGACTTTTGTCCCCGTTGTAACCCGTCGTGCCTATCTTCCTCCCCCACTGTTTTCCCGAACTGTTGTTCGTGGATTGTTGTCTGGAGATTCTCTGTCTGCAAACAGGGAAGAACAAGGTCTCTCTTTGCAGGTAGAGAAAAAGTAGGTAACGCAAACTTTTAACCCGTCGTACCTACTTATTCTCCCCACTGATTGTTTGATTGACCGTACATTAAGTGTTCGGTATTGGTTCTTTTTGAGGTATTCACCGCCTGCAAACAACGGAGAATAGAAATACTCTATCTAGTCTTTGCACGCTGTGATAAGATAGGTAGTGCAGACGTTTGTCCCCGTTGTAACCCGTCATGCCTATCTTCTCCCCACTGATTGGTAGCTTGTTTAGCCCGGACCGCTTATTAGAGATGAACCATCCAGCTCCGCTGGAGGGCACCCCTAATAAGGACATGTTCACTAAGCATGGACTAGTCGCTATAGCTTATACTAAGTTATGGCATAAATACACAAAGAAGAACCCTGAAAGTCAGTGGCCACTGATAGGTTCCTTTGATGATCATAAAATAAAAACATTAGAAATAGCGCTCCAGAAAAATAAGACTACGCCCACTATGCTCGATAGTATCGGCATGTGGCGCAAAGAAACGGAACAACGAAGAAAAAGAGAAGTAGCAAAAATAGGGAAAGAATTACGAAAGGCAGCCCACCTAGCCGCTAAGCAACTAGAAGAAGAAATAAAAGAAAGAAAAGAAGCTACACAAAAACAAGAATCAGGGCTGACAGGTCAATGTCCTGTTAGGACCCCCTCTACGCTCTACCCTGAATTGCCCTCCAAACAACGGGCGAACGATGAGTTACTGCTAGGTCCCCCAATCATCTACATGCCCCCTCCATACGCCCCCTGCCAACAACACCTGCAAGCCCTGGGTGCGAACGAGAGTGACCTTAGCGCTAGTGCACCAGCCCTCGCGGCCTCCGCACCAGGCACTTTAGCAACAACACCAGGTGACCCCGAGGCTAGCGAGCAACCACCGGTCAGATCAAACAGACTGAGTAAAGATGAACGGGATGGGATTGACAAAATAGCAAAGACACTAGTCGAACGGAAGGAGAGCGAAGAATACACAATGAACATGTATAATTCACATGCCGACAGCCACAGACGGCATTTCATTTTACGATTCAGCTACCACACCCTGAACGCATATGAGGATAGGTATCAGAGTAAGGGCCCCGCTAAACTGACAACGCTATATAGAAAGATTGATGTTGGAGATGGGACTGAACGTGAGGCGACGGACCTCTTCATGCAAATGCTTGAAGTCTTCCGCCACCTCACGGAACAGAAACCAGAAGTGAAGGTTACAGTCCCTGAAACAACCGAGTCCTCAGTAGAAGTAGCCAACTCTATGATGCCCATCAGAGAGGCGGCCCCTTACTGGGTTCCGCCACGTGGTCAGGGAACAAACGACGATATTAACCATGAAGATGCAAAGGGGAGGGTTGTGTACAATTGGGTTTACCAACCATGGGACCGACAAGACATCTTAACCTTTAGACAAACTCTGCCCGATTTAAGAAAGAACCCGACAGCATTCTATACCAAATTAGGCACAGCCTTGGGTTCGACGATAATGACTTTAGCGGACATTGACTTGTTTTTCGGGTTATGCCTGCCAGCTGACTTGTGGAAGCAAATCCGGAAGGCTGACCACACGGATCTGTTCGGACATACCTGGAAGCAACTCAGTGATCTAGATAGACAGCGAGAGCCCGGAAAGAAACCAGTAAAGGACATATTAGAACTCCCAGACAAATTAGTTCAGAAGTTAAAGACACTGATCCCAGAGAAAAAGGTAGACTGGTCGATAGTCACGGCCTGTCGTCAGAAACCCCAGGAAGATGTATCGGAATACTTCTCCCGATTCGAGACAGTGTTCTCCGACTACAGTGGCCAAGACATGACCACCGCAACCGGACAACACCTGTTTGTACAAAATTATGTAAAGGGCCTATCACAAGAGGTCTCCCAAAAGCTGCAGACGAGTGAGAGTAGTTGGGGGGCCTCCAAACCCGCAGCTATCCTTCAGATGGCTCAGTATTACGAGCACCAGAAGAATGAGAGTGATAGGGCATCCGAGAAAAAGAAGAAAGATTTGAAAGAAAGGGTGATGATAGCCCAGATACAAGGTATAGCGGTCGGACGGGAACCCCACAGGGGGAACTACCAATCGACCACCCCTAGAAATCCACCTCCCAAAGACCACACCCCAACACCCCACATTGGACATAGAGACATTAGCGAGGACCAATGTGCCTTCTGTAAAGGATTCGGTCATTGGAAATCCCAGTGTCCGATTCTATTAGAGATGAACAGAAATAGGGACCCCAAGGACGTAGCGGGTGGGCCGAGAAATAGGGGACAAGGACGAGGGTACACAAACGACACCACCAATGACAGACCAGGGAGATCGAACACATTTGACCATCCCCGACAGAACCAGTATCAACTATCCGACGGTGAGAATGCCCCCGATTTTGCATAGGACTGCCAGGGGCAAGGGAGGGATCCAGTCGAGCTCTGTGTTGACCAGCAAGGTCCTTACGTCACTGCTAAGGTCCTGGGTACAGAGTCTCCATTTTTGGTAGACACTGGGGCGATACGTAGTGTGTTATCGAAACGACTGATTTCAAGGGCACCCTTGTCTGGCTCACACATTACATCGATAGGTTTCGATGGGACGCCCTCCACTAACCCCCTGTCCGTGCCTATCACCTTTGACCAAGAAAGCAACACCACTGACACAACATTTCTGCTCTCCTTCAACTCCCCTGACGCCATTATGGGCATTGACTTACTGAAGCATTTTCGAGCTACCATTAGGTGTTCCCCAGATGGAGTCCGAGTCATCCTGTACGACAACCCAGGCATGCCCAAATCCTGCCCTGCACGACACATGTGCTCCATAACTGACGCTGATCTGTCCTTGCTCGACACCCTGCCCCCGTACCTATGGGCCAAGAATGACTCTGATGTGGGACGAATGATGATTGACCCCATTCATATAACTGTAAGACAGGACGCTATGCTCCCGAAACTCCCACAGTATCGGATATCGCCCGAGGGCGAGAAGGCATTGGTAGCGATCATTCAGTCTCTGGTAGATGCAGGAGTGGTCGAAGAAGTGGTTAGCAATGTCTGCAACAGCCCTATCCTACCCATTGTTAAAAAGCAAGGCGAGGGAGATGAGAAAGCGTACCGCTTCATCATCGACCTGCGAGAGATTAACAAAGTGGTTGTACCCCAATACCCCGTAGTCTCAGACATCACCACCATTTTGACCCTCATTCCGTCCACTGCCACCCCCTTCACTGTTATTGACCTCAAGAATGCGTTTTTCTCTATCCCCATCCACCCAGACAGCCGTTATCTCTTCGGCTTCACCCTAAAATCCCGCTCGTACCGATTTTGTAGAGCTCCCCAGGGGTACACTGAGAGTCCCAGCATTTACAGCCAGGCCCTCAAAAGACAGCTGGACGCCGTCCAGCTACCAGATGGAGTGGTGTTGATCCAATATGTCGATGATATCCTTTTGGCGGCTGACTCCACCCCACTTGCAATCACAGCCACTATCCAACTCCTACACTTTCTCGCAGAAAATGGCCACAAAGTCTCCAAAAAGAAACTACAGTTCTGCCAGCCACAAGTGACATACCTAGGCCATCTCCTGTCCAAATAAGAGAGGAAACTTACGCCCGATCGAATCCAGACCATCCTAGATACCCTCATCCCAAAAACACAACAGCAAGTCCGCTCTTTAGTTGGCCTTACCTCTTTTTGCAGACAATAGTTACCAAATTTCAGCCTCATTGTAAAACCTCTACTTGCCTTGCTGGCCAAAGATGCCCCCTTCCCGCTTCCTTGGACCCCTGAGTGTCAAGCATCCTTTAAGGAGCTACGGGATGCCCTTTGCTCGGCCCCTGTCCTGGGAACACCGGATTACTCCAAGCCCTTTTCCCTTTTCACCCACGAAAGGGAGGGGTGTGCATTGTCCGTCCTAACACAGTCTATCGGTCCTAAGCAGCGCCCTTGTGCCTACTTCTCTGCCACTCTTGACCCTGTAGCCAGAGCTTTGCCTGCCTGCCTTCGAGCAGTAGCTGCCGCTGCTGTCTCTATCCGTCAGAGCGAGGGAATTGTACTTTCGAACTCCCTCACTGTGTTAGTACCCCATGCGGTTGACACCCTTTTGAACCAAACCAAGACTCAACACCTGACTAGCGCACGACTGACAGGGTACGAATTGACGCTACTTGCCCCCCACATCACACTAAAGAGATGCACGACTTTGAATCCTGCCACACTGTTGCCCCTGCCTGAAAATGACCCAGACGTGCCTCCCATACACGACTGTGTAACCCTCACGGACGAACAAACTAGGAGTAGAGTTGACCTCCGAGACACTGCTTTTGCAGACCCTGATGGAGAGCTATGGGTAGACGGCTCATGCATCAAACTCCCAGATGGCACCACTTCAGCTGCCTATGCAGTAACGACAGCCCGAACAGTAGTTGAGACAGCCCGCATCACACAACGATCTGCACAGGCAGCAGAGCTGATAGCCCTCACACGAGCATGCATCATAGCCACAGGAACCACCGCAAACGTATATACAGACAGCCAGTATGCCTTCGGGGTGGTTCACCATTTTGGGCTCCTATGGAGGGAAAGGGGATTCCTGACGTCACACGGCACACCCATCCTTCACGGAGATCTGGTTTCTGCTTTGATTGAAGCAGTTCTCCTCCCCAAACGATTAGCAGTAATCAAATGCCAGGCACACAAGAAGGTGACAGACTTAGTCGGACAAGGGAACGCACTGGCCGACATCACTGCACAAACCACAGCTGAGAATAAGACGGTGACACGCATATATGTGACCAGGTCACAAGCAGAGAAATGGACTGATGCTAGGGAAATGATTAGAGACATCCAGTCGGCCAGCACCCCTCACGAACTGACCGAGTGGGCACGGGTGGGTTTGAAGGACGATGAGGGCTGCTGGCGGACAAAAGACGCAAACAGATGGCTGCTGCCTGACTCATACCTGATCCCGGTACTGACTATGGCACATTCCCCCGCACACATAGGATCTGCACCCATGATCGAACTCATTTCCAAAGTCTGGTACAACGACAAAATCCCCGACTCAGCCAAACGCCTGGTCCAGCAGTGCCTTATCTGTTTGCAACACAACCCCGGGAAGGGAACTGTGGTGCCCCGGGGAGGGTTTGGGATCCCCGATCACCCCTTTGAGATCCTCCAGATGGATTACATCCAGCTAGAGAGATGCCAAGGCTTGAAGTATGTACTAGTCATTGTATGTGCCTTCAGCAAATGGGTAGAGGCCTATCCAACCCGTGACAACACTGCCATGACTACTGCCAAAGTACTACTGAAAGAGTTTTTCCCTCGCTATGGCCTTTGTCGAATTTTATGGAGCGACAATGGCCCCCACTTCATAGCTGAGGTTATCCAATTAATCTTAAAAGGGTTGGGGGTGAAGCAAAGGTTTCATGCGGTCTTCCACCCCCAATCCGCCGGTCTGGTGGAGCGACATAACGCCACATTGAAGTTGAAATTGTCAAAAATAGTGGCCACCACCGGACTTAAGTGGCCAGGTGCCCTCCCACTGGCTTTGCTGTCGATGCGCTCCACTCCCACCAAACACCATTTGACCCCCTACGAGGTTGTATTCGGGCGACCGATGAACCTCTGGACTGCCCCCAAACCGACCTCCATTCATGACGTCCCGGACGTCCTAATGTCTGATTATTTGTGCAAGTTGACTAAAACGTTGTCTGTAATTCATCAACAGGTGCAGCAGGCCATCCCCGATGCTTCCAGGGGCCCAGGCCACGACATCCAACCGGGGGACTATGTGCTAGTCCGAAACTTTCAACGGGCCAAGAGTCTGGAACCCCGGTGGACGGGCCCCTGGCAAGTGCTGATCACCACCCGGACAGCGCTTCGAGTGGAGGGGAAGCGGCACTGGCTGCACGCACACCACTGCAGGAAGGTCTCCCCGACCCTGGCCACGACAGAAAACGTCAACACCCAAGAAGAGCTCCTGAACAAAGACCGGCCAGCACTGGACTGCTATCCCGATACCGAGGCACTTGAACTTGCAAAATTCCCCGATCCCACTGTGCCATCCAGAGAAGGGTATTTCCTGCGTCGAAAGGAGGGAGCTTCGGCTAAGTAGGCCACGGACTAAGTTAAATCTCAGAACGGTGACCTAAACACAACCAAGGGTTACCGGGAGAGAAGCTAAACGAAGTCTGTGGTTCTGCCCACTACCGAGCACCTTGAAGATGATGGAAGCGCCAGATAAGAAGATGATGGAAGCGCCAGATAAGAAGATGATGGAAGCAACAGGAAATACCCGCTACAGGAACCCAAAGACTGACAATCTGCACAAATCAAAGACAATCGCCTTCTTCGTTGTCTTCCTCTTTTGCCTCCTCCTCATGACCTCCTTCTGGATCCTGGAGGAAAACACACCCGCTCGTCAGGTATTGCTGCCCACTGCTCAGCCAACCCCTACGAGAGAGCATCACCTAATCTCCCTGTCACCTCAGCTCCGAGAAAGGCGCAGGGAGTTCTGGAACAATTCCTTCGTGCAACTGTTGCACCAACACAACCTTGCTGCAAATGCCACGAACTGCTGGATCTGCAGGTTGCTCCCGCACGCCACTGGACACTCAATCCCTTTCATCCCTTCTCCTTTCTCAGTTCACGGCTCCTGCCTCGCCTGGCTGATCCTCATGCAAGAGAGCCACAAGGACAACGCCACTTCCGGCCAAACAGTATCACACTTCTACTATGGGTTCTGGCTGAACAAAACAGGAAGGACCTCTGCTCCCCTGTGTCCTGTACCCTCGGGTGCCACCTTCCTTAAGAAACATCCCAGCCAAAGAACGTGTTGAAGTGCAAGTGCTCCACAATCCGGCTAGACACACCTTCTCTCACCTGCGAAAACAAACTGCCGCCACCCTGACTGTGGCCCTGTCTGTTATCAATATCACAGGACTTCTGTGTCTCGAAGGCCAGGGAACGCAGCTGGTGGGTCACAGTTCTTGCCGCATCACCAGAACATTGGACTCAGTTGATCCTCCTTCCTTTGTTGCTTCTCCAAATATTTACTTTGTTTGTGGCACCAAAGCTTACACCTGGCTCCCGAAAGGTTGGAAGGGTACTTGCTACATCGCCTTCGTTCTCCCTCCCACATATGTAGCCCCTCCTAACCATCACCGGCAGAGGCGCGCAAATGACATTGAACAAGCCGACTCCACTGGAGCACAGTTCCTGGATGCAGCAAAGGGACTTGTTCCTCTGTGGGGCCCAATGGCGAACAGTCGCGCTATCCGACACCTGACCCAGGCAGTGGAAACAACGATCAACATCACGGCTGGCATCCTCGCTAACAACACGGCGGAGCTTCAGGCGGTCCGCCTTGTGGCCCTTCAAAACCGCCTTGTTCTAGATGTGGTTCTAGCCGATCGAGGAGGAGCATGCCGCATCATCGGATCTAGCTATTGCACCTACGTGCCAGATAACTCGCCCTCAGTCTACAAAGCAATTGAACACCTCCACAGACTTTCCTCGGAGGTTCACCAAGAACAAGAAGGATGGTCGCTTGGGAGCTGGTTCTGGGACACTTTGAAGGACTGGGGTTGGAGGTTGTTTACCTTTTTTTTTTTTTACTTTTTTTTTTTTTATCCTCATTTGCCGTCTTGCCACCCATATCTTTGTTACTTTCCGACCTCTGGGCTATTGTTGTCTCTTGGGCTGGTCTAAAGTAATGGGGCGTGAACTGCACATATTTTTGAGTCTGGTCCCCTTTCTAGACTCCTTCTTGACCATCTGACCCAAGATGTGTATTTCTCCACCATCTCTTTTCCTTGCTAACGATTCCAAATACCAGCGAGACAGGCACGGGCTTAATCATTGGACTTTCAACATAACTATAATTTTAACCAAAATTTAGCAGGAAGGGTATCCAAAAACCTCTATTCCTTTTAGAGGTTTCTAACATATCTAACTTTGCTGTATATCTCATGGCTAATATCCAGTCCAGTAAAGTTGGACTGAGTGGTGAGACCCATAACTTGCATATCTCCCGACGTGCTAATAACATAGCATAAAAAATAAGTCTTACATTGTTACCCAAAACTCTATTTTGCAAATCATATCTCCCAGAAATAATTAGCTCGGGGCTTACCTCAATAGGTTGATTCAGTGATTTGGAGAGGGAGTTACTTACGTCAATCCAAAATTTTTTGATATTCGGGCATGATACAAACATATGGAGGTCATCAACATTTGGGACTTTGCATTTTGAACATTCCACCAGTCCTCCATTCTTAAATTTGGAAAGTCTGTAGGGAGACCAGTATGCCCTGTGGATAGTAAATAAAACATTTCGCCTTAGATTGGCAGGTTTAACAATTCTATATAGCATGCTCATAGTTACTTGCCATTGGTCTTCTGTAGCAATCCTTGGCAAGCTATTCTTCCACAGGGTCTCTGGTAGGTCGAATATCCCATCCTCCATCTCCAATATCTGCCAGTACCAGCAAGCAACTTCCTTCTTAAAGGCCTCTCGTTCCAGTTTTAGTTCAAGTTCATTTTCCTGGCCAATCTCTGATACAGCGTGGTTTGCCCAACTTTGAATTTGTACATATTTGTATCTTGAAAAAACTAAGCCCCAATTTTGCTGACATAGACTCCATGAAATTAGTCTTCCATCTTGAAATAAATCTCTCCATCTTTGTAGATCTGGCTCCTTTATCAAATTTAAAGCTAAGGCATCTCTTGTCCAGATCGGAGCTCCCGGTGATTCCCAAATTGGAGCCATGTAACTAAGATAAGGAATCTTAGTACTTTTTCTTATTTTATACCAGGTCTCCGCCAGATCTTTCAAAGTCTTGAGTTTCACTTTTTTAAAAAACTTAGGGTCTCCAAACTTATATAAGTAACCAAACTCATGATAACCTGATACTTTCAGCATTATCTTAAACAATTCACCTATCTGTGAGTCAACGAGAGAACCCAATAACATCCTGCAATTTTTCAAACAAAAAGCCCATGCATATATTTGTAGATCAGGAGCCGCCAATCCTCCTTTATTTACGCTTCTTCTTATTTTCCTCCATGAAATTCGAGAGGATTTAGATGCCCAAATAAATGAAATTATCATACTTTGTATTTTCGCCAACCATTCCTTTTTAAAACATAATGGAATAGCTTCATACAAAAAGGTAATTTTTGGAATAATCATCATCTTTACTAAATTCGATCTCCCATATATTGACAGAGGTATATTCATCCAACCCTTTAACAGATCTCCAACCTCTTTTTTTACTCTGTCGAGATTAGTTTTCACCAAGTCCTCAATCTTCTGTGTAATCCTAACACCAAGATATCTCATTTCTGCTGTTGTTTTTACAGTGCTTGTATTGAGATTCCAAGTCATTATCTCAGTCTTTTCTTGGTTTAGCTGGTAACCAGAGATCCTTCCAAAATCTTTTGTTATTTTTACTAATTTTTCCAATGAACTAACTAAATTAGAAGAATAAACAATAATATCGTCCGCATATAAACCCAATTTCTTTGACCAATCCATTACTGCAAAAGGGGGTATCTCCTCTGATTCTCTAATTTTACAGGCTAAGGGTTCTATATATATATTAAAAAGTAAAGGTGATAAGGGGCATCCTTGCCGAGTACCCCGCATTACCCTTATGGGAGATGTAAGGGTGCCATTTATAAGTATACGTGAAGTCGGAGCACTATATAGTGAGAAAATGGAATGGGTAAATTTATCTCCTAGATTGAGATATTGCAGAAGAGTTTTTAAATAAGCAAAATTAACACGATCGAAGGCCTTGGCAGCATCTAATGCTATCACTGCCAAGGGATAATCATACTTAGAGGCTAAATCTATCATGCCTATCAAAGAATAAGTAAGATCTTTTAAATACCTCTTCTTAATAAAGCCTCTTTGATCTTCATGTATTAATTTATGAATTATATTACTGAGCCGGTCAGCCAATATTTTTGTATAGAATTTATAGTCGCAATTTAAAAGCGAGATCGGCCTATATGCGTCCATATTTTTTGGGGATTTCCCTGGCTTCAGAATTAGAATAATATTTGCCTCGTTCCAAGAGTTTGGGATTTTCACCTCCCCCCGAAATATTTTATTATATAGGTGACAAAGAGTAGGGACCAATGTAGTATCAAAAGCTTTATAGGCTTCTGCAGGTAGACCATCTGGTCCAGGGGCTTTCCCTCTCTTGCTATCTTTAATAACTTTCATCAGCTCCTCCTGAGTGATTTCCTTATTAAGCCCCCTCATATCCTCATCTGATAGTGGTTTCATTAAAGATAGCCAGGGCTCAATCTCCCCTATATCTGGACACAAATCTTCTGCATATACCTTCGTGTAATGCTCCTGAAATGCTTTTACCATCAAATTATTTTCTGATATAATTTGATCAGTGCCTGGTTTCTTAATCTCTTTAATATGATTGCGTACAACATCTTTCTTAGCTTTCCAGGCTAAAAACTTGCCACATCCCTCCCCATATGAGAAATGTGCCAACCTGCTAGCTTCCCATCTTTCTTTGACTCGTCGTGCAAGTATCGCAGTTAGCTGAACTTTTAGATCCAAAAGTTTTTTGTCACACGGACCATCTAAAATAGTATCATCCTGGGGAATCCGGTTCCTTTCGCACTCACGAATCTCCTCTTCTAACTTAGATATCTGGCTATAATACAATCTTCTTCTCTTTGCGCCCTGAACTCCCATTCTGCCTCTCATAAATGCCTTACACGCTTCCCATACTATGTCGTCCCCGGCTGAACTCTCATTTACTTCTAGGAAAACTTGTATCTCTTCTTTAAGAATCTCTAAAATTTCTGAATCTGCTAAAATTGTCCGGTCTAACCTCCATACTGAAGTGATTTTCTCTTCTTCCAACCTCAGATTTAGACTTACCCCTGAATGGTCTGATAAATGTGCCCCTAAATGAGCTACATCCGTAACCCTCTCTCTCAATCTATTATCAACCAAAAAAAAATCTATCCTTGAGTTATGTTTATATTTTTTGTTATAGAAGGTAAACCCTAACTGTTGTGAAAGTTTCCATCTCCAAATATCACAAAGCCCAAGTTGCCCCATCATTGACTTAAGTTTGGCAGTCATTTTAATATTTGTTATTGCTCTAGAGTTACCTGCCCTGTCCATCTTCCCATCTAGCACCGTATTAAAATCCCCTGCCATGATTACTTTGCCAGGAAAATCCAATACCTCCAACTCAACTTTCTCTAAGACTGCGGGATCGTCTATATTCGGACCATAGTAACCCACTACTGTTAATGTTTCTCCCGAAAGTCGCAAACTGCAAATCACCCATCTTCCTCTACTATCTACTATACTATTTTCGACTACTATGTCGGATCCTTTCCTTATCAGAATGGCTACCCCCTTTGTAACCAGGTCTTGGGATGTATAAATTGCGTTTGCTATCCATTTTTGGGTGCTAAAAATCTCCTTGCTTTCCCTTTGTGTTAAATGAGTTTCTTGCAAAATAATAATCTGTGCGGATGAATCCTCTAAATATTTCAAAATCAACTGTCTTCTAGATTTTACTCGGAGCCCATTAACGTTCCAGCTAAGGAATCTTAACTCCTTACCTCTGGCCCTGGTCATTGTAATTATCATGCTTGCCATATGCTGCCCATTTCTTCTTCCTGTTTAAGTCACAGCAAGACTGCTCATGAGGAATATTTTTTATAGTTTTCTCCCTTTCCCTTACCCCACCCCTCTCCCTACTCTCACTTCCCACCCTGGAAAACCCAACCATTACTCCCATGGCCTAGGCCTGTGGATGTCTGAGTGGTGGTGTGCCTTAAATTAAGAAATTATTCTGGTCGAGAGCCTTATCCCCTTGCAACATCCAAAAAGGCATCTGCCTCCTCCACCGTCCGAAAGTTATACATTTTATTGTGCCACATAACTTTAAGAAAGGCTGGAAATTTTAATTGAGCCGTGGCTCCTAGCTCCCTTAATGGCACCAACCGCTTTCCCATCTCCCACTGTCTATTTGCTGTAGCTGGTGACAGATCTGACCTTATATCTACCGATATTCCATCTATTAAAATAGATTTTTTTTTCAAAGCAGATAACAAGATTTTTTCTTTTAATGAGTAAGTCGCAAAATTAATCAAAATTTTTCTTGGCTTAGCCCGGTCAGGATTCAACCTAAAAGGATCTCGGTGTATCCGTTGTATGTCCCGAGCCAGACTTTCCTCATCTTCTTCTAGTGCTAACTCTTTTTTCAGTAGCTGCACTACAAACGACTTTAAGTCTGTCCCTTCTTTTCCTTCTGGCAGTTTAAGAATTTTTAAGTTGTTGCGCCTTTGCATGTTTTCCAACCGTTCTAGCCTTTCATCCATGTGCCTATCTTGGGAATACAGAGTCTCTATCTCCTTTCGATTGTCCAGGACCCTTCCCTGCATAGTTTTCATTGCAGATTCCATCTCTCCCGCCCGTGTCGTTAATTTATCTATCTTGTCCTCTAACAACACGCAAGTAGCATTGATACGCTCTTGGTTTTTTCTAGAGGCTTCAAATCCTAAATGTATGTCGCGCTCTAGTTTTTTAAGGAGTTCCATGACGGTCCCATCTGTGGAGGTATAGCTCTCTTGTTGTCTTAAAGTTAATTCCACATTAGAGAGCCCCAACCTTTCATTCCTAGTGGATTCTTCTTTCCTTGTGAATATATCATCTTCCACAACATCAATAGGTGGACTCTCTTTTAATTCACTTAATGTGGCTGGTATGCTAGGTTGAAATATCTGCTCCGTCACCTCAGTCTCACCGCTACTGGCCTTACCCCCATCCATCTCTATCTCTAAAACCTGAAATGGGTTAGGTGTAGAAAGAGTTGACCAATCCTGTTCGAGATCTTCCCTATCTTCAGATAGAGATTCCCTTTTTTCTTCAAATTCTACCTCTTTGCCAGCCTTATTTTGACACTGATGCTGCAAAACAGGCTCAGGTTTCAACACCAACACCTTTGGGACTGGCTTAAAGTAGAGGTTCAGTGAGGGAGCTATAGGGTTCTTAAACAGCGCCCTTTCCTTTTTCTGTCTTTTTTTCCTCTCTTTTTTAGATGGTGAAGCCTTAGAGTTGTGCACTATAGTCTCAGAGAAAGCACTTTCCTCTGCCTCCTCGTTATTTATTTTCCCAATTTGTGTGCTTTCATTACCACTTGGTCCCACAGACGTTTCCTTATTAACTTTCTTGCTCCTTAACTGGTAACCTGAGGTCTTGTCCCCCTCCTTCCCCCTCTTGCTTACTTGTTCTTGTTCTGTAGTAATCCGCTGTGGAACACTATCCAACTCCGTTTTGTTTGTGTTGCATGTGGCAGCTTCCAAGCCTTGACCCCTTCCTCCGCTTACTGGAGTGCCGATTTTCGCGAGCACTCGACGACCTCTGCAGACACCCTGCGCTGCTCGCTCCCAGCTCCCAGCCGGCAGATAGCGCGACTCCGCCCCCACAGTCTCGGGCTCGGCGGGTTGCTGCGTTGTGTCCTCCGCCATCCGCTGCCGACTCCGCTGGTCTCCTGTATCGAGCCGGCAAACGGCTTCCAGTATCCTTCGATAACCTGCCGTGGTGCACAACAAGTAAGTACCGCTATAACAAGAAACAAAACTCCGCTCACTGACGCTCGGCACTCGACCTCATATTAGCCTGACACCGCCACTCTCCAGACCTCCGCGACCCGCTAGTCAGCCGGCCGCCATGTTTTCCCCTCAATGGTCGCTCGTTCTGGGCATTATTATATGAGGTTGTTTACCTTTTTGTTGATAATGATTGTGATACTATGTGTGTGTTGCTTAAGTATCCAATGCCTGCCATCCTTGTGTGCACTCGTTACTAACTGTATGTGCCCAAAGACTTTGGACTTCAGAAATGAGCGCATGAGTCCCCTCTATGAAGTAGAAATACGTGGCCTTATGGGGATAAATCCGAACTGACAAGTTGGCGAGACATGTTAAATGGGAGGACTGTGGAATTTTAGTCTGAACATCGTCTGCGCCAGCCTGTCACCCACGTACAACATGCACGACAGCCATTTTAGGTATCATGGTCTCCCTGTCCACGATCGATCGCCAGCGTGCTCCCCTGAACCTGCGAGCATCCTCCGCGCACCCTGGCTCTCCCCCCTCCCATACATGGGCAAGTCATAAACCTTCTTCTTCTGCAAGACTCTGTCCTTGGGAGTCACGCTCGGGCCTGACCAAACACCTCCTTTCCTTTCATGAATACCCCTCTGTTGGTAAACTCTCCCTCTGCGCCTGATTGTCCACGCGGCATGAATACCTCTCCTTTGATGACCCCTTCCACCGAGTCCGATTGTCCACACAGGTCCGAGGCCATCGCCTAAGCCGGAAGATACAGTTTACTGCCCCCTATTGTATGGAGTCACTCCTCTTCAAAGGACCCACTATTGATCATGGCCTCCCCACCCCCCGGGATACGATCAGGCGCCCACATCCTAAGAATTGGCGGAACACTCAGCTGCGTGATAGCCCCCTCCTCTTATCAGCAGGTTGAGGACCTCTATTGTGGATGCATGTGGGGGTGGGATTGACACAAGGATTATGGGGATGTCTTTTTCCTTACTTCACAATGTCTTGATTGTAATAAAGAGTGGTCACATGCCATAAACCAGGGTATAAGAGGCCAGGCCTCAGAGAGGCTGTTAGAGCACCTCGAGACGATACCTTGTTGTCTGATCTGATGTGTTCTGCTCCGTCGGAATAAAAAAAACTCCTGTTTCCTGCCTTCCAGTCTCCAGCGCCTGTCTCTTTATTTGGTAACCAGAGTGGTATAGAGGCGGTTAACGCCGGGCAATCTTGAAACAGGCCGTCAGCCCTACCGTTTTTCTACAATTCAGGGCCTCCCTAGAACCTGCTCCATGACCAATGCCATCCGCTGTCTCCACTGGTTACCGGTGGCTAGGCGTGTCAAGTTCAAGTCCCTTTGCATTGCCTTTAAAATCATGAATCTGTCTTCACCTAGCCTTCTGGTAAACTTGCTATTACCCTACAAACCTACTCACTACCTTCGATCTTCTGGTCAGCATTTGGGGGCTGTTCCTCGGGGAAGGAAGGTGCACACTGGAGGACGATCTTTCCGCATGTTGGCGGTTAAACTTTGGAACTTGCTCCCGTTGCATATTCCCAGTATGGACAACTACCTGGCATTCCGTAAGGCCATTAAAACTCATCTTTTCCCTCTGACCCAGGATCTGCCTTCTTCTACAGCCTCCCATCCTTTCTTTTGCCGGTGAGCACTGGGACACTCCTTTGCTGGGGCAGCTATGCGCTATATAAAACCATGTAACATAACATAACATAACATAACATAACATAACATAACATAACATAACATAACATAACATAACATAACATAACATAACATAGCATAACATAACCACTCACACACCCACTCACATCACCATATAAACTCTTGTACACCAATCACACACCCACACAACCACTCACATACTTATTCAAAGACCCGTACCAGTACTCACACACCCACTCACTCCTCCTTAGTGCCACTCATATATCTGCTCACTCACTCATACAGCCACTTACACAACCATTCACTCACCCATACAGCCACTCATACAACTAGCCACTCACCCACACATTCAGCCATATAGACACTCACACACCCCTACAGCCTCTTAACACAGCCACTCACTCACCGTTGCAAACACTCACACACTCACTCACACACCCATACACCCACTTACATACCCATTCACACATCTGTACAAGCACTCCCATATCTGCTGACTTACCCATAAAGTCATTGACAAAGATACCTCATTCTCTAGTACAGCCACTCGGACACAAACTTTCTTAGCCAAACATTCACTCAAACTGCCACTCACTCACCCATACAGCCACTTACACACCCAGTCACTCACTCATACAGCCACCCTGACACCCACTCACTGACACATACAGTCACTCACACAACCACTCACTCACACATACAGTCACTGACACATCCACTCACTCACCAACATAGTTTCTCACACACTCACCCCTACAGCTACTCAGATACCTACTTATATACCCATACAGCCACTCACACACCCAGTCACACACCCATACATCCACTCACACACCCACAATACCATACATGTACACAGATACCCACTCACACACCTATAAGAGCACTGACCTAGTCAGAAATCCATTCACTCTCCCATACATTCATGCATGCACTCACACACCCATACAGCCACTCACACACCCAGTCACAAACTGATACAGTCACACACCCATTCAAATTATACGTTAGAGATAGCATCCCTCATCAGTAGTACAACTAGTATACTAATTTAACTTTTGTAGTAGGTTAGTATATATGGTTTATACCAATAAACTCTTAAAAACACTTACACTAACTTGATGATGTCATCTTTGATGTCATCAGTGATGTCACTGACCATCTCATGAATGATGTAATATGTAAAAGTCATAAGCAGTGCAATGTGGGGAGGTAAGTTAAAGCTAAGTAAGGTAACTATAACTGCTGAATTTCAGTGGCTTTGTACAAGTGAAATCTGAGACTACCAATAATGTCCCTGTAACCTTTGTTTTTTTCAGTGAATGTTTTTTATAATTCTATCTCCCAACTGTAACGTCCATGAAACCAGTGTTTTTTCTCCAGTGCATATGTGTAGATTATATATATAGATATATATCAGCAGCAAGCAGGAGGTGGGGCCGGCTGGGGAAGAGTACCAGCTGTTGGTAATGTCAGGGAATGCTGGTACTCGCAGTCCCTAGCCTTCGCACCCGCCGAATTCCCACAGCTAATAAATGTCAGCAAACAGTCCCCAAATGGGCAGGAAAATCCTCGGGTCCCCCAGAGGGTCTCAGTCCCAGCAAACCTCGAGCCGCGAGTCCTGTCAGAAATACCACCAAATGTCAGGGATATCAAAACACAGGTGGCACAGCCTTCCATTCCAAGGCCAGCCCAGTAAGGACAACGGATGAAAATAACAGTGCTGAGGCACGAGCCTGAGAAGACTGGATTGCATGCATTTTTTTTATAGGAATGCTTGGTTGGTTTAATTTTTTGTTATTTTACAATTTATGGAGGGTCCAGCAGCTTCTATTTGCTGCTGGGCCACTTGTCTTGCTGAAATCCACTTTACCATGATTCCACTTCATGTTGCACTTTGTGAGAGTGTATGGGTTTGTAGTCTGCCCCATTACCCCTGTTTTTCATAGTTTTGTTTGCTCACTCCACTGTGGTGTTCCCTCACCCCTCCCTCATGTTGCTTGCCTGTCCCACCCTCCTCCCGCTGTCTGTCATTTTTTGCCCCCCTCTGCTCTGGCCCCCTCCCTTCCTGTCCTGCTATGCACAAATATAAAATACAATGACAAAGCCAAATTGCTCTTGTATAGAAGAGAAGTGTTTGGCTTTATCGGTGTCTATTTCCTGAAGTTTTCACCTATTGTGTGGTTCTATTTGCCCCCTCCCGCCCCTGCGGTCTTCCCCAACCACTACCTCATGTTGCTTGCCCTTTCTGACCTCCTCCTGATAACTGTCGTTTTGTGCCCCCCATCTGATTGGGCCTCCTCCCTCCCTTTCCAGCCATGCCACTAAAACAATTCTCAAGAGTACTTTAGCTTTCTAATGCTTTTCCCCCCTGAAGATTGCACCCATTGTTAAAAGCAGCTCAGTCCTGTTTGGACCAGTATTTCCTGTGGTATGCAAGTCTTTACTTTTCCTCTCTTCCCTGAGTTTACATATTGTTTATGGGGTATGAAAGTCTGTTGGCTTTCTATGCTTTTGAGATTGGTGTGTGTTGTTGTTAAATGTCACTTTAGCAGCGTTTTCATTTGTGGATTTGTCCGCTGCTGGTCTGCCAGAGAAGGTCTTGCTTTGCATCCCGAGACTGTCCGGCATAGGAAACATGACCAGACCTAATCCAGGTCCCACATAAATATGGAATGGAGTTCCACAAAACATATGTTTTAAGTTGGGGTGCGCACGTGGGTCAAACAGACATGAGACATTCGAGCTCTCTGACTTGCCAACAGGTCATCTTGTTTGCATCTCGATACTTTTAGGTCGGTTACCCATTGTCATTTCATGGCTGAAGAGTGCCTGAGTGCAAAACACAGGACTGCATGTGCTGCCCACGTTTGATATGGGGCAAACACAGATTTTTAGGAATAATAAATATCCCGCCTTAATATAATGCTTGCCTTGCTGTTTTGCCGTCTCACAGTGCTGCAGACAAACCTTGGATGGTTGTTTGAATACCCAAAGGTGGTGTGATGCTCAAGATTCTTGTGTGCTGAGAGGTTATGTGATCTGAAAGTGGGTCCACCAGTGTGCTGAGAGGTTATACGATATGACAGTTGCTTTATCTTTGCATGCTGAGACTTGTAGTCTAGTGTTGTTTGATCGCCCCTCCCCCCAACCACCCTACCCCCTCTTATTACTTGTTTTCTTTTATGTTAAGCACTCTGTGAAAGTGCATGTGTTTCCCAGCCCATTCACTGCTCGGCTGCTTCTCCCTCACTGAAACCCCTCCCCCCAGTCGCTCAAGGGCACATAAAGATCCTTGAAAATGATACAACAGTCACCAAACAACTCATCCACTGATTCTTTATCGTAGTTCATCACACTGAAGTAAAACAAACAGGTACCTTCCTAGGTCTGGGCTTTACAGTTAAATCAAAAATTGCAAACTCTGTTTCCGAGTCGAGAGGGCATGACATTGAACTAATATCTATTTGAAAAGGAGGGGAACATTCTCTTTGCCTTTACTTTTCTGCTGATTTATCATTTGTTGGAGTGGTTTTGTTTACAGTATGGAGTTTCAGGGTTTCTTGTAGCAGATTAGAACTCCCTCCCCCCCTTTGCAGTCCAAAGAGGTGTTGATAAGTGAACAGTAAAAGAACTGTGGTGGACAAGCACCTCAAGCCAGATAAGCGGCCACCGTGGTTTCATTGACTTCAACAAGGGACCAGCAAAATCAGCACTGTGTACAACATGTCTCCAATACAAACACAATGCCGTGTGCGTTTATATTGTGCCTTTCAATCGGTGACTTTGAGTATCATGACAATGGGCTTCTTGACAGTCATTATGATCTTTTAGCAATCTTGAAAGTTTATGTCTGTATGTGTTGTCATGCCAGTGGTGCAAAAACATGTTTTAAGGTTTGCACAGACCTTTTGCGCTCCTGGGGCCAACCTGCACCTCCCAGGCAAACCTGCCCCTCTGTTCTAAACTCACTACATTGAAAAACTAGAGCTAATTGTTACTTTCTGACTATGAAATAATGAGGACGGTGCTAAAAACACTATAGGCTTTTCAGCGGCAGAGTGCTACTAGGGAGCATCCTTCTTTCTCTTTTGTTTAGCCCACCTCTAATGGCGAACACAGCCTCATTAGGTCTTGCCTAAAGATTGCCTTTTCGTCAACTGTCTGTTGACGAAAACCTATCATGGATTCTACCAACAGTAACAGTGGGCTTGGGTCAGCCTATTGCATACCATTGGGCGTCTTTCTTGTCAATCTTATTTGCTTGCTTGGTATATTATGCCATTGCTTCCATTCCTTCCTCTTCCTGTTTTTGTCCTTCCCTGTAGAATAGCTTATGTAACATCCTTTAGATTGGATTACCTTATCTTTCCACTACTTACATTTGGAAAACTACTATTTAGGTCTCTCCTGAGACAGTGCAGGCGCTCTTGTTTGTGAGACAATTTTTTTAGCTTACAGGGGGCTTAGAGCCTGCTCCTTGCTCAACAGTGGTTGGCTTCATTGCAACTCTCAATTCCTTTCTTCTCCTTGGTCGGCATGTGCCGGCTTCACTTCCTCTTCATGTGTTTGTCCCTTCCCTGCAGTCTTCCCCAAGTGCTGCTTCCATGCTCCACTGTGTATCCTTCTACTGCAAGCGCTTTTGGTTGTTCTTTTTATTCTTAAAGTTTCTTGTCCTGGCATTGTTGCTTGCTCTGTCGTCTTTTGCTCCTCCCCCACTCCCTGCATTATTGCCAATGTTCCCACTCCCCTCCTATGTTGTCCCTTGTCCTATCCCACCATCTCACACATTGTGTTGCTTTAGCCTTTACTCCCACCCCTTGATTCTTCCCCCGTGTCTGTTAGGTTGCTTGCCCCTCCAGTCTTCCTTCTGCTGTCTGTGTTGGCCCACCCGCTATAACAAAGAAATGCACTATGTTTTTTATTTTATTTAACCTAGGGCACCCTGCCTCATTGTTGCTTTTTTAACTCATCCCCAACCCCTCCCTTTTTCTTCTTTACTCTCACCCGCCCTCTCATCCCTGTTTCCCTCCCCCACCCTCATGTCCCTGTTTCTTCTCCCATTACCCTCCTGCCCCTATTTCTTCCCCATCGCCCTCCTGTCCCTGTTTCTTCCCCCCCTCTTCTTTCTTTCTTTCTTCCCTCCCAATTTTCCACTTCCACCGAGTGCCATAACCTCACCCTTGGTCTGTCTGGGGTAGTCCCCTCAAACCTATCTTTTTTAAACCACTTAGCTCTCTTCATCTTTTCCTGCCCAAACACTAAAAACCATTACCTCACTTTACTCTACAAGCATCTGAACCCTTAAAAACCCTTATCAGTCTTTACCTCTTTACACCCCTTAACCTTAAAAACCCATTACTTGCCTTTACATCTACCTTTCCCTGAACCCTAAAAACCCTTACATCCCATTACCACTACCGTCTCGAACCCTAAAACCCACTTATCTCCACTACCCACCATGCACCCTAAAAAACACTTATCACTCTTTACCACTACTCAAACCTGACCTCTCAAAAACTCTTTAAAACACTTACTACCTATGGTATGTGGTTAAATGCTTAGCTATACTTCGCCTATATGCCTGTTTTCTGATTCTATAATTAGACAATGCATTTGTCTCAGGCTGCTGTCATTTGTCAATCATGTATTCCTCGTTAGAATGTTTAGATGCTTAGATTCAATTAGATTCAGTTGTAAGGTCAGTTGGTGGGATCTCCTGGGCCTGAATGTATGTTGGAAGCTGCTCTCTTTCTCACTTCCAAATAAATTATCATCTGGAGTGGAGTATTCTTCAACACTACACTACCCCATACTCTTACCCA
Source organism: Lissotriton vulgaris (assembly GCF_964263255.1). Lineage (NCBI taxonomy): Eukaryota > Metazoa > Chordata > Amphibia > Caudata > Salamandridae > Lissotriton > Lissotriton vulgaris. The sequence goes on from NC_141696.1 coordinate 1,210,101,145, forward strand.
CCCCAGAACCCTAAAAATCTTTTTACAACCCTTACTACCTTGTACCTTATCACATGTCTTACTAATAAAGACTCCTTTAAAATACTTACCATTTGGAACCCTTACCCTTCCCATAACCCTTATATCCCCCTCTTTTTAAAATGACATAATAATTAAGGCATTAAAAAAAATACTCAGGTGTGTGGTTAAGTACCAAGTGGTAAAGTACCAAAAAAGGCCTGCAGGATACTTACTTGTGTCGAACTTACCTACAAGGTAACGTCCTGAGGGGTAAAGACTGCATACCATCACAACGAAACTTAGCCACATATGCTGCAGAAGAGAAGATACGGTGCCCTAGATTCAGAGTAGCTGTATCTTGTATCTCATTTGAAGTACAGCAACTCGTCCATCCACTTGCCAGAAGTTGAAAGCACTTTACAACATAGGCATTTTGGGCAATCTCAAATGTAGGCATCCATCACCATTGTACAAACGCCTAACCACTCAAGTGTTTCCAACAACGCTAGTTATGATTTCACAAGTTGTGATCCAGTGCATCTGAAAATGGAAGTATAACTAAATCACCATCACAAGCAGTCCCCCCACCCTTTCACTATCTAAAGAGTAAGCATTCCACATATTTTGCAAAGAAATAAAATGATCTCACTTCATTTACCAAATAGACTCCAAAGGTATGTTTACCCATACAGAAGTTGTTGAAAATGTTTATTTTTATTTTTATTCTATATTTAACTGTTTGTTACTTTGCAGTGCTCGAATAGAAAAGTATAGCTTATGGTGGATAATGTTGCTTTTGTTAAGCATTGCACAGTTCCATGAAAAGATAGCATTATTTTATATTGTGTGTTGAGAACACAGTCATTCAGTATTACACACAACAGGAAAAACTGTGATGTACTAACCAATGCAATGAAAGGACAACAAGTATTCCCTCACTCGGATACAGTGAAACTATCATAGCAGAAAGCCCAACATAATATTTGAAAAGAGGGTTTAGTGGCTACAAGACTGAACCTCTAAATAAACATAGATTGTACTGTGTAAACCAGGAAGTTGAAGCTATTTTGGCCATGACATTTCCTTAATTCCAACATGTAAAATAAATGTTCTTGTGCTCCACAGTGTTTTATGTCTTTAGTAAACTCCTGTTTCAGATAGCTTCAGTTTGTACAATGAGTAAAATAAACAGATTAACTGGTCTCTCATGATTATATGCAAATTATTTATGTATTTCCCATCCTATATCTCACAGTGACCCACCAAGCAGCTGCCTATCTGGATGAGCATAAATAAAAACAAAACAATACGTTACTTCAAGCAAGTGGAAACGTTTTCCATTTGTACATTCTTTTGTAACCTAAATTTTGAAAATGAAGGTACAGAAACTTCAGAGTTCAGATATTTGCAACATTGTTTTAAGAGAATCACTAATTCATATCAGATAGAGAGTGGCTGACAGTTGTGTGATCTAACGAAATTTGTGGAAAAAGGAGTTACCTTACTTGGAACCTTGAAACTAACAATACACATTGGCAAGCATAAATAACAATCAAATGCATAAGGCTTTTTAGAATACAAATGAGGAATGGTATCCTAAATGTATGTGTCTAAGAATGTTAGTTTTCCTCTTGCATTGGCGTTAACTAAGTTTTCACAATTTGTTGAGCAATAATATATACAGTAACTGCTCATTTAGATATTTCTTATATGCATATGTGTACACTTTTGTCCCTTTTTCGTCTTGTGAAGTTATGATTGTCATGGTGCTGTAAGTCTTTTTGGAATGCATTGCTTTTCTTGGATATGTTGTGTCCAGGTCAACAGCTATTTGTGCCCCCGTAATGAATGGCTAAAACTTGTGAAAAGTGTGTAGACCCTAGTTTGCCCCTATGAAAACAAATTCATATCTCCTCGCAATAAATCAGGAAATGCTCAAGTTTTGTTCAGAGTTTATGTCTAAATCCTAGGTATCTACCCGGCACTGACACAGTATAGCAAACATATATAATTTCCAATCATAAAAAAGGGTCATGAAAGTACTATGTTTTCTCATGTTTTATAGGAAATGCGGGGGGGAAATGCTCCCTCTGCTCATTAAATACGTTATTCTTAAATGATATATGGCATGATAATACAATTAGCTGTTACATAGTTCCCTTGTGTTTGAAACTATCGAAGCTCAGAACAAACGTTTTTTTTTCTTTTTTAAAAGGAAATCGAATAAAAGCCATCCTTGACAGGTTGGCGAGTGTTGCATAACAATGCCACATTTGTCAATTGCTATGTCCAATACATTTTGAAAGAAACATCAAGGTGCATTGCCTTGAACACACATCCTTCAATGTCCTAAAAATAATGCAGTTGCACATTTGAAAGAAAAAAGAAATAATTGTTGAAACTTTGAGATGTTAATTTACAAATTAATTATTGTGAATTTGCATTTAGACTATTAGGACCAAACTGAACTGCACTGAACATGAGAGCAGTCATTGTCATTGTGTCACTGAAGAGGACTATGCGGAGTCCGATAAACATTCTTTATCTACATATTCAAGAGTTATAACATTCACTTTTGAGAGAGTTTCACCAGGTGTGCAGCTGCATAGCTATAACTGAAGGAAGGTGATATTTTCTGTTCCAGAAGATCAAACGGGTAGATGTCAGATTTGCTTCAAATAGTTCCTAAGTACTGCACATCAGTGAAAAGCGAGACTGTCTCTTAATTGATGAATGAAGATAAAAGAGCCAGCTAAGAATCCTTATCCATAATTAACAGCAATCGAAAGCAAACGTAACATGCAACACCTTGAGATACCTAATTAGGCAGTCCCCTTGCAAATGTATTCCATTTCATTGCTTTTCAAGCCGACAGGTTTGATAAGGTAGACCTTTGGGAAGAAATACTGCAAACTTCCAAATTAGTGAAGGAACTCCCAGCTTCACTAGTGCATTCTGGGTAGGAGGAGCTTGAAGAGATTATGTTTTTCAGCCTTTGAAGTGCAATGATTAATAGCAAGAGGAGGAAAGCTAAAAGGCTGAGAAAAATGGAGACATACACATAGACGTTTGAGAGGCGGCTGGGCGAGGAGTTTGAATCCACTGATGTTGAAATGGAAGTCGGGAATAGTTCCAAAAATGTTCCATTTCCCATGATTCCGCTCGAGCCAGCTGAAGGTCCAGGTTCTGCCATGTTTTCATATGTAGATTAGGAACTGGTGTTAACCGATTACTCATCTACTTGAAACTTTCACATGCATTGTTGCCAATCCTGTTCTCAGCCAAGGTGACGCTTGTTTCCACACTGTAATTAAAATAGAAAATGAAAAATAATATTAAACACTTTATTTTAGCTGAAAGGGAGGTTCATAGTTTGAGTTCGCTATTATAAAAAGTGTTAATAAACATAAATCAGTCCAACCGAATTGTATTCTTTTTCATACTTCTATTAAAAAGCAAGCAAAGCATAATATAACAATAAACAATACATTTCGTTGAATAATGCAAAAATAACGACCTCTTGCACTAAAACCAAGAAAGAATTAAAATACTATAGAAATAGTATAACAATGACTAATTGAACTTTGCCTATACATACCGTTCATCTCTCACTTACAGCTCTTGTGCCATTTATGCCACATATTAAAAAAGATATATTCTCTCATCATAAAATACTGGACAGAAAAGTCTCAACTCTTAAACACAGTTCTTACGACAATGATTTTCTAAACCAGTTTAACACCATTGAAAAAACACACAATTGTAAAAATAAAATGATTGTATGCAAGTTCACAAAAGCTTGTTCCCCTCAATGTCAGCGTGGAGTAAACCATGCTCTCAGATAATGATATATGAAAATCTGACACATTCCCAATAGATGTTATGTTGTTGCACAGTTACTGGAATGCTACAAAGTTTATTTTACATGTTTCTTTTTGTCTTTTTTAACCACTTCTCTTTTCCTGTTCATAAATGTGTAAAGTTGCAGTGACAATAAGATCAAGCCTTGGCAAAGCCACAAGTTCGGGACTTGGCAAGTCGTTGCAAAGGTTAATTTTTTTAGAAATGTTAATGTAAGCATATGCCATAAAAACAAATCATAGGAAAACATGGTGGTGCCTCATAGTGGCAGTCATATGTGTTGATTAAAAATGTTACTTTGGAAATTAAAATAAGCATTGCATACCATTCTAATAGATCAGTGCATGTGCTTTCTAGCAGGCAGGCATACTTAAAACAGGTAAATGTGAAATATGTCAAATAGGGTTCTTATTGGCATATAGAAAAAGTGACTTTGAATTACTGTCGAGTAAAGATATAATTTTAACACACACAGGTGATTAAAAAAATAAGAAAGAATGCCAAGAAAACAGCATTTGCAAAGTATTGTGAGGTGCACACCTTTAGGCGCATGTGCAATTGATCAGGAACATGACATCATGCACACAGAAAGACAATCATTATCTGAAGTGGGCTGCCCCACTGTCCCATGCTGTATGCTGTGTTGGTCTGAGGCAATACATGAATGACAATGGAAGAGACCAATGAATGAAGAGGGCTGACCTAGATCTAAACAAATAGGAATACACAGTTCATTTTGCTCTTTTGTGACTGCACCCTGTATTTCGGCAGGTGGACTGTATCAGACTTGAGTTTTCACATAAAAGTCAAATATACTACATTTGTAAATTAAGTAGAAATAAATTATCAAAATCAATTCTAATCGCATTTCATATTGCTTAGTCATTACTCATTTTGTAGATCATTTGTTGATAGACATTTCTTGCTCATAGCTATGTGGCTTTACAATTTAGAAGGAGATTAGGTGTTTCTCTTTTTTTCTAAATAATCAGATATAAACAGGCACCGGAGCACTGAACAGGGAAGAGTGGAACTTAGTCCACTGGTGTGATATGAAGGGCCATGTGTTTATAGCATAAGGTGACTAATGGATCTCACTGAAGAACAGCGAGATACAAAAGAATAAATAAAACAACTTTTAGGAATTCCTCATGGCATCAGACCACCATATGTGGAGGGATGCGAAGAGAAGAGGCTCCAGTTTAAATGATACAGAGGCTTTATTGAAAGAATGAGTCAAGGGCACATTCTTCAGTGTTTGGGAAAAAGGTGGCATGTTTTGCTTGACTGCAGTCATGGTAATGAATGTTAGATCTGTCGAGTTTAAATTGATTGCCAGAAAAGGAATGATGTGTTTCAGCAAAAGAAAAGAGGGCTGAAATGATACAATTGGGATAGAGAGAACTTGTTGAATTGGATTCTGCTTGGTGGCAAATGCTATTAAAATAACTACGCCCTTGTATTCCTTACAGGAATTCGGTTAGAATTGGGGGTCTCTAGTTGGCAGTGGCTTGCCACTAGTCAGGATAAGTGAGTTACTCTTGCAAGATAACCCCTGCTCACCCCCCTGGTAGCTTGGCACGAGCAGTCAGGCCTGTAAAGTATTTGTACATAGCACACACAGCACCACAGTGAACACATACAAATGGGCACCACTCCAGTTTAGAAAAATGAACAATCTTTATCTAAACCAAACAAGACCAAAACACCAGAACTTATAATATCATTTTTTAAAGGTTTAACCAATTTTGTCCATAGAACCCTATGAATGCGGAGATTTTACACAAAATCCACAAGGAAAAACAGCAGAGGAGGAGGGAAGCGTTGGAAAAAACAGCAATGCGTTGGTTTCTGATCCCTTTGGAAGCGATATGTCAATTCTGCTGCACACAGGAGTAGTGTTGTGCTGGTTCTGGACTAGAAGGGGAAGTGAGGAGTTGAAGTCCAACACTGTTCTGGTCTGTGGGTGATGCAGTGGAAAACTTGGCACTTGGGTACATTGTGAGGAAATCCAGACACACTGGAGGTTGATACGGTGACGTTAAACAGGTGCTCCGTTGATGCTTTCAGCCACAGTCCAATAGTGGGTTGATTCTTTGGAGCCTGCATCGGAGTCAGTGCGGTAGTCTCAGACTTTGGAGACAGAGTGCACTGAACTCAGGCTGTGGTGGTTTCTTCTACTGCGGGAAAGCACTTTGTCGTTTTCTATGCCTGCATGGTGGAGGTGCGTGGAGTTTTCTTCCGCACGCCAATGTTGTATAGGAAAAACAGCTGCTGGAAGGACAAAGCATCAATTTCAAAGTCTTTTAGCAGTGGGAACCACCTTCAAGGGTCCATAACTGGAATTGGCACTACTTGGCAGGTCATAACTCCCAGCAGTTGAGTTCAGGGATACTGCAGGTGAAGTCTTTAATGGTCCGAGACTTCTTAACAGGAGGCAAGCACATACAAGCCCTTTGAGTACCTTTTCAAGCTGGATACACAGCAAAGTCCAGTCTTTTTACTCTCCAAGACAGAAGTAGCAACTGCAGGCGAACCAAACAAAGCAAAACACAGCAAAGGGGCAATACTCCTCCTCTCAGCTCTTCTTCTTAGAAGAGTCTCTTCTTGATCTAGAGGTGTTCTAAAAATCTGAGGTCTTCGGTCCAACGCGTATACCCCTTATGGCCTTTGAAGTAGGCATACTTCAAAGGGGAGTCTTTGTAGTGCACAGATCCAGCCTTGCCCTGTGTTGGCTCCACTCCAGACACACTCTAGTGGGGTAGAGACAGCATTATGAGAGGCCAGGCAGAGCCCTATTCAGGGGTATGTGACAACTCTTCTACCACTAGATCCAGCACCCTGGTGAGGGGCCATCAGAATAGGCAAGACACAGCTCAACTCCCTTTGTGTGACTGTCTCGAGTGAATACACAACCAGGCCCCTGTTAGTCTAAATCAGACGTTGATTACACGTGCACGCTGAGGTACAGGATGGTAAAACAAGAAAATGCTGACTTTCTAAAACTGACATTTTAAAACATACAATTTAAAAAACATCTTTACTAAAAGATGTGTTTTTAAATTCTGAGCTCAAAGAGCCCAAACTCCAAATCTCTAGCTTTTACCTAATTGAAAGTTGCACTTGTAAGAGGTTTCAAGGTAGCTCCAATGATTGCCTATGGGAGAGTTAGTCCTTGCAATTGTGAAAAATTAAATTGGCAGTATTTCACTATCAGGATATGTGAAACACATTAGTACATGTCCTACCTTTCACATACACTGCACCCTGCCATTTGGGGTACCTTGGGCCTACCTTAGGAGTGACTTACATGTAGTAAACGGAAGGTTTGGGCCTGGCAAGTGGGGGCACTTACCAGATTGACATGGCAGTTTAAAATTGCACTCACAGACACTGCAATGACAAGTTTACAGGGCTACGGATGTGGGTGGCACAACCAGTACTGCAGGTCCACTAGTAGCATTTGATTTACAGGCCCTGGGCACACATAGTGCACTTTACTAGGGACTTACTAGTAAATCAAATATGTCAATCAAGGATAACCAAACAGAATCACAATTTACTCAGGGAACATTTGCACTTTAGCAGTGATCAGCAGTGGTAAAGTGTCCAGGTTTCATAAACCAACACAAATGAAGTCCAGCACACAGCCAAAAATACAGGAGGAAGAGGCAAAAAGACAGGGAAGACCACACCAAGGATGCCAGGTCTTTCACAGTCATTAGAGAGTCCTAAGCCATTAAGATTAAGAATGATGGATATCATGTCAGAGGTGAGAGAAACATCCAAATCTGAAGCTGAATAAATGTATAAAAAACGTCACATTAAGCTGTTTCATTTGAATAGGTACAAAGTATATTCAAAATAAGATTGCCTTTCATTGTTTTTGCATGTGACACTTTCTCTCGTGGTTGCAGTATCCAGAAGTGTGTGTTATATCCAGGGTTGTAGGACTCCAAAGTATCTTTCTTCTTTTGAGCAACTGTATACCCCGTGCATTTGGAGAAACAATTTGGTAAGCTGCGTCTCCCCGTCACATAATCCTGTTTTAGTCCTGCTTTGTCCCGCTCTCTGAGGGGTGTTGCAGTCCTGCAGAGACCACCATAATGCTATAGAAGCACCTGGAGGGCCTCTGGCACCCCTGTTGCAGTATCAGGGCTGTACCTCACAGTATCACTTGCCTGGTGGCTGATGCAGCACGTGTGGGACTTGAGGAACCCAGAGTCTCTAGCTTGCTGTGGCTTACTGTGGCATCTGTAAAGGGGTGTGTGGGGGCCTCCGGGGTACTGAACTTGTCTGCCTGGTGGGGGCTGTGGACTGGAGATCTCTACCGCCCAATTGCTGCTTGGTGCATTGGCCCTTTTATAACTTGGGCCGTGATCAGCCCGTGGGCATTGCTTGGGATCCTGCCTCGCTTCCGGTGCTCCTCATATTGCTGTTGTCTTCTCTCCGTTTCATGAGGAACATCGCGGAGACCTGGACTGCGCTCACTTTGTGTCTGCCGCAGAGCAAGCATTAGGCTGTCGGGGCTGGGAGCGCTACCGCTTGCCCTGCAATGGACCCGGAGCCCCTGCGGGGTGATTTAGTGCTCAGTGGTGCTGCCTGCCTGTGATGGCCGAAGAGCACGGATTCGCCCGCTGGGGCTGGGAGCTCTACTGTTTGCCCAGTGATCAACTGGATGATGTTGCAGGGTAATTTAGAGGTGAGCAGTGCTGCAGACTTGGCACAGTGAGTGCGGCAACCTTCCCTATTGAACAGAGTTGCCAGGACCTCTGCAATGCCAGACCTGATTCACTGCTGCCTCTTCAGTGGTGTGTGAGCAGTGAATGTCCTCCTCTTTCTGCCATTGATTGCCTGCTGCCTGCTCTCCTCATTGGCTCCCATCCTCGGTGGACAGATCTCTCTTCTGTGGGACTCGCCTTGCTAACGTATTTCCACTTGCGGGGGATTTGTGCTGGCTGGGCTTGTGACTCTCTGGCCACCAGTAGCCTGATCGAGCTGGGACCCCCAGTGCTTCACTCCTCAGTGGTGAGGGTGCCTGGGCCTTTTCCTGTGGCCCCCTGTGATCCCCTTAGATGACGCCCTGGACTGCATCCACTGGCGCTTAATGGGGGACAGTTCTCTTCACTCCTCCTGCTGATTGGTTATCTAACCTCGGGCAGATTATAGCAGTATCCTGAACATCTAGTCTGCCGTGAGCCCATGCTTCTCCCTGGACATCTCTCTCCTCAGCACTATGGGGAAGAACAGGCCTCAGAGGCACCATACCTCCCTACACTACTTCTCGCCAATCCTCACAAGAGTGCTCCCTGGAACATAAAGAGGAGCCTTCACAAACCTCAATCCTGGAAGTCATACAGACCTCGAGGGCTGCCCTAAAGGGCCAGATAACAGGGGTGTCTATTAAGGTGCTGATAGATCTGCCCAAAGTGGTGGAAAAGGTGGACGCTGCAGAATGCAACATTACCACCCTGCAGACTGAGGTGTGGCAGCTCAAACAACAGGTCACCTGGCTGCAGCCTCTAATAGTCTAGTGAATCGGATGGAGGATGTGGAGGGCTAGTTGCGGTGGAATAACATGCACCTGCTGGGTTTTCTTGAAAGGGTGGAGGGCCCATCAGCAGAGCACTTCCTGGATAGCTGGGTGAGGCATACCCTGTGCCCTAAAGACTTGTTCAGTTTATTTCTCATTGAGAGAGCACTGGCCCCAATTCCCCTCAAGGGCCCCCATCAGGTCATCATAGCCCAGAGTTTGAATTACAAGGACAGGGAGGCGATTCTTAGAGTGGCCAGAGAGGCACTCATCCTGAAAGTTGAGAACTCTACAATTGCAATCCACCAGAGGGTCAAGGAATGGTGTAAATCATTCCTGGAGGTCAAAAGGAAGTTGTGCTCTTTCAAAATCCGATACATGGTCCTGTATCCTGCTAAGTTCTGCATCCTTTCAGGGGGGAAATCACATTTCTTTGACCTCTAGGAGGATACCAGGGCAGAAAATATTCCAGTGTGCCCCCTCACTCATCTTGACCCATTCCATGCTCATGGTGGGGTACATGGTGGCCAGCGCACCCGGTAGGGCAACAGGTTACAATTGGTTGGAACCGGACATATTGTGGTTTGAGAGGATTGGTACCATGGACTCTGCTGAATCTTATTCCCAGAGGTGCCGGAGACACTGTTAGGGACACAGCATGTGGTGGTCTGAGCTCTTCTTCTATTACTCCACCTACTGATATGAATTCTTACAATGACCCGCCTTGAGGGGGGAAGGGGATGCTACAGGTTAGCCATTCTCCTGTTTTTGATGGTCTGTCCGCTGAGTTGATGCTTATGAGAGGGACATTGTGGATTGCTGATCCTGGGCACCGGGGTGGGTTGCAAGTGGGTGGCTCCTCTGGGCTAGGGGCAGGTTCTTCCTAGGATTAGGCTCCCTCGCTATGTGTGCTGGTGCACCGCGTGCTTCGGCCTAGTTTGCTGGTAGGCTTTGGGGCCTACTGGGGTGTGAATGATCATGGGTGGCCCAACTGGGGGAATTGAACCTTTTTGGCGCTTAACAGCGGAAATGTATTGCATTTCAGATGGGGTGGGGTTTCTGTTTGCAAATTTAGGAAAAGTTGAGATATGGTGCTGTACAACCTGGCATATCGACATTTGTGAACGTGTTTGTGGTTTGCACTTACACATCTGGGGTGGGGGGGTTGGTTTGATTTTTCTTGTTTTTAGTTTTTGTTATCGCCATCTGGTCACAGGAAGGGGGGTGGATGGGCCACTATACATATTGACCACTAATGTACTGCAGAATGTAGACTTATTTAACTGCCCACTAGACATGAATCTGTGTCCAACTCAAGGGGGAAACGGTGCCTGCGTGGCAGCAAGCAGGGTGGGAAAGTTGCCTCATTGTAGGGGCGCAAGCTTGGGAGCACCATCAGAGCAGTCTCCCCGCCTCAGTGTTGTGAAAGTCGCCTCATGTTCATGGTTTCTTTATTCTGACTTAAATAAAACTATACAATCTATTGGGTTTTTCACAACGTCATTGTATCTTTTGTTAATTACTGGCTATTCTCATGTTGAGAGGGACCACTGTTCCTTTATAATGACATATTGGACCAAGCACATAATATTTTCCTTGCCTTTTATTTCAACAGGATTCAACTGTCAGTTTTATGAAGGGATGGGATGTAGGGAGGTGAAAATATTTGTGAAACACAACACCTGCTACTGGAATGTTTGAAGGCACTATTTAGGTCTAGCTGAGCCAGCGCGCATGCGCTGTCAGCGAGACATTTAGTAAGCGGGTTTCAAAAGTGCTACCCACGACCAGCTTGCTAGAACACGCACACGCGCGCGACGTGCACAGCACGTTTACTCATGGCGCACGCGCGTGCACACAACTCGCGTCACCACTCGCGTTTTTTTTAATTACCCCTGCGGCGTTACTTTTACGTCCGGCCAATGCTTCTTTAACTTTGCATAGTAGAGTACAGCGAGGGTGGCAGTCAGAAGTAAGCTTGGCTCATGTATGGCTCTAGGTTTCAAGAAGAGCTCGAGCTGGGCCCACTGCCCGGTATGCTCTTTCTCATTGTGTCCTTTACAGTCTATTGTCATTGTTTTAAGGGCTGGGCTTGTTTCGGATATTTATATTTTTTGGCCAAGACTTGCACTTGTTTATATAGTGCACATTCATTATTTACATGGCCCCTGATAGCTCCTTTATGCAGGGCTATCTTTGCGTTCTGCCCTACTACGAAGGGGTTGTAGGACGATCAGCTCTTCCTTGGGCATGAGTCGTGTGTTTTGGAGGGCGAGAGTTTTTCCTGCTGATGCTTCACAATGAAGAGGCACACTGCCACAACTTCACCTTTTATCTGGATTCTTAGCTAAAGCACCCTGATAAAGGACTACAAGGAGGCAGCTGGGGACGGCCGGGAATACAGGGTCACTGAAATTCCTACCACTCGCTGTGAAATGGTCTGTTGCTGGTAGTGAGAAACGCTAAGGATTTGGGATTAGCATGTGGGATGGGGTTCAGGGTCACTAAATTATTGGGGACCCAATTAAATATGCAGCTCAAACAGGGCCTGGTACCTAGCAACCCCCCGTCCCGTCCCCCTCCCGCTGGTGAAAACAAAGTCCCATGCATTAAATGCCCCAGGGAGTACTACACTGTAGGGTATACCTACGCACTGGTGTATATCATTAGTGCAACCGGTGCAGGGTCATCAGATGACTACAATAACACTTGCCTATTACTAACCAGCTTGCATTAGGGCCCTGGATCTTTTCCATACGGGACATGTGTACAATGAAATTGGCAAACATTAATTATGAGGATAGCTAATTTTTAACACACACACACTTTGACAGTAAAAACTGTACTGATAAACACGTAATGAAACATTACTACAGTGCAAAAAGGTCAAATTTCAATTATAGTGCAGCATATAGGACATGGTTAAAACACGTTTTACTCCCTCACAGAATGCATATACCAATTACTTTACACATTTCTCTTGTGTGAATTTACATGACCACACAAATTTAAATAAAGTTTCAGCAAAATAACCAAATCATTTTCTTAAAGCTGATAATATACTTTGTGTAATTATTGTAGCAGATTTATATCAGTATACATCACGAAAACAATTTGGCAGCTGCTACAGTAAATCGACCGAAAACGCCTCGAAACGTATCTGGCAGATTTATGGAAAATCACGTTTACTTTTGTGAAATGAAACAGACCTGTGAAAGATTCAAGTTTGGTTTTAAGTTCAGCTGCTACTCCCTGAACTAATAGCCATGTTGGCTCTTTAAGTGTTGAGGCAGATCAGGCCATGGCCCTTGCCTCCCTGCCCCTAAACATGAATTGCTGATGCCCAGTGCGAAAATGGGGTGGTGTTGACTGCAGACTTACATATATCCCATTGACATACAAATGACATGAAGCACTGCACCCATTCACCGCTATTTTATTGACCCTGAATGGAGAGCCCAAAATGATTATAGGGAAAGTTGCATTACAGAGGATTATTTTTACTCATCAAGGTGAAAGTGCTTACTGTAAGCTGAAAATGGACATTACACAACACCACCACCACAGATAAGAAATGTAGTAGATAAAGCTTTATGATGCTTTGATAGGAATATTATGAATATGTTCTCAACCAAATAACTTGTAACTTTCTTTCTTGGCTTACAGCATTTCTTTATTAGCTGCCATTTGTTGAGGGCCCTTCACCCCCTCTGAAGAACACAACTAACCAGACGCATGCTGGTAGTTGATACCTTCCGGACTTACCAACACTAAGCAAACACATTAAAAAGCACTCAATAACAAGCATTGGCATTGCCAATAGGTGTCGCCAATGGGACCTTATAAGTGTTTAGTTATCCAGCACAATATCCTTGGTGCAACAACATCAATTGTTGCATAGCTAAACACTTATAAGGTCGCAAAGCCGAGACCTATTGGCTATGCCAGTGCTTGTTTTGACTACTCATTACACATAAAGTCATGAGCCTAAACATAGAGCACTAGATTTAACACATCCAGTCAGTAAGGGTGGCAGCATCTGAGGTGTTTAATTCATAAGGCAAAACATGCAACTACTCACAGAAAATGTTTTGTGAACAAGACCTGGACATTCAGGTGTAATTCAAATCCAATGCAGGAATAAGATGCAACTGCTCATGAATGCGTTTTATCAATCACACCCCCTTAGCATAATGCCTCTGAAGTCCAACCTACTACTCTCCCTATATCTGTCCTTGGTAAAAATGCTGCTTATTAGCGAACCATGTTGAATGGGCCTTAATACAGGATGTGCTTCTCCACCGTACAATGATAACCCCCAAATCCAATTACACTGGACCTGGACTGAAGAAAGAATAGTTTTGATTAGTGCTTTTTTTATCCATATTGCTTTGTTCAAAGAGAAGTCATTATGTCTTGGAGCACTTGTCTTCTTTTGTTACACAATGCTTCTTGATAGCCAGGCACCAGTCAGTGAGTAGGAGGCAACTGTGAAAAATATGAAAGTGACAGTCTAGGGTTTGAAGCGAAATCCCAGAGCTTAAGGTATTCAATTTAGCATTTTTGGTTCTCTTGATAGCCCTCCCTACATTTTGGGTCATTTAGTAGGAAACCTGCTTTATTATTCTTTCTTTTGGCAGACTTTGATCAAGATTTCTCCATTTACTGACACAAATTCAAAGCATAAACTTCCTATGTGTTACAGTCCTGCAAGGTAGTTCTGCATACGTACCTAAAAGAAAAATGCAATTTTTTAAAGTTATTAAATGCAGAATCTAGCATTTCTTCAGAACATATATATAGGATAGTTTAACAAAAAATGGTTTGTTTTATTAAATTCCCTAAAACACATGAATCACCTATCATTCTTGTCCAATTTGTCTCTTTTATTTAAACCTAGCCTGTATAGTGTTCACACCTTAATGCTGCCATTTCTACAGTAACAGCTGGTGACATTTGAAAGTGGTTGGATGTAAAGCCTGCCAGGAGTTCACCTCTTTATATTCAAAATGTGCCTCACTCATACCACTCGCTCTCACATTTACTCTTTTCCCCTCACTCACAGTCACAGTCTCTCACTTATACTCACTCCCATTCACTGTTACTCACACACAAACATACTCATTGACTCTGGGCCCTGGTGCAACAGCACCTGCTGCACCATTGATAGCTACACCCCTGACTCACTTCCAGTTCCCTCCTTCTCACAAATCTCCAATCATTTACTCCTTCTAACACACTGACACTCCTTCACTTACTCCTCCGTGCTCTCCTTCACTTTTTCCTATGCACTCAAACTCAGATTCTCACACACTTTCACTGGAATTGACATACAAAAACACACAAACACTCAATCCCATTCACTTTCAATCACTCACAAACCCACTCACAAACCCATACATACATGAACAAAGAAACAATATTTTTAGGTCGAGCTAGACAGTGCATGTGCTGTCTCTTCAAGACCTCCTGTAATTGGTGTGTGGGCTTGAAGTCCATCTCCTAAATTGCCCTTGCTTTTCATTGTCTATGTCAGTATCCTTTAAAAATCTGTGCTTACTAGTGGTCAGTCCTGCCTCTTTGTCCCTCATTTCTCTCTTCTGTTCCTCCTACAGGGCAGGGACTTAGTATTGTCTTGTTCCGCTATGGATCTTCATCTGTTCTTTGTTTAGCCTCAGCGCCCTAACTGCTTATATTCAAATATTGCATCCTTCCCCCCATCTCCTCTTAATGTCACAGTTGTGTAACTGCTGCCTTTTTTACTGCTGCCTCCCAGGGACTCCAACTCGCTCGTTGCTTGTTTTAATTTGCAGCCTGCACATTTTTTTTCTGAATGACCTTTCTTACAGCTTGTTTTCTGAATGACCATGTGCCACTGTTTTCCTACACTTTGTTTTAAAATATTCCTTTTATTTGGGTTTCATGAACCTTGTGCACGATTTATTGTATGGCTTTCGAGTCTTGGCGGGAGGCTCAACATCTTGTGATTGTAAGGAAATCACTTAATCTCCCCTTGCCTATTGAAAGCTGTACTGCGTTTTTTTCCCATACGCACGGTTTTCCAGTGCGGAGTTAGCAAATGCATCAAGTTGCAAAGCTGTTTGCTTCTGTTAATTTCATCTAGTGCGGCAATAAGTTTAATGGCCTGAAAGACTTTCTTTCTCTCAGAAACCGAGTGCACCGGTATATTGTTTTCATCATCCACAACTTATCTGCACTCACTCTATACCTTTGCAACAAATTGAACAGATGTTAGTGAAATTTAAAAATGTATCTGTGGATGTTTCCTTTTGGCTGTGTTTTTTAAAATATTATAACCGCAGTGTAAAAGAAATATGCTTTATTTGGAATAAAAGGAATTTTATCTAGTGCATCGGAATACTGTTTTTCTAGTCCATGACTTGCTTTTAGACTCACTCTTGCCTGTTTTTACCGAATGTCTTTCTGGGTTATCTGTAGTCAAGTGTTGTTACCTCCTTAACTAGGGTTTGAAGTCAGCACCGCTTTTCTTTATATTTTTCGTTATAAACATATACATATTGTTTGCATCATCCACAACTCATTTGCAGTCATGCTATACCTTTCTTTAAAACTGAACAGATGCACACAATGTCAATGAATTCTCTCCAAATTGTAAATCGCCTCTGTATATTTTAAAGCTGAAAACAAAACTTTACACATTTGTGCTTCTGGAGCCTATGGAGGGGGTAATGTTTTTATTCTTTTCTCCCTTTTCTCCCCTCTTGGCGTGCACCCCACATCACTCCCACCCACACATTCCTCATGTGTTTTGCTGTTGGTAACTTTTACAGACAAATGTCTAGGGTGCAATAGAAATCACATATGCTGGTTAGAAGGAGGATAACAATCTTTACAGCTTGGCAGAACTACAAAGTATTCTACCATCTCCCACTACTCCAGACTTCTTGTTTTGCTAATTCACTGTTTTTTGTGATCAAAAGGTGCTCACAAGGTCAATTTTGTATTCAGAAACCCTTAGGCTATATTTAGCATGTAAGCACTTTCTAATATACCTTACATTCTTTGTAAACTGAGAACAATGCGACAATGAGTCTGCAGTCCCAGAACAAGGTTAAATACTTTGTACTTTGAGTTAAAAAGGCAAAAGGACCCCGTTAGCATAACTGTTACGATTGTTAGCGGTGGTAAGACTGGCATATGTGTGTTTTTAGTGGGACGTAAATATGTTGTGAATTTCCCTACAATCACCATTTGGGAAGCTTTCCACAGTAGGGGAATTTACTTTTTACGATGCTCACTTATTTGGTGTAACTCGCAAATTACATTACTGTTTTGGGGGTTTAGTTAACGTTTTACATTACTGTAAAATGCTGAAATATTTATTCAGGTACTGGTTATGCTCCCAAGTAGCATTCAATATATTGTGCCTAGAGCACTGTTTGTTTTAACCCCTTCGCCGCAGGGCTAATTCCCCCACAGTGTGGGGGTGGGGGGCCGTGCGCGGCGACGCAGTGCTTGTGAGAAGCTCGGCTCATCATACAGCACGGTGGCGCTGTGCTCATGACTCCGCCCACTCAATGGAACTGCCTGCACAGGAGGGGAATTATCCCCGCGTGGGTGTTCCGCGGCAGTCATGACGAGCTTGTCATGAGCACAGCGCCACTGTGCCTCATGACAAGCTGAGCTCGTCATGAGCGCCGAAAGTGTTAAACATATAGCGCTTGGTGTGTGTTAACCATGTTGCATTTGTGATTATATAAACTTTTACATTACCGTAAGATGCAGAAATATTTCTAGTATAATTGTTGTAAATACACATGAAGTTTAGTGAACTCTGTATAAAAGACAGGCACAATTAATGCGCCTCGTGCCCTTTTTGAGGAGCACAATGTGACTGAATTTTCTTCAAGTTGTAGTATGCTGCTGTACATTTCCCAGCAGACAACACCTTTTATACAATTGAGGTGATAGTAAGTGTTAAGATAAAATTCCCTATTTTGTCGGTGGGCGAAACGGCCCCATCTTTTGTTTTTTGCTGCTATGTGTTAAGCACGCTGTGGGTAGTGCAGCTGTGTGTTTTTGTAATGTTTTATGTCTTCTAGCTTTGGAATGGGCTGAAAGAAGCAGTGAAGCCCAGTCTCATTGACTGGGAGCTATCTGCATAAACACTGATGTATTTGGGATAATATGTTCACAGAAACCTTAAACAGGTCGGGACCGAGATAGGATTAAAAAACAAGCATGTGCAATGCAATAGGTTTCACATTGCTGAAAGTTTGAGCTATTGGCATTGTTAATAATAAAACAACACCAATAGTTCAAAGTTTCAGTAATGAGAGAGCTAATGCATTGCAAATGGACCGCAACACTCGCAATTCAGATGTTTAAAGCTAAAGAGCAAGTGCCGCGATTGTTTTGTAATGGAATAGCTCTTGCATTACTGAAAGTTTGAGCTATTGGCGCTGCATTGTTATTAGCAACGCCAATAGCTCAAACTTTCAGCAATGCAAGACCTATTGCATTGCAAATGCTCGTTTTGCTTACTTTCCTGTCTAGGATGGAAGTGTGATTAGCAGATCAGTGGATTTCAGAGATGAGTGTTTAACTCACTGCGCCATCAAGCTGGCAATTAACTATTCGTGCTACATTCAGCCTCGCCCCCAAGTACCAGATTCCTTCATTTGAGAAAAAGCGTCTTAGACAAATACCATGTTTAGTGGAGTGTTTAGAGTTTAGAGGTTGTGATTCAGGCACCAATTGTCTGAAGCCGTAAGTATGGCTATGCTTATTTCTAAAATCTGCTTTATCTTTTCAAGATCCAGCATTTTTTTTGCAATATAATATCGTGGGATACTAATGACAACACGGTTTGTATTAAATGGTCTGTCAAAACCTCAAAATAAATTATAAATAAAATGCGTATAAATAAAATACTTATTATATTGCCACTGGGTATCCAGAAGGAAAGTCATTAGGAGGACAGGAGGAACAAAAAAATGAGTCCAGCCATCCTCACTCTGATCAAGTCTCAATTTCAGGCTCTTTTTAAATCTCAAAAGACTGCAATCACTGATCCTCGAAAGAATGACCGGGTTACTTAGCAGGAATCATCATTACTCCGAGTCCAGGTCTTCCTCGTCACACTATGAGCTATCTTCCAGCCCTTGTAACTAGCCCAACTTAAAATCTATTCCCAAATCTGCTTGGTGGCCAATACCCATAGGTGTTTAAATGGTGTAAGGACCATACAAGGATGCCGGACAAGGAGGTAATTGAAGACTAAATACATGTATGACTTAGGCACAATCCACCACTGATTGCCAGTGTTTGCCCAGTGTAAGGAGTCTCTGCTGAAGGAAAAGGTGCTATTTTGGAACTGCCCTTTCTCTAATAGGAGGACGGGAGAAGGGTTAGAAAGTCTATCATGGTCACTCACCTGCTTTGCTGATCAGTGCCACTGTCTATTGATCCACCTTAACTGAGGAAATGGTCATGTTCCAAGTGTATTGAAGAAGTAGGGACTGTGAGTGATTCATTCCTGTCAATCGGATGTATGACGTTACAACGCATACTTTTACAACGCCTACCTTTACAACACATTTTTTTACACCGCAACATCCATTACAACGCACACTATTACAACACATGCCATTACAACAAATTCTTTGAAACTACCTTACAACGCATTCCACTACAACGCATACGACATTTACAACGCATGCCATTACAACGCATAACATTACATTGCATGTAAGGTAAGTATTGGATAGTGTAGGGGTAAAAATTACTATTCTAACTCCAGGGGGTGCAACAGTAGGGTAAGTGTTGGATAGTGTAGGGGTTAAAATTACTATTCTAACTCCAGGGGGTGCAACAGTAGGGTAAGGGTTGGATAGTGTAGGGGTAAAAATTACTATTCTAACTCCAGGGGGTGCAACAGTAGGGTAAGTGTTGGATAGTGTAAGGGTACTATGTGTTGTAATGCTATGCGTTGTAATGGTATGCGTTGTATTGACTGGGTTGTAATGGCATGCGTTGTAGTGGTGTGCATTGTAGTGTCATGCGTTGTAATGGTTGCGTTGTAAATGCATGCGTTGTAATGGATGTTGCGTTGTAAAAGTTTTGTTGTAATGGTAGTGCGTTGTAAAAGTTGCACTGTAAAGGTTGTTTCCCCTGTCAATCATATATTTAGTAATGTATTATGTTGAGTGTGACCGGGCAATGGATTTCAAAGTATTTTCGTAAACTCCCTGCGGTGCCTCTCTCCACCCTCCTACTTCCCAGGGAACATCTCCCTGGTGGAAATTTCCATCCACCAAGCAGCTTAAGAAGAGATAGCAGTTTGGGGAAGTTCACAACCCAGTCAACATTTTCAGTATGCATGTGGGACTGTGACTTTTGAGCACAAATGTTTCTATTTGAAAAACAGGAATTATGTGGAGTCAAAACGGATACCATATTGATCAAAGCCTTTTTTTACTAATATATAAAGATATCTTATCAATCTACTTATTAAAATAATGTTTTTTCAATACTTTCAAATGACCAATTTGGGATTGAAATTTAACATAAAACAGCGGTGAAATAAAATGCCAAGTAGCATGTTTCATGCATGGTAAATAAAAGAAGCATTGGCAAAGCCAATATATTTGGCTATCAGCCGTCTTCAGCCAGGATAGCTTAACTCCAGTGGCGTAGTGAGCACGGGACTCACGTCTGGGCAGTCCCTTCCCACATAGGGTGAACAGCATGGCTGATAGCCAGAAACTGGTCCTAGGATGCTTGATTCCGGTCCAGGGAAGACATGGCCTGGCAGTTCGGGCTGGACTGTTCCCATGAGGCACAGGGTCAAGACTGATTTGCATATGGCCATGTCTGAACTGGGGTGGCTTGGCGACCAAAATAACGATGGAAAAAAACCCAGATCTGTGACTGGGGGTGAATGTTTTGCCATTGTGCAACATTCCGTCCATCATCTTGTGTATTTTGCTGCTCCTAAAAGATCAAGGTGTGAACCGCAGACATCTAGTCATGTGAGACTGGACCAAAATAAGAAAATATATGGCAGACCGTGATGGAGCGTGGTTCAGATACAGAAAGTGGACTAGGCCTGGTCAGGGCTAACCTTTGGACCTAAAATATATATTTTTTTAAAGTGTTCGAGAGGGGAAATAAAGTTTAGCAGAGCAAGGCTGCAGGGGTGTTTGAGAAGCGAGCATCATCGTCGAATAGCCTTGGGTTGAAGCAGCATTGACATTTTCTACTTTCGGACTTTGGTTCTGATTTAGATGTTGTCGGGACCGAAATGGAGTGGCCTTATTTGGTGGTCTTCCTGATCACCAACCAGGTGGTCAGCTCGCCATATTTAGATGTTTACTGGCAATGGGAGAGAAGACGTCCTCGGGACTGCCAACTCCGCCTGTAATTAGTTCCCAGCCCATACAGCGGAATGGGCTGCAGCAGGCGTGGAGGGACTCCAGTTAGGAATCCCGCCCTGCAGATTTGGATCTGTTTTTTTTGTACAGAAAGTCTGGTGGGATTCCCCTCTATTTAGAGTCAGCGGAAAGGTAAGAAAAGAGATGACTACTCACCTTTTCGGGGGTATGGGATGCAGTTTCCTCCTTTGCTCTCAGCTGCACCCTGACCGCAATGGACTGGCACCCTTTTTAAAGGAATTGAAGGTAAGTGTTTGGGGTGTGTATGGGTTTGCATTGCATGGTATGTGTATGTTGGTTGTGTGCAAATCACTATGTACCTTTTGACATCACCACACATATCCTACACACACATATGTACACATACACTATATATATATGTTTTACATAACTAAATAAATGCAACTTACCTGTCTCCATACGATGGTGATCACTCCCTGTCCGGAGTCCACCAACAGGACACCACCAACACAACGGGAACAACTATGTCGGCTCGGCGGGACCTCACCATCACAATAGCAGTGGCGGCAGCACAGAAGACTACCAGCTTCTTTGTATCGAGTACATAGCTCAATTTGGCGGGTGGGATGCCTGTCAGATTCATGGTGTATTCAAGCCTTTCGCCATGGCAGGCTGACGGGAAGACTGCCAACTTCTAAATCAGGACCTTAGTCTCTGAAATGCAAGTTAAAAATCTCCAGCGGGAGAGGGCTGTAGCCTAAGACAGTTCCACGAGGTTAGATATAGGGGTGAGTGAAAAATGTCGCTCTGCCTGGGTAGTTTGTGGCATTTTGCCCACTTAGAAATCCGCGTGGAGCATGGATTTTTGGCAATACTCTGGCAACTGCCACGTCGCAGAGTTTTATCTCATGTGCAGTTCACCATTAAGCTGGCGAGCGAGTGCTGGAGGTTGCAGCCGGTCTTGACTGTTTATGTGGAGAAAACTGTTGCTTGAGTAGAAAATCTACTCCAGTGGCAGTAAGAAGCAGCACCCTCTGGCGCACTGCATGGTACCATGTGTGCTGATTGTACAGCACGAAACAAGCTCCCAGCGCCAATGAGAGCAGCGCAATGTGCCGAATTCTGCCTGCTTGCAGGACTCTGTGGTATCTCGCAGAGTTTTTATGTAACTCTGCGGAATTAAGCTGAGTAAAACTCAGTGAGTTCCACCCACCCCTAGTCAGATACCTCTTTGAAGAAGGACAGCTGAAAAGGATTGGCTGCTGCAGAGAAAAACGTAGCTCGAGAGGCTGCAAAGTAATATGACCAGCAATGCACCTTAGGTAGAAATGCGAACAGGCTGGTTTTGGTCTCCACCTGGTTCTCTGAGTACTTTTGAGCCAAAAATGGTCTCAGTCCTCATTTTTTGATTTTTGCTTTCCGGGTACTTTTTTTTTTTTATTAACTTTATACTTTATAGCATATACAATTGGCACACAGCTTATACAGCCTACACCCTGAGGCCGGCAGCAGACCACACCATCACAGCACTTTGACCCCTGGAGAGTGTACACAGCCTGCATGCCAGCATCCCGGGGGCCTGGCGGCGACGAGGGCTAAGAACATGAATGCATAATACCTTAATGTCCAAATGCGGACCACAATCATCATTCCCTGGTGTTACATAGTGTGTCTATGATGTGCGTGCCACCACCGGCCTCGCCGATGTTGGTGCTCAGATACAATGGAAGCTTCAAGTGTGTAGGCCAGGAGTTAGCGTACCTTAAAGAAAACTGTGCTAAAAAAAAAAGAACCCCCCCTTAACCAAACACCCGCTCCCTCCCCAGTAGCACCCTCCCACCCAAAGTGCACCAGACTCCTCAACGTGTGTCGCGATGGACGAGTCGTCCGTGCGCCTGATGTATCAGTTCTAGTGGACAACCCAACAGAATGAGCTCAGAGTAGGACCCAGGCCTCAGTATACACCACCCCCTCCCAGCGTCATGCCCCCGCTCACGTACAGGGCAGGCTCCCCCTGTGCAGCACCTGGCCCAATGTAGGACGGACCCCCCCTATATACCCGCTGCCTCCTCAATCAAGCGCGCTAGCGCACTCCAGGTGCCCAGTCTCCTCTTCCCGAGCATCACATTCCTCTATGTCCTCTGGGTCAGATTCCGAGTCTGTGTCATTTCTAGCGTCCAGATAGGCCCTATACAGCCCCCAGCAGTTCTTGGGGCCACTCTTGGGGGGAAGCAATTCGCTATAAGTCATCGACTGCGTATTGCAGTAAAGCAGATCAGATTCCCACCTCTTCTTCGTCGGAAGGGGCCCTCTCATCCAGCACATGGCTACCGTGCGTTTGGCAGTCAGCAGGGCAATATCTGCCAATCTACGCATCGCAACCGGGAGATTTTTGGAATAACCCAGCAATGCAATGGCGGGATCAGGCTGAAGGTCAATGCCTAGGATCAGGCCTAATTCCGCGAATACCTCCGTCCAGAACCTGTGGATACCGGGGCAAGACCAAGCCATATGTATGAAGTCCGCGTTTGGGAAACGGCAGCATTCAAATTCCGCAGAACCCTTCAAGCCATATCTATGCAGCCTCTCCGGGGTGTAATAGACCCGCTGCAAGTATTTAAAATGTATCAATCTATGTCTATTGTTCAGAGATATTTTCCTGGTGTTGGAACAGCAATAGCCCCACATCTCATCAGAGATCTGCGTTTGGAGATCAGTCTGCCAGGCCACCCTAGCCGGAGATTGCAGTCAAGCCCTATGTTTGTCCCCCATTTTTTTAAGCCTGGACACCAGTTTACTGGATGCGGGGTTCTTAATAACATAGGTAAGTTCCGGCATCTCCTGAGGTTCCGCCAGTTCCGGGCCAAGCAGTCCCTGCAGGGCACTGCGCACCCTATGGTATTGGAAGCTGTGGAGGAGCGACTTCCCCGTTTGCGACTGGAGAATCTGGGGGAGCGTCTTCAGGGTGCCGTCTAAGAACAGATCCCCTAACTTTGCGATTCCGAGTTCCTGTAGTGCCTTCACCACCCCTTTGTCCGCGAGCAGGGGGATCCACACCGCCCATTCCACCAGCATAAGAGGGGAGTACAGCCTAACACCATCCGGCCTTTTCAGTAATTCATAATGTAAATAACAAGGACCCCCTGTTAAGAAAATGAATTCGTAGTACAGGGAAATAAACAGTGTGAACAGAATTGCATAATATCAACACAAAGAGAGGGAGAAATTGCATAAAGGACACACAACCAAGTAATTAAAAAACTATATTTCATTTAATACGTATGTAAATGTTCACATTAAAAACACTTGATAAAAAGGCATAATAAAAATCAGTTATGCAGACAACACAAATAAACGATAATCATGCAATTATATCAAAAGTACATATAAAAAAATCCTGTAACAGTGTCAAACAATATTATTCGACGCGCGTTTCGGCGTTGTTGGAAACGCCTTCTTCAGGAGCCACAATAGTATCTGAAAAACATGATTAATATAAAATCAGAACATCGATATGCCTAATTTATTCACAAATTGCATTCTCAAATTATGATATAACAACTGAAAATAACAACAAAAAATTGAACTCTACAGTGCCTACATGACAATAACTCCCTACTTGAATAGCTGATTAAATATAGCTACACAAGGTACAAACTAGCATTCATATATTTGAGCAGTGGTAATTGTGGGTAAAGATAGTACCATAAGAGCAACCAATAGTGAAACAATGGGACTAATCTTTTCTTAACAAGCCAGTCTAGTGGATGAGCTCTAAATATTAGGAGCTATGGATTTCATATCTGAATGACCTGATGCTGACCACCCAATTAACATAGAAGGATAGATCTGTATGTAAGAATTCTTCTATCCAAATTTGCCCATCTAGTTAGAACATGTGATAAAGATATCAAGCATTTGCAAATACTATTATAACTAATGGAGAGAAGATTCCTTATGAGGGGCGGAAGGGATCGGAAACTAATATGGTTGATGGATTCAATAGCTATAAGAGCTACGAGGTCAAAAGAACCTGGGCTCAAGGTGTTGGAAATCACTTACCGAGGTATCAATGATGAAAGTGAAACAAACAATGTTTGTCCTTCTTTTTGTATCAATGTCCGTAAATTGAAATCTAGAATAAGATGTTGCAGTGGACAAAGGTAAAGGAAAGAGCTATCAGTGATGGATTATCAAAATATCAATGCACTTTTTCAAAAAAGTAATTACAAAAATAATATCCTAATCTGGAAAGGAAAAGTATCGGGTTGTGGTTCACTGTTTGTCGGGCACATTTACCATATTTAACACTGTGGGGTGGAAATGGTTATGCTAGTAAGGAGGATGACTGAATGGGCATCCATACATCCACAAGAGTCATAAATTGGGAAATCCATTGACTGCAAAAATGGAAATCAGCGAATTGTATAGTGTAGCCTACATATTAGCTCATGCTTACCATGCTTACGTAAGTCTTCGCTAACAATTCACATTGCAGAGACCTCTTCGGATACGAACGTAACTATCTCTTTTTATCTGAACGAATAGCCTTCATGCGTCAAAGCTGGGAATCAAAACATGAGAAAATAAAGTCAAGTTCTAACCCGGGATGCACTAGGTGAACCTCTCTTTGATGTAAACTTTTTATTAGCGCAACAAACTGAGTAAATGCCAGTAAAAGCAGGGTTAATCTATGATGATAAGAAAATGGGAGAATATAGTGAAAACTTCGCTTGGAAGTCACTAGGTGATCTTATTTATATTAAAAAGTTTTTACCGGCCCAACAAACTAGATAATTGTCAGTGCACGAGAGAATAATCTTTAATAGTATCGTGAGTCGATATTTGGGTAATTTATTCAAAAAGACCAAATATCCAATTCTAGAAGCTTATCCTACACGAACAAGCCTTACCGAAAAAACAAATCAGGAAATAATACTTTGCGTTCAAGCACCCACACTATAGGACATCAAGGCAGAGAAGTCTTATATTTATCCACTTCCAAAGGATAATGAGGAATGTTCGTGGCGGTACTAGAAAATAGAAATACAATATGGACCGTTTTAAAACAAAAAAATGAAAAACTCAAAACGATAGTTGGACTCTACTAGGGGCCAACAATACTGGGAAATGCTATCGCTTTGCCTTACCAAGAGCACAGATAGCGTGCTACTGCCGTCTTCTTAGGGGTGTGTTAGGCAAAAAGGCTCGTGGTGCCTGCCGTCATGTATAGGCAGTAGGGGAATATATCACCACGCCGAGTTTCAATTTCTAAAGATGGAAATAGAAAAAATGCTAAAATTAAGATCATCTTACTTCTAAATGGCTTGTGAGTATTTTCTACTAACAGGCAGACCGAGGTGAGCTTGGGGAGAGACTCATATCTCACCTGTATGAGAAAGTCGGGTCCGTATGCGTCAACCCGCGGGAGCCACGCTAAAGATGTCCGCTGGCGTCCCTCAGCCGTTGGGAAAAAAATGTAACCCGACGTGCCGATAGGCGTGTCCTTATGTATGGGTAGCTTAGTTACCTCGTGTGACGCGCAGGTAATTCGGTTCCACCTATTAAAGGGGAATCCTTTCAACTTAAAATCCGTGAGACACGTCACAGGCAGGAACGCCCAGTGAGTGGCGCGTGAGTGTAGAACAAGAGAGCTCGCGGGCCCAATAACTGACACGGATCGCCTAATCGATTGTATGTAAATGTTAGAAACATGCCTATTCTCAAAAGGGGGAAAAAATTCAACTTATGTTCAAGGAAAGGGTATTGTCCGGCATGTCGCAACGAACAAATTTATGGAACCGGCAAACCTAGTATTGAAAAAGTTTTGAATAGAAATGCCGCCCAATTAGCGTATAAGAAAAGGCACTTTAAACAGGTAAACATGAGTGCTTAAATAATCAAAATCTAGATAAAAGAGACCTGAAAGTATCGATTTCAGATCTAATAATTGCATACTCTTGTCAAAAAACGAATAACTACAGGTAAAATTTTTTATAAAAATAGACGATCTTGTCAATATCAACCGAAAAATCCTATTTAAATACCCCAATTCCAAATAATCATGATTGTTCTTGGCGATCAGGAAGTCTCAAGAATTAGACTACGGTACAAGTAAGGTGCATATAATTGGACAATGACAGATACCGTAGGAGCAAATAGGTGGACCATATTTAAACATTCATGATGAGTCTTACATAGAGAGTCTCATAATGAATAAGAGATCAGTATATGCTGAGACAAATGCAGCATACTACCTACAATGTAAATCTGACCCATAAATCCTATCAGAACCATGTGTGATGGAAATGACACACTGTGTGAGAGGTTATAGTATCGCGTTCTCCCAGGGAATTTCGCTGTTAAGTCCCCTTTTGTAGGTGTCCAAAACAAAAATCCAGTAGGCCTCTCTTTTTTTCTAGATTGCGCATCCACCTTTACTATCTGAAGTTTTAATTTTCTCTAAAATGCGCCAATGCAAGTCCTCTGGTTTGTGATTTGTATCAAGAAAATGTTTTACTAGGGGTGCGTTTAATTTCTTTGTTTTTATTGCTGATGTGTTCAGTGAGGCGTGTTTGGATCGACCTGCAAGTTTCGCCAACGTAGCCTAAGCCACAGGGGCAACTGATGAAATAAACCACATTTGTGGTTTTGCAGTTCCATAAATCAATTGCTTTGGCTGTGAAGCCATTGTGGGTAAACACCTCACCACCTATAATTTGTTTACACGATTTGCAGGAAGAACACGGAACTGTTCCTCGAACCGGTAGGTTCGTCACTAGGGATCTCTGCATCTGATTGGTGTTTAAAAGTTTAGCATTGAACTTGGAGTGAACTATCTTATCTTTAAGATTTCTGTTCCTCCCGTGAGCAAATAGAGGTTTTGGTAGTGCAGATTTTGAAGATGGATTACAATTGAGAATATGCCAATTGGCATTAATAATCTGTCTTAAGCGTTCATTCATGGTGGAATGGGTAGTTACACATACAAGTTGGTCGTTGGCCGGTTGATCTTTAGGGGTTAATAGGGCGTCTCCGTCAAAAAAGCGAGCCCGTTTGTAAGAGTTTCTTATCAGTCTGTGTGGGTATCCACGATCAAGGAACTTTTTGCGCATGATTGCCGCTTGTTTGTCATAATCAGACAAATTGGAGCAGTTTCTGCGTACTCTTAGAAATTGGGAGAAAGGGATACTCTCCCGTTGACACTTAGGGTGGAAACTACTAAAATGTAGTAGTGTATTGCGAGCTGTTGTTTTCACAAATAAATCCACCTCCAATTTTTTGTTATTTACTCGAATTAAAAGATCTAGGAACTCAACTTGATTCTCGTTGTATTGGGCAGTAAATTTCAAATTACTATCAGTCAAGTTAATCCATTCCAGGACCAATGGGAAATTGATTCAAAAAATGGGAAAATGATGTCCTATAGTGTGGGTGCTTGAACGCAAAGTATTATTTCCTGATTTGTTTTTTCGGTAAGGCCTGTTCGTGTAGGATAAGCTTCTAGACTTGGATATTTGGTCTTTTTGAATAAATTACCCAAATATCGACTCACGATACTATTAAAGATTATTCTCTCATGCACTGACAATTATCTAGTTTGTTGGGCCGGTAAAAACTTTTTAATATAAATAAGATCACCTAGTGACTTCCAAGCTAAGGTCTCACTATATTCTCCCATTTTCTTATCATCATAGATTAACCCTGCTTTTACTGGCATTTACGCAGTTTGTTGCGCTAATAAAAGGTTTACATCAAAGAGAGGTTCACCTAGTGCATCCCGAGTTAGAACTTGACTTTATTTTCTCATGTTTTGATTCCCAGCTTTGACGCATGAAGGCTATTTGTTCAGATAAAAAGAGATAGTTACGTTCGTATCCGAAGAGGTCTCTGCAATGTGAATTGTTAGCGAAGACTTACGTAAGCATGGTAAGCATGAGCTAATATGTAGGCTACACTATACAATTAGCTGATTTCCATTTTTGCAGTCAATGGATTTCCCCATTTATGACTCTTGTGGATGTATGGATGCCCATTCAGTCATCCTCCTTACTAGCATGACCATTTCCACCCCACAGTGTTAAATATGGTAAATGTGCCCGACAAACAGTGAACCACAACCCGATACTTTTCCTTTCCAGATTAGGATATTATTTTTGTAATTACTTTTTTGAAAAAGTGATTGATATTTTGATAATCCATCACTGATAGCTCTTTCCTTTGCCTTTGTCCACTGCAACATCTTATTCTAGATTTCAATTTACAGACATTGATACAAAAAGAAGGACAAACATTGTTTGTTTCACTTTCATCATTGATACCTCGGTAAGTGATTTCCAACACCTTGAGCCCAGGTTCTTTTGACCTTGTAGC
Organism: Lissotriton vulgaris; assembly: GCF_964263255.1. NCBI lineage: Eukaryota > Metazoa > Chordata > Amphibia > Caudata > Salamandridae > Lissotriton > Lissotriton vulgaris. The sequence continues at coordinate 1,210,130,290 of NC_141696.1, forward strand.
TCTTATAGCTATTGAATCCATCAACCATAATAGTTTCTGATCCCTTCCACCCCTCATAAGGACTCTTCTCTCCATTAGTTATAATAGTATTTGCAAATGCTTGATATCTTTATCACATGTTCTAACTAGATGGGCAAATTTGGATAGATGAATTCTTACATACAGATCTATCCTTCTATGTTAATTAGGTGGTCAGCGTCAGGTCATTCAGATATGAAATCCATAGCTCCTAATATTTAGAGCTCATCCACTAGACTGGCTTGTTAAGAAAAGATTAGTCCCATTGTTTCACTATTGGTTGCTCTTATGGTACTATCTTTACCCACAATTACCACTGCTCAAATATATGAATGCTAGTTTGTACCTTGTGTAGCTATATTTAATCAGCTATACAAGTAGGGAGTTATTGTCATGTAGGCACTGTAGAGTTCAATTTTTTGTTGTTATTTTCAGTTGTTATATCGTAATTTAAGAATGCAATTTGTGAATAAATTAGGCATATAGATGTTCTGATTTTATATTAATCTTTTTTTTCAGATACTATTGTGGCTCCTGAAGAAGGCGTTTCCAACAACGCCGAAACGCGCGTCGAATAATATTGTTTGCCACTGTTACAGGATTTTTTTTATATGTACTTTTGATATAATTACATGATTATCGTTTATTTGTGTTGTCTGCATAACTGATTTTTATTATGCCTTTTTATCAAGTGTTTTTAATGTGAACATTTACATACGTATTAAATGAAATATAGTTTTTTAATTACTTAGTTGTGTGTCCTTTATGCAATTTCTCCCTCTCTTTGTGTTGATATTATGCCATTCTGTTCACACTGTTTTCAGTAATTCATGCCATGCATGGTTCGTAACCGTGAAGGAATCTAAGACCCCCGTCCTGGGGTCCACCGGATGACATACCGTGGCCGGGAGAGGAACCGCTTCCGCAAACAGCCTTTCCAGTTTAACATGTGGTATGTCAGGAGCTCCGTGGATCCACGTGTGTAGATGCGACGCCTACGCGATCCGATAATACTGTTCTAGGTCCGGTGCTCCCAGGCCCCCCGCTCATAGGGAAGTAGAAGTGTCTTCCATTGAACTCTGGGCTGTTTGCCACACCACGCCAGCCTAATAAGGGTCTGTGTGAGTCGTCAAAAGAAGGATTTGGGGAGAACCACAGGTATGTTGGAAAAGAGGACCAGGAACCGAGGCAGTAGCACCATTTCATTATCGCTACTCTCCCCATCAGGGACAGCGGTAATCTACAGTGCCATGCCCCTCGCAAACGTTCAGTGCCAACATAAGGTTTAGTCTGAGAAACGCGCAGTGTCACTCCCATCTGTCTCCGGCAATGCAGCTCCCCCATGTGTACCAACTGCTGCACGGCTCCTCCACTCAGAGAGCCAGAACTGTGTCGTGGCCCTGCCACTCCAAAAGAGGAACCCCCCCCCCCCGGATCCCCACAGTGCAGAAACAAATCAGTAAGATCTCACCCAGCCGGAAATTCCAAGTTCAAAGCCAGGGCTCCATCCGCGTTGATGGCCTACAACACCATCGTCACTCCGTATGCTGCACGACGCTGGGCAGCATCTACCCAACGGTGTAGCGGCAATCACAGCAAGGCTGTGACCGAACCAAACAAATGCGGAGCGCTCAATCCTGCTCCTCTAGCAGTGAAGTGGAAGCAAGGTCTTCTTGGTCTTTACTAGGGCTATTCCTGCGCTCCCTGGACCACACCTTCAGTGACTATTGCAGCTCCCTGGGGTCAGTGAAGAAATGCGAGTGCCCTTGTCTGTTGATCCGAAGCTTCGCCGGGTATAGCATCGCGTAGTCCATTTCAAGATCACGCAGCTGTTGTTTGTAAGGTGCAAATTGCCTCCTCTCCTCCTGGACCTTTGCAGTGAAGTCCGGATAGAGCGAGATGTCCATCCCTTCGTACTGCAGCTTACCCTTGTCTCTAGCTAAGCGTAGTGCGGTGTCTCTGTCCCGGTAGTTCAGGAGCTTCGCTATGATGGGTCTCGCATTTGCGCCCGGCTTCGGCTTGGGACCGAGAGAGCGGTGGGCCCTCTCCACAATGAACATGGGGGAAAAGGCCTCATCCCCAAGCAGGACCTTGAGGAGTTTCTCCACAAAGAGCTCCATCTTGTCGGTCTGTGTAGTCTCCGCCACTCCTGTGATACGGATGTTGGATCTTCGTGACCTCGCCTCCAAATCCTCCGATTTGTCTTGGATCACCTGCAGGAGCCTTCCAAATTGCTTGCGGTCCTTGTCCCACTCCGACTGAGCTTCCTCTGCCTCCGTCTGCCAGAGCTCCGCAATGTCAAGGCGATCGGCATGTTTATCCACTCGTTCCGACATGCGATCCATGCGGTAGGACAGGGCATCAATTTTAGTCCCAACCGATGCTATACTGTCCTGTATCCCTTTCTCCATAGCAACCAGCATGTCGCGGATATCCGAGCTCATGGGACCCATTGAGGTCGTTCCTTTGGGGGACGCCTCCGGAGCCGGCACTTCGGACCCCTTGGCTCGCCGTTGCTCAAAAGTGAGTTTAGAATGTGTCCTATCGTTTTTGCCCATGGTTAGTCTGGTGGACATGCAAGCGAGCTACACCCCTGGTGTTTACAGCACGTCGGCGCGATCTAGTGTACTTCTCAGTGTCGGTGCAGACTCCAATCCCTAGGTATCGGTACTCAGCTTCCTCGCAATACCAGGATTATTGGGGTTCACTACAGTAGTGCGCCCCCCCATACACTTCAAGCTGTGGCCCACTTCGAGTCTTTGCCAGTAAGCTCACTGCAGTGCCTGTGCAGTGTTTCCCTTTGCTGTGTTGCACGTCTCGATGAGGGTACAGAGCAGATCCCGGGCTAGGTGTTCTCGAAGCCTCACACCTTCTCAGGCCCCGAGTGTTGGCAGATACTCCCCCAAGCTAATCACTCCCTCCACACCTGACCGTGCCGGTCCATACCTCCTCTGTGTGGGTAGTTCTGCAGTGCAGCCAAAGTCAATTCTCAACGCTGCAGGAAATGGCCGCCTAAGGGTCAGACCCGGCTTCAAGATGGCGGCCGTCACTTGCCCCAGAGTATGCCGGCCTGTCACCATCAGGGCGCCCCTCAACTCTGTGATCGGTAGGGCTGCCGCCCCTAGTGAGGTTCAGGGGTCACAGTGTCCAGGATTGGGGTCGGTTGGGGGGGGCAAGGCTTCACTTCCGCGTCGCAGGGCCCATCGAGACCCCCAGGGTGCCCACTGTCTCAATCGCCGATCGCCGGCGTCCCAGGTCCAGGCACCAGTCTGTCACAGGCAAAACGGAGTGTTTCAGGCGCCGAGCACTCAGCTATGTGCACCGGCGGTCAGAGGCCATTCACGGCTAGATCAGGCAGTAGGAGCGGTGCCTAGGGGGGGATCAAGGCAGCGGCACCCGGTAGCAGCTTCCCCAGGAGCCCCGAAGCCGCCCCCCGGCAATCACCTGACAAAGTCCGGGCCGCCTCACTGTAGGTTTCCGACACCGTTGTGACTCTCGGCGAGGAGCGCAGAGAGCTCGGGGAAGTGGACGCTCCACCTCCGAATTCGGGTCCTCCTGTCCGGGTTGCACAGGGTCGCATGGACCGCACGCAGAGCGGCGGCGTCGGAGCCATCTCGCAGGAAAGGCCGCGGCTTCAGGCCTGGTCCGCCACCGGCTGGGTCCTCTTCCGTGGTGCTGCTCGCGGCCGCCAAGCCGCCCGATTTTGGTCCGTCCGGACGCGCTGTGAGGAGCAGGGAAGCCCTCCACCACATATAAGGCAGTAAAGGCACTTTTAGGATGGTTTTGTAGGATTATGTTGGGGCAACAGCGAGGAGCTCAACGCTCACACATCCGGCATGGACGCCAGCAAGCTCCGCCCCGCTTTCCGGGTACTTTTACCACCACTTATAACGGTCCAGGACTGGGAGGGCACCATTTGGAAGGTCAAGACTCACTCTGGCTGGGTCCAGGTAAAGGTTCAGGACAAAGTAAGCCTTTTGGATCTATGTGGCTCTGAACAGGACTCCAGCAAACTAGTCCTTGTGAGTCACTCTGGAGGTTCTGGGAAAGTTGAATATCCAGTCCTTGTCGCCAGGGTGAAGGTAGCAGAGCAGCAGGACAATCAGGCAGCCATCCAGCAGAGCAGCAGCCCAGCAGATGGATAGTGCCTCCAGCAACAGTACTTCTTCCTGAAAAAGTATCAACAGGTACAGAAGTGTAATGAGGAGTTGGTGTAGGAGGTCCTACTTTTATATCCTGCTACCCTAGTTCTGGAAGGTCGAAGAAGCTTCTAGACCCTTTGTACTAAAAGTACTGCCCAAGGGCCACTGGCGGCCCAGCAGACCTTTCCTTGATGCCCACAGAGCTTATTCTGGGACCCCTGGTTGCAGCAGGGAATGCTGCTTGAGGTACGTTTTATGGAACATTCTGTTAGCCAAGCCAAGTAGCATCATTTTGTGATTCTAGACTTTTTTTAAATATAAAGTTAGTTCACCTTGTTTTACAAGCAAGGCTGCACTGCTCATAAGAACAATCTGAAAGGACTCTATAAACAAAGCCCAGAATAGGAAAAGTCATATAGACGTTGTTGCAAAGGAATGCTCTTCATGCTTTTCTGGTTTTGGGCTTTTATCCACAAGCAAGTTCAGCTTATACTTTCAGCAAGGCATCCCTGTTCATAGGCATCCCTGGTTTAGTTGAGAGGACAGCTGGGGAGCATAAAAAGCGAAAGGAAACTGTAATCATGAGTACAGTGGAGCAGGCGCAGTTAGTATGGGTGGGAGAGCAGGCAGTTAAAATGAACAAAATAATCGGTATCTATTGTTGGTGTTATAACCTACAGGTAACAGAATGTTAAAATGTGCAAAAAAGATTTGAAAAGCATTATTTTCTAGAAATCTTTGGAAACGTTGTGTAGTTTTCTCATCCCCATACTCCACCACCCTACTCTGTTTCCTTGAAAATGCCATGGCTTCAATGAGGCCCTCAAGCACATACCAAGTTGTAAGATGTGGGCCAGAGTAAATGTTTGTGTGTATCCATATTCTAGACAGTGCCTTTGGAGTTTTCAGAATTTCCTGACTCCCTTGACCAGGCGCAAAGCTGGTTACGGTGATAATGTGTGGTTTTTAGGCCCTTTGTGTGAAGGCAGAGCACATGCTATTCAGTTGCAAGTGTGGCCATGCTGAGCTCCGCTACTGATCTTCTCAGCAAAGGGGCCATTCAGGCACACCTAATACCTCTTTTGCGTGACTGCCTGGAAGTAATTCACTAAGTGTAACTGTCATTTACACCTAGTCATGTGACCCAGTCCAGGCTGCAGACACAAAAGGGCTATTGCAGAAAAATGCCAACTTTCTAAATGTGAAATTTTTTAAATTATGATTAAAAACCCAACTTTATGATTAAACAGGGCTTTTTGTCGTACGCGTATGAAATTCGTTTTATTTATTTAATTGTTTACTTACCTCCGTTCATCCATATTCCGGTGTTTACTATACCCCACCTTGCCCTTCCCCCGTCCCACCTCACCGCTCCACAGAACTCCTTCCACGGGCCGCTACTGGAGCTCAGTTAAAGATGTGGAACAGCAGTGGTCCATGAGCACCAGTATAGGGCTACTTGCATCCATATTTCAACGCCATAATCAATAGCCTCTGTCTCTTCATCTCTCCTGCATTGTCTCAGGTTATAGGGATTGCCCACCAGAATGAGAGGTGCAGAGGCTGTGTTTTCGATGGTTTAAAGCAGAATCTTCACACTTTCTTCTTCACATGGATCCTAGTGTCACCACTATTCAGCTATAATGTAGCACTGGCGGGGCTTTTAGTGGGATGAAAAAACTGAAGGGGTTCTCTCAAAAAGGGGGGGGCGATGTAATTAAGGACGTGGCTTAAAAACAAGTAAGCAAAAAATCTGTGCGTAGCATAGTGTGCCATACAACTGGTATTTGGCAGCTTCTGTCATTGCATCCAGATATATAATACAACAAGTAACATTACACCTACAACAAGCCAGGACTATTGACTTTGTCAATGGTTGTTAGTTGCATGAGATAAATAGGCAACAGCTATGGCTTCTTGGTGTGTAATATTGAAAATGCTTCACTTCTGAAATGAGACTGTGAAAGAACTATAACGAGTCTTTTTGAAGTTACATCAAAGGGAGTTAATGGGTGGTACTGCTTTATGATTAAACAGGGCTTTTTGTCGTACGCGTATGAAATTCGTTTTATTTATTTAATTGTTTACTTACCTCCGTTCATCCATATTCCGGTGTTTACTATACCCCACCTTGCCCTTCCCCCGTCCCACCTCACCGCTCCACAGAACTCCTTCCACGGGCCGCTACTGGAGCTCAGTTAAAGATGTGGAACAGCAGTGGTCCATGAGCACCAGTATAGGGCTACTTGCATCCATATTTCAACGCCATAATCAATAGCCTCTGTCTTTTCATCTCTCCTGCATTGTCTCAGGTTATAGGGATTGCCCACCAGAATGAGAGGTGCAGAGGCTGTGTTTTCGATGGTTTAAAGCAGAATCTTCACACTTTCTTCTTCACATGGATCCTAGTGTCACCACTATTCAGCTATAATGTAGCACTGGCGGGGCTTTTAGTGGGATGAAAAAACTGAAGGGGTTCTCTCAAAAAGGGGGGGCGATGTAATTAAGGAAGTGGCTTAAAAACAAGTAAGCAAAAAATCTGTGCGTAGCATAGTGTGCCATACAACTGGTATTTGGCAGCTTCTGTCATTGCATCCAGATATATAATACAACAAGTAACATTACACCTACAACAAGCCAGGACTATTGACTTTGTCAATGGTTGTTAGTTGCATAAGATAAATAAGCAACAGCTATGGCTTCTTGGTGTGTAATATTGAAAATGCTTCACTTCTGAAATGAGACTGTGAAAGAACTATAACGAGTCTTTTTGAAGTTACATCAAAGGCAGTTAATGGGTGGGGGGTAGTAAACTACGGCATATAGCCGAACAGAGGTAAGTAAACAAATAAATAAATAAAACAAATTTCATTGCGCTCGCTGCATTGCCAAATGCGAAGCAGCGCGTGCAACAAAATTGGTTTTATTTATATATTTCTTTACTTTCCTCCGTTGGGCCGTATTCCATAGTTTACTACCCCCACCCTGCTCCACCCCTGCCACGCCCACCGCCCCGCAGCTCTCCCACCACCCTCCGCTACTGCTTTGAAGTGTCTATTTTCAGTGGGTGACTGGACGCAAAGTATTTGTCAAATGTGCATCAAACATCAGCTCACTCGTTTCTCGAAGAGCATGAGTGCTCGCATCCGCGTCAGGCAGCCACGCTACATTACTGTATTGTAATTGCTTTTATGTGGCGCTTACTTCCCCTGACGAGTCATCGAAGAACTTTTTACTTTGGAACTCATAAAGGATTAGTGGTGAAATTAGTATAGTGAAATATGAAATTAATTTGAGCGGTGGATATGTTAGTCTAATATTTATTAAGTAGTGCCGGTCAGCTGACCCTCTAATTTACCAGGTGACACCGACATGAATAAATATCAATGTCCCAATTAGTTGCCTAACAACCGCAATAGGACATTCTTTCCATTTACCTCTTGTCTGTTCACAGTGCCTTTCTTCATTTCCTCTGTCCTGGCACATTTTGCAAAAAGCATCCTCCAACTGATTCATTCGGAGACGGCTATCAGAGTAGTGCAGTTGTGAGTCCTGCAGTAACTGCATATTCTTAGAGCCCTGGCTTCCGAAATAGATGAGCCTGGGAAGGCTATCTGTATATTAAGCAGTCCACAGCGAGGTATCCATTCCACACAAGTAATGTCAACAACGTTTAATTCTGGTCTGCAAGAAGCAGTGCGCTAGTGTAGTCATCAAAAAACCTGGCTGCAACTTAGATTCTCTAGTTTATTCACCAAATTCTCCCATTAAACACAATTGCTAATCAACTGCTTTAAAGCTTTAATGGAAACATTAATACAGAATTCTAAACGGGATCACAATGAATATCATAGCGGAATTTTATTTAATCTGTGTATCCTCATTTTTTCGATCATTTTCAGTCAAAGAAAATCTATTACATGAATTTCTGTTTCTGAATCTTCCTTACATTAATTGACTTGTAGAATATTTAAATTAGTTAAATAATCACAGTGTCTATGTTTTTTTGATCGTATACTACATCCAGTTTCCAAACCAATTTAAATGGCAGGGTGGGAGGTGCCTGGCTGAAGGGAGTACACCGTGGGAGTTTGGGGACATGGCCTGTGCTCAGTCCTACTGCACATGGCCAAGGACCATGCACATTGGGGTTTGGCCACCCTGCGGTGGGTTCGGTGCAGGGTCTGTGGCCACACCCAGCTGTGCATGGCTGAATGTCATGCACAGTAGAGGTTGGCTGCCCCGCAGTGGGTTGGGCGCTGGGAGCGGCTACACACCAGGCTATATGGATAACCTATGCTGCACACAGCTTACTGTTAGGGACAGGCATGACAAAAAATTATGTTTTAAAATGTATTTTTGACCTAGTTAAGAGGTTCTAAAAATAACCCCATTTTTGATTTATAAGTGATTTTTTTTTTTGTAACTTTGTTTTCTGAGGACTAGACTCAATATGACTGAAAAAAAGGTGTCTGAACTTGGGAAGAGAAGTAAAAAAATTGAAAAAAGTGGCCTTGCATGTTTCCACCTGGTTCCTACTTGCAGTGGCCATCTACTTACTGACCGAAAGAACTTTTCCACAGTGCAGACAAAAGATTCGAGCGCTGGCAACGCAGGGATCACAGTCCCCCAGTTGAGCCATTAGATATCTGGTGGAAGTGTGTTTCCAGGAGCCACCAGGTGCTGGGTGGCAGTGCCACATGCACTTCTTCCCCATTCCTTGAATAATCTCCTCGTCGCAGGTCTTGCATATGACCTGCCGCTGTCTTCCTCCTACTGATCTTCTGGGCACTGAGGTTCAGAGTGGTCTCCTGCTGATGCCATTCTCCAAATAATTTTTTGAAAAATCCCCCAAAAAGTGGAAGTCCAAATAATAAGGACAGGTTTGTGCAAGGTGTGACTCAAGTAATATCCAAATACCTACTGCAGGAAATGGGGCTGTAACTGCTTCCATTTGGATGATTACAATCACACCAACCAATCAGATGTGGTTTTACGGTGAGCCATTGACACCACAGTGCTATTATTAACCAAACGTGTTAACTACCTATTGATGCACTTGTCACTTAGAGATGCTGGAGTAGACTCCTTCCTGTTTGCCAATAACTTTCGAGTTTAAGAGAGAAAATATTTCAAGTGTGATGCGCTAACCAGTCAAAGACTGGTGATGTGGTGATAATCTATGGCAACTTGGTAAGGGCGCATCCTATAGAATTCATGAACTTCCAAATCAGTCAGTTTGGGGCAACAATACAACAGATGCAGCCATGATTCTTTACGATACGGACATAACCTGCACGAGACAGCATCCTCCTTGTATGCCCATGCTAGATTAAAAATTGAGATTTGTAAAGCGATCAGACTCATATAGAGGATTTTCCTGTGGGCCTGGACTGTCAGGGCATCAGGAAAGTATTGTTGTGCTTTCCCAAGATATATGTTGCATCCAATTGTTCTGTGATGGAGCTGGCACGAGATTTTGTAAAATCCTTTTCGAATGAGATTACCAACACCTGCCTGTTCACTGCTTTATTCCAAGCAGATAAAGGAATGACGAGGGAACGCAGGCTTTCTGTCTTGATCTTCAAGCTGCCAATTGCCTGACCAAGCCCGGTTTGCCAGAAGGAACCCTCCTTCTCCAAAATCTTCCTCAGTTGGTATTTGTGTGAATCATTTGGGGCTCGCAAGACCCTGATAAAAAACTTTATTAGGTGCCCCTGGCTCTCCAAGTCTGGCCTCCCAAGGCTGAGCTCCCACCTCAACCTTGTTCTTCTGGCATGCCGCAGGGCTTACAGCATTGCCTTGTATTCCTTAGTCTGTGCAGCATTTAGAAACCTGTCCAGGGCACCTGAAATGGCCAGATGATCATAATTAATGGCCGAAATCAATTTTACAGGACTGACAGCATGGGCTCTGCATTTGGACTTAACAGGCTGTTGCTTAGTCACTTCAATGTGTGGATAACACGGTTGGACTTCAAACTGAGATGCCTTAAGTGAGCAGTCAGTGTAGCCCTCTCGGAACACCAAGCCCCAAGGTAGTTGTAAGCTGGCACTGTTCCTATTAGCAGATCTCCCAATTGCCTTTTATGTGGGCATTTTCCATACACTAGTACCTTGATTTTGCTCTGATTAACCTGTAGATTGTTCTCCTGGTTGTAACAATAGAGTGTGTTGAGAGATCTCTGTAGGCCCACTCCGGTGTGATCCATGATTACTACATCGCCCGCGTATTGCAGGATAGGAAGTCGCACCCCGTCGAGCCTTGGAGTAATTAGACTTGCGCCTTGCAGGGCAGGCCCCAGGTCCCCAGTATTAAGATTAAAGAAAAGGGGGCCGAAAAACAGCCCTGTTTAGGCCAGTTGTTTGTGGCGAGTCTGGAGGTTACTGTGGTGGGGCTTGTATTGACCTGGGCCCATGTCTCTTGGTATAAAGATATAATTGCATTGAGGAGTATGGGCGGAATCCCCCAAGGGGAAAATTTCCCCATTGTCTTCCATGATCCACCCTGTCAAAAGCAGCGTTGTAGTCTACTATGAAAAAACAAAATGGGGCGGAGGCTTCCTCTTGACATCTTGTGTAGATAAATATGCCATCGCTGTGATATTGTCCATAGTTGAACAGTTTGGCCGAGATCATCACTAAAAAAACGGGAAGATTCATTTTTCTTTTACACATTCTTCCAACTCCTTCAAGAGAATTCAGTCTTAAACCTTGGCTTCTAGGTCAAGCAGGGCAAACAGCCTATAGTTTGTTTGATTTGATCGATCACCTTTTTTGTGGATGGGAAAGAGTATTGAACCTCTCCAGGAACACTGTGTTGTTGCGGTAGGTGAAGGCATGATTAAAAAGAGGGGTAAAATTGACACCCAAAATCTTCGTCAGGAATCTCATTTGGCCTTGGTGCCCCGTCGTTCCTCATTTTGTTAATGGCCACTGTTACTGCATCTTCAGAGATAAAAATATTTTGAGTGGTGCCGGAGGCTAATTCCAAACAGCTCGTTGAGGCGGCTACCACAGCCAGTGAATCGGTTGAGTATAGTTGTTTGACATACCGCTTCCTGACATGTTTAGCAACCCCATTCTCCTTTGTCATTCCTGGGTTGTCAAATCTATTATTATGCCTCCACAGACGGGCGCGGTTATTTTCCTTCAGTATAGAAAAGATTATCAGTCACTCCATTTTGATGTACTCCCTTTTAAACTCTCCTACTTTCTTTTTGTAGGCTGACCTAAGAGCGGTGATGGAGCACCTATCATTTGATTTGCTGCCTCTTTTCTTGGCATCCAATGCCCTGCGGAGAGCATGTTTGCAATTGACTAGATCATTGGGATGGCGGGGACTATATGATGTAATTGCAGTGCTAATACTCAATGGTTTGCTTCGGGCATTCCCCAACGCCTGTTGAAGGTCTGCAACTTGAGCTTCCTAATCACCTATTACTGAGGTTGGAATTTGCTCTCTTAGAAAAAGGATTTCTCTTCGCCACCTAGGCTAACAGTTTATCTCCTAGGTTAGCAGACCATTTGATTCTTTGGAGAACGGTGTGCCTCTCTTCCCCTGTTGTTTCCCTCACCGCTGGAAATGTGATTGCTGTGGGGGCAGCTAGTTGCAAGATGGCGCGCATGAGCCTGTGATCGCTTTCACCCCTGTCATCAATTTCAGAATCTTCAAGCCTGACTTCGATCATGTCACCTACTAAGATGTAGTTAATTGTGGACGCATTCCTGAAGGTAGGATTCAGGCGCCAGTAAGGTGAGCGGGCTCCCTTTAATAAATGGGTCGAGCAGAGCCTGTGATTGTTAAGAAAAGCATGAAGAGGTGCATCCCCACACACACAACTGAGGAGATCAGATACAGATATCTTCGCGTGGTCTGCGCTCTGCTGGCCAAAGTCTGGCACTTGTTCCCCGATTCCGTAAATGCAGATTGGGTGGTCGATCGTTTATGGTGTTGGCCGCCAAACTGTGGAATGCACTCCCTGTCCACATTCGCTCTCTAGAAAACCTTTTCGCTTTTAGGAAAGCTATGAAAACTTATCTTTTCCCACTGCCCTATTAGCTTCCTATTCTGCTTGTTTGTTATGTTCTTTTTCAGATATAGCGCCAGGACGCCCCTTTGCTGGGGCAGCTGTGCGCTCAAAAATACACTTAACATAACATAACATTGTCCAGGTCCCTTGTGTTGAAATCCCCAACTATGATTGCCTGGTGAGAATTGTATTTAATCAGTAAGTAGTTAAGTGTTCTTGTTAGGGAATCCAAGGGGGTTTTCTTCTGAGACTGTGCAGGATTGAAGTAACAGTTGATTAACTGCAGACAAAAGGTTTGGGAATTGAGCTGCATGACTTTCATAAGTAGAGCTTGGCTCGCAGGTGATTTGGTGGATATTTCACTGGCAGCAATTTTTCGGGTGTGTTTAAAAAAATCACCCAAAAAACTGGGAGACCTCAAGATGGTCGTTCCAAAATATTACATTTGGAGTATTTGGAGTCTGTAACATGAAACTCAAAATAGCCTGCAAGTGGTGTCGTATTCGTTGTCTGGAGGCACACAATGTTGCAGTCGGATAGATAGTCCTGAACAGACTTGTCCTTGGTGATTTTCATTATTCCTGCAATTTCCAGGAGATAATTGACAGTTGTTGTTGCCTGGGGGCTTCCCTCCTTTTCCGGTCCCTAAACGTCTTACTGTGCCTGTTGTTAGGAGTACTGCCTCTGTGCTCTTTGAACCTCTGTGTTAGCAGTCAAAGGTAGACATAGGTGTGCAGCTCGTTGATTATTGGGATAGGTAATCCTGATGTGATTGGGAGCACTAAAACAAGTTTGACGGATGTTGCCACCTTTGATATTACTGTTAGTGCCCTTCAGAACTGAGGAGACCCCCTGTGCCCCATTGATGGGGTTTATAACATATGGATATTTCTCCAGCCGAGGGGATTGGACATCTATACCCCAATCAGCTAGCTGTGGCATTTCCCCCTAGTACTACGAAAAGAAATCACTGTTGATCACCAGAGTAGAGTCACTGGGCCCGATTCACAGAACTAACTTAAGACAAAATCCTAAACGTACTACTTTTGGTATTCACAGAAGGCATTTAGTAGTAGTAAAGTTAGGATTTTGTCTTAAGTTTGACTTAAGAAAAACTTAAGACAGACTTAAGACAGACTTAAGACAAACTTAAGTTAGGATTTTGTCTTAAGTTTGCAATTTCATTTTCATGCCTGATGCCCCAATGTAAACAATCCCAGCAGTGGATGTGTCTAAATTAAAAATTGCAGTGGTTATTCACCCAAGGAATGTGATACTACTGCATTACTTTACAATAAGGCATCAAACATGTTTGTTACAATACAGATATACAGGTAATACAACATTCATATTCTGCTATTCATTCTTGACATACATGACATTGGTACTGACATTACACCTTCAATGTTCTGTTTTCTGTTACACTAAAACTGATGCTGCTTCATTTGGCTGACGTTATAATTGTCGACGAAAAAAAATCAAGAAGGGGGATATGTTTCTCCACTTCAATCCACCCCTCGCTGAACCCGCCTTTTATTACCAGAACTGGCACATTCCTTTAGGAGAGAAATATGGATATTATGTCTCTTTTTTGAAGAAGTTCTTAACTTGTAATAGGGCATATAAAAAATAGCAGTAAGAAAGTACAACTTGGGAAAAGGGATAGGAACAATCTGATAGAGACGATGTATTAACTACGTATTTGCAAGGAATTCAGTTCTCTTAGAAGATAGTGAGCACACAGCCGAGCAGTATTGAGACAGCGATCTTTGATTTCTAAACATTGATGTTTCAAGCAGAAGGAATGCTTTTTTGCCCAATGCACTTTCACTCTTATAAGATTATTATATTTATATATCAGCCTGTCAGTGGTATTATATTTTTCAGCAGAATGCACAAAGAAATACACTTTTATTCTATAATAATTTGTACATAGATTATTTATCATACTTTTCAAGATGACACAATAACCACTTACTGTAATTCAAATTTGAACTTCCTGAATTACAGGATTGCAGTCTTGAGAGGGTATGTTGGACTTAGCAATGCTTGCAGGGTAATCCTGAATTTTTTCGCCTTCCCCGTAGCCCTTTTGTTGTGTTGGAATTGGTGGGTTCAGGATGGTGGACACTTTGGCGCTGGTTAGCAGTTCAAAGTGTGTGTGCTTTCTGCCTTACATAGGCTTACCCTAGGAACCCCCCATGGTAGAAAATGTAGAAGCCATGTGTGGTGTGGAATGAAAATAATAAAAGCTGTGCAATGGTGTGCATGAGTTCATTTTCACCATTGTAAGAAATGTCACTTTTAAAATAGATGCCATTGCTGTGTGCTTAGTGCCGCCTGCCTGCGGTGGGTTGGAGGTCTAGTGTTCGAAGTGACAGGGTGCCCTACAGCTCCACCACAGTGACAGTTGGGACTGGAACTGCCAGGAGCCTCCTAGAAGGTTCTAGCCCTTTCTGGTAGGTGGGGTGAGGAGCTGATCCGGCAGTGCTGCGATGCGCTGCGATGCGCTGCGATGCGCTGCGATGCGCTGCGATGCGCTGCAAGAGTGATATATTTCTATTGACGTGCCTTTCTGCCTGCCTGGCGCCTCGTGGGCACTATTTTCTGAATTACCAGAGGGGGAGCGCTACCCTATCACCCCTGAAGCTTTTGAGGCTTTCTAGCACCTGGTGAACTCTTTGCTTCAGTTCCCCGCATTTTTGTGCTTTATGATTTAGCGGAAGCCTACCCCGTGACTGTGCGCTTATTTGAAACAACGGGAGCCCACCCTGTGTTTCTGCCGCACTTTGACCTGGCCGAAATCACTGCCATGGCCCGACTTTCGGCGCACCAAAATCGCACCAAAAATCTCCGCCGTGGGCCCAGGGAATCATCTCAAGTGTGTGCTGCTTCTGAACACTTTCCATTAATGCGGGAGCCTACCCCGCGTGTGTGGTTTGTCGCGGGTGCCCACCCCGCATGTGGACGCCTCATCAACTGAAGGCTGGAGTCCACCCCGCACTTCAGAATCGACAAAGATCACCGCCGCAGGACGGGAACCGCTGGGAGCACCGTAAGGCCTCCCCAGTGACGACAGGAGAATGTCATTGGGGGCGGGCCGGAACCAGGAAGATGCCGAGTCTGCCAGCCGCAGGGAAGAGTCCGTAGCCTTCCGCCGAAGTCCCGGGTCCCAGGAGTTCAAGTTCAAGTTCAAGTTTATAAATGTATATAGCGCACTGCTCACCCAGAGGGTCTCAAGGCGCTTGGGGAAGGGGGTGTTTTTACTTATCGAATATCCAAGTTTTAAGTTGCTTTCTGAAGGAGAGGTGGTTCTGAGTAAGGCGAAGGTGGGTGGGGAGAGAATTCCAGGTCTTGGCCGCTAAGTAGGAGAAGGATCTTCCCCCCATGGTAGATCTATGGATGCGCGGAATTGTGGCGAGGGCTTGATTGGACGATCGTAGCTGGTGGGTGGGGGTGTAGAAGGACAGTCGCGAGTTGAGGCATTCGGGTCCTAGGTCGTAGAGGGCTTTGTGTGCGTGGGTGAGGAGACAGAACGTTATTCTTTTGTTGACGGGGAGCCAGTGGAGGTCTTTCAGGTGACCAGAAATGTGAGCTTGACGAGGGATGTCCAATATGAGTCTGGCTGAGGCGTTTTGGATGCGTTGCAGTTTTTTCTGTAGTTTGGCTGTGGTTCCGGCGTGAAGGGTGTTTCCGTAATCCAGTCGGCTGGTGACCAGTGCGTGGATGACCGTCTTTCTTGTTTCGGTGGGGATCCAACGGAAGACTTTTTTGAGCATGCTTAGGATGTTGAAGCATGATGATGAGACGGCGTTGGCTTGTCTGGTCATTGGGAGGGAGGAGTCCAGGATGAAGCCCAGGTTACGTGCGTGATCTGTAGGTATGGGTGCAGTTCCCAGGGCCGGTGACCACCAAGAGTCGTCCCAGGCAGAGGGGGAAGAGCCTAAGATGAGGACTTCCGTTTTGTCCGAGTTTAGTTTTAAACGGCTGTTCTTCATCCACTCGGCTACTTCTTTCATCCCTTCGTGGAGGTTGGTTTTGGCGGTGTTTGGGTCTTTGGTGAGGGATAGGATCAGCTAGGTGTCGTCTGCGTAGGAGATAATGTTGAGGTTGTGTTTGCGCGCAATGGATGCAAGGGGACTCATGTATACGTTGAAGAGGGTGGGGCTGAGTGAAGATCCTTGGGGTACGCCGCAGATGACAT
The DNA here is from genome assembly GCF_964263255.1 of Lissotriton vulgaris. Taxonomy (NCBI): domain Eukaryota; kingdom Metazoa; phylum Chordata; class Amphibia; order Caudata; family Salamandridae; genus Lissotriton; species Lissotriton vulgaris. Next base: position 1,210,146,686 of record NC_141696.1, read on the forward strand.
CGGTGGCTTCTGATCTATAAGGGGGGCGGCAGACTCTCTGGGTTCTTCCGGCGAGGAACGAGATGATCCAGTCCAGTGCTTTTCCTTGTATTCCGATGTTGCTGAGGCGTTGAATGAGGGTGCTGTTACAAACTGTGTCGAAGGCTGCGAAGAGGTCAAGTAGGATGAGGGCGGCTGTTTCTCCGTTGTCCAGTAGGGTGCGAATGTCGTCTGTTGCTGCGATGAGGGCGGTTTCGGTGCTGTGTTTGGCTCGGAAGCCGGACTGTGAGGGGTCGAGGGATTTGTTGGATTCAAGGAAGGCGGCGAGCTGACTGTTGACGGCTTTCTCAATGACTTTGGCAGGGAATGGAAGGAGCGAGATGGGGCGGTAGTTCTTAAGTTCAGTGGGGTCTGCTGTGGGTTTCTTCAGAAGGGCGCTGAGTTCGGCATGTTTCCAACTTTCCGGGAAGGTAGCGGAGTTAAAGGAGCAGTTGATGACATCGCGGAGATGGGGTGCGATGATCGAGTCAGCTTTGTTGAAAATGTGGTGGGGACATGGGTCAGTTGGTGATCCTGAGTGTATGGAGTTCAACAGGCGGATGGTGTCTTCGGTGGTGATTGGGTTCCAGGCGTAAAGGTTGTTAGAGTTCGGTTTTGGTTCGGGGGTGGGTGAAGCGGGCTGGTCTTCGGGCTGGTATTTGAAGCTGTTATGTATGTCGGCAATTTTGTTGTGGAAGAATGAGGATAGAGAGTCGCAGAGGTCTTGAGAGGGAGTGATGTCGTTGGTGCCGGCGGTGGGGTTGGTAAATTCTTTGACGATGTTGAATAGTTCCTTGCTGTTTTGGGCGTTGTTGTCGAGTCGATCCTTAAATGCTGATTTCTTGGTGGATCGGGTGAGTTGGTGGTGTTTGCGGGTGGCATTCTTGAAGGAGGTCAGGTTGTCAGTGGTTGGGTTTTTTCTCCAGGCTTTCTCGAGGGTATGACAGAGCTTCTTGGATTTCTTAAGGTCGTCGTTGAACCAGGGAGCTTTTTTGCTACCTTGCTTGATTTGATGGTTTTTCAAGGGTGCAAGTTCGTCGGCGCTGTTGGTGATCCATTGTGTGATGTTGGTGGCTGCTTGGTTTGGGTCCGATGATTTGGCAGGAGGGTTTTGGTGAAGCGATGTGAGGAGCTGGTCGGTGGTGATTTTGTTCCAGTTTCTTCGGGGAATTGGTTGTGGCTGGTTGTGGGTCGTGGTCTTTTTATAGTTGAAGTGAACGCAGCTGTTGCCCGTCCAATGGAGAGCTGTGGTGTGATCGAAGGAGATGTGCTTGCTGGAGGTGAAGATGGGGTCGAGCGTGTGTCCGGCAAGGTGGGTGGGGGTGTCAACAAGTTGTTTGAGTCCGAGATTGTCCAGGTTGTCCAGAAGGGTGGTGGTATTGCTGTTGTTTATCTTTTCCAGGTGGAACTTGAGGTCTCCCAGTAGAATGTAGTTCTCGGAGGGGAGGGCATGTGGGCTGATGAAGTCAGAGATATCTTCGCTGAATTGTGTGCGGGGTCCTGGTGGTCTGTAGATGAGGGTGCCTCTGAGTGTGGTCTTGACGTCGGTGTGGATCTGGAAGTGAACGTGTTCGGCGGTAGCTCTCGGGAGCAGATGAGAGCCCCACATGCTGCCCAGCCTGCAGCGGGAAGGAGAAGAGTCCCGGAAGAGCCGGTGATGGGACTTTATGGCGGGTCTAGGGGGCGTTGGTCAAGGCACATGGTTGGTGCCTTCCCCCGTGTTCCCGAGTCACAGAGGAGGGACCCTCGTGCCCAGTCTGTACCAGCTGCGCAGCAGAAGCGGGCAGCTGCCACGGGCAGAATATTGTTTTAAAGTCCAACCTGGGTACATTTGTGTACTTTCCGAGCCCCAGAGGAGGGGGCTCCAACATCCCAGTACTATTTACTTGCCTCAGCTGCACCGAGGGGGAATCTTTGTTCTTAGAGTCCCAGGAGAGGGGCTCCAACTTGTCCAAGGTGACAGTCCTAACATTCCATTACACAACTTCCCCACTGGACAGTGGGGCAGTTGCCACGTTTTGGGCCTAACCCTTCTACCAGAGTCCCAGAGTTGGGTCCCCCCGTGGGGCAGTGGAGCCAAGGACTAATCTACAACGAGGGACATATCTGCTTGGCATACAAAAGTGGGACCTACCATGGAATGGTGATAGTCTGGGTGCACAACCGCTGATGTTTCATGCCCCATGCCAATATGATTAGGCCTGATGTTATGCACGATGCATTTGTTGATGCTTACTGACAAGTTACAATGTCCTATGGTTATGCATTTAAGCTGCTGGGTCTGTGGGCACTGCTGATCCTGTTTCAGGTCTAATGTCCGGATACGGTTTCCCAAGGATATGCCTCATGGATGTGGTACTGTTGGGGTTCTGCCTAATGATTTTTGCCTCGTGCTAATGTGTCCATGCCTCAAGTCATGCTGTGGGGTATTAGGTTCATACCAGATTACGTTTTATACCTAATGTGGTCCTCTGCCTAATGTTATGCCCACAAGGATGCCTAATCTAAGGTTGCCTAAAGCTAACTGGATATATGTCTAGAGTGATGTTATGCTTATGCGAATATGATGCATAAAGTGTTCCTATGACTGACCTAAAGCATTTATGTTAATGAGGTTGATGCCTATTATTTTGTGCACCATGGGTTTTGATGCCTTATTATTACTACTGGACTTTCATTTGTTCCTTACACTTACATTACTCCTAATTATATTGTAATGATGTTGGCAGCGGCCCGATTGGCCCTGCCCTGTAAATAACCCCAGGTAAATGATTTCTGGGTGTCAGTTGGCACCGTGTTCATACCTGTGATAATATCCTAATGTTTTCTGCATAATATATATGCAGTTTTTTTCATGCAACCTGGTGTGGAATCTCTTTTTGTAGTGTGCCTGGTGTGTTGCCTGTGTGTGCTGCGTAGATGCTTTACACAATGCCTCTGAGTTTGGCCTACCCACTCCGCATCACGCTACCCGTTTCAAACAGAGTACTTAAGCATTCATTAGATGGGTTTACTAATCTATCAACCAATGAGCTGATTCTTTTGTTAAATTACATAGTACTTATAGTTTTGGGGATTGCAGATGGGGAACATTTATCATATATACACAGTTATGATTTATTTACAGGTTCAATTTTGACTTCAACTTTATTCCTCAAATCACTGCTGTCACCAGGGCCAGACTGAACCAAAGCAGCCTTGGCAAATTTTGTCGGACCATCCCCCATATGGTGCATAGTGAGCAAGAGAGTGAGTCTGATGACTGCAAGGGAATTTGGAGGCGGAGAGAGGAGGGGGGGTTGGGGGTGTTCTCCCCCAAGGACATTAGGCAGAAAATGGCAAAACTGGTGCATTCTAAAACACATTGTTCATTATAAATTCAATTGTATTAGCTTTTAAAGTATAGTAAATGACGAACTTACAGTGCACCAGGATACAACAATCTCTGTTGAGGCTCCTCAACTTTTCCCTCACTGCCACTCTCTAACAGGGCCCCCCACCTCTCCATAGTCCCTATCGCACATGCATTTCATTTGTTTTATAGCGCCTCTCATACCAGTGTAGGGTTTTGGAGTATTTTACATCACCACACATACAGAGACAATGAATCATAACTGTGTAAATCAGTGTATAGAGAATGGTATATAAGACAAAAGGAACTACACATGTCAGACTTACTGGTATTTTTTTTAAGAGTGCTTGGTCTGGGGAAGCACAAACTCAGGATTCAGAACGTAACACAGTAGTCTTGGTTGACTTTACTAAAAATAATTTCTTTCTACCCAAACAAATTATTTTTAGCAAAATTAGGATGATGAAAGACTGGGGTAAAAACATAACTTTCTAAGCTAGATTACGATTGTAACGTATGAACTGCACAGTAAAAAAAGGATTTCTGTGATAAAAGTGGTTAACCACTGAGCTATGCACATAAAATACACTTCTGTGATCTGCAGTGTACATACTTAATTATTTATTTAAAAGGTTTTATATAGTGCTGGCTGGACCCATGCATATCAGAGTGCTTTACAAGTTATATATCAGACTCAGTTGAAATATAGCATTGGTACTTTTGAAATATTAAGATAGAAAATTAGCAGAATTTAGATGTTGCTAAACATGGAAGATGGTTAAACAACAGATTGAAGATAAGATAAGTAGGAGTGATAGGATGGGATAGAACTGCATAAGGCAGAGTGGGAGTTGAAGGCCAGTGTCCAGGAAATTAAGAGCTCCAGTATTTGTTAAGAAGGAGCAGTTTGAGCTCTTTTTTGAAGCGGGGGTAGGAGGGGTTACAGCGTAGCTCTTTAGGGATAGCATTCCAGACAGAGGGTGAAGGTGGACTTTAGGAGTTCCTGCGAGAGTGGCATTACTGTAGTCAATTCTTGATAGGACCAACAATTGCACAACCGATTTAAAGTCATTGGTTGGAAGGAAGGGTTTGATTTTTTTGAGGTGCTGCAGTATGAAGAGAGCACCTTTGGTCGAGTTTTTATGTGGGGGGGTGAGACTGAGGTTCTGATTAATGCTGATGCCGAGGGATTTGACAGAGTTAGAGATGGAGAGAGAGCAGGTGAGGGCTTTGATGTCAGAGAGCCAGTAATGAATGGGGAGCAGGTTGTTTTAGGGAGAGAATAGAATGATTTCTGTTTTTTTAGGATTAAGTTTGAGGTGGTTTTGATGGAACCATAGTTGGATCTTATTCAATGCATCGTTGAGATGTAGGACATCAGCATGGGATTTGATCCTATAGTAAAGTTGGGTATCGTCGGCATAGAGGTGGTAACCGATTTTCGCTTGTTTGAGGATGAGGGTGAGGGGTTCCATGAAGGGGTTGAATAGGGTGGGAGAGAGAATGGAGCACTTGGGGAGGCCCATGCTGACAGGTTGAGGTTTGGAAAGGCAATTGCTGATTTTAATATGTTGTGCTCTATGTTGGAAGAAGAAAGTGACCCACTTAAGAACAGCTCTGTCAAAGCCAAAACAGTCTTTGAGTATCTAGAGTAGGGCAGCATGGTTAATAGTATCAAAGGCAGCAGAGAGGTCAAGAAGAATGAGAAGGGAGGCTTCACCTTTGTCTAGGGAGCAATGGATGTCGTCAGTGATGTTGAGCATGGCTGTTTCAGTGCTACAGCCCTTTCGAAAACCTGATTGGGAGGCATTTAAGAGGTTGAATGAGTTGATGTGATTGTCCAGCTGGAGTAAGCTCATTTTTCCAGGGCCTAAGATAAGAAAGGAAGGTTTGAGATAGGGCGTAGGTTATTTAAGTCATTTGGGTCCGCTGAAGCGTTTTTAATGATGGGGGTATTTTGACCTAGTTGGAGGGATGCAGGAACCATACCGGTGGCAAGGGAGGAGTTGATGATGGAAGTCCAATATGGGGTGATGATATGTTTTAGATCTTGAACTAGATGGCCGAGATAGGATCTCTGGAATGTGAGGATAGTTTCAACTTGGAGATGATGCTAAGTATATGACTTTCTGAGACAGGACTAAAGTTAATCCAGGAGGCATTGTTCTTTCGCTGGAGGACAGAGTGGTGGGGTACCGTGGGGGTGACAGCGGTGACGAGTTGAGCAGAGCTAGAGAGGGGGGGAAGGATGGCAGGAGATACAGGGAGAAAGTTAGGGAGCGGAGGTAGGTTATGTGGGAGGGTGGAACGGCGAAGGATAGGTCAATCTTGGTGATGTTGTCTAAGAAGAAGCTAGCGATTTCCTCACATCTTTCAACCGAAGCGGAAGATTAGGGGGGCTGAAGTAGTTTGGTTTTTAACAATGTTAAATAGCTCTCTCGGTCGATGTTTTGCCCGGTCAAGTTAAGAACGGAAGAAGGGTGCTTTATCATTAAAGATATGTTTTTTTATAGCCGGCCCTAGCGGCTCTGAGGAGGATAATATTAGAGGAGGAGGGCTATTGCCTCCAAGTGCGTTCGGTCTGTTTGAATGCTCGCCTCTCGTTGTTAAGGTTGGCATTGAACCAGGATTTGGATGGTTTGCTTTTTTGTAGTTTGAGTTTGGCTGGGGCGATTTGGTTAAGGAACTCTGCTATGGATCTGTTGTAATGTTCCGTAAGGTCATTAGTGCTGTGGGGGAGAGGAGTAAGTTGTAGGTGGGCTTTTATTTTATTCTCCAGCTCGCCCTGGGGGATAAGGTGAAGATTTCTGGTTAGTTTCATTTGTTTAGTTGTATTAGAGGAGGGGGGGCATGGAGCTGTTGATCGTGAAGAGGATGAGGTGGTGATCGGACCAGGGGATAATGTTGGAGAGAACAGCCAGGTCCTTGCTAGTGATGACAGCATCAAGGGTGGCACCTTGTGTTGGAGATTTGCAAAGTTGCTTCAGGTTGCTAATATCAAGTAGGTCATTAATAAGGTTGATCGAGGGGTCATCAGTTTTATTCCAGTGGAGGTTGAAGTCCCCCAGAAAGAGGTTACTAGAGTTAATATTAACCCTCTACGCTACCTTAGATGAGTCAAAACTGGCACTAGACAAAACTCCTATCTCTCACCAGCAGATACATTAATCACTAGAGTTATCTTGACACTTTTATTATTGCCTGAAAACTGTTGGATTTACAAGAACTCTGCAGTGCTTTTAAAACTGCTACACTTCTACAAAACCGGCTCCCAGTAACACCAGTCTTCCGGGGAAATGCCTGACAGTCCAGCCTTGGCTGTCACGGTGAAAAAGAATAGCAACATTCTATAACAATACATGTGGCAACATTTCTGAGTTTAAATTCTGAGTTTAGAACAAGAACAAAGTTGGAACTGAGAGGAAATATTGAACCTTTACCTTAACCTTTCCCTTCTGGTCATTTGTATCCAAGTTTATAGTATTGTGATATTACATGTTTATTCTTAATGAATTAGTGAACCATCACTGTTCTGCCATCCATCTAATTCCAGGTCTTCTTCACAGCAGTACTCACCCAAAATCCCTTGCCCTCATCTAGCCATTGGAAACATCTGTTTACTATAAAATTAGAATTGGTGCTGCTAGTAGGTCGCCTTTGGAGGACACTGCTTCTGAGGCAATAGGAACCAGACTTCTCTCTTTTCCAATGATCCATCATAGTTAAGGACTAATATGCACTCATTTATATCAAAGATATATATGAAGGACACTTAGCACATAGTCAACATTTTTATTAATGTTCATTTGAGAAATTGATTTTTGAAGCAACATTGTTTAAAGGAATAGTTACAAAACTTGCAGAGCACAATTTAAGGTGTCCATCTCCTTAAACCATATCTTCATTTAAGCCATTATGATTGTCTAATACAACATACTTGAACTACTAGTTCCTTTAAATGTACTTAAAGTTTGGTGGATGACCACCTTCGGTTTTGGCAGCCATTCAACATACTTTTAACTTTATTTTTTTTAAATCAATCTCTCAAAATGAGAGTTTGTTCAAAAACATAACTAATGACGCTGGGTGTAGGGATCCATATAATCATGTTCCTCATGGACAGGAAAAAAGACAGTACAACGTCCAGTCTAAATAAGTTAGGTGATTTATAATGTCCTTTCTCTGATGGCCTTGAATTTATTGGGTTATCAGAGGAAGTAATCCATTGACCTTCAGTCGATGACATGTGTGTCTCTACAGGAATACTAGTTGTGTACCCTTGTGTCTGAGTAATGAGCAAATCTTATATTGTCTACTTATTGTGTATATCCCCTAAAATTCCAAAATATAAAGTTCTGGGGTGTAAAGTCAGTAGTTTATTTGGGAAATTGTACTGAAGCTGCATGAGGCTTATACGGTAGAACCCCTTACCTGTGATGGTAGCGAATACTAGAGAAGGTTTTTGAGGAAGGAGGAGTCGATCAGCGAGGGTGGTATTGAGTGATTGGGAAGGTGTGAAGGTAAAAAATTGGGCCGGGTGAGAAGCAAATGGCTAACTGCCCAAATGTGTAACTTCAAGGGGGGTAGAATGTTACCTTAAGGTGAGAGTGGTATGTCTAGAGAGCTCAACTCAGAATGTATCAAAGTATATGTGATGTGTGCTACTATGTATGAATGTGGGGAGGCAGTGGGACTGGGGTTGAGTGGGGGGAGAGCAGACGGAAATCTTTTTTGAGATTGAAGGAGAAAAACACAATAGTACAGATGATGGAAAGCATTATACTTACTTCTCTTCATAAAACTTTATTTCGGTCAATTTGACCATAAAAGCATTTTAACAATATCTTACATTTCATTTGTAATAAAACAGATACAAAGTATACGGTCATCGTATGACAATGTATCGTAGATACAAAATATGACCTGCGGAAATCTATATTGCCATCAATCCCAAGACCACAGTCTGCATTAAAGTGCTTATGCAGTGCATAAACACAATTTACAATATCCTTTTTTTCCCGCTCTTGCTCTCTCTTTCAGATCAACTATTCGAACCAAAAATATGTGTTTGTATCAGGCGCTTGTATCAATCAATAAGGAGATTATTAACATCATCACCTGGTGTAGTAAATGCTTGTGCATTATATAAATGAACAGTTTACAAGGCCTTATTTAATAAGTAAAGTGTTTCTATGTGAAAAAAAAATTGCTTCAATCAATAAGAAGGCTAAAAACATTGTTGTAGACCCTTGGATATCAATTCTACTTCTTAATGGTCCTACCCGCTGAAGTAATGTACATCATAATAACAATACATTGTTAAAACAGTACCCATACAATTCATATAAAATACCTTCAGTTAAAAGGAGATGTACACAGATTTAATTGTAATCTTTGAGGGACATTTTTAAGAAATCTCTATGGGTACACCACATAGAAAATAAAAAGCCTGCCACCGAAAATGCTATGGGGAGACTAGCATCATATTTCAGTAACCTGAAAGCCTCTAAACATTGCCTAGTTACCAAATTTCTACATATCTGGGTCCGCCATCATTTTCTTGCTTTCTTATAGTCAGTGCAGTAAAAAACACATGGTATTTTTCTGCGCCATTGCAGGCCGGGCATCCCAATGATTATAGGCCCGTCCATTTATTCGTAAAAGCACGCAGTGGCAAAACCCCGTGCCTAAATTGTAAATAGAGCTTCCTTGCGACAGCCAGCTTGATGTCATTGAGTACAGGCTCTAGTATATACTACTCTTTCATTTACAAGAAGGCTAGAGAGAGCTTTCCTATTGAATGTTCACCTGTAGTTTGGCCAGTTTGTACTCCCAGTAACAAACCTTTAGATGTTTTCTTGACACTGTGGGACATGACGTTTCTGGGTTTTCACACAGATTTCCCCGATCCAAGCCATGGTATCCTACCCACCCCAGGTAGGCTCATCACCTCTCTTAGTTCTTCCCTGTACTCAACCAATTCAGGAGTGACCCACAAGCGTCTCCAGAATAAAAGGGGTCTCAGATTAACTTCTTCCTCAATTGACCTAACCCCCAGATCTAGTCGTAGACATTATACACCATTTATCCATAAGAATTCCGACATAAAATGTACAGCTATACTGAAGTGGGAACCGGGGAGGGAGTGGAAGGAAGGGGAGGGGTAGGGTGCAGCATACGTTGTCATAATCATCATTACCCTTGTTGTTGTACAAGTAAAGTCCAGTATTATTACAGGTAACATGCAGTACATTGATGCAGGGTTTCAAATAGCTTCTTTTATAATGCGGCCAGATCTATCCATGATAACTATTTAGTAGGCGCTGGTGGAGGGGTGCTCGAACGGGAGGTGGAAGGTGTGAGGGGTGTGCAACTGCACATGCCTCCTAACGGGTGGTCCAAACAGGAAAGGTGCCATGTGCCTCATCCTTCAGGAATATGTTGAAGAAGAGAGGTGGACAGGGTGCAAGAAGATGAGGGGAAGGTGGTGTCGGGAGCAACACTGACTGAGATAAGGATATTCACAGAGGGTATAGGGCAAAGTTGTGTCCCTGGAGGTGCGGGGGAATGTGTTAATTGTGGGTATGTAAAAGTAGATGTCCGTAGTGAGTGGGAATAGGGATGTGGGGTGGAGAGGGTGCATGCCGAGTCCCTTGCCCAGGGAGGGGTAAGAGGTAATGAAAGGAAGAGGAAAAGTAATAATGACGAGAAAGGGAGAAAGGGACTGAAGAAGGAAGGAGGGGAAAGGGAAAAAATAAAAAGAACGAAGAGGGAAGAGGAGAGGGGGTGGGAAGGAGGGAGGGATAAGAGTGGGGAGGGGAGGGCAGTTAGGGGGTGGGTGTATAGGGTAGGATATTATAGGATAGGATAGGATAGGTGGTCAAATCTTAGAGAATTGTCTCTCGGAGGAAGGGAGCCCATGTTTGTTTAAACACCTCCTTCTGGTCTTGCATGCCGTATATGACTCTTTCATGAGAGGCCATTTGGACCATCACCAATGTCCAGTCCTCTTGCGACAGAGGGGTAGATGACCTCCATCTGCGCAAAATACAGAGCTTGGCTGTAGAGAGTACAGAGTGTAATAGGTGGAGATGTGGATGGGTGAGTGCGGAGGAGTCTCTGAGATCATGCAAGAGGATTACGGGGGGTATGGGGATGCAGAGGGGCATGGACTTCCTCAGGGCCCCCCAGTGTGAGTCCAAAAGGGCTGGACCGAAGGGTACTCACTTAGAATGTGGGGTATATCACAGCTTGGACCCGGGCACCTCCAGCATTTAGAATGTGGCAGTAGCCTCAGGGGCGTCAAGTACCAGTTGTGTAGGGTCTTGAACAAGCAGAATTTCAGTTGAGCTTCAGGGGTTTCCTTGTCTTGGGCCTCTACCATTTCTGACCAGTCTTTTTCTTCTACTATGATTTGCAAACGCGCCTGCCATGTTACGCGCAGATTACGCAAGAGGGGCTGCATAAACAAGTAACGCACCAGGGTACCATAGACCTGACATCACATCCTTCAGGCGGCCCATGTTGTTAAGTAGTCCATTATAGGTGAAGGTTGCAGGAAATCTCCATTCTTACAGTAGACAAGGAGCAATCAGATATATCCATCTTCATCCCTCTATGGTCTGTAATGATTAGCTTGTCAATTGTGATGAAATAGTCTCCAAGATGAGTTGGTTGAACACTAAAGGAAAAAAAATGTAGCCCAGCAGCACTTTCAAAGTAACACATCAGCAATCTGGGGATTCACCATCGGGAGGACACCAGACAGTTGGGTGGAATAAGAGAGGAAGAGGCATAATCATCATCATCATCATTTGATGAGGAGGAAGCCTTAGAAAGGGGGACTGTGTCCCAGTGGGCAGTCACTTCTACCAGGGATGTTCGTCTATTGCCATAAGCTTACTTGGGAGATATCAAGGATGTGGTGGCACTAGGCTTGAGCACATTGGGTCCCCAGGGTGGACACTGTCGCCTTCGTCTACCATCCAGCCCCAGGCCGCACTCAGATGTATGAGAGTAAAGAGTGCATCATTGTGCCCAGTCCCAAGTGGACCTCTGGTTCCGTAAAAAAGAGAAGGTTGTTGCCTGTTATGATTTTACAGGGGAGATGAGGAGATATTTGACACCTATGCCTCTAAGTTTCCTCTACGCTCCTAAAAAGGAATAATGTTGGTGCTGGACTGCCAGTGTGTAATTTGCAAAGAAGAAAATTTGCTGATATTCAAACCCTATGTGCCTAGCCAGGTGTGCCACTTGAGGATATGGTCTCTGTCCTTATAATGCATTAGCCTAGCTATGAATTGGTGGTGGAATATCCCGGAGGGTAGAATGCCTGGCCAGTATGAGATGTACTTTTAATGGGAGTGAATTTTTTAATTGATTGTCCAGAGATTTCTGCTGGTTTCTTCCCCACCACACTCTGGGAGGCCAAGTACCTTTTACCCAGAGCAGTTGGCCACCAATGATCCCCCCCATAGATCAGCGTTCTTTCCAACCAGTAGGACCTCTGTCTTATTTGCATTTAATTGCAGACAGTTAGATGTCATCCACTGTGCCACAGCGGTAAGGACACTTTTAAACCTGGAGACATTTGGGGCTGATGCCTCAGTCAAAGCAACCACTAGCTGAGTGTCGTCAGCACATGAGACGATGGTATGGTCCCACTGTCTGGCGACATCAGCTAGCGGCTGGACATTCATATTGAATAAAGTGGGGCTTAATGCCGAGCCATGGGGGACACCCTGTTCGATCGGGTGTGCCCGAGAAAGAAAAGGAGGAGTGGACACACGAAAGGACCTCTCGGTCAGAAAAAATCTGAACCAGGCAGGGGCCAGATCGGTAATCCTCGCCTCCTCAAGCCGGTGAAGCAGAATCTTGTGGGAGACGGTGTCAAAGGCGGCACTGAGATTCAACAGGATCAGTGCCGCCAATTGACCATGGTCAAGAATGTTTCGTAGGTGTTCCGTCATGGCCAAGAGTGCCGTCTCGGTGCTATGACCGGCGCGGAAACCATGTTGCGTCTCATTAAGGTTATTAGAGCTCAGAGTGTTAGTGAGTACGGTATTAACATGGGATTCTGCCACCTTCGTTATCCAGGTAAGAAGAGAGATAGGCCTGAAGTTCTCAGGCTTTGTAGGGTCCAAACTAGGTTTCTTAAGGATCGAAGAGACCAACGCCTGTTTCCCTTTCACCGGGACAATAGCGGATGAAAAATAAGCATTAATCAGTTGGTGTAACTGGGTCATACAGGACAGAGAAGATTCTCTGAACTGCGCGGGCTTCAGTGGGTCAGCCGGAGAGCCAGACTTGATTTTCACAGCCAACTTACTGAATTCTTCCCAGGAAATCTCAGGGATACCCGTCAGATTAGAGGCTAAAACAGGCCTAGTGAGAAGAGAGGGGCTGGGCATAGCCGTAGAAGGAAAAGATCAATAGATTGTCCGTATTTTTTCAACGGAAAAAGAGGCCAATTTCTCGCATTGGGGTTGTGACGCAGGTATAGAAGCAGGAGATTTTTTTGTACTGAGATCTTTGAGAATTTTGAACATGATTTTAGCAGGGTTAGAACTCAGTTTGATATCAGCATAGTACTCTGCCCTAGCCCTACATACAGCTCTGTGGTATGCTTTGAGTTCGGCTAGGTGGTGCACTCTGTGTTCGGGGGCATAGTCTTTCCTCCATTTGCGCTCATATCTTTTACATGCCTTCTTCAGAGGAATCAAGGAGTCATTATACCAGGGGTTAGAGTCTTGTGTACGACCTCTAATCCAAGTTTGTATAAGAGTGTCGAGAGCCCGAGTGATCCAGGCGTAGAATGAGTCGTATCCCATCTCGACATCAGTAAAAGGGTCTAACGGGTCAGCTCCTAAAAGAGCATGAAAGTCTTCCAGTCGAAGCTTATGCCACAGTCTTTTATATACCGAGCGTTGAGTGTTGTTCTGTGGAGATAGAGGTATGGGAATGATCATTTCGACTAAGAAATGGTCAGACCAGACCATAGGAATAGGTGTCGACGCAGTGGCTCTCTCAATATTGGTAAAAATGGGATCCAGCAGATGACCTCCTATATGTGTAGGGCTTTTAACTATTTGGTGTAGCTAAAATGAGGCTAAATCAGCAAGCATGGTGCAGATCGTCTGGTCCTGGTCCAGATCAAAGTGGAAGTTATGATCGCTAAAGTTGGCCGACTCCACTGCAAATGCTCCAACACTTTCTAAGAGGGTAGTATTAAAACCGGAGGCAAGTCCGGGAGGTCTATATATTAATAAGCCAGAAAGGGAGAAGTGAGTGCTCACGGCGATACTGAAATGGGCACATTCGCCTACTTCCATTTTGACTTTCTCAAAAAGACAGGAGTAAGTCGACCTGGTAATCACAGCGATGCCGCCGCCCCTCGTCGCTCTGTTTACCCTAGAGATCGAATTATCAGGGGGTAGTGCCAAATTCGATACAGCCGTCATATCGTCACTGAGCCAAGTCTAAGTCAGAAAAAAAATGTCAGGAGATTTATCAGTAATCAGGTTGTATATTTCTGCATGATGTTTTGCTAGTGACCTTACATTTAATTGCAGTATTTTTAGCGGATGTTGAGGAGGTGGGGTGGGGGGTACAACTAATGGCATAGGTTTGGAGAGTACAAACGTGCCACATGGACTACATAACGGGCCACTCAAGGGATGCTGTGGGGACATGCTACACTGGTGAGGTTGAGGTCGCAGATTTAACAGCGCCACTCTGGAGTAGGAACACTTATCTGGCAGATTTTGACCAGCATAACTGGCGAGAGCTGACGTACTGGCGCGGCCGGGTGCAGATGGGCTTGCCTTTGGCACGCCTTTGGCACGCTGTCGGCGTACCCGCTGCGCGCATCTGTACCATCATATGCAGCCCAAGCTTACTGTATTTTAGTGATACATAATGTGCGTGGCCTACAGATGTACTGTGTCTTTAAATATGGCTTTTGTTCAGATTTAGGGCACCATTGGTCTTTCCATATTTTGCAAAATTTACTTATCCAAGGACCATGCACTGTGTGTGCGACTCAGATACATCAAGGAAGACCTATAGCCATCAGCTGAAGCCCATATTTATAGCATATGCAAGATACACATTGAGCAAAGGCTGGGGCCTGCCTTGCACTGTGTAGTACGCAGACATGCCAAATTAAAATGAAATGCTTTGATTGTGGACCATCCTCGATGCATTTAGAGTCAGTTAGAGAGCATGGTCTACAGGCATGCATTGTTTTTGCCACACAGAATCTAAAATGGTTTGCTGCTTTTGGTGCCAGTCCCTGGCACTAAAAGTACTCCGATATAAATAGTCCTGTGTGTTGCATGCGGTTATCTCAGAGCCAATTGTTCAGGGCAACTTCTTTCTTTATCAGCATTAGACTCTTAATATGCAGTGTGCTTAATCGAATATTCTTGGGGGAATGTGAATGAGAAATGTAAGTACTGGGAGTTCTTCTATCCCTTTTCTATCCGCTTGATCAATAAGCACTAGTATTTCCAGGGTCAATTTGATGTGCATATGTGCATTTTTGAAAGATTTCAAGCAGATGCTCCAAAAGAATGAAAATTATGATTCATCTAGAAAAGTGAATTTTAAATTTAAAGTGCAACAAAACATATAACTACTGAGTCATAATTACCAACTCAGTCATACATGGTGTAGGGAAGGGGATTATTTCTAGCTGGGGTACTCACTTTCAGCTAGTAATAATACCACAGTCACTAATAGGTCTAGTTAAGCCTCAATACATTAATCCTTGCTCAGGCCTTTGTAGTTTAGCAAACAAGCAGTCAGGCTTAGCTTAGGAGACAAGAACATGTAAAGCATTGAATAGCACCAAAACAGTAAATAAGTAAGACAAGACACAGCACACTATAAATCCAACACCAATTTATAAAAATAGAGAATATTTCTCTCTTTAAAATGCCACCAAAATGACAAACATACAATGTGAAGAATCAGAGATATTAATTTGTAATGATTAAATCTAAAAAAAATGTGTATTCTAGTGCCAAAAAGCTTAAAGCACCACTTGCAGCTATCTCATCACACTGAACAGGAGTCAAAGTTTCAGGCCGACCGCGATGGGTTAGATAGGCTTAGTGCTAGTCCTGGTAAAAAGTTGATCTTCAGATTTAGTCCTTTGGTTGGAGCCTTCCTCTTGTCCATGGGTTTGTTGGTGCGACCTTGGGCTTCACAGATCCGAAGTTCAATTCAACAACAGCAGCCTGTTGAAAGTGGGGAGAGTGCACTCTTTGTGCGGAGTGGAATTTTCGCTCTCGAGGCGGAGATTCCGGGCCAAGTGCGGATGTAAGAATACTACTCTTAACTTACCTTTGTGAATACCAAAAGTCGTAAACTTAGACCTTTGGTCTAAGTTTACCTTTGGGAATACCAAAGGTCTAAGCCTTTCTGGAATCTGATCTGGAACACAACCAGGAAGTGTGATAAAATCACATTAAATATGTTAAAATGTCTTGAAATGTTAGCTGAATTGCTTTCCTCTGTAGAGTCATTGTACCATGAAATCTTGGAGTAAGCAGTGTTTCTCACTTGCTTTTGGGTATTCTGTCCAGGTCTGGGTGGAATTTCAATTTCGCCGGAGAATTTTCAGCAATTACATGTTACTCTTTGACACAGAATTACCAATAAAAATGCGATCCCAATAGCTCAAGTAATTAAGAGTAATTTGCGGGAAATAATTACTACTGCGAGAGAAGATTTAGCAAGCATAAGTGGCTGTTCGCTCTGCTGTTTATGTTTGTTGCATTCAGCACTCTTTTCTTAGCCCAAACTACACCCTTGCGTCCATTTTGGATTCAAGGGTGCATTTTGGGCTAAAGAACTAGCTCTAAATGCTGGGAGTAAGTTGTGGGAAAATCCTATCCCAAGTGCAAATTTAGCAAGCGCCTGCAGCTGCTCATGGTCACTATTCATGTTCTGTTGCACTTAGCGCTATTTCTTAGCCCAAATGCATCTTTGTGTCGATTTAGGAGAAAACAGCGTTAAATGCAGAATTATAATTTTCACATATTTCTGTGTAATCTCACTAAATTTGTGGGTAATTCCATGTGATTACACTACACGGAATTACACGTGTTACGCCCACACATGATAATATGGAATTCATAATTTGCACTGTAGTTATAAATAGATGTACCTTATACTATTTTTAATGCAGTATATTTATGTTTCATTTTCACGACATAAATATAAATAATATGTTTATTAGTTCACTTATTCAAAATATTTTGTATTATTGGGCTGCATATATTTAAAATGGATTGTTGACAACAATAAAAAAGATATCTAGATTACAAGAAAAAAAGCTTTAATTGGGAAGCGAAGGTTCTTTACATAAGTGCTAAATAAATTGTGTTATAATATTAAAACCAAAATTCCACTTCCCTTACTTGTGCTACCGTGTATATTGCGTTTGTTATAGCACTGAATCTATGCTTCAGCTAAGTTGTGCAAACATACTTGTAGCCCTGATCACTGTGAATTTTACACATCACTTATGATATCAGTATAGTTTATACACAGATGAAATCACGCTTTAAAGGAAAAGTTAAAACATCTTCAAACCGTTTCTCCTACTGCATAACTAGATTCTACGAAATATTACTTGGGCAAAGAAAAACGTTTACAGAAAAAAGGCACTGCCAGTAAGATAACACAATTCGTAATTCTCCTAAGGAAAGCAGACATAGAGTTTAGATAATTAAATGACTCATCGTTTTTATTGTATTTACGTGACAGCCACAGGAACCAGGCTGGAGCCTTGCTCTGAAAAACCCTTTCATGCAGTAGGGCCCAGCCAATGTTACTTATAACAAAGAAAGGATGTGCTGTAGGGTATTTAATTCATTGTCACTGTCAAAGTGCTTTGAAAAGAGAGCAAGTCTTTTGGCATACGACCAATGGAGGCGAAGTTAGAAGTACCTGCCCTTATTTACTAGCCTCAAAATGAACCGAGTGAGTGAGCCTGACTTCCATCAGGATGGGTTGGGGCAAAATGTGCATTTTATAATATATTTGTCACATAAGGTGGCTAATGGTGCAGCGGTTCTGAATGGAATAGCCCAGTTCTCATTTATGGTATGCCTTGCAAGTTTTACCCTCCTCAGGGTTCTTACTGGTTACTTTCTGAAGCAAAGTTTAAAATTGGTCAATATCACAGTAGCAGTTTCCTAAAATTTGGCTAAAGGAATGCATGTAAACCAGGTACTTAAAACACTTACCCCCACATGCATCAATCTCGGCTTTTGCGATTTCTAAATTGCGATAAAAAGCGATTCGCAATTTAGAAATCGCAAAAGCCTATGCATGATTATTTTTTAAATATTTATGCAATTCGGTAGAAATCGCTATTTCTACCGAATCGCATAAAAAATGCGATTTTGAAATTGCGAATTCGCAATTCCCATTCATTCCTATGGGCCAAGAGGCCCATAGGAATGAATAGGAATTGCGAATTCGCAATTTCAAAATCGCAAATCCTGATTGCATTTCAAGGGTGGTGAGGGGGGTTCAAAAGTATTCATGCATTGCTTTTGAGAAATCGCAAATTTGCGATTTCTTAAAAGCAATCGCATTTTTGGAAATCGCAAAAATGTTGCGATTTCAAAAAATGCTTGATGCATTCCAAAAAGCATTTTTGGAATCGCAAACGGCCGATTTTAAGGAATCGCACCGTTTGCGACTCCAAAAATGAATGATGCATGTGGGCCTTAGTTATGCATTTCCAGCAACTCTCTTCACTTCATTAGTTCTTCCTGCTACTTGCAGATACATTCTCAGACATAAGTGATGACTTACCTCTACACGGAAGGAGCAGGCTAAAAATACAAAAAGAAATACAAATCTCACAATCATATGCCATTAATTGCTAGCCTAGATAAATCGAACAAGCTCATACAGTTTTGCCTCAAGTTAATGAAAATAGATTGTAGGATCAGATAGGTTCCTCTGCTGCCACCTTATTTCTATTATACTATAGTAGCGATAATATAATTGTTAAGAGTATTTGTAAAGTGCATTGTCACTTGTGAGGGAACGCTGGCGCTGAATGAAATGCTTATCATCATAGAAAAGAAAACGCCTCCACATGTCTTAAAATACCTGCAATAGCAGTAAATGTCCACTAGCTCCTTGGCACCTAAAGTAGCTTAAAGGCTCCAGATTTTACCAGTAACTAGCTCTTAAATATAAGCGTTAAATAGAATTAAGACATGTGTCTTTTGTGTGAAATATCATCATGCCAGTTTCAATGTATATGGATGTTTCATCATTCAGACTTTCAAGTTTACAAAAAAGGCTAAATCTCCTGAACCATCATAATCATGGAAAATAAGGTATTTATCCTCAAACAACAGACTTTCATTTCAGCAATAATCTTTTGTGCCCAAACAACACCTTATCCTTTTTTGCTAAAACTCACACTTTACTGTCACATAGGAACAGATCCTGCTATTCATAGATGTGATGTTGTACACGTTCTAGTAGTTGGGATGGGAAGAGTTTCGGGGTTGGAGGAAGAGGAGGGGCAGTAACAGGAAAGGAGCAGTAAGAGTAGGGACAGGGACACGAGAAGCAGCACAGAATAAAGCTCTTATAAATATATGCATTTGTCTGTCATCATTGCTGCCACGACATGACAATAACCATTTGTTGTCATCAACAAATACCAGACTGTCCATCATCAGGTAGCAATTTTTGCAACCAATACAATGATCAGCATCACTATGACAGGGCCGTCATTTTGCAACCATTAGCCAAATTTATGTCAAGAACGGCAACAACTTGTCAGGGGCGTACATCAAAATGCCACGTAACCTCAGAATTTTGCTTGCAATGGCCAAAATATGCCATGTATCGGCCATTATTATGCACAGTATGGCAAGCCTGCTCTAAATGTTGGCCACAATAATTCAATAATCGGATACTACTACATCAGGAATAGCAAAAGTATTGTCAACTCTATTAGTCCACACATAGTTAGAATGTTGTTAAGAAAGGACACAATATTACTAAAATGCACTAGAACCATCCCCAAACCATATTAAAAAAAATGTCCACACTATGTCTTGACCCACCATTATGGGAGGAATAGCCGGAATGCCGTAAGGAATGTCCTTAATATTTCAAGGATGATTAAGTCAGGTTATTGCAAGGAATACACACAATATGCATGGAATAGTCAAATCATGACAAGGATGAGCCACTAATATGTCAGGAATAGCAAGTCAATGATGCCAGGGGTAGACAAAGTATTCTCAACAATGCCCACGATACGTCAAGAAATGGCAACTATTATGATGAAGATAGTTAGGAAATTGTGAAGACTGGCCTGGTGTATAAATTATGTGTGCTATTATACCAGAAAGAGTCAGAACGAAACAAAGAATAACCACAATACATTATGAATGGGTCACTAAGGCTATGAGTAGTGTTAGACCTGGCATCATTTGACATGGTTACTTCAGTCTTTTGACTTCTAACCTCCTATTTTTGACTGTGTGATGAATTTTGTTTTTGCTGGCTTTAGGACTCTGCGCACTTTACATTTGCTTACCAGTGCTAAAGTCCAAGAGCTCTGTGTCTAAAACCTGATGGTAATTGCTTTCTCCATGAATTACATTTTTGATTTACTAGTACATCTCTAGTACTGTGCACCATGTGTGGCCAGGGCCTGTTAATCAAATGCCACAAGTGGGCCTACAGCACTGATTGTGCCACCCACATGAGTAGCCCTGCAAACTAGGCATGAGCGGGAAATCTGTTACGCCCGCGGATTTTGCGGATTTTTGGGAAATCCGCAATCCGCGAATTTTGCGGATTTCCCATAAAATCCGCAAAAAAAAATCCACGGACGTAACGGGTTCAAAAGTTGAACCCCCACTCATGTAACTATTTTACAATGGCGCCAGCAAGCTGCCAGCGCCGTTGTAAAATAGTTACAAAGTTAGCTTGCACAGGAACCACTAGATAAAACGAAGCAGGTGCTGCTTTATTTTATCTAAGTGCTTCCTGTGCAAGCTAACTTTGTAACTATTTTACAACGGCGCTGGCAGCTTGCTGGCGCCATTGTAAAATAGTTACATGAGTAGGCTGGGCACAGGTCTGCTTTCTCCCCACATCTACCTTCGAAAATCCGCTGTGATGCTGGAAAGAGCCACTTGCATCCTTGACTTTCACGAGCGCAATCCACATGCAGTTGCTATGCCCAGGAGCTTTCTTTCTCCTAATCTGCCCCTCTGATCGGTCTCTGACCATACTCATAAGAGGCACGTGAACTGGCACAGAAGACCCCCCCCTACCACAAAATCCGCAAATCCGCGGATTCGCAAAATCCACGGATTTTGTGAATTCGCAAATCCGCAAATTCGCAAATCCGCGGATTGCGAACTGCAAAATCCGCCCATGCCTACTGCAAACGTGACTTAGGCCTGCCACTGCAGAGCCTTTGTGCGCAGTTTTAAAACTGCCATTTCGACCTGGCTAGTACACCTACTTGCCAGGACCAAACAATTTCCCATTGGGAGCAGATAGAAGATTAGAGTTTGATGTCTCTGGACTCACAATTTAAAAACACATATTTTAGTGAAGTTGGTTTTTAAATTGCAGAACTGAAAATGCCACTTTTAGAATGTGGACATTTTCTTAATTTAACGATTCTGTGCCTCTGAGTGTCTCTGGATACTTGTCTGGGTGACAGCGGGGTTCTGCACTCCCTTTAGACAGTCGCACAAAGGGTGCTGCGGTGTGCCCTGCTTATCCTGATGGACAATCACCACGCTGATAAGCCTTCCTGAGCTATAGTTGTGGGAGAAGCTGGCACTTACACCTGAATAGGTTTGTGTCTGTCCCGACACAAAGCGCTGTCTACCCCGCTGTAGAGTGTCTGTATTCAGCGCAATGAAGGGCAGGGTCTAGTGCCTTCAAATACCTTTATTTGAAGTGTCCCTATTTCAAAGGCCAAATTGGGTACAAGTACTCGACCTCTGACACCATATAGTCAGAACGCTTCTGGACTGATGAAATTCTGCAAGGAAGAAGAGCTGTTATGCTGCCAATAGGGACTGCCACTTTGCTTTTTGCTTTGCTGTGTTGGCCTGATGCCAGCTGCTTCTCTCCTGGGAATGAGAGGACTGGACTTTACTCTCTGCGTCCTGTTTTGTAAGGATTCTCCAAGAGCTTGAGTTGAGCATGCCTCCTGTTGGAAGTCTCAGGGCCATCAAAGACTTTACCTTTAGAACTGGGGCTCCTCTTCTGAGAGTTCTACTTGCCAAGCGGTACCAAATCCAGTTCTGGGGCCCTTAAGAGTGAGTTTTAGTGCTACAATAAGTCACAGACACTGAGTGACTTTGGAACCAGCGCCTGTCTGCAACTTTGACACTGCGCCACTGCCTGCACGGAATCTGTGGTCCCTGCTTGACTCAATGGCCATGACTTACAACACAGGCCGCACCTACGCTGCAGCACCTCCGAAGAACTGCTACTGCAGGAGTCTCGAGAACCGCACCACTGACATCCGTGACACACCTCTCTGATGCCACAGCTGTGACCCACTGGTCAATCTTGGCACAGTGAAACTGAAGCCTCGCGGCTTGACCTGCAACAACTCACTGATGCCACCCAGCAGTAAGGAACCAAGGGTCACATTGGGAACCACCCCCTGCGTCTTGCATTGTCTTTGATTTCTGGCTTATCCAAGGTACCAGGGTCTGCATGACTCCTGTAGCCAGCCTGCTCTTCATCGCAGTCGGACTGAACTTGTGGATTTGTCTTGGTCAAGCCCGACCTGATAGCCTCAGTTGCAGCTTTTGTTGTCTAACCGCTATACGTTTTTTTAAACTTTCAAAATTAATATCTTGACTAGTGTACATTGGATTTTTTTTATTTTGGTCATTGTTACTCAGATAAATATTGGCTACTTTTCTAAACTGGTGTGGAGCACTTCTGTGATGTATTCACTGTGTTACTCTGTGTGTGCTCAAATACTTTACACATTGCATCTGAGGATAAGTCTGACTGCTCTTTCCAAGCTAACAAGGGGGTGAGCATGGGTTATTCTTAGTGTGTAACTTTCCCTGACTAGAATGAGGGTCCCTACTTGGACAGGGTAAATTCCACTGCCAACTAGAGACCCCCATTTCTAACAGGTAGTCAGAATGTCATCAGGAATACCTGAAATATGTCGATGATAGGCTACTGCTATTCCAGTGAAAGCCAGATTGTTGCCAGAAATGCACACAATTTGACATGGATGGGTCATTATCATGGAAGGGATAGCCAAATTATCACCAAGAACATCACCATAATGTTTGTAATGGGCCCCTACTATGACAGGGAATGCCAGAGTGCCATTAAGTATGCCACCAATATGCCAATGATGGAACACGATTATGCCAAGGATAGCTAGTATCACAGAAATCTACATACTATCTCACGGTTATCACATTGATAAGCAGAATGCAGCCACAAATGCTTACATGTCATGAATGGGCTTCTAGAATATCAGAAGCAGCCAGAATATGATTACGAACACCTACAATATGTCATGGATCACCTTTATTATACGAAGGACAGTAAGAATTTTGCCATGACCACTGATAATATATCATGGACTAAAGTACCTTGTCCCCTCAAGAGAACATTAACACACACAGTACATATCTATTAGAAACCAACAAAAAGGTTCACATCAGTCATTTTTAACAGGAACACGCATCATTTGTACATACACAAACACACAACACACACATACATGCACGCACACACACACACACACTTTCTTCTGCACCTGTTTCTCCCAGAGAAAGGCCTGGTGATGGGCAAAAGACAAGAGAGGGTTGGGTCTGACTCCTATTCTTCTCTTGCTGATTCTAATTCCTACTATCATAGTTTCTGGTTGGGCAGGGGTTAACAATGTCAGACATAAACACGCTCCTCTTCTTTTATTGTGTGGAATATTCAAGAATGTTGACTATTGACTGTGCTCTTCCTATGTGATGCAGGGGCAGAGTGTATGTTTATTCTATTGAGTATTTTCCCTGGCAGCAATTAGCGGCTGGTTTTTGAAGGTAGAAGGCCTCTGTTGGCCCCTCTGCAACTGTCTCCAGCTCCCCCACATTCATTTCAGAAAGGGCAGTGGGGGGTTCAGGAGAAAGAGAGAGGAAAGACGGGCAAGAGGCATAGAGAGCGAGAGATGAGAAAGGAGGAAGCGAGTGGGGCTGGTTTGAACATTTTTGCCATGTGGCGGCATTTGGTTGCCAGTCCTTCTCTGATGTGGGAATGTCAAGACTACGACCTTCACACATTAAACAATCAATTGACTGGCTCCATTGAACCCTCCTGATTCCCCTTCCTTTGCTGCAGGCATTCACACTCTGACAGAGCCACATAAATGAAAACAAATGACTCCCAGGCTGTCAATATTGATTGTATTAATTACAGAAGCTAGAAGATGCAGAGTACAGATTCTCCTGAATCAGCTAGGTGATGGGGCACAGCCCGGGTACTCCAATGCGCCAGCTGCTGATGCATAAACATAGATGCAGTAACATCAGTTATCATTAGATGGCTTAATAACTTGTATGGTACATTTTCATAAACTGGAATTATTACACCTTTTTTTATTGGCCTCTTGCATTGTTGTCAATCCTGCTTTTATTTTACCACACTTGCTTATTTTCTCGTACTTAATCACACTTCTACCCTTCAATGTACCTGACTGGCACCATCCCGAACAACTGTTATTTACTGTGTCAGAATGTGAAACCTTCCCGAAGCCCCAGTGGATGACTCCAGAGCTGATTTGCCGTGGTACACCATGCCTCAAAAAGGGCTAGCTCCCACAGCCTAAAGGTCGTGTCTTGCTCACTGATTTGGATATGGTACGCCCTTCACACCTATTGGCCCCTATTCTCTGGCTGTAGGCATTCCATTTGCCAGTGCTGTATATTCCTCGCCATGTTAGACATATGCCTTCACCTGAGTTGGGTGCCTATTACAACGGCTGCATTTGAATGATTGCTAAAACATGTAGATATTGAACAATGGTAATCTATTACCTTTGACTTTATTGAATACCTTCTCTGTTCTGAAAGACGTTCTCTAGCAAGGGGAATTTTCATACTTTTACAAAAATGGCTGATCATATGCCCATCAATTCACTTCAGTGTTTAATTTGTAAAAGAATAAGTGCCGGGCTTAAGGTTTTGCTCAGTAGCCTGCTGCCAGTGCTACTGGATGATAGAGTGTAGAATACCGCGGCAGAGAATTTTTGATTGCACCTCAAGCCTTTTGAATCCACCACCAGGCACTGGCTGCCCTTTTATGTCATTCTTAACTCTTCTTTTTCATCCCTTCTTTCTCCCTTTATCACAGTCTTCCGGCTTTTTCTTCTTCCTTCTTCTCCCCTGTGTGTTTTTCCCTCTTTTTCTCTGGGTCAAAGTTCAAAAGAAACTATGAGTACCGGTCCCCAAAAACGAGTGCCAGTTGGCCACACCTGTAACGACCGGCTTGAATTAAGGACTGTGGTAGTCACCTAGGACAACAAGGCTTCAAGAGGTTGTTTAATCCTTGAATCACATGATATTAAATCTGAAAAAAGGAAACTTCACTAAAACGACCACTATCTTGGGAAACCAATTCAATATGAAACCAATGACAAGCTAATTCTTGAACTTTGGGATGACCATGACACACCTCTGGCTATATCAAAATTAGATGAAATACAAATATATACATAGGCGATATCAAAATGGCCTATTACCAGGTTCTTCAGCTGCATGGATTAAGACTGCATGGACTTCGTGGAGGGTGTCAAGGACCAGACATTGCGTAGTGAGTCCGTTTTATTACTCAGTCCTAGCCAGTGCTTCAAATGGATATATTGAAGTGAAGGTAACCACTATCCAAAAGTCCCTGCTTGCTACTGAGAAGTGACACTACACCATTGTAAGTGTTTTATGCCTGTGGAGAAGTGCTAGGCCTCTCCCTTTCAAAATAAAAACTTCAGAAGGACAGAACCTCACAATGCCTGCCTGTTTAGGCACTAGTCCTAGTGGTCTCTCTTTTGAGCATCCCGGAGCCAGAAATTGGATCTAAGCTGATCCAGTCTTGCCCAGGTATCCACATCAAAACTGACTCAGACAAGGACTGTAGAATATGTTGTTGATGGGTTATCTTCAGGCTCGCTGAGGCCACAATCTTTTCGAGACTGAGAAGACCCACATTGCAGTCACAGCTTCTATCGGTCTATTGTGACCTTATTGATATGGACTTTTTGAGAAATTACTCCTGAAGTATGTATCTACTCCTGTGACATGTAGTTCTAAGTACACATGACGAAATATTTAAATACGTTGGACTACAGTAGAAGGATAAACTACACCACCAGAAAATCATGAACATAAATGGTTGCCTTCTGAAACCAATGCTGTACCAAAGACTCCGAATGCCAGATAGCACTACTCAAGGAAATCACACAAGAGAAAGGTGTTTCTGTCACAAAACAAGAAGCAGACCTGTGGCAGCACTTTGTGTCATGGCGTGAGAGATGGTTGAGGTAGGCAGTGCGGTCTGGGCTTCAAACGTGGATCTGCCCTTTTCAAAAAGACCTCGAGATTCCAAATGAAATTAAAATTCAAAGAGATATGGATCTTTGGAGAGATCACAACGGAGAGAATCGTTGCATTCTAATTTACCCTGCAAAATATTCTTGTCGTGTTTCTGGAGAGCTGGTTCAAGGAGCAACTAGAATTATTCATAGATACCAGTATAAAATTGTTAATAATGTTCCCAATTTAGTGCATTCACCGTAAATTACAGACAAGCAGCACTTAAAGCCGAAAGTATTCCCAACACACCTAGAGAAGGTGAGGTGCAGGTAGGACCGCTCCTCTCAAGGTTAGAACTAATCTGCTTGTGTTCTGAGAATCGCTTCCACGCGGAGAGTGAACGAGCCCGTGCTGCAGCTGAATGGTCAGCCTATGCATATTTAATTTCTATTTTGCTGCCCTACTTTAATTGGTTCGTGACAAAGTCCATTTGGAAAACAAGAGCCGAACTGTAACGGATGATTTTTTTATTTCGTTCATATTTAGACTCGTTTGTTTTGTGATCACAAATTAAACACGAACTGTTTGGGCGAAAGGAAATGCGGCCGTATCTCCAACCCATGCATGAGAGTCATTTAAGTGTCCAAGCACCGCGCTTGTGACGTACTAGTGTGTGCATTGTCACGCGTCCTATAACGAAGTGCAGTAGGTCAAAGACTTGTTTCCATCGCCGGCGGCGATGAAAAGCAAATCATTCATCAGACAGATTCGAAGCTTTCAAAATTAATGAATCCGAAGTGTTTACTGGCGGATGTGGATGCAAAAAAGTTTAGTGCCCGGTAGACTTAGAGAAGTGTGACAAAATGTAAGAAAACCTTACGTTACGATATGGCAGCCGATGAAAAGAGAGAGCGGAGGAAGCAACGTTGGTGTGCCCCAAAGAAAGATAAGAACCCTGCTCTATACTACTGAAGCTTTTGGATATAAATGTGTTACAACAGCTAGGTAGGTTTTTGTAGAACATACCACAAACGATAGACATACTGCTAGGACCTGACTGAATGAAAAATCTACCCTTATTATTAAAACATTCTAAAATTATTTTCTTGTTGTATACAGCTAGCAAACTTTGCTACAAGCCTTAGCTGTACCTAGGAGCATAATAAAACAATATGTGATTGTAAATTCTAAGGGTTGATTTATTTTCCCCCAAAAGTGTATTTGCGGTTTGGGGCAGGACATGCGGCCAGATTCATGAAGCTGATTTGCGCTCGCAAAGGGCCAGATTCTCAGAATCTTGCAATTTGCGAGCGCAATTTTTGCATTTGGGATTCATCATCCCAAATGCAAAAATCGGTAATAGCGAATTCGCAAATTTGCGAGGAATTACATTTAAGGAATCTCTATTTGAGATTCCTTAAATGCAATTCATCATCCATTTTTAAATTGCGAATTCGCAATTTCGGGCCGCTATTTATCGCGAGGTCAAACCTCGTGGTAAATAGCAAAAACTTAGAAAAATGCTTTTAAAAGCATTTTTCTAAGTTGCATGTTACACACACACATGTCCTTTGGACATGTGTGTGCGCAACACCTGGTTAAATGTGCATTTAAGGGGTGCTACAGGGTGTCCTTTGGACACCCCTGGCACCCTTCAAATCGCTATCTTATTTGCGATTAGCAAATTGCTAATCGCAAATAAGGAATACTCCCCATTCATTCCTATGGGCCTTTTGGCCCATAGGAATGAATGGGGAGTTATTCCTTATTTGCGATTAGTTATTTGCTAATCGCAAATAAGGAATGTGTAGGAATCGCATTTATTTTTGCGATTCCTACATGAATCCCGTTTTGCGAGTCTGTAATAGCGATTCCTTATGAATCGCTATTAAAGACTCGCAAAACGGGTCTTTGATAAATCAGGCTGATGGTCTTTCAGGGTGAGCCTCATGAAGGAGCATGTGTACACATACAAATACATTGGGTTTGGGTTATTCACATACTTCCTGCAAGTGGCAATTCACTTTGGAAACCGATGAACATGAACTCCTATGAAAGTCAGGACTTGGAGCCTGACCTAGATTTTGTTGGGTGCCCCAGTGGCTAATTTGTAACATTATAAGTGCTAGGGACCAATGTTTTGTCCAGAAGCCCGTGGCTAGCAAGACTGAATGTCAGCTTGCAGACCACCAAAGCTGCGAAGTCTTGATTCCACCTCATGCATCTTTAATCTATCACCAGACACTGCCTGCCAATGTGTCTCACTCTTCCAGGTTCCTGCTTTCTCCTTTTGTCACAGTTTTTCTGTCATTCTATTCCTCCTCCAATCCCCCTTGTGTGCTTTCCACTCTCTTACTCTGGGTCAAACTCTGATGAGATAAAGCAAGTGTCAGACCCACAAATCAGTGTTGGTGGGCCCTGGTTCAGGTTAAGCACTGGTGGCGTCCTAGTCTGACATGTGGGCGGAGGCCTTCATGTCTACCTCACGGAGGTGGACCACCAGGCATCTTTACAAGTCCCCTCCTGCAAAGTGCGGATCTACGGGGTGGAGAACCGCAGCCTTAAGGCCCGGCGGCGCAGGGTACGCCTTAGATCCCCGGGATTCGCCTGCCTTGTCAGAAACAGAGACACGGACTCTTCGTCTGGCGTACAAGATTGTATTTATTAGCTGCAGCTAGTACAGTGGTCTTAGAAGTCGTTGATATAACGAGGTTCAAAAGAGACTGCCACTTAACTCCGTGGCGTACAGGTTTATATACGGTACAATACAATGCAAAATGCAGTCACACAAGACCATGAGACATAGACAAACATTATAAACAATGCTTCAAGTCCAAAGCAACTCAAGTTCCCGATTATGTTTGTCACTCGACCCCCTAAGTAAGTTACAAATGAATCCACAAAATTCAGTTTACAAATAGAGAAAACACAGTTGTATGCTCTAGAAGCACAGTCGTGAAACAAGAGAATGCATGAGACGTGTAGCGAAGGACAGCAGATAAGATAACCTAGGGGAAAGAATGGTGCGAACCAACAAATGGTCCGGACGGGGATTAATCAGCTCAGACAGGAATTAGTGTACTCGGCCAGACCCTGACACTCGTTAGTAAACACAGGCAAAGAAGCCACCTGACACGTAAATGCAGAAACGACAAAAACATAGCGCTCACCGTGCTGCCTGAGTGAGGGCAACACAAAATGGCGGCGGCTACAAAATGGAGACTGAGCACGAACAAATTCGCAATTTACAGAACCTCAAGGGTAAAAGTGCATCAGGGGATGCACGAATGAACTTTCATCACAGCTGAAGCAAGCCTCCATTTTGTTGCAGCTCATTCAGCATTTTCTTTTGCTTTTCAAGCAAAGATGGTGTTGCTGAAAATCAAATGATAAATATCCTTGACAAGTA
The DNA here is from genome assembly GCF_964263255.1 of Lissotriton vulgaris. Taxonomy (NCBI): domain Eukaryota; kingdom Metazoa; phylum Chordata; class Amphibia; order Caudata; family Salamandridae; genus Lissotriton; species Lissotriton vulgaris. Next base: position 1,210,176,048 of record NC_141696.1, read on the forward strand.
GTTTGGAACATGAGCAGCAGATTCCTGTCTTCCTCCCGATCCTCCAATCGCAAGAGCAGAGCACATGCAAACACCTTTGCTTCGTAATTAGGAGTGCAATAGTTCTATAGTATTTCGCATCTGGAACACTACCTTTCTTAAATGGGACATAGAAAGGAACCCCTGCAAGATCGGGTATCGTTTGAGCTTCCAAAACCGAATATTCCTCCTAAGGTATGTATTGCTCTTACAAATGGATATAACTTCCAAATTGTCTACTAATGCCAAATGTGTCACATTTAAGATGCCATAAAATGCATGCTAAATGATAGTACCGCTGCATACACGTTTTGCTGTATAACATTAAGAATCTCTTAGTATTACTTCACTTTCAAACTTATAGTGCAATTGCTATCCTCTAAACAATGGAACCGACTGCTCCCCCCCCCCCGCCCACACACACCACCCCCACAGCGTTGTTGCAATGAAAGGGATATATGACTAAAGACAATCACAACATTCCAAATCATGAACAAGAGGTAAATCAACCAATGACTACTGAATGTCATCAATGCCTATTACCACAGGTGAATGAGGGGGATCACATCAAGATGCTCACTGTAAGGATTGCATGAGCGCCAAGACAGCATCCCAGGTGATAATGCGCTCTACAAATCTGCATAACAACATAACATGTATGAATGATAGAATAAAGCTGTCTCTGCCAGACCTGAAAACGAGAACGGTGGAAATTCACAATTTCACATAATTTACTCGTGCAGATTTTCAACAAAGTGGAAGATCTGCATGAGTTTGTTTTATGAATTGCAGTACACTTTGCATCTTAGATGGCCATAAATGTGAAATGCATAAATGTCAAATGCACTCCAAAGACATGGGTAAAAATAGAGGGGTAGAATTCGACTTTTTATTATAGACTAATGAATACACATAATGTATTATCATTTTGTTTCATCGCGTTCTCGCTCTACTAAAGCAACTCTTGCCTATTAGAGAAGGGTGCAGCCATCAGGTAAAAGAGATACAATTCCAATTGAATCCAATTTTGAATTAGCCCTGCTGAAATAAGCGGGTAGAAATTTTGAAACTAGGGCAAATTTGTTGAAAATCGAAGCCAGAGACAAGCAGCATCCCCTGCAACAGCCTACATTTTCAGACATGTATAGCAATAAAAAACAACCTTAAGACATGCTACTGTCAGCAAGAAAAGGTAAATGACAAATGGACACATCACATTCCCTCTCATAGTCAGTGTAACAAATTCACAGTTTCTGCATGGTCACCCCAGACTTTTCACCTTTTTCTGGACCCTATTTTTGCTGGCTAAAGGACTCTGTGCTAAACATTAGTAGAGTGCCTGTGCTTTCTCTCTTAATCAAGTGCTGTACATGGGAACACTCCATTTGGCCTATTTAACCGTGAGTCCATTGTATATGGTGCCCTAAGGGAACTTAAGGCAAGGGAAGTTACATTTCATATGTGGGGTGCAATGTATATTGCACCACCCACGTAAATTGAACAATTATATGTGTGTGCCAAGAGCACTATGGGGCTCAGATTAAGCAGCAGTTATACACAACAGTGGCACATGGCAGGGAAAAATATATTGAAAGTCACATCTAAACTTGCCTAGTAACCTCACAGAGCAGAGTGCTAATATATAAATATAAGGCCCAATAAATATTGAAATGAATGTGTCCACACGGCGAACCCCACCCATCCATAAAAGGTATGTCACTTTGTAGGCATGGCCCGACCTTTTCCTAATAGGCCTAGGTGGGGTTAAAGTCTTTATTGTCCACCTCCACTTAGAAAAGGGCTAGAAGATGCTGAAAAGTTATTCACTGCTTAGTAAATCTGATTTAACCGACCACAGCCCGTGCAGGTAAGAGTAGGGGGGTCGGGTGGGGGAGATTTCACTAGACAATGACAAGGGAAATTTTTCTAATTTAATTTTTCCTCGTCACCCGTCAAAATCCCCCCTCACCTGGCCACATCACCCCCACTACTCTTACCTGCATGGGCTGTGGCTGACTAAATCTTTTTATTGCACTTATAATTGGCATGACCTACACTTTAAGTCCCTAGTAGATAATATGGCAAAGGGATGAAAACTACCTATAAGTCCATAGTACATAAATGGGCATGGCAGTTTAGAGGCCAGCAGCCTTTTTAGGTCGAGCTTAGCAGCGCGTATGCACTGCTCTGTGAGGCTTCTTGTGTCTACTCTGTGCGGGTCTGACTTCTCCCACATATTGGATTGGCTTTTGCTTGTGTCTTTCAATAATGAAAGCACGCAAATGGCTAAAGGCGTGTGCATGTCCCACCTCTTTTGTAATGTTCACTTCCACGGCATTTTGCCTGCGGGAACAAGCATCAGCGCACAGGGTGGCAGATGGATTCCTTGTGGGTCAGGTTACTATCTACACACAATGCGCCGTGCTTTCGCTTGCAATCTGGGGGCTGCCCGCTTTTGCATATTTTTGTTGTTGAGAGGATTAACTATTTAATCCCCTGTAAACATGCTCTTGAAATCCTAGAATTATTTTGATTTGTTGAAGAATGGAGAGCACACTGCAATGCTGGTCTCATTATTTATTAAGCCTCCCTGTGATTCAAAGGGAGGCTGTTTACTTAGCCACAGATCTGTCTAGTCCTCAAAGCTGCTCCTGAAATCCTGTGTATAGGGTTGCACTGGTTTATGGGACAATCAGGCAGCGCCAGTAGACCTGGTCTCAGAAGTCTGTGTGCTTGTATTGTTTTTTTGGGATAATTTTGGGCTTGGCTGCTTCATGGTTTGTTTGTGCGATGGTTAGGTCTCACCTAAGCCAGCGTATGCGCTGCCCTGCAAGACATTTAGTAAGTGAGTTTTCAAAGTGCAACCTACATGGTTTTGCTGTCCTAAAGCTTGAGTGCCCGCCGATGTTGTGCACGAGCACAACACCTGCTCACACTCCCCTCCTTTGTTGTCATCTCTAATGAGGCTCCTATGTTTGCTGTCCCCCTGCTGCTCACATTCCTCCCTCCCTTCTCCACCAGCCCTTCAAACAGACAAGAGTTGCCACTCACATTCCCCCTACCTTTTCCTCCAGTCCTTCTCGTAACCTTTGCTTTCAATCACCCCTCCTTTCTCCCCCCAGGCTGTTTACGCCTACTCCTCCAGACCTTCTCTGCATACTGTGTGCTCTTTAGGCACCATCCCATGCTTTTTTAGTAACACAATTTGTAAGTATTGGGGCTCCCTTGCTGCTCTCATTCCCCCTCCCTTCTCCACCAGCCCTTCAAACAGAAAAGAGTTGCCACTCACATTCCCCCCTCCCTTTTCCTCCAGCCCTTCTCGTAATCTTTGCTTTCAATCACTCCTCCTTTCTCCCCCTGCCCTGTTTTCGTCAGTTGCATGTGCTTGTACACTTCTTAAAACTCGCTGTAAGTATTGAGGCTCCCTTGCTGCTTGCATTCCCTCCTCCCTACTCAACTAGCCCTTCAAACAGACAAGAGTTGCCAATGGGCCTGAAGCCAGACAGAGCCATCCTGCCATCCTGCTAGATTTATGGATTTGTATTTGCACGTGATAGCAGTAAACATGCCCGAGGCGCCAGCAGAGCCCAGGCCACACGGAGACATCCATACATCCTCATTAAGTGTTGTTTCCTCTGGGAGACAAAATATTTTATGCTTAACTCCTAACATACAAAAGGTTGTATTTTTTAGAAATATATACTATCTTAAACAGAAATGTTTTCGTGGTAAAATTGGAACGGCACTATGGTGGGCTAATCAAAGTATTTCACCCTATTATCGTTCTGTTAGGGATTTTAGCCATTGTAAGTTTTTTTTTTCCAAAAATACTTGTTAGTCACACCCAACCTCAAGGAGTTTTTGTATTATTTTGCTTACACAACATTTGTACCACATTTAAAGTTTTCACAGTACACTAGATGATTGTCTCTCTTCCTTCTCTCTTTTTTTTCCGTCAAATTTGAACAAAATGTATACAACTTTCCATTATGTATCTTGAATGGAGATTAAAATTGCTCTCACAGCTTTGTTTAATTTGCTAGCGATATTAATGAATTTAATCCCTTTCTCCTTCTTGGTCTCTGTGTCTCATGCTCTACACTTTTATTTTTGACTCTTTATTTTCGTTGCACACTTTCACACTTCATCTTTGGCACACACATTACCAACAGTCAGTGCACACTTTCACCAGGCATACACCACCAGCCATCAGTGCACACTTTCACCAGGCATACACACCACCAGCCGTCAGTGCACGCTTCCACCAAGCACACACCACCAGAGGTCAGTGCACACTTTCACCAGGCACACACACACCACCAGCCGTCAGTGCACGCTTTCACCAGGCACACACACACCACCAGCTATCAGTGCACGCTTTCACCAGGTACACACACTACCAGCCGTCAGTGCACGCTTCCACCAGGCACACACACCACCAGCCGGCAGTGCACACTTCCACCAGGCACACACACCACCAGCCATCAGTGCACAAATTCTTAGGGCACACACACCACCAGCCATCAGTGCACACATCAATTGTTAACGCATCCACAATTAACTATTGTAGCAATCGCAGGATGGCACACTTTACTTTTAAACATATTCATCTAAAGCACAGCATGCCACCATTGCTACAAAAATAAATACACATTTTTTTGGCCTACAATTTATAGACTTTTGTTGCAATTAGTGTTGCAATATTTAGCTATGTCAATAGCTAAAACTTCATTAATGAGAGACCTATTGCATTGCAAATACTGTTACTGTTATGTTTCGTGTTTAGATTCAGGCTCGGCTACCCGAACTCCTGTACTCATTATACAGAGTTTTTTTAAATGTAGCACTCTTTTTCAAAACCATGCTGCTCTAAACGCTGTAAATAGAAACATATTATTGTGACCTTTTTGAAGTATTAGTGGGCGGAATTTGTATAGTCGCGCTACGCAAAGCTCTGCGAAATGGTAAAATATCTCTGCGAACACGCAAAAGTTCAGCGAACACGCGGAATTGCTTGTTCAGCCCATTCGCAATGCTTTTTTCCTGTTCACGAGCACTGTTTGCGTGCTCACGGGGAAATATCTCTCAGACACGCATTTTGATAGCGCGAACAAGCAAAAAATTCCGCCAAGCTGCGGATTCCGGAATTTTTGGCAATTCCGCGTTCTCCGCAGAATTCAAAATTACCCACATTTCGCACATTCCTCATGTGGAACAGAATTTACTGCCCAGGCCTAGTTGAAAGCAACTCAAATTACCGACATCGCAACTCAATACACCAATGTCACAACAATGAAATCAGGATTGGCCTAGCTTGACCCAAATATCACCGCAGATATCAGCGGTGATAATTGACAAATGGCCAAAACAGATTCCCATTTCTAAATATAGATTTAAATACCAATCCCTGCGCAAACGTAAATTTGCAGTGAAGCAGTTTCTCTGGCTGTAACAATAAAGTCAGATCAGCATGTGTTGGTATGAAACAAGCCTAAAACCAAGTCTTAACTGTCAGCACCTTGCTTGTCACGAGTTGAGATATCATACATTGCAACAGTCAGTGGTGTAAGGCAAAATGACCCTTAGCCCCCCACCACCCGCTTGTTTGCACTTGCATGTGTGCACTGCTGAGAGCCTGGGGTCATTTAAAAGCTGCCTTAAGTTACAGCACTGCTTTTAAAAAGTAAACTGACTGCAAGTTCGACTTTGGTATCTGGGTCACTATAAAAGTGATAGTCAACATTATTGTTACATATCAGGTACCCCAAAGGTCTCCCCTAGGTGTTCCAGGGGAGGAGGGACAGGTAACTATAAGCAGGGTCCCTGTAAAAGATGTTCAGTAAACCCTTGAGATTTAAAACTGCCCCTTGTATTTTCCCCAGACTATGAAATCCCCTGCAAAGTTGACTTTGAATTTGGTGTTGTGGGCACTGTGAAGAATTACTCTACATCATTTTTACATACTAGGCATAGGCAATCCCCTGGTTTCCCTTAGGTGCCCGAGGGGTGGGGGCATGTAGTTATGAGCAGGGTCCTTATAAAAGATGTTTTATTAACCCTGTGGTGGTAAATCTGCTCATTTTATTTCTTTTCCCATTGTAGATACCTGGCCCATAGGCTGCCATTGCAATATCTTATACATGCATACTTATTGCTAGTGCCTCCTAGGTACGTCTCACCAGGAGTCCCTGCCTCTTCAAGGCCCCGTTCCCTCCTCACACTGCAGGAATGTTCTTCAAGTTGGCAGGTATGATGACAGCTCTAGTTACCAGTGAAACAGCTGCTTCATACCACAGTGTGATTCTTATTTACTTGGTTAGGTTGTTGGCTGATGCACAAATGTTCTCAACAGGTACTGGCCATAGTGCTAACAATTTTTATAAAATGCAAAGCTGGCAAATACAAACTCGCTTTTTAGGCTATTCCGCTGTAATGAGAGTAGGAAATGGTTGTGCCGTGATTTAAAAGAGGCTGAGCACGACCCGTTATCTTATCTTGAGCAATCAAAGTGCATTGTTGGGTTTTAAGTGCGCAAAACACTTCAGCTCATCCAAAAACCCTAGGGAGGCCAAGTGTGCAACACTTCAAAGGTCGTTCGGAAAAAAGGTACTTACGTTTTAAAAGCTTTAGTAGCTAGAATATTGATCATTCCTTGGAGAGAGGCTAGCAGTGTGATCTCCGTTTTATGGTTGTACTTTTCCAACAAGCATATTCTTAACTGTAAAAGGAAAACATTTCCTCAGGGTAGCATTGGCATTCCAATGTATTTTAGATTCAGGCGTTAGATAAGACCATTTGTTTTTTCATAAAATATATGCATAGTTTCCTCATTTTAAGGGGCTTCCAGCTGTTTTCATCCAATAATCTTTAGTTGTGTCATTTACATTTTGTTTCCACTGTCTACAGCATACAGCTATGTGCTGGGTGTTAGCCCACTTTGTTCCCTGAATAACTTCACTTTGATTGCCTTCATTTTGCTCTTTCACAACAAGCACATCCGCACACAAAGTAGTTCTCTTAAGTGCCAGTGTTTTTGTTTTTACTTTATTACTTTAGTGTTGCCTTTTTTTAGGTTTCGCCTATTATCATTCGCTTGCGAATGTAATAGGCGAAAATTCAAGGGCTCAATCGACTAGTGAAACCACTGCGGTTTCTTCACAGTGCATGTGAGTCACGTGACCACAAAAGCGGGTCACGTGACCACACAAGCACACGCATCTCCCTAATCCGCCTGCCTCCCCTCGCTCGCATTCACAGCCCCCCACCAGGCTCTCCCGCCCCCTTCCGGCTTCCCTCCACGCATCTGCCTGCCACACTTCTCCCCTCGATCGCATTCCCAACCCCCCACCAGGCTCTCCCGCCCCCATCCGGCTTCCCTTGTTTTAGAATCTGACGTGATAGAAGGAAGCTTTCTTCCAGCTCTTCCATGATGAGCACCAGGCTCACATCAGCATTATCAGTTCCTGTTGCCTGCCATTCAGTTTGTAAATTCCTTTTGGAGAGGCCTTTTTATGACTGCTGCTATTTCACAGCATCGAAAATTGACATTTATTTGTATACATGCAATGAAGTGCATTTATAACTGTACACCTGAATGTTGTGCGGCTAAGTATTTTAATTGAAAACTACAGTTTTATTTGTAAACCTGTTTAGTTTGTATGTCCTGCGTGTATGGTTTCTAGTTTGCTCTCAGTGCTCTTGCATGTCCTGCTTATATAGACATTTTACTATTATATTACAAAGTTCAGGTCTGCTGTTTATTCCAATTTCCAGTCCTACCACTCTAACTTTACAACTCTACCTATCTGTCTGTCTACCCTTGCAACGATCTATCTATCTATCTATCTATCTATCTATCTATCTATCTATCTATCTATCTATCTATCTATCTATCTATCTATCTATCTATCTATCTATCTATCTATCTATCTATCTATCTATGTATTTGCAACACGGTCTATGAATGCAATACTGTAACACTATGTTTGCACTACTATCTAACTCTGCAACACTATTTATCTATCTATAACTCTCTCTATCTGTCTTTGCAAGTCTCTCTGTTGATCTTTCTTTTATCAATCAATCAATCAAGAAATTTATATAGCGCGCTACTCACCCGGGGGGTCTCAAGGCACTTGGGGAGGGGGGTCTGCTACTGCTCGAACAGCCAGGTCTTGAGTTGCTTCCTGAAGGAGAGGTGGTCTTGGGTCTGACGGAGGTGGATGGGGAGGGAGTTCCATGTCTTGGCTGCCAGGTAGGAGAAGGATCTTCCTCCCATAGTGGCTCTTCGGATGCGTGGAACAGCGGCGAGGGCGTGGCTGGTAGAGCGAAGCTGGCGGGTGGGAGTGTAGAAGGTCAGGCGGTTGTTGAGGTACCTGGGGCCCAGGTCGTGGAGAGCCTTGTGTGCGTGGGTGAGAAGTCGGAATGTGATTCTCTTGTTGACGGGGAGCCAGTGCAGGTCTCTCAGGTGTCCGGAGATGTGGCTGTGCCGGGGGATGTCCAGGATGAGTCGTGCGGATGCGTTCTGGATGCGTTGGAGTCTCTTCTGAAGTTTGGCTGTGGTTCCGGTGTAGAGGGTGTTTCCGTAGTCCAGTCGGCTGGTGACAAGTGCCTGTGTGACCGTCTTCCTGGTTTCGGTGGGGATCCAACGGAAGATCTTACAGAGCATGCGTAGAATGTTGAAGCATGAAGATGATACGGTGTTGACTTGTCTGGTCATCGAGAGATAGGAGTCCAGGATGAAGCCCAGGTTGCGTGCGTGGTCCGTTGGTTTGGGTGCGCTGCCCAGGGCAGGGGGCCACCAGGAGTCATCCCAGGCTGAGGAAGATGGTCCCAGTATGAGGACTTCCGTCTTGTCTGAGTTGAGTTTCAGGCGGCTGTTCTTCATCCACTCGGCTACGTCTTTCATCCCTTCGTGTAGGTTGGTTCTGGCGGTGGCTGGGTCGTTGGTGAGGGAGAGGATCAGCTGAGTGTCGTCGGCGTAGGAGATGATGTTGAGGTTGTGTTGGCGTGCGATGGCCGCGAGGGGGCTCATGTAGATGTTGAAGAGGGTGGGGCTGAGTGAAGAACCTTGTGGTACACCGCAGATGACTTCGGTGGCCTTGGATCTGAACGGGGGGAGGCGGACTCTCTGAGTTCTTCCGGCGAGGCCTCTCTATCTAGCAGTCTTTGCAAACCTCTATATTTGTTAGAATGTTTTATGAAATACTGCATAAAAACATTACCAAAGGTAAGAGGCTGGAAGCCAATGCAAGACCAATTGGCCTTTTAGGTCTGGTGTTAGCCAAGATCTTTTGATTTTACTACAATTATTAGTATAACATAGTTACTGATAGGTGTTTTCTACCAGACTTCACCCACTAGTCTATTGCTGTATCATTGACATTCTAATTCCAGCCACTGCATCATGGATCATGGGGCAGTGAGTTAGAACACTTCAGCCACTGGCTGACTTCACTTTGAGTTGCGGTATGCAACGCTTTTACTAGGGGAACAACCACACACAACGTAGTCCCATTCAGTGCCTTTTTTTGACTGACGATAGCCTGGTGGCTTCCACAACAATAAGGTTTTCACACACCATGATAGAACAAAACAAGAATTGCTAAAGCTAAAAGGCCTGCTTTGGCCAATGCTAGCTACCTTTGAATGGAATCGTGTTGGCAGAAATTATTGTGGTTCCATTTGTATGTTTTACTGTTTGAGCTACCCAGGACATTTTAGCTCATTTGAGCAGAATTCATGTGAGATGCTGGGCATTGCATAACATTATGACAATCGTAAAACTCCAGGACAGGAAGCTAATTACGAATAGGCTTCACGGTACAGTCAACAAAGGCTAAAAGTATTTTTTATGAATAGGCACCATTGACACGAGTCTTTGAAAATTTGGAGCTGCCATGCGAATCCAATGGGGCCATCAGTCCAACTTGACTTATCAGTTATTACTACACCTTTCTTGTCTATGCCAACTCCTGGCATATTTGAGCTGCTATTCACGATTAATAGTGCCCAGAATACCCCCTTTCCAGCATTCACCTTGAGTCTACAAGCCATGCCAATATGCAGCATCCCAATTCTGTGTTTCCTGTTAATCCATCCTTCATGATTATTGGTGTAAAAAAAATACAAGACCTTCTTTAATCAATTTTCTCAAAGCAATTGATAAACCACACTGTAAGTTGTCTAAATATTAACTGGTAAAATATATCCCAACCATGGCTACACTTTTGTACTTCCTATGGTCTAGCTTGAGGCCCTAGAATTCCTTGCATCTTTCCATGCATACCTTCATACTATAATCTTGTCAAATTAGCCCACTGTTCTCCGTGCCCTGACCATCTAATCTGACAAACCTAAGATACTTATTCAAATGGGCATGCCAGAGGCATAGCCAACCTTAGCTTCTCACATTTAATGGGCAAAACAAATCGGTATACAGGTCTTACCCACAGGATGCTTTTGTTTGCTATCAAACTCTTGCACCTCAGACAACAAGTGATTTTAGTCACCTGATCACGTCCTCATGAACTTCACTAAATCCAACCCATCTAGTTAAAGCATATGGCACATTGGGAAAGAAATCTAAAGGGTGTAGGTAAGGTAATATTCATGAAGTTCATAGTACCTACACTGGATATTAGTTTATCGCAGTTGGTGGCCCTGATGAAGAATGTGACCAGACCCTCCAACAGGTGATAACATTTTAGTTTTGCAAGGTCAAATACACCAAATTTTAAAAGAACAAATGGTTTGTAGGAACTGCCTTCTCCAAAATGGTGCTGGGGTCATTGGTAATCCCTATCTAAGGGTAAAACTGAGTAACACAGTTAGAAACTAAGTGTCTAAGTTAAAGTTTAGTGGATGAGATTAAGCATGGGCGAATTTTGCGAATTGGCAATTCGTGAATTTGCGGATTTGCGAATTGGCAATCCGCAAAATTCGCGAATTCGCGAATTTTTTTATTTTTGCGTGTTCGCGGGTGTTCGTGAGGCGCTTTGCAATTTCGCAGGGTTTTTATTTTTGCCTGCTTAATCACTGCCACCCTCTTGTTTTTTATGCCCATCTGCCCTCTGTACCACTTGTTTCTGTGCCCTTCTGCCCTCTGCCCCACTAATTTTTTGTCCCCTTCTGCCCTCTGTCCCACTTTTGTGCCCTTCTGCCCTCAGCCCCACTTAGAATGGCACCGGCAAGCTGCCAGCGCCATTCTAAAATAGCTAGAAATAGCTTCAACAGGAAGTACTGATAGATAAAGTAAAGCAGGTGCTCCAGTTGAAGGTCAAATTAAGTTACACAATCATTAATCACCCCAAGTTTGGGGGTGATTAATGATTGTGTAACTGAATTTGAGCAGCACCTGCTTTACTTTATCTATTAGAGCTTCCTGTTGAAGCTGACTTTTGTAACTATTTTAGAATGGCTCTGGCAGTTTGCTGGGCCATTCTAAAAGAGTTACAAAAGTCAGCTTGAACTTTTGACCCAATCCCCGTTCGCGGATTTCCGTTCGCGGATTTTGCGGGAAATTCGTGAATCTCGCGGATTGCGAATTTACCGAAAATCTGCGAAATCCGCGAGCGGAACGGATTTTCCGCCCATGCTTAGATGAGATACTCCGTTAAAACATGCAAATATCCTATCTGCCGTAATGCAAGGCAAGTGACATAAACCAAAATGCATTTGTAAATATATGGAGGACGGGACATCCACCACATTTGTGACAGAGTATGCCATGCATAAGACTGTAAATTAGGCCCTAAAAGCTGGCAGTTTGAAACATTTGTACTTCAAATCTTACTTCTCTGAGACATACAACTCCTCTAATGAACATAGTGTTGGCTTAATTAAGAGTGGGCATATCTTGTGTAGTTTGCTGTGGTGTAATTAGGTGAATTTACAGCACTATTGCACAGAATTACGTGAAGAGCATAACGCAGCATTTAGCGCTATGTTCTTAGCGCAAAATGCACCCTTGCATTGAAACTTTACTCAAGGATGCATTTTGTGATAACAAAATAGCGGTAAATGCAACAGAACATGAACAACAGCATCTAGCAGCCACTTGTGATAGCTAAATTCATTGTTCCTGTGCTCCTTTGACATGGATTTTGTGCCACATTGCTCATAATCACATGAACAGGCTTAATCACATAATTTTTGATCATTTCACATAAAGGAGTAAAACAAAATTACTGTAATTACTCAGATTACTCGCCCAAGCCTATGCCTAATGCAGTTTTCAACAAATAAATAAAATATATTTGCAAATTCTAACCTTTTGGGCTAACTCCTGTTGCAGTAGAAGTGCAAATCATTTCTGTCCACTAGGCCCACACCCTTTTATTTGGCCAATTTGCCAATTATCTCACCTTATTCAATCTACTCACACCTACGAGGCTTTGGGCCTCTGATGGATCTTGATCGTTGCATTGAGAGGTGAGGAACTAGAGTGTCTCCTGGTGACTACCCAATCAGGATCAATTAATTGGTAACCAACTTATAAATTGGAAATCAAATTCAAATATATAACTCTCAACATCATACTATAAATGTAAAAGATGACTACAACTACAATAATTCTGAACCTCCTAAAGAAATTCAGTAGAGCTAAATTATACAAACCAATAGTTCTGCTGCAGCAATGAAAAATAATAACAAAATAATCTGATGTTCTGGGAATAATCTATGTCTATCCCTGTTATGCATTAGAATCTGAGATATTGTATGCATGGTCTCTGTGAAATGAAAATTTCAAGCTACGATTTAAAGAAGACTCAGAAAATTAGGGTCAAACTTAGTCGTTGTATTGAGCATTTTAGAAATCAAAGCAATATTCAGTATTTAGGTAATAAATTATGAGCCTAGATAAAATATTACAAAAGATTAGCAAAGATAAGTCAAAAGACAAACTTACAAGGAAATCTGGAAACTAGTATTTTAGCCACAGCGTCCGTTAAGTTCACTAAGCAAAGAGAACTCCCACTACCAATAAAGGCAGGAGGATGGTTCCAATCAGCTCGTTAGCATAGGCATATAGTTCAATCAGAGTTGGGATTTTGAAAAGTGGCAAAACTGACAAGTCAATAATGTCAGCAAGTCTCATTGACATGAGTTTCGAAGGTAGCTAGAGAAAGGAAAGTCAGCTTCAGGGAAATGAGGACTGCCATGGGAATGGTGTCTCAGTTTGAGAGTCTGAGAGCATTTGTCCCTGAGAGCCACCATCTGCAAGTGTTTGACAGGATGTGAGAGAAAGAGTCTTTGTGCTGCCCGTCAGCATCTTGTCCGCTGCTGTCCTAAGGGTCCATTCAATAATATATTACTTGCTACATCCGGAGGTGACATCAAACATCACCTCAAATTTGAATGTCACCCATGTGACCCTCTTCCGCTCACAAGGTGAAAAAGAAGATACTTTAAATAATTTTCCCAAACCATATATGGGAACTAATCATCTGTCCAGGCACATGGACCAACCCACAAAGAACTATTCAAATGTTGCTTTCATGTACTAGTGTCAAGAGTTTAGGTTCTGTGCTGAAAAAGTATCCTTCAGGCATTAGGAATGTTATGTGAATGGAAAGAAAACGTTACATGAATGGGCAACCAAAACCCTTTCACATCAGTCCATGAAATAGAATGAAATACTGAGGGGAAAATCATTTAATATATATAAAGTAATACAATTCTTATTAATAAACAAATGTGCAATTAGGTTAAAACATAATATATTCAATTGAGAATTCATCTCTAATAAGCAAGATTTAGAAGTCGTCATAAGTGATTTCATAGAAATGTTTGAACCTAACTATGGTCTATTACTACGTGTCACAAAGTACCTATATATAAAATAGTTCTATAAAACATATAATCAATGTTGTTTGAATCAATCTAGGTTTTTTTTTTTGATAATCAACTTTTTAGGGTATTTTAAAACAGCAAAGAAAAATCATTGGTTGCAGCTCGATCAACACACACAACAGATTACAATCATTAATTTGTATAGGTCGGGTCGGCTTTCTCCAGTCCGTATATAAATCTTGTAGCAATAGGTATAGAGGCATAAGTCGTACAGTACATCTCCAATCACGGTGGAAGTAGATTAAACAATTTTCCCCAAATCCTATGGAACAGTTCCGTTGCCCCCCTGGCTTCAAAAAGGGCCTCCTTCTGGGTCCCGCACCAATCAACCCCCCTCCTCCATCCCCCCACAGTGGGCTGCGCGGCTCGGGACCAGTGCCTTGCTATGTCCCTTTTAGCCACCGATATTGCGGTCCCGAAAAGGCGTTTGTCCGATCTGGAACCATCCAGACCGTCAAAGACCCAAGCAGCAGCCGCAATGGCTCGTGGGGAACCTCCCAGCCCAGGGCCTGCGTGAGCTCACGCTCCACCCCCTCCAGAACCCTGCCAACCCGGGGCAGAGCCACACCATGTGATAGAAATCCACGGGTGCCAAGCCGCACCTCGGGCAATCCGGGGAGGGTCGCAGGCGGGCGCGGAAAAGTCGTTCAGGGGAGAGGTATCAATCTAGGTTTTATGAGTGTAAAGCAGCTACATAGAAAATTTCATTCATGTAAGTTGTATTATGACACATTTGCACCAGCTTTTTTTATCTCTGTGGTGTATTACAATGGAAGCATTAAAAGATGCTTTTCCATTTGCTATACACACTATATTATTAAACCGAGACTTATAAAGCATACATATATGACTTATCAGGTTTCGTTTACATTACTTTGCATAGTATTAGTGCATAGATTTAATGAATTTTCATTTCAACATTGGTAAGCCATCAGTAAAGGTGATTATTAAACATGCTAAAACACACAATTTGTGAATTCTTTCTAGTTTTAAAGCTCGGAGCACAATTTTATTGTGCTTGTATTTTGTCTGTACTCGGTATTATTGAAATGCACTTAGCAAGTGCAAGGTGCACATTTGTTTCGTGTGTGGATTTGTTGTTTCATCCGGTGTTTACTATCATTGAAGTAGTTGTCAGCGTTTGCGCTGCATCGCTCCTTTTTTCCTTTATCCTAAAAGGAAAGGTTCTCTGTTGAATGTGCTTCTATGACTTCCTTGCTACACCAGTGCTGGAATTGACAGTGAGCCTCGCTGAAGTGCAAGGTGACATCATCAATGAAACAGAGGTCAAGCTTCATTTTGTAGCCCTGACATCTTCCAAACCTCCACATTGCGCGGCATTGATTAAACCTTTACTCTCCTCTTATGGCATCCTTGCAAAGCTCCAACTGGCATTGCTAATCTTGCCATGAAATATATAAATGCGCACCCAATGATTTTTACTCATTGGAGACCAAAATTAGGCCTATAATAGATGGGAAAGTTCCTTAAAACGGAGGTTACCATTTTTAGGATGAATGACCCTTCTAGTGGAGCCTCTGTATTGATTAGTTGTCTCCGTGTTTTGCATTCTGGGCTGCTCCGTGCTCTATCTGCACAATGACCTTGCATAGGAGGTGCTCCATTAGGTAATCCAGGAGAGTGCTAGAATCTGCTTGATTGGGAATAGGTCTGTCCATAGAGGAAGATGGCTATTCTTTGTTTTTCTTAAAATATCACAAATTTCATAAAGCTCTCAAAGATAACAGCCTATCCCGGGGCAAAAACATTTTTTTTTCATTTTGCCACAAATCTGTGAAGAATCCACAAATCCATGGAAATTCTTTTTTAGAAAAAGAAGCGCAGGCTCCCAGGCTTCTTTTTTAAACCCTCCGGGGCGGGCCAGATCTCTGGATGATGCTTTTTGTTTTTGTTGGGCAGGGGGACCTCATATAGCTCAGGGAGGGAGGGCCAAGTGGCTCTTTCCCCGTATGAAGTACATAGGGCCCTGGAGGTTGGGGGTCACATGGCCTAATGAAGCTCGGGAAGGGTGGTCACATGCCCTCCCTTTAACCCCATGGCTGCTAGGCGTTTTCCCGTCCTGCGCTGGGTTTTATTATTTTATATTGTTTTATGACGAGCTGGCCTTGTCATCCGCGCACGGCAGGTAAGCGCCATGACGAGCCCAGCTCGTCATTAGCCTCGAAGGGGTTAAAGAAATAAAAGAGACCCTGGCGGATGGGTTACCCAAGGCCAGGCCTTGTGGCCAACCCCCCACCAAAGGCCATGTGCAGCTTGGGGTTGGCTGCATGCAGGTGGTTTACTCATTTGTCCATATTTTAGTCCTCAATATTTTGTTTTATTAACAATACTACGATTTTGTGAAGTCTCAATAGTCTCTACTCAATATTTCAAGACTCCACCATTGTATGAGGTAGTTTGTTCCTCTTCCAGCAGGCGGTATTCTCTCCGTTGTGCAAGCTGCTTGAATGGAACACTCCTCCGGTGTCAGCAGTGTTTTAAAGAATATATTTTGCAGCCTAAATTCAAACTGATCTTTCAGTCACTCTGAGACAATTTAGCAAATGTTCACTGACCACTATGGAAAGTGTTTGTGTAGGCCTCGAGGCGGTGTTTATTTGGGCGTGTAGTGGGATTGGGACTTATTTTTCATCATCAGGCTTTAACTTAACACAAGAAAGAGAGAGGCAGAAAAGAGAGGAAGAAGAGAAAGATAGCAAAACAGTGAGAAAGGGTGAAAGCAGGAATGAAAAAAAACCTGCACGAGTTAGGTAACATGACAGAAAGGTCTGGGCAGAGGAATAGTAAGGCACAACATGGAATCGTATATAGAGGCAGCCTTAGTGCTTAATTGGAGCTGGTGGTTGGCGGTGCTCGGCACCTCACTTAATTATCATCGCCACACTTATGACACTCTGCCACATGGTGGCGCTGGCCATCTAATTTAGAGATGAGCAGAACAACGGTTGTTTATGAATACAATGTTCATTAGAAAATACTAATACCTGCCTCCCCAGCCATTCCTTTACCTTTGGGGACCTGCCATAATCTAAGCATCTAAGCTGTCACCCCTGCAGGGGAAAGAGATGATTAGTAGTTGTTTTGGTACCGTCATTGGCAGCGATGACTGGACGGTGCAACCTTCAGTGGCCTCCTGGTCAGGGCCCAGGTACTTATTATTTTACAAATTAAGCACTGGGCAGTCTTGGTATTTGGCAACTCCCACCCGATCATTTAACAACGCTCGTGACAGAGTCCTAAGAGACTCTTTGCGCCTTTGCACTTTTTTAAAATCAAGATGGGGTTGTATTTCGTATGAATACATCTCTGCATTAATGTTTGAGGTGGAAACAATTGAATAGGGAAGGATGTGTGTGCTTACAAATCATGTAACACAAGAAGTACCAGGCTGTTCCTAATGAAAGCGGGGGTTAAGTGTTGGTGGCACCCGTGCGTCGTGGATAAACGCGTGGGTATCCAAAATGTTGGATATAAAGGCCTCACATACCCTTGCAGGTGTCATGCTTCATCATCGGCAATGCTCCTCGTTGGGTCGGCGGTGCAATACCCAACGGGCAACACCTCAAAGAGGGGCTCTTTGGCGGAGATCTTTTTCCAACTGCCGTATGGGTGAAGTGTTTGTGAGGGGCCAGTGCTGTGTAGACGTTATAGGAGTTGAAATTGGGGTAAAGGGTACCAAGATCAGGTTTATTCTAGCAGTCCCTTATTCCAAATTAAAATCAAAAATAGAATAGGCTCGGAGGGAAATAATGTCTCCTGGTGCGAGACTAGACTAATGAATATATTGATAGGACGACATGTTTCTCGCTGTTTGTCCACTGACTGATTCTTCAGGACCGAATATAAACAAATAGTATGTGCTATATTAAACTATCTACAGAGAGCCTTTACCTTGCTAGAGAACAGTATTCCAATACGTGTAAAGGGTCAAAAGTACCTGTGTTGTGCTGTAATTGCCTGTAGTGGGAGACAAAAAAAGCAATTCACAACAGGTCGCGTTTTTCACTAGCATATTAATGTGACACCGAACAAAACACTGTGTATCATGCCTATGTAAGTGTTTACTTGACATGCACTAAAAAACAGGTGGTCTCATCCGTAGTGAGCAAAGTGGATGGCATGCTCAAAGGGAGGACTCCCCCCAAATAATTAAAATCGGTTATCAGCAGCAGTTTCTCTATTTACAAGTATACAGGTTGGGCACTCACCTAACTTTGTGGACGTGAGCTACAACAACAGCACCCGGCAGGTAGAGTTCCAGGTTCAACCTCTTAGTTTTCAGGCTATTGATGGTAGATAGAAGCCATGTATTGGGTAAGACAAAGGACACAATGTATGCCATACGGGTGATCATAAGGTTCTTAATAACAAGGAAGTGTCCCTTCTGGTTTAAAGGTAGTATGTGAACTGCCGCGTTCATGCGAAAATGCTTCTCATCAGGCTCCCCTCTCTGTATAGGAAAGTCTAGTTTCTGCATGTACGCTGGTGGTCTAGCGGACTCAAGGTAGGGATCGGGTGTCGGCGCATTTGACAAGTTAGTGGCAACAGCGAGTAGAGGCGCCTGAAGGGTCCCCGACAGTGAGTCATACAACTTGCCCGAACACATGCTTACAGACTCTCAAGCATGCTGAAGGAACTCCCTTGGGGCGGATACACATGTGAGGCACTTTGGCGCATGTTAGTAATAAGTGGCAAAGACAAGTAGAATGGCCTGTAAGGGCTCCATAAGTGAATCGTACAACTTGCCAGAAAACATTCATTCAGACATTCAATTCTTGTAGAGGAATTCCCTTGGGGCAAGGACACATGTGAGTCCCGTCATATTCTATAAGGTTCGCACACTTACTTTTGAAATCCCGTGTCTCCTTGGGTGGACCTACCTCTCTCTGCCAGGTCTGAGAAGGTAACCGGATGGGAGCAGAAGCGGGTTAATATCCGCCCTCGTTGTCACGTGGGATGCACCGGGCTGTTCATAGCGGAAGTGAAAAGCTCGTAACCGCGGCGGCCATTTCTCAGTATGTTAATGTGAGCCCAAGCGGAGGTTTTTTTTTTACCTTAGTGGTAGTATCAGAAACATTAACCCCCGCTCTCATTAGGAACAGCCTGGGACTTCTTGTTTTTCATGCCACTTTGGGCGAACACCTAGCTGGACCTACCACTCTCTCTTCGTGTTGAAAACTCGCCCTTCTCACTGTCTCCCTTCTTTGAAAACATAGTTCTGTGTGGCTAACCACCGTGGGATTACCATTTAGGTGGGTCAGATTTTCTATCCCCCATATGACACTGTCCCTCTTTGATTAGGGCGGTCTCGCCACCCATATCTGGGTTGGTTCTTATTCTTCGACTTATCCTTTACGGACCTTGCCTCATTAGAGCATGGACGGACAAGGGTTAAGTTTTGGTGAGGACGATGCAGCAGCAGTTCTCAGAATACCATCTATCCTGGGCGTCAAATTTGACAATGCAACAGAAAGCAATACAACGGACTGGCAATCCCTTTCAGAGCTAAAAAGAGAATGGGTCAGGATCACCCTCCATGGGGCCATGATGGCCGAATACTTTAAGGCTAAGATTGCCCCAAATCGCCTTATTGTAAAAAACTTCCCCAGAATCTTTTGGGAAGACGGCCAGTTTAAAATCGAATGGTCGCAGATCTCGTGGAAGTGTACACATGACCTGCTTATACTACTGGTCAACACAGCGAAACGCTTGGCTGACGAATTACTTGTACGCATCCAAGCAGCTGAAAGTGCGTTTAAAACTGCTGGACCTAAGCCCGGCTTTAAGACTAAACTTGCAGAATTGAATAAAGAAATAGCCGAGCGCAAGGAATGTCTGATGAAGCAAAAAGTCACTAAACTCCAGAAGGATATCCAACGCTTCTCCAAAGAGAAGGTTTATCCATACTTGAAGGATGATTACGTACCCCCAGGCACAGGCTACCTGTCAGACTCGAGTGCCACATCATCGAGAAGAGGTTCAAACAGCGATAGTAACTCTAGTGGAGATGAGGGATACACTTTCCCACGGGGCACTAAGCGAAGAGGAGGTAGGCGTGGGCAACAAAACTTTACCCAACCACCCTTCCATGGCCCAGCCTACTGGCAATATCCACAGTTCCCACACCCATTCCGACCATACGGCCCTCAATATCCATTACAATTCACACCACAAGGCAACAACCGCCCCCCTTTTTTAGACAGAGGCTGGGGTAGAGGGCGCAGGCGAATGCGAGGGACCGGGCCGGAAAAGAGAGTGCAATGGGAGAGCGATCAAGCACAAGGGATGGACACAAGGAGCAGAACGGCCAACAAGTGAGTCTAGTAGTGAACTTATCCTCGCGCCTTCTGACTGCTGATGAGGAAAGTGTCCTCCAGAAAGGACTCGGCTTCGTCCCCACTCCCAAAGTCGATACCTTTGAACAGACGTGCGAACTACAAAAGTTCTTCCGAAAGATCCGACTTAAAGCCTTCTTTGACGGCAAACCTAGAGAGACATCAGAGGATTCAGGCCTGCATATTGCATCTACCTTCACCCCCCACAGCGGGATGGTACCTAATGAGATCCTCACCTTTGAACAGGCGGTTCTCAAGGACATCGGGGCACTCCCCCGACACAGTAATTGCTCTAATATCTCAAATGCTGAAAGACTACTCCTTGATTTCCTAGCCAATGATCCTTCCATCACTATCAAACAGGCAGACAAAGGGGGAGCCACAGTACTTATGGACACCACAGATTATGATACCGAGTGTCTGAGACAACTGGGCGACAGGAGATATTACATACCGATCCAGACCAATCCAACAGAACGTCTCAAGTGCATGATCTCGGGCATGGTAGAGACTGCCGAATGCCACGACTGGATAAGTAAAAAAGAGGCAGAATTCCTAACGAAAAAAGATCCCAGAGTCCCCTATATCTATATTTAGCCTAAAATACACAAGGGGACCACACCAGTCCCGGGCCGCCCCATAGTGTCTGGCATTGACCCTGTTCTCGAAATCTTGTCACAGTTCTGTGATCATTTCTTCCAACCTCTGACTAAACAAATACCGTCCTACATCCAGGACACCACAGACGTACTGCGTCTGATGGCAAACCTAGAGGATAATACCAACATAGACTTCCTCATCACTCTGGTCGTGGAAGCCCTCTATACTAACATCCCACAGAGGGCTACACTTCAGTTGATTGAGGAGGTACTTAATGCTGAACTATGGACATCACCTACTCCACCAGCCTTCATCATGGAATGTGCAACTGTGGTATTAACTGAAAACTTTTTTGAGTTTAAGGGACAATACTACCACCAGACCCAGGGTACTTCTATGGGGAGCACATTTGCCCCCAGTGTGGCCTGCCTCTACATGGCCAACTTTGAGACAGCACATTGACTCACAGACCAACCCATACCATAAGAACATCAAATTATGAAAAAGTTTTATAGACAACATCCTGGTCTTCTGGGAAGGCGACCAGGAATCGCACAAGGAATTCTTTAATTGGATCAATGCCCTTAATCCATACCTACACTTCACCATGTCAGCATCCACCACCTACATTTCATTTCTGGATCTGACCATTAGGATGGAAGAGGGGCACCTAACGACCACCATGTTCAGAAAAGCTACAGCCCGGAACAGCCTCCTCCATTTCACAAGCCACCATTCGAAAGCCCTTCAGGAGAACTTGCCTGTAGGCCAGTTTCTAAGGGTCAGACGTAATTGCAGCAAGCTAGCTGAATACAAGACTGAGTCTAATATCCTCTCTAGGAACTTGCTGGACAGAGGCTATCCAACTAGAAATGTAGCAAGAGCCAGAAAGAGAGCTCAGAACAACAACAGAGATTCACTTTTGGAAAGGAGAATACCAGACCCCGAGAAACAAGAACCCATGACTTGTGTCACCACGTATACTCCAGCATCCAACGCGGTGAAAAAAGCACTTAAACATCACTGGCAGATTCTTAATACTGGCAACATTGTTTTTGAGCCGCCCAGATTCGCCTTTTAAAGGTCACAGAACATGAGAGATATCTTGATACACACGAGACCCAAAATACAAAAGACCAGGACACAACCCACCCTGTGGCAACTCCCTCCAGTTCAGGGAAACTTCCCATGCGGGTCTTGTAGTGTATGCCCTTTGACCAACATATACAAGACAATCCAACTTACTCCCTCCTTTTCATGGGAACTACATAGTCATACTAACTGCAACACTGCTAAATGCATCTATCTGATCTTGTTTCCATGCGGCCTTTACTACGTAGGCATGACCAATCGCCCAGTTAAGGTTCGCATGGCAGAACACCGCAGCAACTTCTGTTGCAAAAAGACTAACACTAAAATGAGTAAACACTTTGCAGAAGCCAATCATAGTGCAGACTCAATGAAATGGCTGATACTGGAAGCTAATACCGGCTCAACAAAACAGAGCCTTTTCTATAAAGAACAGCGGTGGATACATCACTTATGCTCTGACAGTGAAGGCCTCAACGAGGATAGCCCCTGGAACCCCCTGTAAACGTACTGCTCCGTATATTTTTTATAATCCAAGGACAGGATGTCATTATATTAGGTGAGACACAGGGTCCAATTCCCTAATATTGAAATACTGACGCTTCTTATACCACTCTAAAATGGCCACCGGACCTGTACTCATTCCACCTATCTCCTGTTGTGGCATAGTGCTGCGGCCTTCCAAGAATAGGTTTCTGACCCGCTTCTGGCACACTTAAGCACCTTAGAAGGGCTCATCTACCCTCTCATTAACCTAGTACCTCAACATAAAGGCGATTCTTGTTTCTGATACTACCACTAAGGTAAAAAAAAACTCCGCTTGGGCACACATTAACACACTGAGAAATGGCCGCCGCGGTTACGAGCTTTTCACTTCCGCTATGAATAGCCCGGCGCATCCCACGTGACAACGAGGGTGGATATTAACCCACTTCTGCTCCCATCCGGTTACCTTCCCGGACCTGGCAGAGAGGGGTAGGTCCACCCGAGGAGACACGAGATTTAAAAAGTAAGTGTGCGAACCTTATAGAATATGACGGGACTCACATGTGTCCTCGCCCCAAGGGAATTCCTCTACAAGAATTGAATGTCTGAATGAATGTTTTCTGGCAAGTTGTACGATTCACTTATTGAGCCCTTACAGGCAAATCTACTCGTCTTTGCCACTTATTACTAACATGCGCCAAGGTGCCTCACATGTGTACCCGCCCCAAGGGAGTTCCTTCAGCATGCTTGAGAGTCTGTAAGCGTGTGTTCGGGCAAGTTGTATGACTCACTGTCAGGGACCCTTCAGGCGCCTCTACTCACTGTTGCCACTAACTTGTCACATGCGCCGACACTCGATCCCTACCTTTAGTCCGCTAGACCACCAGCGTACATGCAGAAACTAAACCTTCCTATACAGAGAGGGGAGCCTGATGAGAAGCATTTTCGCATGAACGCGGCAGTTCACATACTACCTTTAAACCAGAAGGGACACTTCCTTGTTATTAAGAACCTTATGATCACCCGTATGGCATACATTGTGTCCTTTGTCTTACCCAATACATGGCTTCTATCTACCATCAATAGCCTGAAAACTAAGAGGTTGAACCCGGAACTCTACCTGCCGGGTGCTGCTGTTGTAGCTCACGTCCACAAAGTTAGGTGAGTGCCCAACCTGTATACTTGTAAATAGAGAAACTGCTGCTGATAACCGATTTTAACTATTTGGGGGAGTCCTCCCTTTGAGCATGCCATCCACTTTGCTCACCCCGGATGAGACCACCTGTTTTTTAGTGCATGTCAAGTAAACACTTACATAGGCATGATACACAGTGTTTTGTTCGGTGTCACATTATTATGGTATTGGAAAACGCGTCCTGTTGTGAATTGCTTTTTTTGTCTCCCACTACAGGCAATTTCAGCCCAACACAGGTACTTTTGACCCTTTACACGTATTGGAATACTGTTCTGTAGCAAGTTAAAGGCTCTCTGTAGATAGTTTAATAAAGCGCATACTATTTGTTTATATTTGGTCCTGAAGAATCGCTAGTCAGTGGACAAACAGCGAGAAACATGTCGACCTATCAATATATTCATTAGTCTAGTCTCTTACCAGGGGACATTATTTCCCTCCGAGCCTATTCTATTTTTGATTTTAATTTGGAATAAGAGACCGCTAGAATAAACCTGATCCTGGTACCCTTTACCCCAATTTTAACTCCTATAACGTCTACACAGCACTGGCCCCTCACCCACACTTCACCTATACGGCAGTTGGAAAAAGATCTCCGCCAAGGAGCCCCTCTTTGAGGTGTTGCCCGTTGGGTTTTGCACCGCCGACCCAACGAGGAGCATTGCCGATGACGAAGCATGACACCTGCAATGGTGGGTGAGGCTATTATATCCAACATATTGGATACCCACGCGTTTATCCACGACGCACGGGTGCCACCAACACTAAACCCCCGCTCTCATTAGGAACAGCCTGGTACTTCTTGTGTTTCATGCTACTTTGGGCGAACACCTAGCTGGACCTACCACTCTCTCTGCGAGTGGAAAACTCGCCCTTCTCACTGTCTCCCTTCTTTGAAAGCACACTTACAAATCATGTGTCAAGGTTTTGCATTGTCTCCCTAAAGTGCTCTCATCACAGCAGCGGTTACTTTATCAGCTCTTCCCATAAGGCCTCTAGCTTATTTGCTTCTTCTGTGAGGCAAATAAATAAATATCCTTAAGAGCCTCCAACAATTACGCATTACAGAGCCACGCTGTCCATAATTAATGCATATTCAACTCTTTAATATGTCTACATTTTTCAAGGACACCAACATATTAAAATGCAATTTTAGCTGAAGTCTGCATTTTTTATTATCTGCAAATTGCATACAATTGGCCCACGAGACACATTGAGCTATCCCACTGCAGCTGTTGAAATGCTGGCAGGCATTGCCACAGATCGGAGTGTCCGCAAGAACCAACAAGGATATTTCCTAGCTTCATTATGAATGCTTTCACTGGGATTTTAGGAATGGTTGCTCAATAGTGCTTGATGTATATTATCAGCTATATGTTGTCTGATTTATTCTAAATTCTGTCTTCATTGAAATATGCTAGAGTCAGGCTCTATATTGCCTGACCAAGATTTGGGAGGTTTTGGGAGCGTCTCTTTTCTTCTTTTTATTCCATAAAACCCCTTTATAGAAATGGCCAGAAATAAGTGCAATTGTTATCTAAGACAAGCCCTTTTTTCAGCATATGGACACTGAAGTTGCTCAGGACAATGTAAAGAAATAAACCTAAAACAAGTCAAACCTTCAACATCTGAGAGAGGAACTTTACATTTTATTTCCAGCCGTCCATCTTAATATGTAGCTCTCACTTACACTTTCAGACAGCACTGGACATTGTTTTTTGGGACTTGTATCTATGCAATTACTATTATTGGCATGGGTTTAAAAATGCCATTGTACCAAATACAACACAATAGGTCAACTAAATTATCCCAAAGGAGACGGAGTATGAACATATACAATACACAATGTGTCCTGAAGGAGGAAGTCCAACATTAGTGTCTTATTTAGGGGAGTGCGGTTAGAATATCCGCTCCACACTATACAATATGTGCTGAGTAGCAAACACCAATGCACTGAACAAAACACAATAATAGATTCAGAAGGCGTATTTCTTTGTATAGCAATGCAAAGTGAACTTTATTTAATCACAGTAAAATCATGTAGCTAGGGTCAAAACAAAATCAGACTAGTCTGCTGTCAGACTAAAACATATACGAATTGACCACCACATTTGATAAACCTGAAGGACCTACAAGCCTTTCCTCAAGAAAATATCCTTAAACAGATGCAGGACAGAACAGCTGGGTGGTCCCTGAACTGTCTATTAAAAGTTGTTGGTGATCTAAGTCTGACAGTGGGATAGTGCAATTCGTTCTCACCTAAGTACATGATTTTAATGTGATTAAATAAATTCCAATTTGCATTGTAATACAAAGAAATATGCCTTCTGTAACCATTATTGTATTTTGCACACTTCATTGGTGTTTGCTATTCAGTGCATTGTATAGTGTGGAGCAGACATTCTTACCACATCCTCCTAAATAAGACACACATTTTGAACTTTCTATTTCAGGAGACATTTTGCGTTATATATATTATACCAAATACTGCTGGTCAAAATGGAGGCCTCACTTAAGGTTTTATCATTCGCATGGGACCACTATCAGAACTACAGGTGTGCCTGCACATGATTTGTATATGCTTGCATGTGTGACTTTGTATACATGCGAGCCAGCACTACATATGATGTTTTAAATATTGTGTTTACCACAAATGGCTTAATACCCCTCCAAACAAAACACTCAAATGCAACAGAACTGAAGTCTGAAAGTTCCTTTGTCTTTCAAATTATGAGGGATTCAACCATCCTTGGACCACCTGTCTCATAAGGACATTCCTTCGTCTGCCTCTAATGGCACCTCTCTACAACGCCTCCCCATGCCCAGGTTCACTCCCTGCTAGTTTCTCTATTCACTCTGAATCCCCGTCAGATGCCTGTCCGGCACACATTTTCATGCTTGCTGTGGTCCCCGTTTACTCTGAATTGGCTAATCCATGCAAACTCTAGTTTTTCCACTGCTAATAATCCTGATCCCTGAACACAGGATTTCATCATTCCGCTCCTCAAGACCTAATCTCTGCAGATGCCTCCATCCTCAATAACTGTGGCCATATCACCGTCCTCCCTTTCTCTTCCAAGCTGCGGAAAAAACTGTCAACTTCCAGCTAGTGAATTATCTTGAAACTAAGTTACTGGACTTACTTCTGCCCGGCATTTGCCTGGGGCACAGCACAGAGACTGCGCTACTCTCAGTACTAAATAACATCAGATTAATCTTGGTTTAGGGAGGATCCGTGGTATTTGTCCTTTTCGACCTTACAGTAGCTTTCAACACCATCTCATACTTTTTTCTTATCTCCAGTATCCACCATATAGGCATTTGTGACTCGGCTCTCAAATGGTTGAATTCTTTATTATCTTCTAGAGCTTAAACAGTCTCCATTCCAACCTTTCCACTCTGCCAAAATTTCACTAAAGTGTGGGTAACCATTAGCCTTATGCTTGTCAGATAACATTGCACCCCTTGATAACCTAGTTCCTACTTTTAAATTTGAAATCTTTACATCCATCCAGGACAAACATTGCACAAACCCAGAAGTCGTTCCTGGACCAAGTTGCACACTGGATGAGAAAAGAGCTGCCTCAAATTAAATGGCAACAAAACTGAGGCAATAACCATTCCATTTTGTTTTCTGCATGGTGGCCGCTAGAAATCGGTAGTGCTCCTTTTCCTGTCTCCTCCATCAAAAACGTGGGGATTCTGATCAACAATAAAGTTTCCTTCCAGGTTACCCAAGCAGCAGCTGGGCACTTTTCTTTGATAAACATGATCAGGAAGATGCTCCCCTTTTCTGCATGACTTGTGATACCATAATTCAACTTGTCATTACATAGCGACCTGACTATGACAACTCCCTCTTTCTCGAAATCTCCAATACCCAAGTTCAAAAACTCCAGATAGTTCAAAACGTGGCTGCTCGGCATTTTCTCAAAATGGCGCCCTGTACATCAGTATCCTCAACATTAAAAGACATTCACTGGCCCCGAATACGAATACACCTGGGGCCTCATTTATGAAAAGTGACGCATCGCTGCGTGAAAACAGCGATGCGTCACTTTTCACTGCGGACTCCTTGCGACATTCCTGATGCGTCATATTTATTGTATGACGCATCATGTCGCAAGGAGTTACAGATACGTCAGTATTTCTGACGTATCTGTAAACGCAAAAGTGACGCATTGCTGGAGTGTGTCACAAAAGTGACGCAACTCCAGCAATGTGTCCTTTCACATGGGGAAAGCCCCATGTGAAAGGGCTTGCGTCAGTCTTATGCCTGCTGTGAGGCAGGCGCAAGATTTTGACGCAACAGCATCCTAAAAGTGACCAGTGAAATCTCATAGATTTCACTGCGTCACTATTACGAGGCTTTTTGCGGGGGAACGCCCCCTCTGCATACATTATACCTGACGCAGGTATAATGTGGCGCAGGGGTTTAAAAAGTGACGCATCTACCTAGATGCGTCACTTTTTAAATATGGCGTAACAAGGCGCATTTTTTACACCACTGGTGCGTCACAAAAAGTGACGCACCGATGGCGCAAAACTGACGCAAGGACTTCATAAATGAGGCCCCTGGGGCCTCATTTATGAAAAGTGACGCATCGCTGCGTGAAAACAGCGATGCGTCACTTTTCACTGCGCACTCCTTGCGACATTCCTGATGCGTCATATTTCATGTATGACGCATCATGTCGCAAGGAGTTACAGATACGTCAGTATTTCTGACGTATCTGTAAAGGCAAAAGTGACGCATTGCTGGAGTGTGTCACAAAAGTGATGCAACTCCAGCAATGCGTCCTTTCACATTGGGAAAGCCCCATGTGAAAGGGCTTGCGTCAGTCTTACGCCTGCTGTGAGGCAGGCGCAAGATTTTGACGCAACAGCGTCCTAAAAGTGACGCAGTGAAATCTCATAGATTTCACTACGTCACTATTACGAGGCTTTTTGCGGAGGAAAGCCCCCTCTGCATACATTATACCTGACGCAGGTATAATGTGGCGCAGGGGTTTAAAAAGTGACACATCTACCTAGATGCGTCACTTTTTAAATATGGCGCGACAAGGAGCATTTTTTACACCGCTGGTGCATCACAAAAAGTGACGCACCGGCGGCGCAAAACTGACGCAAGGCCTCATAAATGAGGCCCATGGTTTTCAAGTGTTTGTGCATTGTTCATTGACCATTTAACATGGTGGCCTGTCTACCTTATAACAAAAATACTTATGTACTGCCCCACCAGGACACTTTGTTTAACCACTCTAACCTGTTAGTAATTCCCTGCATCCTTTGTAGCTGATTTGATTGTTGTGCATTTTTTTCCTAGCCAACAAGAAATAGATTTATTTCCCTTCATTGCCCATCTCAGACTCACCTCTGAACATTACTCATTCAAAAAATAGCACCTCATAAATCTCTTCTCACTGGGTCTATTCCTCTACAGCTTGGATACTGCATCAATTGTGCTATATAAATCTCTGATTCATTCAGTCATTCATTCACAAGTTCCAAATTGGAATCTTTTTTACATCATCCGGCACATAGCTATCCCAATGCGTGTCCCCAGTCTCTATTTACATCACTAGGTGCCAGCATAGTGCATCATTCTGTATCCCTTGCATTTCATCACTGTGTGCAACATTATGCACAAAGTCCCGAGCCCCAGAATTGCACATAATACAACGCTAACTTGATGCACAGTCTTGTGTAAGTAAAGGTAGATATACCTGGTAGATATCCCTCTTATTACAGAGTCCAGGGTCAAAGTTTGAAGTCTCAGGGGGTGAATCACAAAAAAGGCTTTTATTTCGAAACAATTTCAGTGCACATCATATAATGCATAATAAAAAATTATTTACAGTGCATTGTATGGAAATATTAATTAGCCACATTACAAAATGTATTGGGTTTAGTAAAATGGCATAAACACCTTCTAATGCACACGATTGCTTATGTTCATAGATAAAC
This sequence comes from Lissotriton vulgaris, assembly GCF_964263255.1. Classification (NCBI taxonomy): domain Eukaryota; kingdom Metazoa; phylum Chordata; class Amphibia; order Caudata; family Salamandridae; genus Lissotriton; species Lissotriton vulgaris. Next base: position 1,210,205,610 of record NC_141696.1, read on the forward strand.
AGTATAGCTTCAACAAAATTTAGATTTTGCAGGTAAAGTCACACAAATTGCTTGAAATGCTTAGCAGTTAAGGAGCCATATGACCTCAAATCCAAAGGTAAATTTCTGATGACATCATCAATTACACCACACAAACAATTACAAAAGATATCAATGACAAACATTTGTAACCAATCTGTTTGAAATATATTTATCAAGAACTAGCTTAATCTCAATCCATCTTGTTTTACCGTCTCTAGCCAGCAGGAGTGACAGGAGGAGCATGGAACCAGCCTCGAGGCCTCAGCTCTAGCAGCACAAGCAGGAAAGAGAAGCCCAGCGCGCCAGCATCAGGGAGACAGCCTACCGTCACTTCAAAGTCTCCAGCCTCCCTCTCCTCACCTCACAGCGCTGGCCAGCGTCCAAGAAGGAGCTGCAGCCCAGGTGCTCGGAAAAAACAAAAGTGCTCCTCCGCACCACAGGCTTAGTCCAAAGAAAGCAGCACCGCTCTGACACGAAAACGAAGCGAAGGAGCAACGCCTCTCCCCCCAATTCAGGTCCGGCTTCCCGCCACACCGCACTGCCACCCAGAAGCTTCGGCCTCAGATGGGGAGTGAGAGAAGTACTCCAGCTGTCCGCCTGTTTACCAGGTACGAGCCACCATTGCTGGGGGGCATGGTGCCAATCACCAGGGGCTACACGGCGTGGTGTTCCGCCATTCATAAAAGCCAGTAATACCTGTAATACCTGAGCATTCACCCATTGGGCCCTTGAAAAACAGCTTTGATGAGGTCTAAGGTCTAAGAAAGGAAAAGAGAGAAAGCCGAAAATAAAACATTTCTCTTTTTTTTTTGCTTCTTAAGTCACCTGGTCCTTGCTTGTATTATGACACAAGACAGGTACAAGACAGTCACTGGCCTTGTTCAATTTCGAGGGGGATTGACAGAAAAAGCGCCTCCTTTGTTGGTCTACGTGGACTGTACCCAATTGGAATCTGTATCGCATTTGGTTGAAGTAGGGCTTTTGGAGGACGTCAATCGGCATAATGAGCATTTTTTTGCAGTAGCTCATAAGTTCCCTTCACATTAAACTGAGGTGTCGTGAAGTGGGCCAAAGGAGACACCAGTATGGGGAAGTTGCTTAATGCTCGTCTGAAATCTAAAACCCGCCGATCCCAGGCAAAGGAGGCTAGGAAGCGGCTAAACTGGCCTGTAAGGAGAATTTGCTTGATCTTGACTCAACTTTTGAAAGATCAGAGAATGAGGAATCACCTCTATTGTGTCTCCGGATCAAGCTAGTATCGCAGATTTGACGTCTGAGAATATAGCTGATAATATAGCTGCGCCCAAAATTGCTTCACAAGAGGTCTTGAGGTCAGTGGGCCCCAAAAAGGTGAAAGGAATGAAGGAGGCAAAAGAGGGGAAAAAATTGCGCTATTTGTGAAAAGGGGTACCTTGCAATCTCCTCTTTCTGGTCTAAATTCCGCCCTGAAATTCTCTAGGGATCCAGTTTCCCCTTCAGCTCGATCAATTACATCTGCCACGGATCTGATTTCCTCAAGTATCGCTCATACGCAATTAAATTCGAAAGATGCTCCCTCCACAGCAACTGAGCTACATTTGGGTAAAACACCCAATCAGACCGGGTTAGCAGCAGCTTTAATTCTGCCGTTTAATCACAAAGGGAGGCCCGCAGAACATGTAGAATCAGTGGAGTTTTTAGAAAATCCAGACGTTCCCGATCCAACTACAATTAGACCTAACCCCTCTGATACAATTACGCCTCCACAAGTCCACTTACAGCCTCAGATCCAGCCTCAGGCTCAGCCTCCGTCCCTCCTCCGAGAGACTGGATCTTCAAACTCACGACGCTCCTCTTCAACTACTGGCCCTATTAATGCTATCCCCAGCTCCGATCCAGAACCAATCGATCAACTGCAGATGAGTATCAAGGACATGTTAAATTTGATCTCGGAAGTGATCCGTGAGCTAAAAAGAACCCAGAAAGCCGAACTTGCCTCCGTTCATCAACGTCTAGAGACAATTGAAGGCACAATGTCATCCTTTCCAGCTAGGTTGCAAGAGACGGAAAGCAAGATCTCTGCCTTAGAGGACCAGATGGTCATCGCAATGGGCGAGGCCAAAGCGGCAGTCAAAAGCAAGCATGCCCTTGAGAGCAAACTGGAGGAGTTAGAAAATAACTCGAGGCTGTCCAATCTTCGGATAGTGGGAATTCCGGAAGGAATCGAGGGCTCTCAAACCTTACAGTGGGTTAACTCATTTATTAAACAAAAAGTCATCCCAGAGTTTGAAGGGGATCTCACTATCACCAGGGGCCACTGTGTTCCCGCCCGCCCCTTTCCAAACTCCACGTTACCACGGACTATTCTATTAAATTTTGCAGATTTTCGTATAAAGGAAAAGATATTGTCCAAGGCCATCCAGCAGAGACAATTTTCAGTAAACAAGACTGTGAAATGTCGCATTTTCTCCGATATGACGCCCGTTGCGGCTCGTAGGAGGAAGGAATTTGTGAAAATGCTTCATTTATTTAAAGCTAATGGGGCACAAGCATCCATCGCCTAGCAGTCCAAATTGAGGGTCCTGGTGAAGGGCACATTTTTTATGTTCTCTGATTTGGACGAAGCCCAATAATTATTAAAGAAAATTATGCGGGGCTCTCGGACATAGGGGAAGAGGCTGCCTGTTGTGACATCTATTTAGGCAGGGCCATAAGGTGGTACGCAGGTCAGTGGGTCAATGGGTCGAATAGCGTTTTCTTGTTATTTTTATTTTTTCGGCAGGCTCATTTAAGGCATCGGAGCAGGATTGGCTCTTATTTGATGATAGTAGATGTTGTAGTCTCAATGTGCATGCCTGCTCGCCAGTACAGATTGAATGTTTGTTTTTCTTTTTTCCTTTTACACCTTTGCTGGGGGGCGTTAGGGGCTAAATCTTCGGGTGTAATTACATGAGACCCAGCTTAGAGGGGGGGGGTGTGGAAATGTGGTTGGTGTGGTTGGAGGGGGGGGCTCCACATTTCAGGGGGGTGGCTTGCACCGGCTGAGTGGGGGGTTAAAAGAGTTAAAAAATGAAGTCCTTTTTTTATTCACTGACTCCATTCAGGCCATTGAGTCTATTCAGGTCCTATACTTTGGTTCTGTAAGCACGACTTTTGGTGGGAAATTCAAGGGGCTTAAAGCTGATTTAGATTTTCACCATGGCTAGTAAAGAACTGATGAAAGTGGTATCCTTTAATGTTAACGGTCTTAATAACAAAAAGAAAATGTGTGCAATCAAATCGTGGATCAAATCAGAAAACCCAGCAGTGAATTTGTTGCAAGAGACTCATATTCCAGCAGTAAAATTGCCAGAATTTTCAATGTTTAGATCGTGGGCTGCTTATAGGGGATTTTCTTCGTCTTCAGCCTCTCATAGAGGAACAGCAACCTTTATAAGCAGAAAACTTCAAGCAGAGGTTATCAATTTTGTTAAGGATCCACAGGGGCGTTGGTGTTGGGTTATCTTTTCCCTTAGGCAAAGTAAAAGACTGTTAACGTTTGTTAGCATTTATGCTCCGGAAGAGGATAATCATAATCCCTACAATGATCTCTTTCAGTCCTTAATTCAGGTTGCTGGAGAATTGGTTGTGGGGGGTGACTTTAATAACTTAATGAACCCCAAAATAGATTCATCAGGGAAGGGTAAAAAGCAGCTGAAACCTAAATCTTTGAGAGCCTTGCAACATTATGCGGCAACCTTAGATCTTCATGATCCCTGGTGCATGGCTTTTCTCACCAAAACTGCATATATTTGCTGGTCAGGCAGATTTAGTTCTACGTCACGTATTGATTTTATTTTTGGTCTCACGTATTTTGAGCTTTTGTCAGCAAAGATTTCTCCATAATGGATTCTCTGATCATGCCTTGCTGGTTCTTGAGCAATCTTTAGGTAATTGTCCTAGGTCTCCTCAAAGGTGGCTGCTGAATAAACAATAGTTAAATGAATATGATTGGGTCAACTCTATGGGGATCGAGATAAAAGAGTTTGTATCATGTACAATTGCGTCTGCTCCTTTGAGTGTGGTGTGGGACGCACTCAAGGCCTTTGTTCGTGGATTAATTATTGGTAAAGATGCTGTAACAGTTCAAGTTTAAGCAAGAAAAGAGAACTTTGGAGCAGAAGATCCAAATGTCTTACTCCGCTTTTTTACGTAATCCCTCTCTCTCGAATCAGCGGCAGTTGGACCAGTCTAAGCGTGCACTCAGTGCCAATTATTATACCCAGAGTAATGCCTCATTTCAACAACATCGCCAAAAAGTCTATGAGGAAAGCAATTTTACTGGTAGGTTTTTAGCTTGGCAGGCCAGGGAACAAGCTGCCTCAAATCAGATTAAAACACTGAAATGCCCTTCAACTGCCTTAAGTATAAATGATCCAGCTAAAATTGGCGAAATAATGCTACAGCATTATGAGTCCATCTATGGTCAACACCAGAGCGTGGATATGACCTTGTTAAAAGTATTTCTTCAGAACAACTGCCCCCCAACACTTTCGTATGTTGAGAAATTATCTATGGCAAGCCCCTTCACTAGGGAAGAGCTGGAGGGTGTTATTAAAAATCTACCAAATGGGAAAGCCTGTGGCCCGGATAGGTTTCCACCTGAATTCTTTAAAGTCTTTTTTAGTTCAATAGCGGACATCTTTCTTTGTTTGGTAAATTCTATGTTAGAAGGGGGGGAAATACCAGAGTCTTTTAGACAGGGTAATATAGTCAGCTTCCCAAAAAAAGGCGAGGATCCAAACTCCTACCGGCCGATAACGTTGTTAAACTCTGACTATAAAATCGTTAGTAAATTGTTGTCACTTCGGTTCAATCTTTATTCTGCACAATTGATACATCTGGATCAGAAAGGTTTTATCGCAGAGAGACAACTAGTATCTAATACCCATTATCTGTTGGAGGCGTTAGATTATTTTCAGACTCAAGGAATACCCACGTTAGTCCTCTTGTTAGATGCAGAGAAGGCTTTTGACCTTGTTTGGGAAACTGTTTAATATTTTAGATCACTTTGGTATTTCCTCTAAGATCACAACCCTGATTCATAATTTGTATGATAAGCCGGAAGCAAACGCAATTATTAATAACTCAGTGGTTGGACGAGTCAAAGAAAAACGGGGCACAAGGCAAGGGTGCCCCTTGTCACCAGTTTTGTTCGCTTTTTTTTTTTCGAACCACTGGCGATAGCCATAAGAATCTACTCTCTTATCCGTCCCCCTATCCCTTCCATGGCAAAATTTAAATTATACGCCAACGACATCATGCTTTTCATCAAACCAGAATTAGAGATTCAGGCCAACTTTTTCAGGTTTTCGAAGACTTTGAGGCGCTTGGGGGGTATGGTATCAATAAAAAGAAGACCGAATTCTTACAATGCGGTGGTGCAGGTCTGGTGCTACACCCCGATATCTGTGCCTGTGCCAATACCCTTCCTAAAAGATATTTGGGAGTACTTTTTTCTGAAAGAGTTTCTGATTTATATGATCTAAATTTTCTGCCACTTCTCCATAAAATCCAGGTGCTGTTTGCGCGCTGGAACTCGTTGCTGTTATCAATTTTGGGTCAGGTTGCCTTGATCAAAATGTCTGTTCTCCCTTTGTTTAATTTTTTGTTTTCAACCATCCCTTGTTGTCTGTCAAGTGCTTTTTTTGCCCAAGTAGAGTCTATGTTTACAACTTTTCTTTGGGCAAAAAAACCCACCACATATTGCACTTAGGGACTATTACTATGCTTATTTTGTTCAGTATTTGTCTAGATTCAAATCTCAGCCTCAGTCACACTTGTTTATTAACTGCTTTATGGCTTTAATGTGTAAAGAAACCCACATTCATTCACCCCTATTCATATTTCCATCCCCTAAGCGGGTTCGTTATAAGTGCCTTCATTGGTTTTTCAAAAAACGTCAGGCTCTTTATAAAAAATATTCTATCCCAGCTATCAACTCAACTACTTTATTAGCTGATATCTTACCACTAGCAGGGACTACACAATCCTCAGACCTCACCTTAAAATGGGCATCGGTATGATTTTGTAAGGTTTTAGATTTCCTGAGGAATGGAAAATGGCTGACCATGCTCGAAATGACACAGTTATTAGCCAATTACTTCATTCTTTTATGGTCTTACAATATCCTCCTTAAATTCCTCATTGAGTTAGATGCTTCTCAGATTAGCGAACAACATCCGCTAGTTAAAGAACTTCTAGAAGATCCAGTTACGAGGAAACTAGGGGCTCGGAAAAAGCACCTAGCCTTAGTTAGGGCCCTAGATCTTGGGCAGAAGGGGATTAAAAAATGGAAGGATTGTGAAAACCTAGGAATTTCAGCTAATTTCTGGTCATTTGGTAATAACCTTAATTTTAACATACTTAGAGGTGCGAACTGGCGCAGGATGTTATTTTTCAGTAAATGGCAACTGTATCGAACCCCTGTATCTTTGTCATAAATGTATCCCAATTATTCACTACATTGTCTCGTTGTGTTAATTTTCCCTTTGCTAACTGGTCACACATTATGTTACAATGTCCTATGATCCAGAACTTCTGGAACGATATCTTCCGTTATTTGGAAGTTGAATGTGGCACTCAAATAGCAGTGAGTGATTTGTTAATCATAATCGGTTACGATCCTGACCTTTGTTTTTCTCACAATATGGTTACATTTTTATATATCGCAATGGCTGTAGCCAGATCGCTTATATTGCAAAGGTGGCGCACCACTGTTATTCCTTCTGACCTGGAGTGGTCCAACAAAATGAAAGCAGGTATGAGAAGTGAATGTTCTTATGCATTACGTGTCGGGGGTCTTAAAACATTTGTGAAAATATGGGCTTCATACTTTGACTGAGATTGTGAGGGGGGATTACTTTATTTTATGCTACTTATTTCTCTTCCGGTCTCTTTTTCATGTGTCCCTGATTTTATATTGCTTTTTGCATAATTTGGGAGATTTCAGAAAAAAAATTATTTGCCAAAAGGTACCCTCTGTGCTTTATTGTATCGGCTGTAATGGAGCTATTGTATTGTATTGGTTTTCATGTCTGGACTTCAATAAAAAAAACTTAAAAAATAAAAAACTAGCTTAATCTCCACCTTCTAATATACGGTGATTTTAAGGTAGTCAGGGATGTTGGTAACAATCACTTCCCTTCAGATTTATACAATTTACCTCACATCTTGAGATTGATTACACAATTGATTCCTTGACCCGTTAGGTGCTGCACACCCTTCACCTGACCGCCTGGTCATTAAAAGAAGGTATGATGAACTCAGCTTATCTGTCATAGTCCTTTCTTGAACTTGAAACACTGTGGAAAGCTGTGACAGCTCGTATCTGCTTTGCAGTGCTTACTATTTTGCAATCTTTTTAAAGAACAAACTACAATCTTTGATCTGTATTTTTTCCATTCTCTAGAAAAAAGACTCTTCCAGTGGGTCCTCAACACTCAATCCCTGCTAAATGCTACTATTTATTTTTACTTCTTTATGTTGAGATTTCATATAATGCTGTGCATCTTCTTCCAGTTACTTCGAAATGATAGAGGCAGTACAGAAAAGCATTTCATTGGATGCACGTACTCCTGAAGAGCCCAACTCTCACACACACACACACACACACACCCACAACCACACACACACACACACACCTTAGCTCTGGATCAACACCACAATCATCCGAATACTTCGGAGCACAGTTCTCCCAACGTATCCAAAGTCAAACCATTATGATTTGGGACTAAAAGAGATGCACATAAAATGCACTCGGAATTTTATAAAAAGCAATTCACACAATATAAAAAATACATGAAGAAGCTATTCAGTTTTAGAACATGATCCACTTTAATAAAAAGCCCCATGGGTAAGTAAAGTCCAAAGGCGCTATTAAGTTTTACTCAATCATTGCAAAACAATTCTTAGATATCACAAAAAACTGTTCAGGCATAGTGAATGCAACAGATAAGTTGTGCAAAAAAGTTTCACATTGCAACACTAATACATTTCCAGCCCTCTTCTACCGAGGTGACATGACATCATACTTTAAAAACATTGGCCAAAGAGCAATAAGCCCAGTCACCCACACAGTAATCACCTCCTCTGGACCCAGCCACTCTTCTACATATCCCACCAAGACGATCCCCGAACTGCAGTCATGCTGTCTCTATTACAACTTTGGTAACTGACCTCAGCCAAGACTTTGACATAGATGCTGTTGCGTTCCTGGAAGCGTTGTTTTGCTTATTTTCTCCAGATAACTATCTTAGAGCCAATCAGACCACACAGCCGGTACAGCTGATCCCAAAAAAAATAACACAATGAACTTTAGAGGTCAGAATGGGAAGTGCATGCGCCGAAAGAGAGAGTCAAGCCGGTCTGCCCTGGATCAGATCCGCTGGTGGGAGACTGGCCAGTGTGTCTGTTTGAGGCGTGACCCTTGGGAGGCAGTCTCGGAGGCTTTGTGTCTGGTACAGTGCAAATGGCAAACCGTCTAAGATACAAAAAATGTGAGCCACTTTGATGTCACAGTAACCTCTCACTATCACGGAAAATTCAGAGTGTACACAGTGCCCTGCACACTGCACCAGAGAATGAAGAATTAAATTACAAAGCAGGATGTTAAATCCCCTTACTGGATCAAGGAGAAGTCATGTAAGGTTTTGTTGAGTGTGAACTCCAGAGCAGGTGTCATACATTTTACAAGTTTTTTATGACCTTACTGGCTTTATTTAACTAGCAAGTCAATTTTATCAAACAGTTATCCTTAGAGATTGCTGTAACAGGTCATTAAACATTTAGGCTCTTAGAAGGTTTAGCACGATTGGCAATAACTTAGAGAGGAGCGATGATCGTGATAATACACAGTGTACACTTTGTTTTGTGTTACACCTTTCCACTTTGTTGGCTTTAATAATTGTTAAAATGCACCTTTACAACTAGGGCTCCCGGTTTTATGGTATTTATTTTTTTAACATGTGTGTCTGTATCTATATTTATTCTTTGCCCATTCTTCGGTATTTATCCATATTTATCTTATGTTTTGAGAATAAATTAAACCGTTAAATGCTATATTTCCACATTTATTTAACTGATAAACATGCATTCATACTTTGATGCCTGTCATGTTTAAGCACATTAAGGAGGTAAATATAACTAAACACTATTCCGACATGTAAATACTAGCATTACATACAAATATATGTAAAAATATGCCTGTATTTAAGGGAATCTCAATAAATCCCCATGATGTCCATCTGTTTAGCAGTTGGTCTGGAATTCATGAAGGACAACAAGGAGAGTTACTCAAAAGAAGCACAATTTTCGGTAGTTTCACACTTTTAAAAGTAACTAGAACCAGGATTGTTTTCTGTCTGTATTTATCTGTAAAAATCAGTTAAAATTGAAAACTGGAAGCCTTCATTACAATACAGCAAACAGAGAGCCCTCTCATCCTTTAGCTTCTCCCTACAACTGTGTCTATTTATTACAAAGATCTAATTGTTTATTAATAATAATAAAGCACAATTTTTAGAGATCAGCGACTTGGGAGCTGCAATTATTTGTCAAAGCCTTATCTGATTACAGCTTTTTCCTGCAGGCTAACCTGCCACAAAAAAAAAAAAAAAAAAAAAAAATGACATCTAAACTGTGATACAATGCAATAAGCAAAGTCTCCATAAGGACAATATTGAAACACCAGGGCTCAATCAAAAATCTTCCAGTTGCAAATTAGAGGCATCTCCCCTAAACAAGCACACGTTTTTAGAAATGTTCTTCAAATATTATATTTCAGAGCTGTTTTGCCTGTGCTTGTTTATGATGCATTCCATTGGGGCAGAGCATTGTCTTCTTTGTTACTAAAGCTCTATTCCTACTAGAGGTGTGTCTCAGTGGGTCCTTCTGAGGAAGTCCACGTTCATGTTTTAGTTTTCCGAAGAGGACAGTTCAGGAACATACAGACACTTGAGAAAATTGAAACAGCAAAACCAAACCGAGTGGGAAATCCATAAAGAACAAAAGGGACCACAGAAAGGAGAACGGGTGATTGTCACCAAGTCAGGGAGATTTACAATAACCACCAGCAAAGATGCAACGGTAAGAGAATAAATACCCACAAAGAAAGGTAAGCAGTGAAGAGAGGAACCATCCTCCAAGGGGGAGCGAATCATGCTCCTGGAAAGCAATCTGCAGCCTTTACACAATCCAACCCCAAAAACTCAACCTGCTGCATCTGAATCTTGGCGAATATGCAGATATAGTAAAAAAAAGCAGGTCCCATTTGAAGAGTATAGAAAATTAATGGCACTGCAATAATATAACAAAAATGCAGGCACACACCGAGTATGAAACCTATGACAAGAAATAAAACGAATACCACAAAGGTACCGATTTAGATTTGTTGGTTCGCTCGTGTTTTCTGCGGTCCTGTTACCATCACAGCTGCACACACATCAATGCTTATCAATGCAATGTATTTACATGTTCTTGTTCTTGAATAGTTCCGATATGAGTGAGAGTATGAATACGTCCACACAATGAATATTCATATTTAGAATTGTATTTGCATTCGATAATGTAAATTACTAAAACTAGCGAGAAAACGTCTGCTTCTCCGTCCAAGAATGCTTTTCTCTTGTTCATGTTCTTTATTGTACTGCTTTTTCTACTTCTCGTGATCAGTGCCTTTTCACGACCCTTCACCTTCTCCTACGGTCACTGGTCACTTTACATTTTAATGTAACTCCTGTTCATGGATCAGGCTTGTCATAATCATAACCTGCCATGCAAGAATACATCACAATACAAGTACGATGAGGCCCCGAATGAAAGTAGGGCGAAGTTAAATTCCCATGGGGAATTCTGATCCACACCATTATCAGTGGCCTGACGTTTTTTGCACCCACATTTACCATGTGTGGGAATGGTAAGAGAGAACTGCATTGCAGCCTGGACTCGCATCGTGGCCTCTCATTTTATCCTCAACAGAGGCACAGGTAAGTACTTAATTTGAGCGGTGGTTTCCGGTGTTTGGCACCCTCACTTAATTGTCAACACTGGCCCTTAAGACAGTCTGCCACATGGTGGTGCTTTTTCTCTACTTAGAGATAAGCACAACAACAGTTGTTTATTAATTAAATATACATTAAGAATGACTAATACCTGCTGCCCATACCGTTCTTGAATGGCCATACTACAAACGTATTGTAATTCCCGTTGCAACTATGTATACATTTATAATATTGTAACACTAAGAAAAGCAATTGTTGAAATACAAAGATCAGTATTGGAACCAGTGTGATTTGTAAAATAATAAGTGCCAGGACCCTGGCCAGGAGGCCACTGCAACTTGCACCACCCATTGCCCCTGTTATTGCTGCCAATGACGGTACCAAAACAACTACTAACCATCTCCCTCGCCTGCAAGTGCGACCATTTAGATTATTCCAGGTCCGCAAAGCTACAGGATTGGCTGGGGAGGCAGGTATTGGTAATTTCTAATGCCTATTATGTTCATAAACAATCGTTGTTTTGCTCATCTCCAAATTAGATGAGCAGCGCCACCATGTGGCAGACCATCATAAGTGCAGTGTTGGCAATTAAGTGCCGGTGTCTGTGCCGAGCACCGGAAACCACTGGCTCAAATTAAGCACTGATTGGAACACAACCTCAATTACTTGCAATTGAGCAACACAATGCAAAAATATGAAATGACAACAAATGTTGAATGAACTCACATGAATAACTTAAATTGTGAATACACAAAGAATAACCTGCGGTCTTGTGCCAAAGGATGACAAATAACTGACAGATACCAAGACTGATCAAAAAAATACAAAAATTTGTACGGATTCCCATCACTCACCGATCCCGGTGACATGCTTCATCATCTGGGTCTCCTTTGAAGGGCTAACACTCCACCCTAGTGATGGAGGAGCCCAAGCATGTTTTCAAAATTGGGCTTTATACAGATGTGAGCACGTAGTATGTGCAAAAAGTGTATGGGAAGTAAAGTGCGGTGCAAAGAAAGTGATGTGAATATAAAATTGAAGCAAAATCAGACAATAACTTTATTCGTGTCTGATCCGAACAAATATTAAAAACAGTGCAGAAAGGCCGGATTTAACAAATTACCGTCCATTTATAAGAATTGGTCAACATGTTTCAGCACAACCAGGTGAAAAGTAAACCAAGTGCTTTCATCAGGACCTCTTAGATATAAAATGCTACTGCAAAACAAGTTTCAGTGAAGTGAAAAACAATAAATATAAAGGATACGCTTTGAGCGAAATCTTCAAACCACTCCTCTTGCCTCTTGGAAAAATCTCAAGGGTATGGAGGAATCGCCTCGCCCCACCTGGCAACAGCTCAGGGTGAAGGAGGCACTGCTCTAACCGTAGGTACCTCTGTGACCTGACTTGGGTAATAGTAACACCTATAACTTACAGTGATATAAAACTAGGCTAGCAAGTTAAGATGTAAAGCCCAGGGATAGCCAAAACACTGCAATGACTTTACCAAGATCTAGGGAGGAATGCTCAAGATTCACAATTATTGACACATTTTTTGACATTTTATGAAATGAGGCCCTTTATTTCCTTATTTATGTGGTTGGAATCATTGGGCCTGATTGACAAAGGTAAACTTAGAGTAAAAGTCGAAGTTTCTGACTTTCAGTATTCTCAAAAGTAAGTTATGAGTAGTATCTCTCAGCCAGAATCTCCGTCTGAGGGCGTAGATTCCACCCTGCACCTGGAGTGTACTTTCTGCAAATCTCTGCACTCGAGGTGGAGATTGTGGCTCGATTGTGGACATAAAGATGCTACAGGTATCTTTCCCCATATGAATACCGAAAGTCGTAAATTTAGACTTTTGTTCTATGTTTACCTTTGTGACTACCGAAAGTCATAAACTTAGACTTTTGGTCTAAGTTTACCTTTGTGAATTGCGAGAAATGGATTGTTGGTTGAATGGGGTGTTACCCAAATTCAGGCAACAGCTACAGTCGCCGTCAGGGTGAACCACAAAAGGGCCTAAATTAACCTGTGCTTAACACTCTGGCAGCTTGGCACAAAAGCAGTCAGTCTTAATTTAGAGGCAATGTGTAAAGCATTTATTTAGAACACAAACATTAATTTAAATTTTAATAAACTATTTGACATCAAAACGACAAAAATCCAATCAGTAGAACCGTGGGTATGCAGTTTTAAAGATTTCAGGTTAGTAAAGTCCCAACAACACAATATTTCACTCACTATTATCTGGTTGTGCAAGATGTGGTGAAAGTAACAAGTTCAGGCCGACAGAGATGGAGCGTGGGCTAGATACAGGGACTAGGTTAGTCCCGCTAAAAGAGTTGCCTTCATCATTTCTCCCCTCTTTGGTGAGGAGCCCAACTGAGGCAAAACTAATAGTTTAAAACCAGAGGGGCACCTCTTTGAGGTCAAGAATTAACTCCAGCAGAGGCTAGAAGGGATCAAGCAGGTACAGTTGCAGGCCCAGTTATAGTTCCAGGCAGTAAGTCAGCTGGGCAGTTGCGGGGAGCATCTGGAGCTTGTTGTGACCCTGTAGCTCAGAACAAGAGTCCAGGTGGATGATGCGTGGAATCATTTCAGCCTGGAATGAAGGGCACAGGCCCAGTCTTCCTTCTCAGAAGGCAGAGCTGTACAGCAGTACAGTAGAAGGTCAATAGAGTGTCAGTCCTTCTGGCAGCAAAGTAGCACAGCAGTCCTTCTATAGTATCAACAGCTTCAGGAGACTACTGAAGAATGGGTCTGAGGATCCCCTTTTTATATATGGTGCCTTCTTTGAAGTCTGAGACGTTTCTGAAGACTCTCATTCGAAGTGCTTGAAATTGATTTCTGACTCCTCTGCTCTAAATCCAAGTTGGCTGTTTGATGAATTTAGGGGTGACAAGTCATTTGTGTGGAGGCAGAGCACAGCCTATTCAGTTACAAGTGGGACTGTGTCGTGCTCTGCCCCACCATACTGCCAGTTGATAGTCCACCCAGGCACTAGGATATGCTGTAGGCACCAAATAAGTTAGGGAAGGAAAATAACAACTTTCTTGACATGGCATTTTAAAAATTGTAACTTAAAATATGACTTTATCATTCAAGTGGATTTTAATTACAATTTCTCAGATACCAATCATGAAATGCTGGCATGTTCCCAAACAAAAGTAAGCACTTATTAAATGTAAGAAGACAAACCAAATGGCACGGCACAAATGTATGTTTTTTTCACTCTCATGACGTGTAATACTTAAAGGAATATGGTTGCCTAGGGCCTTCCAATGGGGTGATATATCTATACTACTATTATAAAGAGAGAACACAAATCTTTTGGCAAGGTAAACTCGGGAACCACAGCGCCAATCCACACACCCAATACATTGTTGTAATCCTCAGGGTGTGCAGATGGACATAGGCTATAGAAAATATAAAAAAACGTAAATGTAAAAATATAACTTTAAAAAAAAGTCGTGCCCAGAAAGTAGCGCCGGACGCGATGCTGACGGCCACGACGTAGCGCTGGCCGCAATGTACGTGATGACGAGGAGGAGCGGCGGTGAAGTGAGGAGCTCAGGGAGGAGCGGCGGCTCAGGTAAGGCTCTGGGACACGGGACGGGAGGGTCTGGGGGCAGCATTTCAGGCTTGCGAGGAGGAGCGCCGGTGAAGTGAGGAGCTCGGGGAGGAGCGGCGGCTCAGGTAAGGCTCTGGGACACGGGACGGGAGGGAGCCGGTGCGGGAGGTTGGGCCGGAACAACTGTGGTAGGGCTCAGGGTCTGGGGGCAGCATTTCAGGCTTGCGTGCACTCCCGCCCCGGCCCCCGCCCGCCACAACATTGTCCAAGACACAGACAATGTCGTGGCGTGTGGGGGCCGGGGCGGGAGTGCACGCAAGCCTGAAATGCTGCCCCCAGCTCCCTTCTGCCCCAGGCAACGCTGGAGGGGGGCTGCTAGTATGAAATAAAAGGGGAGTTTAAGGCTTAGCATGGGGGTTAGATTGCCAAGTCAAATTGACAGGTTACATTGGATTCAGGCTACAATGGCAAAAGTGGGGCATGTCTTAAGCAGCTACTTAAGTTTGTGGCAATAAGTTATGCAGGTCCACTAGTAGAATTACATTTAGAGGGCCTGGCTATATGGTATACCACTGTACAAGGGGCTTATAGGTAAATTGTTTAAAGGTGAGAGCACACATACTTTACCACTGGTTGGCAGTGGTAAAGTGCACAGAGTTCGAAGACCAACAAAAAATAATTTTGAAAAAATGGGAGGGGTAAAGGCAAAAGGTTTGGGTGAAGACCATCCCAAGACTAACAGGTTTAAAACCTGTGATGTAGTCCTGGGCGGGAAATGGGATGGCATGCACTTGACTGAGTAGTATAAAGACATTAACCTTCGACAGAACATACTTGTTTAGGAATGTTTCTTGATCCTAGTAGCTGTCTCACCGTGGGGCAAGTTTCTACACCAATGACTCAAGTACTGACAAGTGTTCTGCCCATTAAAAATGAGACATTTGAGGGTATTGAGGTTTAGATGGTTGTATCTGATTATATATTTATCTGCATTCTTTAGAAGAGTACAAATTAAGAATGCCAAACTTTGCCTGCATTCCTGCCCACTCTTTAGAATTTTGATTGTCCAAGATGAACAGATTAGTACTAGAATTTCTCACAAAGGAGGCTCTTGGTAGGTGCGTGGAACATTTTTAAAGGCTAGAGGATCACTACCCATTCTTTCAGAGGAATCTACAGCATCCCTTTGTCATATTGGTGTGCATTAAGGGGACAACTAAATCTTTGGATGTGCTACTAGAGACAGACGTACAGTTTGAAGCTCAATTCATAAAGCAGTATAGCTAACATGCAGCTGTATTGTTAAAAGATTGAGGATAGGGCCAGAAGAAAGTTGTGCTAGGCAAGGGGAAATTGGGATCAGTGCCCTGTATTTGATGGCAAGTCTACTGAACAAAGTTTACACAAAGAGATTTGACTCGAAGGTTAGTAGTGACAATAAAGAATCAGACATGAAAAGAGTAGCTCAGAAAGTATGTTTTTCAGAAGAGGGATTAACGTTGTCAAATTGGTAAAGGTGACTGGGTAACATAGGGGGGTAAACAAAAAAAACATGCATGACTGTCTATACCAGAGAATATTTGAACGTTAGACCAAAGGCGTCAAAAGGACTTTGGTTCCAGAGTGCACTTACCTACTGTGAATAAACCAGTTCAGTACTATGCTCAAGAGATCACAGAAAATGTGTTTTTTGGTTCGTGTGAAAAGAATTTCTAATCTTTTGGGATGGAGTGATGTCAAAAGTTGTAACAGATTGTAATAAATGGTACTGGAGGCCCAATTGCTTTAAGTGCTTTCTTGCCCCATTAGTTGAATTACTACAAGGATTGCCTGTTTAAATCAGCCATTACTGCTCATTAACAAGTATTCTGCAAGGAACTTATTTATAAAACATTTTTGACACTGAAAAAGTAAGTCAAGGATTCTCTAGAAGAGGAAACAAAAGAATACATCAAACGCTTTTAATACATTCAAGGAAACGTGTACAACGAAGGATGCAATTAACCAGTGATTAACCGCCTGGTAGCTTGGAACTAAAGACGTCAGGTTTAAGTTAGAGGCAATGTGTTAAGCAGTTATTAAGAATTCAATCAGGAATAACGTGAAAACACAACACCAGAAAAACCTCAAACTACATTAGCTAAACTAAAATGTAATAAATAGTTTGAGACCAACATGAGAAAAATACAATTGGTAGAACCAGAGATCTGCAGTTTTAAAGATTTAGGTAAGTATAGCTCCGTAAAGAAAAAGCTCCACTCGTAGTCATCTGGTCATGCTAGACCTGGGCAAACGATGGAGCACAGGCCGGATACAGGGACGAGGTTAGCCCCTCTGAAAAAGTTACCATTTCAGTCCGGTGCAAAGAGTCCAGTTCGCTTGGAGGGATCGCTAGGAGTGGGGAGAGTGCCACAGATTGTTGTCGCTGTAGCAAGAAGAGCAGGCAAAGTTTGTGGACTGTTGACTGTGGACTGTTGACGGTGTAATGCACAGATACTATAGTAGTAAGTAAGCTTTATTTCGATATATAAAAACATATCATAAAAGCAACACGTTACATCAGTAAAAACAGTTGAACAACAATCAGTACAAAATATCCTACATGATCGTCATTGAGAATTAAAAAACATCTTTAAGAATAACAAGATAGGGGGGGGAACACATTACTGGATCAGCAATTTTTTCGCAATTCTTATACGCCAAGCCCAGCCTAGAAATTTTGCCATACAAGAGGCAAAGAAGGGTCTTGCATCTGTACGCAATATGCGTAAGGCTTCCAGATGTGAGCGGGTTCCCAAACTCCTACAAAGGGGTTTCAACCACCTCCGTCTAGGCGCCGCGTAAGCGCTGCACTCAAACAGCAAGTGGGCAACAGACTCTACCCGTGAGTCGCAGAAGGGGCAATAAGGTACAGTTTGTAAGGGTGGTTTCCAGGTGGAAGTAAACTGGCATAAAGGGAGCACCCCCAACCTGAATTTGAAGTACAATGATCTGTCGCCTGAGCTATGGATAAGATACAGATAAGGTTCCCTATAAGGAATCTCCTTAGCTAACAAAAATTGGGCGACAGATTTACAATGGTTTGTGTTGCATACTCTCTCATTGTCCACCCATGACCAATAAGCCTTCTTTAGTAGTTGTTTTGAAGGTGCTGATTTGTTGACCCAAGCATCTCCTAAACCCAGCTTATAAAGAAGCCTCTTAACCTCCCTAAGCCACGTAACCTTATGACAACCCGGAAGGGACAAAAGATCGTTTAGGGCTTCTGCATAGCTGCGGAGTTCAGGGACATTCCAGATTCTGGACCATAATAAAAGGGGGCGTAGTTTAGCTTGCTCACATATTGGGCGGGTGCCTGCATCTAGCAAAAGGGGGATTGTGGGGGTATTGTGGGGTAGGCTCATAAGATCTTTGTGAAAGTTGTTCTCAAGATCGGCCAAGGTGTCAACTCTCTGGATGCCCCACAGTTCAGCGCCATACAGTGCTGCGCTTACAACCCTTGCCCTATAAATGTCTAGGAGTGCCCCAATTGGTTTTAAAGATGAGGCACGCTGTTCTTTGAGCAGGGCACCGGTAACCCTCTTATGAGTCAGAAACACCTTTTGGTGGTGTGCCTTCCAACTCATAGTGTCGCTAATGCGTATGCCCAAATAGTCGAATTCTTTGACTCTTTCGAGTGGAACAGAATCAAGAACGGGGGGAGCGACAGATTTCTTGGGGGGGTTGAGGACAAGGAATTTGGTCTTACCTATATTTATAGCCAGACCCTTAGTGTCGCAGAAGGCCTTGAAACTAGAGAGCAATGATTGAATGCCCGCCGGGGATTTCGAAATTAGAAGGGTGTCATCCGCAAATAGGAGCGTCGGAATTTTCCTTCCAGCCAGGGAAGGTGCGTCTGATGGATGTTGAAGGAGGTGCTCCACCACTCCGTTAACATAAAGAGAGAACAGAGTGGGGGCAAGCACACACTCCTGGCGGACGCCCCTATCTACAGGGATACGAGGTGTTTTTTCTCCCTGGACACCCCATCTAATTTGGGCAAAATTGCTATCATGAAATTTTTTAAGCAAGGCCAGCAAATATGGGGGCAGACCTAACCCATCGAGGACATTCCACAGTAATGCTCGTGGTACCAGGTCGAAGGCTGTTCGCAAGTCTATAAAGACTAAATACAAACTGCCCCCTCCCAGCACTACCACTTTCCAATAAATCAATAAAAGGCGAAATGTCTGCTCAATGGTACCTGTCCCTGTTCTAAACCCTGCTTGAAAATCTGACAGGATCTGATTTTCATCTGCCCACTGAATAATCCTGCCCAATACCACTTTACCCGCTACCTTTTGGGTTGAGTCCAGTAAACTAATGGGACGATAGTTTGCTGGGTCGTCCCTACAGCCTTTCTTGAAAATAGGGACGACCTCAGCGCCCCTCCATGAATCAGGGAACGAACCTCCCAACAAAACCTCATTTAGCAGGGAAGCAATTAATCTACTCCAAAAAGAAGGGTGGTTCTTTTTCAAATCACCCGGAATCCCATCAGGACCTGCCGCCTTATTTGGTACAATGCACCTAATTGCCCTCTCTACTTCTAGGCTAGTAAATAAACCATCATAACATGGGAGGTCAGCTGTAGGGCTGGGCAGTGGACCCAGAGGTGGCTGAACTGGGTGAGATTCCCCCAGAGGGGCAGAGTAAAGTTTCGAGAAGTGGGCAAGCCAGACATCACCAGGGATATTGCAAGTTAGCTGCTGATCAATAGGCTTTTCCCTGGCTCTTAGCAGATCCCAAAACCCCTTAGCATCTTTCTTAGTACTTGCCTCTACTAGCTCCCCCCAAAAATTGGAATCATGAACCTCTTTGGCCTCAGTCACAGATTTTTTATAAAGTTTTCTCGCGGTCCTGATGTTAGCTGGGTCTTTGTTCTTTAATGCAGAGATAAGTTCCCCCTTAGCAGCTCGACAATTGGTGGAGTACCACTTATCTCTCGCCTTGGGAACACCTTTTGAGTCAACCCTAGAACTGGGTTGGGGAACGATGAACAAATCACTCAGTGCCACTATGGTCTCTGTGAATAATGGTAGGACCTTTTTGCTGCTGGGACTTAAGGCATCAAGCCGAGGCTCCACCCCTGACAAAATGGTCCCGGCTTGCGCCATCCTTGCTTCATCTGCTGAAACTTTGGCCCACTTTAGGCGCCTGCCACAGTTTGAAGGAAGAATTTCGTTGGAAGCTTTCCACTTGTGCTCAGACGTGCCTTGGTTTCCAGCCTGCCAAGGAAGGGTGATGGTTAACGAAAGGGGGTTGTGGTCGCTATCACACGACTCTATGACCTCCATGTCTTGATGGAATGACCAAAGGTTATAGTTAAGCAAGATAAAGTCAATTCTGGAGGAGTGGTCCGTCCTGTTATATGTATGAGCACCCAAAGAATCAGATTTGGAGCGGCCATTTGTTGAGCTCAGATTGTGCTCCATACAAAGAGCATTGATATCTATTGCGCTTTGTGTCCATTTAGGGATCGGATCAAGGGTCAGGATAGGAATACCTCTCCTAGTGTCCTCTTCGAAGGTATCCAAAATGTCTTCCCTGGCCAAAGGCTAAAAGCAGCAATTGAAGTCGCCTGCAAGAAGAACGTAAGAGTCAATATTACAGGCAGCTAGATTGCTGCTTAGGCCTGTTGAGGTTAAACGAGATGCCCCACCTCTGGCGCCCCTCAGATAGAGATTAAATACTTCCAAGTTTCTTCCCCCTTTACGATGTATTGATATCCACTGGAGATCGGGCGATTGGGTGGTCCTTTGATTTACACTAAGACCTAGCGCAATACTGACCCATATAAGTAGGCCGCCAGACGGGCGACCTTTAGATCCTTGGTGTTGGACAGCCGGAACAAAGTAGGTTGAAAAGCCTACTCTGTGTCTGGGTTCTTGGCACCAGGTTTCCTGTAGAAGGCAGATGTTATAAGGTTCTAGAAAAACATTCCATTCAGGAATGTCAAAGTTGCGTGCGAGCCCTGCCACATTCCAGCTTAAAATCTTTAGTAAGGGTTCGCCAGAAGTGAGATGCTTGAAAGAATAGGTAGACAAGGGAGGTTTGGTCACAACAGCTCTATAAGACCTTAGAGGTGGCTCGATCTGCTGGTATTTCGGGACCACAACTGTACCAGACAGATCAATCCCAGCTGCTTCAGTGTGGATGGGTGAAAGAGGAATCAAGCAGGGCGAGACTAGCCGTTCTTCCACACCACAATGGTCTAAAATTTTGGGTGCGATTGGCCCCCCATCAATAGGCAAACTGTTTGGTGGCCCTGCTGGGCCTGCTGGGGGGTCGGGGGCTAAGCATGCAATTTGACCTAGAGCCTGTGGTGGCGTTGTTTTTCTCAGTTGTTGTTGAACCGGTTGCATAGAAAGTCAATCTACCTCCTCTAGACTGCCAAATCTATTGTAAGTTGAGAGGCCATTCCAATGTGGGAGGGTATCCTTGTGGCTCTGAGGATGGCTCATCCATGGACGGTGTTGTACCAATGTCCAGTCTTCCACCTGGTTGTGTCTTGGTCGAGGAGGGTAAAAGAAAGTCAGCGGCCTAGGTATGACAGAGGACTCTTCACTGCTTGGCCAGGAACAGATATGATGCGCCGTGTGTGGATCCTCAAAGGTCACCACTATACAATCCCCAGGAGTGGTTTTCTTCGTTGGACCCACCCAGGGAGTTCTACGAACCATCAGGACTCGACTTCTTCGGCCATTGGGAATCGGTCTGTTCACGTTGAGCCAATACATTATCTTATTTTTCAGAGACCAATGGTTCCCGTATTGGCCATTGCCGATCTTAGGGACACCCGTCAGCACAACCACATAATCGTTGGCCTCTGGGGGAAGATCAATATAACCCCCTCTAAAGTTGTCTTTTACAGGGGGGCCCTGAGTTTCACTAGGATTAGGTCTGGGAGGCACTCCAGGTTTAGGGTTTGCTGGTTGGCGTGTGGAACTCCGGTTAAGAGCCTGAGGTTTGGCGGAAGCATGGTCCACAGCCACAGTCCTCGGTTTAGGAACCGGCCTTACAGTAGGTGGTACTGGGGGGGGAGATTGCTGAACTTGGGGTACAGGAGCTATTGGATCAGCTGCAGGGAGACCCTGATGTTCAAGACTTCTCAGGCCGAGAGTGGCCAGAGCAATAATACTTTTTTCCATCTCGAGCAAGTTGTTTTCTATCCTAGACAATCTAAGGTCAAGGGGTGAGAGAAGTTTTTTGAGGGTTTCCCAAACCAGGTCCATAAATTCCTTATTATTCTTACCCAGCCCCTCTGCTTGTGGGCCCTCATCCTCTAAAATGGTGGTAGGGGGAATAACAACTGGGCCCTCTCCCCTACCCTCACTTGGTGGCTGTGTACTCAGAGAGCGCTCTGCTATAGCGTTAGTTGCTGGGACATTAGTCACTGCCAGATGTTGGGAAACTGTGATTTTTGCCTTCTTACGAAAGTAGGCAGAGCGAGAATGGCGCTTTCTTTTGGGTTGTTTGCCACTAGTGCTGGTAGTATTCGGAGATGCCTGAGGGAGTGAGTTATGGATAGAGTTCTGGACACGAGAAGCTGTGGGCCGGTTTGCCTCGCCTATGTTAGATGGTTGCTCTAGGGTTGAGGGAGAGATAGCAGGGATCGGGGACTGGTGGACATCGGCCTGTGTAACTACACAATGGGGACGGGCAGGACGCTCCGGAGTAACCGAAGCAGCTATGTGTCCTTTTTTGAGAGTGCAATGACTTGAGACAGCCTTCTAGCAGCTACCAATTCTAAGGAAACCCGAGTTTGGAGTTTGGATATCTCTTCGTCTATAGCTATGTTAGTGCGGGTAATAAAGTCATCCATGGGGCCACTAATTTGTGGACCACCTTTAGAGGCCTTGCTACGTGTCATCCTAGTACTCATGGTGCTTAGTACAAGAGGACAAACGCCGATCAGGCGGGCAGAGTGGGAAAGTATTATTATTTGTTTACCTGTCTTGGGCTTAGTAAGGGATATGGAGACAATAGGCGAAAGAGGATGGGCCAGTCCAGTCCGCTCAGTCCTCGAACGGCCTCAAACGGCCCGATCTTCGCCCCGCGCAGCGGGAACTCCGCCCAGTAAAATAGAGGATGACAGGGGGCGTTGCCGGCGGGGAGAGCGGCCACAGGTGTTGCACACAGGGACTCCTGGTCACTGGAGTCCCTGCTAGGCAGCTCACAGCCCCGCCGGTGCCCAGAAGATGTAGTTGAGCAAAGGGCTCCCCCTCACAGCCCCACGGGAAGTCTCTCCACGCAGCGAGACCCGCGCAGCGGGTCCGGCAAGTCGTCGTCCCACACAAGCAGGGTTCAAAGGCTGGGTTCCAAATCCAAATCGCGCTGATGAGTTCACAGTATCCCACTGGCCAAGGGAGGCGCTGGGCTTTAACACCGCTTGATAGAGGGCGTTGCCGGCGGGGAGAGCGGCCACAGGTGTTGCACGCAGGGACTCCTGGTCACTGGAGTCCCTGCTAGGCAGCTCGCAGCCCCGCCGGTGCCCAGAAGATGTAGTTGAGCAAAGGGCTCAATCTCACAGCCCCACGGGAAGTCTCTCCACGCAGCGGGACCCGCGCAGCGGGTCCGGCAAGTCATCGTCCCACACAAGCAGGGTTCAAAGGCTGGGTTCCAAATCCAAATCGCGCTGATGAGTTCACAGTATCCCACTGGCCAAGGGAGGCGCTGGGCTTTAACACCGCTTGATAGAGGGCGTTGCCGGCGGGAAGAGCGGCCACAGGTGTTGCACGCAGGGACTCCTGGTCACTGGAGTCCCTGCTAGGCAGCTCGCAGCCCCGCCGGTGCCCAGAAGATATAGTTGAGCAAAGGGCTCCCCCTCACAGCCCCACGGGAAGTCTCTCCACGCACCGCGACCCGCGCAGCGGGTCCGGCAAGTCGTCGTCCCACACAAGCAGGGTTCAAAGGCTGGGTTCCAAATCCAAATCGCGCTGATGAGTTCACAGTATCCCCACATGCACAGATACTGTCTGGCATAGCGGATGGGCTTTGCTCAAGCTCATGTTGACTGTCACCACAGGCTGTCATCGCTGTAGCGTGAAGTGTAGATCTTGTGTTGCTGGTCGTCTAAGGTGGTCGCTGTATCGTGAAGCGTCAGGTTCACTGGAGCTTCGTGCCCTGGGTTCATGCAGCAAATCCAGCTTCAAACAGCTGACAGTCCCCTAGGAGTAGCAGGGTAGTTCTCTGGGGTACAAAGCAGGACTCAAGCATCCGGGTGATCCTCTCAAGTGCAATATTGATGGAATAGAAATAGTTCTACCAAAGAGTTCCGCAAATCTCTTTTTTCATCCTAGCTTATGTTCCTTGGGAAAATAGGCACATAAACTCATAAAATAACGTGTGTATTTGTAAAGCGCGTGTTCACTTGTAGGCACCTTAGTACTGAATAACAGATGTGTATTGTTACCCAACTCAATGGTACTCATTTTATCAAGCTCAGAAGTCTGAAAGGCTGAGTGGACCCACCAAGATTTGAATCTGTGACCATGAGGTCAAACACCGGCCTATACAGTGGAAGTTGTTTAATTTTTAATTTTTTTAAAATTAATTTTATAGATTTTTTGCAAAGCCCAATCTGTTTTGCATTAAAGGCGCCTCCTTGAAGCATGACTCAACAAAGCAAAACGTGTCACATTTCCTAAAAACCCCATGAATTGCATGTGTGCTGATGTACATGTTACACATCCATGCATGATATTCTGCTGAGTTTGTCTAGGCATAGGTTTTTGTACTGAAAGATATGCTTCCAGTACAAACGGCATGCTAGATGGAACACACTCACCTTTGCACCATGGTGCAAGGCTGTGCGTTGCGCAAGACAGCCTAACTACAGTGCCAGCACATGGTATGACAACATCAATAAGTCAATCCTAGTAGATATGGCTCTGTGCTGTTTATTCTCCCTTATGCAATACAGTACAGCCAAGCACATTTTGTTGCTGCATTGCTTTGCATATAAAATGAGTAAATATGGGCAATAGGCTGTAGTGGTTCTCAATACTCATGTGAGACTTCTAGGGGATTTGGGAGGAACATTCACAGATATATGTGGATTACTTCGATCTCCCTGAAAACACCCACAGCAGTCAATTTTGGTGAATTCACCATGACCTAGTCAAGTTATAACTACAGGAGCAATTCTGACAATGGTAACACCTTTAAATCGAACTTTGGGAGATTTTCGATATGTTCAGAAAGTAGTCATTGATCCTGTAAAATATTGTACAGGGGTATTCTCATTACATATTTTTCAGTTTTTCTACAAAATAGTGTGTGGTGATTCAAGACTAAAATAATTGCTTGATTCCTATGGTAAATTTATTAATGCCAAAAGCTGTTAAATGAAAATTCATTGGAAGAAGGATTTATTGCCTGAAGTCCAAGCAGTAGGTGACACTGCAAATTTGCCAGAAGTCAAAACAGATGGAAAATATCAGCTTTTTTCCCCCCAGAATTGAGGAAAATCCGGTAGGTATGTTTTTTCCCTGTTAATTGGGAATAACTACTCTGACAATGCACTAGTATGTCATTTTTTTAGGCAGTTTCCTCATTTCTGGGCACAAAATACTGACATTTGCTGCCTGTTGTGAGGTGAGGTTGGAGGGCAGGGTCGCAGGGTAGGTTTATGTCTGTCGGGTGGAGCATTATCTGCTCCCCTGAACTGCTGCAGTTGTTTGGCAGAGGCCCACAGCCCTTACCCGCAGTAGTTCAGTAAAGCCCAGTGTTTCTGGGTCCAGAATTATCGGGTTCAGAATTTGCAGACTCGATAAATCCAGACTCGGAGAGACGCCAAACTGCAAGGTGTCCAGAGAATACCACAACTCGTAATGATTGCCATTGTGTTGCCGTCAATGGAACAGCCCAGTGTAAGGTCTGAATACGTTTTGATGGATGTGGGACAAAGAATGTGTAAGTGTGATATGACCCAGGGATAAAGTTGACTGTGGAGCCTGACTTCTAGAACTGTTCTTGCAATGGCTTTTGACAATACAGGCACACTCATTTTAACCCACATAGAAATGATGAAGTTGGAAAACAGGAAAATGTATTTTTTTTATTTTTGGAGACTACAGACACATGCAGTCAAAAATTCACAATATTTTGTCATATTGCAAATAGCTGCAGGACAACGCCTGAGGCCAATGCCCTTGCTTTCATTGGAAGCAACATATTTTGGAAATTGTACTAGATGATTTTTGCTTCTGAATGCTAAATAGAATGTAACCATTTGACCATTTGAACTGAAATTATAATTCTAGTTTACATGCAATTGATGTTTATGAACTAAATACCGAAATTTTATATACACGTAAATAAATGTGACCGTGCCCAATTTCTGAAGTAATGTCTTGCCTTTCACTTGGGACAACAGTACTGTTTGTCTGAAAAAATTATTCCAATAATCATTAATAAATAGAGCAATTTACTTATACGTCCCTAGTAATGTGCGCAACATCTACCTGTACCCAGGGGCAGCAAAAATAAATGCAACTAGTGGGCCTGCAGCACTGGTTGTCCCACCCTTTTAAGTAGTCATTTAAACGTCTCAGGCCTGCCATTGCAGAGCCTGTGTGCGCAGATTACACTGGTATGTCAACCTGGCAAGTTAAACCTATTGCTAGGCCCAAATCTGCCTTTTTGATACATATAAGTAACCCTTAATGTAGGCCCTGGATATCCCTGAGGGCAAGGTACAATGTGTAAAGCAGGTCATGTAGTTTTTAGCTTTACATGTCCTGGTAGGTTAACACTTGAAATTAATTTTTCACTGCAGAAAGGCCTATATTTCCCATAGGATAACATTGGAGTTGACTCATTATAAGCGTAATTTTCAAATAGGAAGAAATGACTGGATAAAGTTTGGTGTCTAATTCTAATTTAAAATCCACACTTCATTTGAAGCCTGAAGTTTAATTACAATTCTGAAAATACCCCTTTTAGAAAGTGGAGACATTCCTTAGCCATGTGGTACCTGCGGCCTGTTTCCGATCACATGTCTATGTGTACTTGGCAGCTGGGCTTTGTGTTTTCTACCTAAACAGCCACACACAACAGGGAATATACCTTTTACCCCGCAGGGAATCACAACACGGTTGTTAAAACGACCGCCTTGTTATTCGGCGTACCATTACTCCCCAAGTGAGAACAACTACTTGCGGAGGGGGGCGCTGGAAGTTGGAATAGAATAATTTACTATTCCAACTCCAGTCTGTGCGGACAGTAGGGAAGGTGTTGGATTTTAAATCTAACACCCCCCCTCCCCAAGTCGTTGTTCCGACTTGCGGAGTAATGGTGTGTGGAATCACAATGCAGTCGTTGTAAGACCGTGTTGTGATTCCCTACGGGGTAAAAGATTCATTGTAAATGCTGTTTACCCACAACAGGAGCTTAGGTGTGACTTGATGTGCCATCCTGGCAGGATTGGATGGAGGAGCTTGGCAAAACCTCACTTACACCTGAATAAGCTGTCTCCTGTCCACAGACAAAGGGTTTCATACCCCCCTGTACTGAGTATGGAGCCAGGGCAGGAAGGGGGGACATATGTGCACTTCAAACGCATGTCTTTAAAGTCTTCTCCACTTCAAAGGCACCACTGGGTATGAGTAGTGGACCTCAGACACCACCACTTCAGCACACGTCTGCGCCTCTGGATATTCTCCCAGAAAAAAGGACTGCTGTGCGATGAAAGGACTGACACTTCGCTGGACTGCTACTCAGCTGGGCTTCTGCTTTGCTGTGCTGCCCTGATTCCTCCTGCCCTCTTGCCTGGGTGAGAAGGACTAGACCTGCATCATTTTGATCCAGAAACCAGAGTGACTCCATTGGCTAGTTGGCTGGCCTTCTGAGCATCAGGGACATAAAAGGCTTCCTACAACCCTGCTCCTACACCTGGACTTTGTCATCTGTGAGCCTACCCTGCCAGGTGGTGACACCCCAGTCCTTGACACTTGGAAGTGGTTGCAAGGTACTTATCAGTGGAACCAATACATCTTCTCTGCCGAGCGGTGCATCCTCTAGCTAAACCGATGGGTCTCTCGCTCACCGGTGCATACTCTTGCAGAACTGATGCATTGCTGCAGCTGCGTGGATTGGGCCAGGCACAGAAGGTCCGCATCACCCTCGCATCTTCAGAACCAACACATTGCTGACGGAGCGGCACATCTCCAACCCAGGTTTTCACATCCCTTGTCGATGACAGTTCGATGATGATGCTGGCCACAACTTTGCAGCCTTGTAGGTCTTTGGAACTGATGCATCACCAGCTGCGCACTGCATCCTCAACGCCCGGACTTCACATCGCAATCGTCTTTGATGATGATGCAACAGGAACTTGCACTGCAGATTCGCAGTATCTTGGAACCGACAAATCACTTCAGCTGCACAACGCTTCCTTGCCTTGTATCCAGGCAATGCTCTCCAACCAGGATTTAGATACTTTGTTCAGCGGGTCTAACTGGGTTGATGTAGCTGGCCCATGCTCCATCGCAGTCAGCCTGGACTTGTGACTGTGTCCCGGTTCAGCGCAACCATATATCCCATGTTGGTGCTTTCTGCTTTTTTGCTATATTTTACCATACAGAGTTGCAATTCAATATCACTAGTTTCTCTGAAAGTATTTTTCTTGTTTTGATCTTGTTTTATTTATTAAAAATTACACCAATGTTTCAAACCTGGTGTGGAATCTTTTTGTGTGGTGTTTTCACTATTTTAGTGTTTTAAGCGTTGCAC
This sequence comes from Lissotriton vulgaris, assembly GCF_964263255.1. Classification (NCBI taxonomy): domain Eukaryota; kingdom Metazoa; phylum Chordata; class Amphibia; order Caudata; family Salamandridae; genus Lissotriton; species Lissotriton vulgaris. Next base: position 1,210,233,999 of record NC_141696.1, read on the forward strand.
AAATACTTTGCGCATTGCCTTCAAGTTGAGTCAGACTTCTCAGTGCAAAGCTACCACAGGGTGAGCCCAGGTTAATTTGGAGGTTTGCTTGTGCCTTACCCTGACTAGGATTGTGGTTGCTGCTTGACCTGGGCTCACACCTCAGTCAACCAACAACCCAATTTCTAACAGCAATATTTGTACATTATCTTTGACATAACATTTGCATAGTTGACTATTTGAAAGAAAATTACAAAAATGATCTGCTCCCTCTATTCAAAGTACTCTTTCATACTTGTCACACACAAGGATGCCATTGTAGTGCTTCCCAGATGCTTCTCCTCAGATATGTTCTATGTCCAGAAAGAGCTCAGCTATGAACTTTGCAAAGGCATCCATTCTACTAAGCCCTGTCTGACGCCTGGCAATCTTTTAGAGTCATGTACAGCATCACTTGTGCACTACACGCACATTGCTTAACAGTTTCCTATTCCACACTTTTTTCAATGGTAGATAGGGAAAAAAAGCATTTCAAAGATATACCCTAATCACATATATGGGCATAAGACCTAAAGTCAGATGACATCAGGAGCCAATGCACTTTTAACTACCTGGGTAATGGAATCCAGTGGCGCATGCCTGTAAAGTAGTTATTCAATGAGAACCAGGTGGAAAACTGTTTGCGTGCAATCGGGCCTTCCCAGAACACGCAGTCCCCATTGTGAAGACAGGGCTTGTGTTTTGCACAGACTAGAGTCCTAAACCTTTGGTCCAAGTAGGGTGACCAGCGCCTTCCACATCAACTGAGAGACTGCCTCCAGTCTTGAACTCTTCACTTACAAATTATTGATTTCAGAAATGTTAGTTTAATTACTTCAATGGAATGACTACAACACCCAAAATTATTTAGATCTATCACATGAAAGTTCAGGATTGGATACGGTGTACAGTAGGACTTGGAGCGAGAAGATCGTCATAGGCTGAGACATCATAAAGACAGCGTGCTAAGACTTTATTTTCTGAGTGTATCTGTCTGAGTGCCAACTATAAGGACAGCACTGGTGTCGTCACACTCTTATATGCAATGGCAATTAACTTTAAATGTACATTTTTTTGGAATGTTGTATTCTCATATCCACTTTAGTGTACCTCCACATTTGTAGGTCGTGTTTTATGACTGACATTATATGAACATTAATCAGGACACTAAGCATGGCCCTCAATAATTCAAACAATAATTCAAACAACTGGGCTTCATTATGAGTGATCTCATAACTTCTGATAAGTGTTGTAACTTTTGTTACTGCACATATCAGAATTGCTAACTTTGCAGTTATTTGGACATTTCGAAGTTATTTACATCTAATGTGGCTACTTACTTTGGGCTCAAAATCCAAATCTTCATTTTATCAATAACTATTTTAAATTGATGGATGTGGATTTCTATGAAATCAATCCTGCTTGTATGGACAGTATCATAAAAGGCATCAGACCAAATATTCAGAATGGTAGAATTTTGCATTGGCTTGCAATATTTGTAATGTCTAGTTGGTTATATGCGGTATTCATATGTTTTTTATTTTTAAGTATTTATTTGTTTTTATATGCACAAATTCTACCTATAATCAGTTTTGCCCTGCCAAAGCAGTCATACCTCCCATATTAATAAATAGATTTGGTTGCTGCAATAGGCTGCTAGTAAGTCTTCCAGGTATTGTTTATAGTGTTTTTGGTAAAATAGCCCTACGATAGACCTTAGGGAGCCTTTAGGGCAGGGTGCTGTGTAAGTAAAGGTAGGACATGTACATGTGGTGAAAAACACCTACATTTATGTTTCACTACTGTGAGGCCCAATCCGCTCTTAGAGTAACATTGGGAATTCCTCAATACACCTTTAAGATATAATTCCTGATCAGAAAGAAGTAGCTGCCTCCTGTTTTATATCTTTGGAATGGTAATACCAAATCCTCTTTACTGGTAAAGTCGGATTTAGCATTACTATTTTAGAATTGGCACTTTTATAAAGGGGGCATTTCTCTACTCTTACAACATTGTGTGCTCGCAGGTTGTCTCCAATACATGTCTGGGGTGGGTGACAGCTATACTTTGTGCATTCCCTCAAGGCAGTCACAACACAGGAAGGTTAGGTATGTTCGAGTACTCACCTGCATTCTGATGGCTCTTCCTGGGCTGGAAGGGAGGGCGGAGCGAACATTTACACCTGATCCAGGTCCTGTGCGGCCTGCACCTCCTGGCCTCCGGAAGCTTCCAGGGGATAGTTGCAGTTGCAGGGAGTATCTCCCAAAGCACAGTGTCACGCTGCCTACAGAGTTTCCTGGACGCCATGCTGACCCGGATACACCACTAAATAACCTTCCCAACCACCTAACAGAACTTAAATCAAACAAAGGTTGACTTCTATAACACAGCGCAATTCCCTCATATAATTGGCTGCATTGACTGTACCCACATCTGCCCACCCGCTGAGACAGAATACATGTACCGGAACCGCAAGTCCTACCACTCACTCAACATCCAGATGGTCTGCAATGCAAAGACAATCATCACTAACATAGTGGCCCAATACCCGGGGAGCACGCATGATTCTTTCATATTCAGGCACAGCGGCATACACACCCGCTTGGCATGGGGTGACTTTGGCGAAGGACACCTCCTAGGTAAGTACACATGCCCACATACAGTACGTCAAGACTAGGTAGCTGCGCATGACAGGCACTGACCCTCTGCTCCTATCCTTCAGGTGACAGCACCTACGGCCTCCGTGATTACCTCCTCACCCCATACCTCAACCCTGCCTCACCACAGGAACGTCGTTACAATGCTGCGCACTTTCACACTAGAAATGTCATTGAACGGACATTTGGGATGTTAAAGAGCCGATTCGGCATCCTACATAAGACAGGTGGGGCCCTAAAATACCAGCCTGAGGTCTGCTGCCGCATCGTGGCCGTGTGTGCCATACTCCACAATATTGCTAACAAGCGGAGGATACTTGTGGAGATCTCTGGCAGTGAGTCGGAGGGGGACAACCGCCCACCTGCACATGTGCATCATGCACGCGGGGAGAATACTGCTGAAGGACACAGGCGCAGAAACAACATCACAATGAATTATTTCTAGTGCACCCATACCCCTCACACAACACTGCACTCATGCATGCCAAATGAAATAATGACATGAGTAGGATTTGCGTTTGAAATAAATTCTTATAATTATGTGAACAAGATCTTTCATTTACTTTTTTGTTCAAAAAAACATGAAAACTGTATTACATCATACAGCCCCATGATTGCGAAGCAGGCATGCTTGGTACTTCAGCATGGCACTGCTGCTAATGTTCAGTCAATCAATGGCGCCTCCGGCCGGATGCACCCTGTCGCCTTTCGACATCCACCTCCCCCATATCGGGCCGTGATGCTGCACTGGGGCTGATACTGCGGCGTCGTTCTGGTACCACCGGCAGGGACAGGCTGCTCAGACTGGATGTGCCCTCACTGGCATCATCACCACCCCCCTCTTGCATGGCCATGGCCACACACCTGCTGGTTTTGGACAGCGGTTGTGACCTGTTCCAACGCCCTAGCAACATCCTGGCAGCATTGCACCATTTGTATTTGCATTGCCAGGGACCGGCGTGACAGTTGGGATGTTGCATTCCCGATCAGGTGGTTTGACCTGGTATATTCTGATAGCCGGGTCAGCAGCTGGCGGTGGCGGCGGTGGCTGCTGTCCTGCTGTGACACCATGATTTAGCTGTTCTCCCTCACTGCAGCCGTTAACTCCTGCACGCTCTGGGTAAGCTGGTTTACATTGCGCGCAGTCTTGTACAGCTGCAGCTGCATGGCTGCCATGTGCTGTGCCTGCTTTTGGTGGACTGCTAGCATCCGGCGTTTTATACCAAGCCCTGGATCTTGGGCATGTTGCCCCTGGTCTGCTCGTGTTGCCACGTTGCACTGCTGCCTCAACCAGCCGTTTGACTGCGACTGCACAGTAGCTGTGCGCCGTGTCTGCCTACTGGGTGGTGGTGTGGCCTGTTCCACTGCCATGCGTGACGCATGGGTGGTTGCACTCCTCCTGTGGCTGCAGGGGTGGCCCTGTCCGCATGGGGAGGTGGTGGTACTGGTACAGGTGTGTGTGACGGTACAGGTCGTGGGGCAGGATGGCTTTCTCCCTCCGTCTCCTCTGGGGTCTCCTCAAATTGGAGTGCCTCACTGCCTGTGCTCTGAGGTTCTGCAGCACATGTGATGTAAATGGGTGCATGATTAATGATATGAATCTTGCACATGGGATGTTGCAACATGTATGCAGGCTTGCATTCCCTGACTGGCTTTAGGGATATGTTTCACTTGACAGGTCTGGCTGTGTGTGGCTATCAGGGAACTATTGTCACACTACAGGTCTCACAATGCAATATGGCGTTTCTGATGTGCATGGCCTGAATTACTGGGGTTATCAAATGGCTAGCTCTGGGGGCATGGGCATTGTTAGTGGACGGGGTCGCAGTTGCATGGCTCTTACCTTGGGATTGTTGTGTGGGTCGGGAGGTGTCCAGCTGAGTGACCCCCACACAGGCTGCTGGGTTGATGGTATCCTCAACAAGTTCCTGGAGTGGAGTGTTGTCCGCAACTGTGGGGTCTCCTCCTCCCGTGGCATGTTGCTTCCCCAGCCTCTCTGCTATGCGCTCTTTGGCACGGCCTCTAAGGTCATACCACCTCCTCTTCAGCTCATCAATTGAGCGCTGGGTCACCCTTAAGAGTTTACCTTCGCCCTGATGCATTGCCAAATGCTCCTTTTTCTGCTTTAGGCACCTTCCTGGATTGCTTCCCAAAAAGCCTATCATGGTCCCTGCTGACTTCCTGGATCAGGAACTCCAGCTCCTGTTCGGAAAATTTTATTTTTCTTTTCCTGCCAGTTGCACTGCTTCCTGCTGCATCCTGGGACATTCTGGAGTTGGATGTATGTCCTGTTGTGGGACTGCAGGGTGTGTCTGATAGAGCTCAGTGCTGTGCCCCTTTCTCTCTCCAGCTCTGTGTTCAGAATGAGTGAGGGAACTGCCTATTTCCTGGTTGTGATGTCATCATTGGGCTCGACATGCGACTTCCCGTTTTTGCGATCTCGCAATTTGCGAGATTGCAATTTGCGATTTCGGTAATTGCGAAATCGCAATTTCAACATGGGAAACAGGAGATTCTGCGATTTTTGAGCAATTTAGCGAAATTCACATTCAGCGATTGCGGTCGACTGTGAATCGCATTTTTGGAACGCTTTTTTTGATGCATCTCATTCTGCGAATTCTAATTTGCGATTCGGTATTTTTCGCAAATTAAAATTCGCAGAATCTGGGCTTGATGTATCTGGGGCTTAGTGAACGTTTATGGGAAATCCGCTCTTGAAATTTTAGACCTCTCTAAAACACCTGATACACCTGATACCTAACAATGTTCTTAACAGATGCCTCCATCTTGACCGAGAGAGTGCCCTTCTCTTGTCCTGGGTTCCACTTTGCTGAAAAGTTTACCATGGGGCCTGACAGAAACCCACGCTTCCTTGGAATATTGAGTTCCCCATGGATTACTCTTGGCACTAATCTCGTCTAAGAGCTTCATCCTGTCTCGAGTGCCCAGACTTTAGTCTTCAGGGCAACATTTTGCAACTTTCTACTGATGAGGAGAGGTATTGGAGTATCTCTTCGCAGGATATCCTGCTATTAAAGTGTGAGCAAATGAATCGTGATTATTTAACAGTTCCCGCGATTATGACATTCCTTCTGTCTAATTTTATATATCTTAATTATTATTGTTATGCACAAGTTAGGTCATTTCACGGGTTGCAGTGTTGTAGAAAGGGAATTCTAAGGTCTCCAGATGCCTGCTATTTAGATGTCCATTGGAGGAGAAAAAACAATAGCCTGTCTTTCAGAATACCGATACCAAAATTATAATCTGACATAAATATTGTGGTCGAAATATCGTTTACACAAATATTGCTCCCTAGGGGCAGGTTTACGATTGTTTTCTCCAAGGGGATGGGCAAGTGTTCCAAACAATATTAAGAACTGTACGTTTTGGTAAGAAACAACATAGGCCACGGTATTCTAGTTCAATAACAAACCTAGAAATCTAAACACTCATTATCACTAAATACTAAAGCATAAGAATACAAACATAGAGCGAATCCAAGGTGAAAATGATAGTTCTGTAAAACTGTATATTTATATTACCACTGTAACCTAAATCTCATCACCCCTCTCTGAACTCGGGGTTACATTTTTTAACTGCAGTGGAGCAAGCTGACTAGTTTACAATATTTTCCATAAGAGGATATAAAATGCCATTGATAAAAGCAAGGAAACTAGCCAAAGATACTCTAGAATAGGTTTTATTTGTCTGAAATGTTGAAAGCAAATTCAACTGTAATTATTATAAGGCTTGCTCTGTGTGTACATTGATTTTACGTGTCCCAATTTTTCCTTAATGCTTTTGTAATTCTGTACAGTTTTCCTGCTCTGGTGACATGATTTAATGCTTCACTTGTTTCGTTTAGGATTTATTTAAATAGAGTGTGATTTTGTCCAACTACACATAAGTTGCTTAAAAATAGGCTTTGGTACTGGTCGGGTGCAGCAGTCACTTCGTGTGAATCACAAGTTGAATTTATTTTAGTCTTTTTTGCCTTATTCATGAATTTCGCTCTATTTAACTTTTATTCGATAAAGGTTGAACTCACTTAAAGCAAGAAATTTCCCTCACAAGTTTGAACTGCTAGTGGAGTTGTGAGCCTAAAGCAAAGGTGAGGATAATGCATGTTAATGGCACCTTGTTTGAGTATGTTTAAGTATCTTTAAAAAAAGCCAGCTTTACCCAAGAAGGTGTTGCCCCATGCAAAAGTTTGCTAGTTAATTCTTCTGTTTTTATTTCTTTGGAGTCTGGTACTTGCAGTTGTATTTTCAATTGCATTTATTATACATACATGAATACAAGTATCAAAATATAAAGAAAGAATACAATATAAAAATGTTATTTGTATAACTACAAGTACAGGTAATGTCACTCCTTGATTGCAAAAGAGAAACAAGCACTGACAACGCCAATAAGCCTGGCTTTGGCTGACAGCATTTTGCTTTGCCAGGGTTTGCTTTGTTTTGTCATGGTTTTTGTGAAACTTAATTGTTGAGGGAGCTGCCATGTCCTCATCAATATATACACAAATTTCTGAAAGCAAAACAAATTGTTTGGTCTCCAAAATATCTTGCCATGATAGTCCCTGGCAGAGAAGGGAACAACTTTATGAGTGGATGTGCTCCTTGTGAAAGAACAGAATGCTGTCACACAGAGCGAAGTTAGCCAGTGGCTGAAATGGAATGACATGTTGTTCCATGCTATATGTTGTCGAGGGTTTGAAAATGTGAATGACACATTAAAAGGTCAATAATAATAAAATCACTAATAAAGTGCATGGCTACTTCGTATCAAAGTATCCCAGTGCTAGGTAAACTGACCGAGATCCCCAACACAATAAGCTATAGTTGAAAGATAGCCCATTAGACTGACCTAAACTGACAGGTTTTTATCTTTTTGCAGAACAGTGGTTCTTAAGTCTGATTAGAAAAGGCAGGGAGCTCCATCATTTGGATGCTAAAAGCTAAAGGAGCATTCTCTGATCTGTGCCTTTTCAACAATGGAGACTGATGCTAGCACAAACCCAGCAGATCTTAACCTTCTAGTAGGAACACAGGGCTTACAGAAAGGGTCTAAATAGCGGGGACCCTTGTTCCTAAGGATCTTATGACAGTAGACACAGCTTTAAAGGTAAGTCATTTCTCAAGCAGTAGCCAGTGCAACTTTGAAAGAGCACTGGTCCCAAAGAAGACCACCTAAGGAGGTTCGATAGCAGATGAGCTGCCGCATTTGGTACATGCTGAAGTCTTATCAACCACGACTGCGTAACTCCCCGATAAAGAACATTGCAATAGTCCAGCCTTGAAATAACCAAGCTCTGGACTACTGTCTTTGTGCAAGCTCAGGGAGGAGTCCAAGAATCTTGCTGAAGGTTTTTAAAATCCTGAAGCTCTTGCCTTCTAGGGCTGTGATTTGACTGTCAAAAGAAAGCTTAGCATCAAACCATATGTTGAGATTCTTGACTTTTGGCTTAAAAGAATGCTAAGAGCCGAGCATGTCTAGCCATTGGGCTGGATCCCCAAGATAAGAACCTATTTTTTTCCAGCATTTAATTTAAGCAAACTGAGGTCCATCCACTGAGCAACCTCTGTCAAACAGGCCCTTAACAGTGCATCAGTGTCAGTTTCATTCTGTGATAGGGTGATCACCAATTGCATATCATTGTGGTACGAAAGGAGATGGTATCTATACCGCTCGACAATATCAGACAGGAGGCATATATACAGATGGAATAATGTAGAGCTCAAGGAAGAGCCCTGTGACACCTCCTGCTGCAGTGGAAAAACCTGAAAGGATGGATCTTGCAGAAAGGAAGCTACCCACTGCAAGGCAGTACCTTCGACACTGCATCTCCACAATCTTCCATGCAGAAGGTTGTGGGACACAGTGTTGAAAGCTGCACTAAGGTCTAACATCAGCACTGCTGTGGTGGTGAGCCTCAGCAAGGCCTACCAGTGCTAGGGTTTCTCCCTTCTCTGCACAGAGTCCTTACCAATAGGAAGAAGTTGGCACAGAAACTGGAATAGAAAAGACAGAGTTTATTAAACCTCATGAGGTGGAACTACATTTACACAGCACCCTTCAATAATGCATGAAGTAGCACACTGAATGTAAGGAGCTTGGTCCTTTTATCCCCACACAGGGGCTCAAATGAAGGCAGTACAAGTACAGAATGCTGGTTGTAAGTACATATAAGGTCATACAGAAAGTGTACAAGCAACAAGTGGGAGGAGCTGGTGGACACATCCTGACAGTTACAAGTTGAGGACAGCTGGAAGCTCAACTGAGCATGTGCAAAGCAGAAGACGCTAAATATATCTCTCTGGGCGGATTTCAAGAGCAGTTAACAGGGAGGTAGGACAAGACCACCGCATGCATTCACGTCAGGGCGAAGTGAATGCATGCAGTGGTCTTGAGCTTTGGAAGACTTTAAACTAAGAAAAACGACTTCTAATTCATCTAAACAATCGTTTTTGTGACGACAATATCTAAAAGAGAAATCTATTGGTTTTAATTTCATCTAAACAAATGGACATTTAGTGGATATAAGCTCACGCAGCAGGTCGAATACCGATTTTGCCGATGCTGAATATATTCCGTACGTAAATCAGTACGTTCCGCGGTGAGAATTATAGTATTTTTAGGGTCTTCAGATATTGTCCTTTGTCCTGAAGATGGTCTCAACAATGAATATATAGGAAACCGAAACGTCGACTCACGCTTTTTCTACCTGGTTTAATTGATTGTTTGTAATAAGGCAGGAAAGCGCTAACAATTGTTCCAAAGAAGTGTTCATCTGATTGTCTATCATTTACTTTTTGCAACATTGTTGACATTGATTTTGTACCCTGTTTTTAATTAATTTTAGAGTATTAAAACCAATTTTCCATTTACACCCTGCACCTCTGCTATTTTTTCTTTGTTCACTTACTGTGACTGCTTTAGAGTAAATGAATTATTGTTGTTGCATTTCTGCACTGTTGGCCTAAATTGTTGTTGGTCACTAACTAGCATCACAAACTCTAAGCTCCAACTAATTCTAAGAAAATCCCTTGAAGGTACTCTCACCTTTCCATATTGTTTGCCCAAACCCTCAAGGGTGTATTGGGTTGCTCATTTTCTTTGTTATTATTAGATGGATCTAGCCAAGGTTTTTTATGAAAAGGCAACACAGGCCTGCTTCCAGCATTGAGGGGTCTTTCCTGCTTTAAAGGAGCTGTTCAAGAGGTCACAGAGCGTAGGTGCTATAGATGACATTCCTCATTCCAGAATGCCTGGAACAGCTGGGTCAGAGGAAGAACCCAACTTCACTGCTTGCACCAGGGAAGACATCTCCTCAAGTTTAATGGCTTTAAATGAGGATAGCCCTTAGCTGTCCGACAGTGGTTCAGACCACAAACTGAGGCATGGGGCATTCCTGGACACCTCAGGGAACGTAGAATAAATAAATGTAAACTTGTTGGCAAATAAGTGAGTCTCACATTACAACATTCCTCTGAGGGTGGAGTAGCCGTTGACACTCGATCCAAGGGGGATAAGGATTTAACAATTCAGAACATTTCTCATTGGAAATTTGGGCCACCACAGTTTTGCCGACATAGAATCTATGGTGAGTCACCTTTATATGTCTGTGATATCCCTTCAAGGCCACCTGACTATTGGCCTTATCAGAAGGTTCAAAGTTCCTGCGCCAAACACGCTCTTCTTTTTTTAATTCAAGTAGTTCTTCACTAAACCATTCTGCTAAAGGTTTAGAACTTTTAGCGATAGGGTCAGCTCTTGGTGCAATTTGATGGAGTGCCCTCATTATCCAATTTTCGAAATGTAGGGACTACGGTCGGATGCAGATGACATTTTGACAATACTGATCTTGGTATTGGATGGGGGATACTGATAACCCTAAATCATCTAATAGCGATGCTCATACTCGATATGGAAGGCTATTTTAGAGTGAAGGACTGAAAATAATGTACAACTATTTATACATGGATACTACAAACTGAGGTGAAAACAAGCTATAAAGAAAAAGCCTGGTGAAGTTCAATAGAACTTGAATGAAACGCGTTGGCAGGCTGGGTGTTTTAATATTTGGATCTTACAATTTTGGATTTGAATCAAGCAAGAATTTTTCTAATGAATAGACCTTGAAACCTATTGCCTTATTCATTTATGGGTGCAACATTCCACTTTATCTTTCTAAATATAACTCTGCCAATCCGTAATATCACACAACAGCTGATATTGGGATAGACATGCAGTATATTATAATATTTAGAACTGTGTGTGAGGTGCAGCTGAAAGGTCCGCAGTTGATTAATATTCTCTTTTGCCTTTGTCCAACTGTGGGGATATCTAAATCAACATCCTGATCCAAACTAAGGCAATTCAAGGCCATAACCTGAGTCAAATTGGCTGTTGCTACACTTGCCCATTTCCGAGTCCTTACCAGCCATTCCTGTGCAAGTATAAGCATGAATTTAGCAACAGGAACCTGAAATGTAAGGGGCAAATGAGTAGAGTAGCATGCGATGTAAGAGGGCAGTAGTTCTGTTATAGAGGTCATAAAACTAGCCACCGATCCCGGAGGTCGATAGATCAGGAATCCGGCTAAGGTAAATTTGCTGGACAGGGTAAGAGAGAAGAACACTGCCTCGCTAAATGAAAATATTAGTTCTGTAAGTGTACATCTGGCCAACTGTTTGAAGAAATGTTCAATTCCACTACATGTGACTACCTACCTTGCCTAACAATGACATAGCATTGGGGACAGCAGAAAATATGTCAGGCACTAAATTCTCATTCAGCAGAAAACTGCTTCTGGGAGATAATCCGTTAAAAAGTCCAACATTTCTAACTTGTGTTTAACAAGTGAGTGGAAATTCAGGGAATAGAAATGAGCCACTTGAAGGGGATGTGGTATTTCATGCCCTTCAGTGTCCAATTTCAATGAGGACACTGGGAAGAAACCACATTGGACATAGCAGAGGCTCACCTGAGTCAAGTCAAATAAGTGTTTACGCTTAGTTAAATCAGTAGGGGCCATTGACCAAAGTTCCTTGGAAGGGCATTGAAACCAACCTCGACCACCCCAACCAGGTGTCCTGGCCCATGGTGCTGTCTAGGCATGGACGAGTGCCGACAGGCTTGCCTTTGGCGCACATTTGGTATGCACCAGCCCTCTTTATATAGAATACCGGCATCAAAAAATGCTACAGTACGGGACTAAACTGCTAACTGGCCAAAATGGTGGCTGTCATGGCAAAACCAACCAAAACCCTCTCCTCAAAGTGCACACAACATGATTCTCACAAGATTCCTCCAAAAAACAGTTCCTCTGTCTCTAAAACAATTAATAAACAGAATTTTAAAAGTAGTTTTAAAAACAAATAAAACAATTTGTTAAGCATCAGGGCTAACTTTACCAGTGGCGTCCACGCACTGGCCTGCTTTATATATATAGTGCCTACATCTGAAAATGCTACAGCACGGAACTAGACCGCTAATTGGTGAAAATGGCAGGCATCACAGTACAACAAACCAAAACCCTCACTTCAAAGTGCATACACGATTCCCACAAGATTCCCCCTAAAACAGTTCCCCTGTCTCTAAAACAATTAATAAACAAAATTTCAACGCTAGTTTTAAAAACAATTTGTCAAGCATCAGGGCTCACTTTACCAATGGATGAGGAGGGCTGCCTAAAAGCCCCTGTATTTCTGTGTATTAGATATATATATATAATGTAAGTAAAATCTAATAGTCTGGACTAATGCCAGGCCTAAAAACAATGTCACTTTTTGGGATGTTTATTTGTTTTTGTTATCTCCTGAGATCAGGCACCTGTTGCTATGTTGAGGAATGTGAAGAGTTTGGCTTTGTTATTTAGACTGCTCACATCTCAGTGTTAATTAAACCTGCATTAAATTATGTGACTTTTCAATCATGCTGCCTCAGCTTTGCTCTCCCAACCACTTCTCACCTATGCACTATTTTCAGCCCTTACTTTTAGAGCATAGTTAATGGGGATTCTGGGTGTGAGGAGAAACACTAAGAGTAGAATTGCAGGAAGGGCAATCTCCCACTTTGAAGCTAAAGGCAACAACTCTTTTATCCTGATCCTGGTCTAGATACATTGGTGTCTCTGTAGCTTTGAGAGGCACCCCAACGACCCACCCCATCCCCTCCCTTCGAGCGACTGCCTAACTCACCCACCTTGTTGTATACTCAGTACTGATGAACCAAAGGATATTTACTTTCACTATGATCCTATGTTGCACAATGGCATTTGAAGCGTTAATGAGTTGTATCCCTCTGTATGTTACAACTTTTTGATCACGCAGCAAGTTTCATCGATATGCCTCGTAGTTAAGGCAGCCTGTGTTGCTGTGCATTTATTTTATTTGTTTGTCTGGTTCTGCCTCTGCACTATCTCCAACACAAGGAAGTCTAAATTTTCTCAGCACTGTTATACATTTATTCAAACATAGGCTCTATTATTTGTTTAGGTGTAAGACTTACTGGTTAAATAGTGGTCCAATATGTTACTTGTGTGAATCTCTTATCTTCGTCTTTGGGAAGGTGTGCCTCTTGGTTTTGTAATTTAAGGATTATGATTCACTGTTTAGTTATATGGTGGTGTCCTAAAACAAATGCTTCAGCAAGACAATTAAGCTACTAATACTCATTTTTGGTCTGTTTACAAACAGTTTGGCTATCTGCCAAACCTCATATCGCCAATGCTAAAAACATACATGCTGTGGAGCAGTCCACTTCTATTCTTTTTTGGTGAGAGAGAGCCAATTCCAGCCTTTTTTAAGAAAGCATACTGGACCTGGCCCTTTTTGCAGGGTAACTGCCAATCTTTTTGCCTTCTTCTCCCTATATTTCCTGAATTTGTTTTTGGTGGCTTTAGGACTCTGTATACTTACCACTGCTAACCAGTTCTTATGCTCTCTCTTTAAAACATGGTAGAATCGGCTTATACCCAATGGCATATTTAATTTACTTAATAGTCCCTAGTAAAGTGGCACTAAATGTGCTGTGCAAAAACCACAGTTGATGGATAGAATGCAGAACAATGTCATACATTTACCCCAGTACAGAGATCTGGGCCTAAATCCATCGTTTGTTTTGGCTCCACACCATCCCAGTTCAGACATGGCTAAATGCAAATCAGTCTGACCCTGTGCCTCATGGGAACAGTCCAGCCCGAACTGCCAAGCCATGCCTTCCCTGGACCGGAAAAAAGCTTCAGAGGACCGGTTTCTGGCATTCCAGCCATCTTCAGCCTTGTTTGCTTGAATCCAGTGGTGTGGAGAGCATGGGACTCACGTCTGAGCATACCCATCCCACTCGGGGTGACAAATGCAAAAACCTGAAAATTAAATGCTACTAGTGGGCCTTCAGCACTGGTTGTGCAGTTTTTACCTGCCATTTCGACCTAGCAAGTCATACTTTTTGCCAGACCCAATCCTTCCTTTTTAATACATATAAGTCACACCTAAGGTAGGCCCTAGACAGGCCAAGGGCAGGTGTGCAGTGTACTTAAAAAGATGGACATCTGCTTTTAGGTAATACTTGTCCTGGTAGTGATAACCTCTTACATTTGTTTTTCACTATGGCAAGGTCTATCTCTCCCTTAGGATAACATTGGGATTGCAGTTTTACATTTGATAGGTGTAATTTCAAAATGGGAAGAGATAACTGGTTTGTTCATGTTTACTGTCTCTGGAATCCTAATTTAAAATGATAACATATGGTGAAGTCAGATTTGAATTACAATTCTGAAAACGCCACTTTTAGAAAGATGCACAAAACTTCAGAAGGTAAGCGCTCAGCCAGGACTAATCGGGGACTGTATCCGACCATCACTTTATCGCAGTTGGCCTGATCTGGGTTAGCACGGCCAGATATCCCCAATTGGCCCTTTAGTCTTTTAGGTGCAATTTTACAATTTATTCTTTACAAATTCATAACTCTGGTTCTACTGATTGGATTTTTTGTGTTGGTCTTGTTTTATTTATTAAAATGTGCTCTATTGTTCTAACATGGGGTGGGATCTTTTTTTAAGGTGATTTCACTGTTTTCCGATTTGAAGTATTGCACAAATACTTAAGTCATTGCCTCTAAGTTAAGCTTGACTGCTCTGTGCCAAGCTACCAGGGGGTTGAGCACAGGTTAATTTGGCATTTGCTTATACCTTATCCGGACTTGGATTGTGGTTGCTACTTGACCAGGGCTCACACCCCAGTCAATCAGTAACCCAATTTCTAACAAATTATTATTCACATTTGGGCCAATGCAGCGTTGTGATTGGTCTGAGCATCATGGTTCATCACTCAGACAGGGACAGGGAGTCTGGGCCTGTTCTCCACCCAGGCTGTAATGCAGCCTACGTGGAGAACATGCAGAGTGCTCATGACGGTTTGGCCCAGCCAAGACGGCCGGCCAAAGAGTCGTGCACACTTTAGAGTGTAGCAACCACTCCTGCTCCCGACGTCATGGGAGCCAATCCCCGCCCTAACCTGACGATATTAAAAATAAAATGCTAATATCTTCAGTTATTATCTCTTCTTTTTTCTTTTACACTGACTGCTCCATGAACAGTGGGGCGATGCTTCTCCTACTTAGCGAAGGAGTCGCCACTGGTAAATACTGCGAATACTTGCGTTTTACAAATCTTGAGATTTGGTCATGCCTTTCCCATGATGTTGTTGGAAGATGAGGGAGGTACCAAATAAAGATGTGGTTAGTATATATATATATATATTTGAATTCCAGGGGCTTGGATGTGTTCAGGTTTAAGCATCTAGAGGGAAGAGGGCCTGATTTAAAAAACAGAGGAGGCGATTAATATTATATAATATTTTTATTATTCCTGTCAGTTTGCAAGCCTGTTCACTGCATTTTAATTAATTATGTATGTCATCGAAATGTATATGTTATGATTTATATGGTTTATTTTAAACCTTAATGAATACATTTGTCGCTTATCCTGACAGATAAACACTCCTTCTGAAAGAAAGGCTCTGATTCACTAGTCAACAAAAATAAAATCATTACTGCTAAACTCGAAATTAACAGTCGCTAGTCAGAGACTGCCTAAATTGTTCTCAGGAGAGTAAAATAATGGAGCCTAAAACATGTTCTATTATTTTGCGTAAGGCATGATAACTAAAAGCATCTGCTAGTCACAAAATTCTACATTGTATACCTAGACTCAAAAAACAAAGTTATGCTAACCTCAAACATAAGATTTTAAAGCAAGAGGGTGGCTAAGCCACCAGGGACCTCAGCCATAGATATCACCTAGAAAGGCAAACGTGATTGTGAATTAGACCCAGAACCATTTGTCTATAAATCTGTCGAGGAGATTTACAGCAACATTTTAAGCAGAGGTTGGACTTTTTATAGAGTCACAGAGAATTCCATGTTGAGATCAGGACATCTGAAACATGCACACACGTAGTACTTCCACACATTGAAAAATCCATGAGATGTAAAGTCTGCGTACAGAAAATATGTGCATTTATACATGTTTCCCTTTGACGAAATCCCTCCCTTACACACTCGATTCAATAATAAAAGGGAATTCAACTCCTTTCCCACCCTACAAAGGCACTTCTACCTGCTCTTGACAAATGTAGTTTTTTGAGTGTTTTCAGGGTGGAAACTATCCCCTCCTTTACTAAAGCATGCGCGATCTATTTTTTTTTAAAATTGTATTTTTTTGCTATAACCATACATAACATACACAGTATATAATTAAAGCAGATGTTACATCGATACCTTATGATTTACCAGTCATACAAGGACCATTGTTTAGGGTTAATTACTAGTAAATATCATAGTGCTATGGAATAAAATATTACAACAATCAGTTCTGCAGGAAACCTTCAATTTAATTCTTTGAGGTCCGGTTGTGAAATGTTCAGGTTATCATGTTCAGCCATCTGTGCTCCAGGGTGCTCTCGAGCACCATCTGGCGTTGGTTCCTATCCAGATAGGTGATTCCATATTGGACCCCATAGGTCGTGTCCGTTCCATTACGCAAAATGATGGGGCTTCTCACAGAATACGAAGAGCAGACCCTGAATGTCCCATATGTTACACATATTCATTTCTCTTGGGCTGAATGGAGGCCCCTAGAGCTTTTGGGGGGGCCCATCAAGGATTGGGGTGGCCTGTGTCGCAGGGGCTGCAGCGTCATGTGGCATGCTCCTGTGTCATTTGGTTGCGCTGTGAGGTGGAGTGTGGTGTGTAATTTGACTGTATCGTTAGTGAAAACAGCGTCCATAAGCAAGTCCCTTAACCCGGCCAGTGGGTCTTTCAGCCACGATATCGCTACGCATCTCTTAGCCACCCGTAATATCAGTGCAGTCAAAGATCTATAGGTTTTAGGAATGCATGCATCAGTGTCAAGGATTTTTGGGGACATGGGAAATACATATTTTGGGGTCCCCTGTTTGGAATAATTTTTGAATTTTATTACCCATTTTGGGTTAATTGAATCTAGTATGATGCACACACATATTCATCTATATTAAACTTTCAGAAACTGAATCACATACAAACAGCTGGTAAATGTCTTGCCTAGGACTTAAAAATGCTTTGAGATTACAATGGAGAGTGGAAGAGGTTGAGACAGCGAAATAGACAGAGGTGATATATATATATATATATTCTAAGGTGACAATATGATACTATGAAAACATCAACTTGAATTATGACTATAAACCATGGATATAGTTTGTGCATTCTATGCTGTAGCGAGTTATCTTACTGCATTCAGGCGGTAATTATGCAAAATACATATGCTAAATTGTTGGATGAGGCCTTGCAAACTACAAGTCCCAGCATGCATACCTGACCAGTATTTCCTTTCTGTTTATTTTGTCACATGGAGAGGGTGAAAGCATCACATTTTGAAAAAATGGTATAAAAACCAAAAGTGGACTATATGTTTGTACATTGAGAAAGAAAACTACGGTTTTCGAAACGCGTCTGACATAGAATTGAAAAATAAAAGACCTGCATTCCACGTTCTTCAGGTGTCTGTGGTTCATCCTTTGGCAGGGCGCCGGCTGGGTCGTGCAGAGAGGATTGAAGGCTTCCATATATATATATATATATATATATATATATATATATATATATATATATATATATATATATATATATATATATATATATATATATATATATATATATATATATATATATATATATATATATTCACTGAAAAAACCATAGGTTTTCTGGCCTTATATAGTTAGGAATTAGCATTTAAAAAACCTTGAAAATTCACTGAAAAAACCATAGGTTTCAGGCCTTATATAGTTAGGAATTAACATATAAAAAACCATTGAAATTCCTCCTATATAGTTAGCTGGACATTTTATTGATATAAAACCAATGAAATTCCAAATATAGTTAGTTGCACTAACTATATATTTCGCGCATCCGCAATCCAATGCTGAGGATGTCACATATTACATCATTCATGACATGGTCAGTGACATCACTGATGACATCACTGATGTACCCATGATATATATATATATATATATTTTTTTTCTGAACTCCGTTCCCAAATCCGCTTTTCCAGCAAGAAAGGATGCAGACCCAAAGCTAGTGCTGAAGCTGTTTTATTTCGCGCGCACCTCCGCCATATCTATATACATATATTGCTCTATCAACTAATAACAAGCATTTGCAATGCAATAGGTCTCGCATTTGCGAGAGTTTGAGCTATTGGCATAGTAAATGACCACCCACCTAATTTAGATGGGTGCATATATAGCATTTTTTCAATGCCTGTCACTGGCAGTAAAAAGCTTGCTGTAAAGTGCATTGAAAAGTGTTGTACGCGAAGTGGTGAGTTAGTGATGAAGTTGCAGTGTTACTAGAGAGGCCAAACAGTGAATGGGCATGAAAGTAAACTTAACTATGAAGGTTGGCAATAAGATTTTGTAAACACACCGGAAAGCTCTTGCAGGGAAGCTGTGTTGCTGTTTATCCTGCCCTTGTTTGGTGTTTGTATTCGGATGGTACCAGGGCGACAAGATTGTGGAAACCACGAAGTGGGACATTCCACTAATAAAGGAGTAAGAATCCAGTTTCCCATTCCCAAGCGGCACAGAATGAGGTGTCAGTGCAGACCAACTTGAGAAAAACAGAATGCGAAGCATTATGGGGCAATTTAAAGTAACTTTAGATGTAGTGATAAAGCTCAGACCAACATTTGGAAAACTGAACCCAAACCATTAAGGGGCAATTTAAAGTAACTGAGCACACAATGGTATGTTGTCTGCACTACGCAGTATGGCCTGTTAGTAAACTCTTGCTGTGTATTATATTTTAAATAAAATAGCACACAGGAGAACTTTTATGAAATAGCCTCTGTTCTTTGTTCGCTTAATTGTGCAGTTTTGTGTGTGGTCCTGTGGTTCAAAAATTAAAGCCCGAGAAATAGGGAGATGGTGCCCATCTTCTTTGAGAAATTTGCGAAGATTCATGAACCAGCGCCAAAGTTATTCCCAATAGAATGTTGGGGATTTCCTATGGAAACTAGGTCCTAACTATATACCTACTGGCTACCGCCAGTAGGCAATATATATATATTGATTCTGACACCTTTCTCTTTTTTTACACCCACACCACTCGTCTTCTGCAATAATGTATTATCCCTGGGTGGGGGAATAGCTCAAGGTGCAAGCACAAAGTAAGACATGGCGGCCTGACCCCGAGCATCAATTCATTGTGATCGCTTCCTGTGTCATACTGTCCTTGAGATTAATGGCCCCACTAGTTCTAGTGACGGTTCGTGCTCTCCCAGTCCTCCAAACACAAAGAATGTACCCGTTGTTATCTCACGTGATGACAAAATGGAATAACAAATGGTAGTTGAAAGAGCCAAGACCCCTCGGTTTGAACCTCTGCCACGAGACGTCTGTCATCTCAGCTTTTTCAAAAAGGGGCGCTTCGAGGCCTCAGCTGTGGCGGCCATGAGCTTGCACGGACCTTTCAAGTGCACGGTACTTTTTAAATCAGACAAGGAGGTGCTGCCCATTGCGACAGCTGTAAAAATCATTTGAGCGGGCTTTGACTGATTTAGAAATAGAATCACTAAAAGTGGATATTTTACCCCTTAAGGGAAAAAACGTGGTGTTTTTTTTTTAATTAGCTAGAAAAGTGAATAATGTCGAGAGCAGACTCATTGGCTGTGTGCCATGTCCGGAACCATATGTGTTAGGGAACTCTTGCCATGTAACATATCTTCCTAATAAAAAAAAAATATGGCTGTCTCTTAAAACTCCGCATTATAAGAGCCACCGCCGACGTGCTGCTAAAGACTCGGAAAAGAGAGGGGCTTGCGCTTCCCCTGCGATGCATTGATGGGTGTACACCCCAGGGGACACCTGGCCGTTCTTTCCCAGAGAAAAGCACATGGTACGCACCATTGTCGCGGCCCAGGAAGCCATGCTTAATAGCATGCATTATAGAGGAACTATGGGCAGCAAGTTGGAGTCGGTGAACTCGCGAGCGCGGCTTCTTTCAGTCAGTTCAAGTGGGGTCACCACTGAGCTAGAAATGCGTACGAAAAATGCATTCTAAAATTAAACAGCCAGAGCCTCCCCAGCCCTTCAGAGGGGAAGAGAGTTCCACTGTGTGATTCTAACCACATCACCGACAAAGAGAGCATAACTAGCTTTACAGCCATGCCAACAGCCTCGATTCAGGAGGAAACCCCCCGATTTTTGGCAGTCTTCCGGCTACAATGTGCCACGCTTAAATGTCAGCCAATAGGAGAAAGGCAGTCCTCCTAAGGTTTTTTTTCAATATCTCCTTTCAAATTTCAAAATGCTGGCAAGTGCTCTGCTGTTTGGCACAAATATACCCTGGGTAATTATGATTAATCATTTGCATATTAAAATATATTGTCATTGAAATGTCACTCTTAATTACACTCAAATTGTGAAAATGTCACACTGAGCAATCGGAAACCTTGGCAGCTATGTTAACTTTAGTTAACAGCTTATCGGAGCCCTCCCCAGCCTGCGTTACTCACCGGCTGCTCTGCGGGCGGACTCCTCACTTCCCCGGGCGGTGGCTGGACTGCGGTGGGGGCGGGCACCGACAATGTGCCCCGCGCCCCCTCCGCCACTGCTCCAGCCTCCCTCTTGGTCTCCGGGGCTCCCTCGGCACAGGGGAGCCCCGCACCTGTCCGTCCCGCCTCCTCTTCGTCCTGGTGCCGGTGGCTTCCTTCTCTCCTCGGGGCTCCCTCAGCACACGGGAGCCGCAGACGGCGCTTCTCTCTCCAGGTGGCTGGGCTCCCTCCCATCACGGGAGCCCTGCAGAGTCAGCCGCCATATTCCTTCTTCCCCCTCGCGGCGGGGGCGGGCATTTCCGGCCGGCTGAGCTGGGATTGGCTGGCCGGCCCCAGCACTTCCGGGTCGCCGCGGGCAGCGCGGCGGCCTGATTTCAGGCAGGCAGGCGGGGACAAAAACGAGGTGGGCAGTGCGCGCACGGGTGCGCGCCGATAGATATATAATTGAATTTGAATGCAAATTTCTCAGCAAATACTGGACGGATTTACACCAATTAAAGAAAAGCGTTATCTGCGAACCGGTCTCTTCAACTTTGCCAAATTTCAAATAATTCCGTTCAGCCGTTCGAGCTGTAGCCGTGTCTAAAGGTCCTATGGAAATTTGCATGGGGAAAACACGTTTTGGGATCCCCCTTTTATCTCAGCCCCCACTTGACGAACCACCCTCAAACTTTCAGGGAAGGAGCGGAGCGTAACGGGCCATCTTCGTTGAGAAATTCATGTAGATTCATTAACTGGCGCCAAAGTTATTCCCAATAGAATGTTGGTGATTTCCTATGGAAACTAGGTCCTAACTATATATACCTACTGGCTACCGCCAGTAGGTAATATATATATATATATATATATATATATATATATATATATATATATATGTATGTATAGTATATATCAAGATTGCAAGAGAGAGATCAATTTCCGCTGGGGCCCTTTTAAAGCTGGTGACCCTGGCTAATGGCTCATGTGTCCATACCTGAAAACACATCTGGCACTATACCCCAGTAGTGTAGTTAGGGCAACAACAAACTGAGCAGGGAATAGTATAATATTGCAGATAATGTTCAGTACATCCTTCCCGGATCCCTGCACAGCTCCAAGCCAAGTTGAAGAAATTTACAAGAGTTACTAAGACTCTATGGCATGCAAGGTCACCATTGAGTGTAATACTCTTAGGTCAGGAATTTGAACTGTATGAATTTATGTCTGTCATTTAATTAAACAGACATGATGTGGCACAGGATAAACTGTAACACATCTCATAGAGTATTTTGCCCATGTCACTGTCCCAAGATGTGAAGGCTCGTTGCGGGTTCAGTGAATGCGGGTGAGGGGAAAATCATATAGATTTAGATAACTATATGTGAGTTGTAGACATTCTGATATGGCAGGTAAGGATGCAGTGGTGTAGGTTGAGGGGGTGGTCTGCCCCGGGTGTCATTTCTTTGGAGGTGGCGGGCGGTAGGTAAGTTTTGTATTTTCTTTATTCTCGCCTGCACCTCATTGGCGCCAAACTAAGTGTTCGCACCGGGTATCCAAAGCTGTATCTATGCCACTGTAAGGATGCTGAATTAATGGAGTTTACTCTGAAATATGAGGAATATGGCTTGTACATTGTGTCAGAGTTGAAAGCAAAGAATTATTTATATTTATGCATTACATGGCCTAATCTAAACTGTTCCACAATAAGAAATAAAATAAATAAACTGCCTCAGCAGGGATGTCCCATGTCAGTGAAGATACTGTCTTCCAACACCCTCCTAGCCAATTTTCAGACTGTCAGAGTACTGTCGGAGGTTATCTAGGAGTACTAGTACTGAAGGATACAGTACACTCGTACCTGCTTTCTTACTTTTCTCCTACTATGCCCATCGCATGCATTCGACCTTGCTGATTGAACTAGCTGAGCTGGAATAATAGGCACATTAGTGCCATTTACAGGGTGCCCAAATGTAGATGGTCTCTTTCTATAAGGAATTACAATAGGTTTTTGAAACAGTGATAACAGCATGATGTGAATTACATCTGCACAGAGAAATGGTATCTTTCAAGATCTACGAAAGAAAATCTGCCCTCTTGATAAGGGAGGGTCAGAATAGACCAGCGTATTCAGGACTGACCACCAGCTCAGACTCGTATGCATAACAACGAGTGCTGCTTCCAATAGAAACTCTTAAGGGATCTTGGGATCTTATTAAATAGGTGTAAAAAATGCAGACACCACAACAATTTTCACAATAGGCATTTAGCCACCCATTGGCAGAGGCATTGTGCCACAGCATTCAATCTATTGTGTAGTTAAATCAACAGCGAGCCATAGCTATTTCTTATAATCATTTCCCACATCAAAGTGTATGTAAATGCAAAGACAGCATTCAGAGGCTGTCCACCAACATAGTGGATACTCCAGTTGCAGTTGTAGCGCACTGGGGTAAATAGAAGCATTTCAGGCTTAGCCCAGTTATTATTAATGCCTGAGAATATTTGGAATGGATGATCTCCCCTAGGAGCCTGGGCAAATTTGAGTCTATGTCTTTGACTAAGAGCGTGATACCGTCAGCAAATAGTGAGATAATAAATGCGTATGGAGAAAAGACAATGCACTTAAGAGAATAGAGCTTCCTCAGCTGACATGCAAGGGGTTCCATACTGATGGTAAAATTAAGTCCGGTGATGTAGCCCTATTGATTTGAAAACTGTCAGAGAGCCAGCAATTTACCGTGATCCTAACTGTGGGTCAGAGTACAGTAGTGTAGTTCCTACACCCAGCCTTCACAGTATGGTAAATAGGAATGACCTTCTCAGAGAATCAAATGCCTTTGCTGCATGTAACAGGACAGGAAGGTCAATAATTTCATCATGAAGATCGCATAGAGATTTTGTTTACCGACAGACTATAAAACTAGACTCACCTGGTAGCACAAATTTGTCATTAAGGGTAGGAATCTAGTATGAATATTGTTTCAAGGATATTGTGAGCTATGAGGTGTACAGACAGCTCTATAGGATGTGCATGTTGTTAGATCAATACCTGGCTTGAGAAGGATCACTAGTGTGGGTCACTTTATGGATTCTGGTACAGTTTGTCTAGAGCCTCCAAATATGTGAGCAATATGTGAGGGGCTGCAATTTCTTTAAACATTTTATAAAACTCCACTGGTAGGTCATTCAAGCCTACTCTTTCTCAGTAGCTAGATTGTCAATTTCATTACTATTTCCTCTTTAATAAGTAGTTTAAGTAATGGGTCCCTTTATTCCTGGGTTATACAGGCGAGCACTAGTTGCTTCAGGTAAGATTTTAGATGGGAGGAGTTCAAGAAACTGACGAGCATGTTTATTATGTCCTCACTGCTGGTTACTATTTTCAAGTCCGGTTTACATTGTAGCAGCACGGTTGTGTGCTTACTGTACTGCCTTATGACTCAGACCAACGTTTAGTTTGCCTGTGCACGCTATGAGTAATTTCCCAAGAAATGTTACCTCCTAATCAGCCACAAATCTAAATAGGAGTACATTTGTTCATATCTGTTAACAAATACTCCAAATGCTGCTTAGTGTATTGTATCTCAAAGACCTTCAATGTGTGTTGTCGTTTGTGTTCTAGTTTGTGCAGCTGTATTCTTATGGAATTCAAGATGCCTGCCTATTTAGAGAATAATTTCCCACTGCTGTATGATTTAAATATCTCTCATACTGTGGAATACTAGACTAACAACCCTGCATTTATCTTGAAGTATTCAATGATAGCCCATTTGATGTGAGCTAGGAATGGTTTGCCAATTAGCACATCCACTGGGAAACAGCATTGAGGCGAATTTCTATAATCATCTCACCCTCAAGTTTCACTGGTGAATGGTATGACAGTTTATGTTGTAGGTACAAAATATCTTCTATTCAGATTAAGAGACTGCCAGACAGGAGCCAGTAGTAGATTCTCGAGTATGAATTGTGTACCGAGGAGTAAAATAAAAAAGCTGGTTGTTGACCTTTGTGTAACCACTTGCATGTGGTAAATCATGCATGCCTATGAAATGAAGGATTCCTGAGACAAAGGGTCATGAGTGGTGTGTCTTTTGGCACAGTGTAGTTTTGTGTGTAGCACCAGCTTAAAATCCTTACCCGATATAGACATGGTGGGTTATAATTTTCCGCATACAGTAGCTGCTTCATCAAGGAAGCCTAGGGAATCAACATTAGGGGCATAGACATTTAATATAGTACAAGGGACTTCATATCTGTATACCAGTAGAAAACCCTCTAAATCAAAGTGTACTACATGTAGTTTGAAATCTATTGATTTCCTAGTTATGATAGTCAGACTTGTGAAGAGTACTGAAATGAAGATAAATATTCATTTGAAGTCGAAGGGCAGTTTAGCTCTAGGGTCTAGATGTATCTCCCATAAAAGACCAACATCCACTTGGTGTTTGGTCACCTAAACATAAATCAGACCCTAGGTCTGTTAAACATGTGCACCAAATGCCATAACTAATAGCTTTGTAAATTAAAAAATTATATCACAAAAAGAACACTAGAAAATTAACATAATTGTCATGGCACACCTGGTCATCAAATAGAATTCCATGCTCTTTCTCCCTAAATCAGAATTTCTATCCACTCAAGTAGTTCTTCGTAAAATAAATGGGGATTTACCTTTTCTGCATCTTATTTCTTCAAAGAAGTCATCCAGATGAAACTATTATCTGAACTGTGTTTAAGGCTTTGTTTAACTCATGATGTTTTGCTCTGCCTCAAAGTGTAGCTTCCCTTGAGACTAGTAAAATGGCTTTAAGCCATTACAATTTTTTCAGTTTAAAAGGCTTTATTCAGCATGTTTAATACAATGCACAGGATATAAGAATACACAAATAGTAAAAAATATTATAATCAGTACCACGAGAAAAAAATGTAATGTTACCACCATCGGTGCGGTGCAGATTTACCCTGTGCGCTGACCATCATAAATTCCCATTGTTCATGACGAGCTCAGCTCGTCATGAGTGTATGAGAGGTGTACCTCATGACGAGCTAAGCTCGTCATGAGCATCGAAGGGGTTAAGCAGTAGTAGGTGTAACCAATAATGGGAAACAAGAACAATCCAATTAAGTTGAAAATAAAAGTAAATGTAATAGAGACAAGTAGCTGAATAGGCCTGTAATGGAAGAAAGACAATAGAAAAGAAAAAAGAAAGACGAGGGGCAGGGGGAAGTAGAAATACTAAAAGTATCTATAAAAGTCTGTAATGGGCAGCCAAAGCAACTTTCTACAATTAAGTGAAGTAGGTAGTATGAAACCGTATCTAACCTATGAATATTATGCACCAAATACTGCCAACCTTTAAAAAAACTTTGGAAGAATTCTTCCAGTTAGGAGTAATTTGGGACCAAAGTAGCTTCCGAAATTATCAAATATTTGAGCAGATAAATAACATGTGCATGACGTTAGAATCATTAACATTACATGGCCAGCAATGTGAGGCATTGATTTATAAATTCTTGCTATGGATGTTGGTGGATTAAGCAAACGATTATATATCAAACATAACACTTGGGTAGTATTTGCAGCTCTCGAGATTTTTGCAATTTGGACCAAAATGTATCCCATAATTGAACAGACCAAGAGAAAATGAGATCTCTTTCCCAGGCTTGTTCTGTGACAGATTTCTGTTGTAAAAAAGATGTTCTCAAAAGACATTGATAAATAAATGAGGTTTGTAGGATTACATAATAATATTGGTAAACGATTTTTCTCCTGAGGGTCATGTGAGTGAGTGTTATTTAACAATAGGCAATAATTCATTATTTCAGTTGAGATAGACTTATAGAATGATTGGAAGTTTTTTTTAATGAAAGTCAAAAAAGGCATAATAGTAGAGTTCTAAAATTGATGGACCCACAACACTTCTCTATTTCTCTAGGAATGCCAGAAAATTAATTTGCAGATGATTTTAATATGCTTGTTATACCAAGGGGATGAATGAAGGAAAATCTCTTTTTGTGATTTTCCATACTTTAAACAAGGTTTAAGAAGCTTGCAGGGAAATTTAAAAATAAAAGTAGAAAAGTGAGTTGGCCTAGGTCAAACATAAAAATTCTTAAAATTTAAAAGGGTGAATAAAGGATTTCTCAATTTTTCACAATGGCATAAAGATGTGCTAGCAGAGGTCAGCCAAAATGAAGCTCGTTTTAATGTGAACGCTTTATGATATAGAGGGAAACCTGGACCTTTAATTCCACCTAGAGAGCAGTCTCTTTTAAGTTTTGCCAAAGGAAGTCTGGATTTTTTATTATTCTATAAAGATTTTGAGAGAATAGAATTTTTTTTTTTAAAGTGAGAGGAAGGAATATTAACCAGCAGCATTGAGGTAAGGTACAAAATTAAAGGAGAAATCATCATTCTGAATAACTCGCATCTACCCCATCAGTTAAGAAATAAGGTGTTGGTGTCACACCTGCCAAGCCTTTCGTGAAGCCGCAGACCGAGCAGACCACGCAAGACCAATCCAAGATGGTCGCGAGGTTCTGCGCATGCGCGAGGAGAGCAGGTCGGATACTAAAGCATGATCTCCCCGTTGCTCTGAGCTTCGCGCTCTAGTTTTCACGTCGCTCCGTGCGGCGCGTCACTTCCGCTTCTCCCGCCTCACTCCTTGGTTACTGAGGTTGCTTCTGGCTATTCGTTCCCGTACGAGCCCCTCGGAAAATATCCTTCTGGTCAACGCTACATTAGTCATGCTGAGTTAGTTACTATTGTGGCTTTACCGAACCTCGTTGTTAGAGGTTAAAGCTTCGGAATTACCACTTAGCTGTATTCGCCGTTCCTTTCCAATTGTCCCTTATTTGTTTTGATAGTCATTCTTTGACCCCGGTGCCGGCTCTCTCCTCTTGGGGCTCTGGAGGGGGCTCCCTCGGCTGCATTTCTTGCGAATCCGCTTTCTGGCCGGACTTCTGTTCCGTCAGACGGCCGGCATTGCGAGGTGCAAGTTGTTGGTGTCCACTGTTGGATTCTGGGAGTGGTGGTCCGCCTGGAGGTATTCTCCTTTATTCTTTTGTTATTTATCCCAGTCCCTATTTCTTGGAGTTTGCTTCACTTCATGGATGTTGGCATTCGTCACAGTACTGGGAGAAGACAACCTGGTAACGCGCTTGTAGCGCTCCTTTATTATTTATACAATTCTTTCGTAAGGGTGCTTATGATTCACATGCCAACTGTTTTTGCTCTTCTACAGATACCATTGCTGTTTTAATAGTCAGTTCCATAGGTCAACCACATTGTTACGCCCATTGTTTTTAGGGGTAAGACTATCCAGCACTACATATTATAGTGTACTGAACTGTGGCACATTCCCTAGTTACAAACTTTATTTCATGACAGGCATTCCGTGGTACCTAGTCACTGTGGGCATTTAGGAGGACAGCATTATTCCTAATATCCCGGTAGTCTCCCATTTCTTATCAGGTAACCAGTAAAGTATTACAGATTATTATAAGTATTGTTTGATGCTTTTGTATGTACTAATTAACCATTCCCTTACCCGCACCAGCTGCATCCGGAGAGAGAGCCATCCAAGAAGTCTTGTGTCTTTCCCCTTCTTACCTTGTTTTGTTCCCTCCTTTCCCTCCCGATCACCATTGCGTTCTAGTGTTTGATAGCCGCAATTGGTGTAGGGGGGACGGGTTGGGCTAGACTTCGGTTCCTGACACTCCTGCAGAAACTCCTTTGGCTCCTTACAGTTGGTTAGGGATTCACTTTTTTTTAATGTGCTTTAAAATGGATATTGACTTTTTCTTTAATTGTGTTAGCAAAGCATAAACTTACATATTTATTTTATAGGTCCAGCAGAAATCTGAGGAATGAAACATATCTTTGGTGCTATGCTTATTTAGTGGTAAAACATCTGTTTTATCAGAATTCATTGTATATCTAGAGAATAGAGAAAATTGGTGGATTTCTCTAAAACAAATGCTAGAATACATTATAAAGTGGCAAACAGCCTTGACGAACTCCTCTACTTAAAATAGAATAAGGGGAAATATGTCCATTAACACAAATTCAGAGAAGTATATAACAAGGAAACGAAAAAATTAACTTAGGCCAAATGCCATACCACTGTAAAGATGCAAAAATAAATTTACACTCAAGTCTGTCAAAAGGTTTTTCAGTCTTAATAGTGATGGCCCTTAGAGGTTTGTTGGAGCTATTTGCTTTAGTTAAAACTTTAAGACTTGATGTACATTATCAGATAACGACCTACTGTTGATAAAACCTGCCAACATTTTTGCAAAGATTTTATAGTCAAAATTAACTAGCAAAATTGGACTGTAATTTTTGCAACGTGAAGGATCATTACCACCTTTGTGAATAAGACAGATAATTACCTAAGGGAAAGTACTTTTAGTAGAATCATTAAACAGAAGATGTTGAAATAGTTCTAATATTTTACGGAGTAATATATCAGAAAAATAAGAGTAAAAACCAATAGCAAAATCATCGAGGACAGGTGCCTTCCCTTCTTTTGATATTGAAATGGATCCAAAAATATCTGATCTTGAGCTATCATGTTCTAAGGATGAGAAGTCAAATTAGTCAATGGGAGGTTTCTGAATTGACCCCAACAATCTTTGCGCATCTTCAGATTTGGAAGGGTGTCCTGAAGTGTTTAGATATTCATAGAATATGGCACATTCACAAACAATGTCCTCATCTTTAAAAATAGGAGAGGCAGAACTATTTATCAAAGACTGCACTTTTGTTCGATATCTTTTGTGCTTTAAGTAGTTTACCAAAAGCTTTCCAGGTTTGTTTCAACTAACATGAAATCTGATGCTATATTTAAGAAGATAAACAGATGCATTTTCGGTAGAAGACATGCTAAAAGCTAATTTTGCTTTCAGCAAATCCTCTAACACCTACTTGGAATAGGATGTGTAACATTTATGTTCTGAGGATTTTATTTTGATAAGGATAATTGAGAATCAGAGAGAATTTTCATATTCTGTTTGCAGACAAAATCCATTATAAAGGTTTGTGCTGACACTTTAAATGTATTTCACATTGTGTGTATAAGAGAATCTGAGGATTCATGAATATGGAAAAAATCTGTTGTAAACTTTTCAAAAGAGATAATAAATAGGGAGTTTTCCAGTAAAGCATTGTTAAATCTCCAGCAACTGCGACTATGTTGATAAGGGATCAGACCAATAGCTGTAATCACAGAGGCATAATCTGAAATCAATATCCATCCAATCTCGAAACTGATTCAATTTTGTAGTAAAAAGGAGCAGAGGAAAATATAGTCCAGTCTGGAATGGGAATTATGAGAAGGGGAAACAAGGAATATTCCCTCAAAAGAGGATTACTTTAAGTCTCCAAGAGTCCATTAAAGACAATAGATCAATGGTAAAACAAAACTATCTAAGCATCTTTTTGGGAATCAAAGTTCCCAGTAGAAATCCTATATGTGAAGGGATATTTCATCTGATAGTAGTCCTTAATTTATATTTATTTTTAAATGCTAATCATTTCATAACTATGTTCTGCCAAAAATGTGGGTAGAACCATAAACATTTAATTCAGTAATAGGAATGCTGTTGATCAATAAATCAGTTACTATCCAGCAGCCATCAATATCTGTGTGTTGTAAATTATTAGAAATATTTAAATAGTTATTACACAGTACAATTACTCAATTTTTCTTAGCAGTTGGCAGGGAAACAAGAACTTTTTATACCCATTGTTTCTGTAATTTGCGAGCTTCAATGTCTGATAAAGGGATTTCTTGAAGAAGCAAAACATCTGGTTTAAATCTGGCCAGATAAGACAGAACTCTCTGTCTTTCAATAAGATTGTTCTAACCTTTAACATTTTACGAAATACCTCAGAATGGTATAAATTCAGAAAATACAGATAGAAAGCTCCATTGGTAGAAGATGCATAAATCAAAAAACAGGGTATTGACATAATAAAATAAAGAAAAAAGGAACAACCTGGAATAGAAATAGAATGAGGAGAAAGGCACAGGGAAAAAGGTATGAAAGGAAAAAAGTAAGTAAATGCTAAGAGAGAGAAAACAGACAATACATGCCAAAGAAACAGTGACTGTAAAATGTACCTGAATTAGAGCACGCAGATGGGGGTAAAAACAGCACAGAACAAGGATGGGATGTCAGTGGAGCTGCAGGAGCGGCGACACAGCAACACAATTATATGGTACAGCAAGTAAATGAACAGACAGCATCTGAAATAGAAAAAAAACAACATAAATGACTATTAATCACAGACTCCATGTAGTGACTACATCAAAATATCAGATAAGAAAATGTGGTTAGTATCATCGTGAAGAAGAGGGTTTGGAGGTATCCATACATTTTTCACTGTAAATCGCAATACATTTCTTGAGCTTCTCTGGATCCTTAAATGGGATTGTCTTATCATTGACAGCTATTTTTAAGAAATACAAATGGATCAAACCATGTCGGGCATTCATCAACTTGAGAGAGGGCTAAATAGCCAAAAGAGCCTTACATTTGGATGCAGTCTCTCTTGACACATCTTGGGGAAGAAATGTATTGTATCTCATCCAGGACAAGTGTTTCTTTGATCTTGCAGCATCGAGGACCTTAACGCGAACAAGATATTCAAGGTAAAAAAATAATAACTTCTCTTGGTTAAGAAGCTAGAAACCCTTTCCCAGGACCCAGTCTAAGTGCCCTTTAAATATTGAGTTTTGTAGAGGATGGCAAATCTATTAGCTTTGGAAGAAATGAGGAAAAGAATGAAAGCAGGTCTTCAGGTATACCATAAATCGATAAATTGTTTTTTCTATTCCTGTCTTCCGATTTCTCTGCCACCTTTTTTATCAAGAAATTTCTTGTTGCATTAAGTCAATTCTAGCCGTGGAGTCCTGAAGATCACTGATGCGTTGCTCCTCTTTCGAAATTCGTTAGTCGAGAAAGGGCAATTTGTCTTCCACTATTTGGAGATTCTCTTCCAATTTGGGGGTGAGAGCATGAATTTCGTGAAGTAAAACCTCCATAGTGATAGTAGAGGATGCTTTATCCAATATATGACATTTAGGAGCAGGTATAGGATTGGAAGACTTAACTGAAGAACTCGGCTTAGGGACAGCTGAAGGCATAATTTCGGGGTTAGAAGCTGATATGTCAGACATGGTAGTAGGTAGTTGTGTTGTTGAAAGAATGTCAAAGGTATTAGATGAGGGCACAATAGT
Source organism: Lissotriton vulgaris (assembly GCF_964263255.1). Taxonomy (NCBI): domain Eukaryota; kingdom Metazoa; phylum Chordata; class Amphibia; order Caudata; family Salamandridae; genus Lissotriton; species Lissotriton vulgaris. The sequence continues at coordinate 1,210,266,011 of NC_141696.1, forward strand.
AGTGTGCAGTTTAAGGTTCATCAATTTCCCCATGCAATAATGTGAACAGGTAAAAGTTTACTGGAGAAAGAACGAACAAAAACTGAGGAGGACAAGATCCAATAACATTACGGCATCAAAGATAATGTATGGTGTACCTTAGACAAAAACATAGAAGAAATGCAGCTCTTGGTAACCCAAATGAGTGGTAATGCTTTAAAACAGGAATTGCAGTGAAGCTCTCATTAAAATAAATTATGGCATTCCAATTACAAGCCGGAATAAGTCCCTCGAAAGATTAGTGAGAAAAAGGAGAGAGAGAAGATGTGCTTTACATGGGCCGCCGAGGCGCGCCCTGGCTGCTGGGAAATGGCATTGTGGAGAAAAAAGAAGCGCAATCGATGCCAGTAGTCATAAGAAAAAACACAAATGCCAGAACACCCCATAAGAGGTTTGTCCTGACAATATCTGGAACATCATCTCCTCCAGATGTCAAGCTGCCATCTTGTGCTGCAGCTTAGTCATGCCCCCAAGCAATTAGACATTTTGAAACAAAGATGATAATTTCCTGGTCAGGGCTCTTCCATGGTCTTTGTTAATTTCCAATGCTTGAGAAAACTGAAGCTGATACTCTGCTCACAATCTTTAGAAATGTACATGTATACTGTTTCTAAAGGAACAACTCTCCATGCCATAACCAATCAGAAAGATCAAATCCCTTTGAATCAGAAATTTACTCTCATTTAAATTCAACATGAGCACATACAGCGGTTATCTTTTCTCCGTGAAAGGGGTGTGTCCATTTCAGTCCAAAATTATCATTTAAAACTGGTCTCTGCTAGTATTTGTACTTACACACTGTCGAGTTGATTCCGTGGCCATTGTTTCCCATAATGTAGGGTTTAGACTACAAAATCTTTACTGTAACAAAACTATTTCATCATTTATGCATCCCTGCTCGCATCATTTGGCTGTCTTCAAGGTTGCTATGCCTGTCTTGCATATTTAATGCTGAGTTCCGATGTGATCACAGAGTACCTTTGCAACTCATGAGCAGTGGCTTGCTTTCCAGTGCTTGGCAGGCATACAGTCACAGTACTTTGAAGTCACATGTTATACATTTTTTGTAGTAAGGAAACACCAGGTAGTGGTCTCAGAATGCCAGTGCCTCTAGGAGAAAAGCCTCACGTCTCAGAAGGATACATGACACATCACTCCAGACCTACATTTCCAATGAATCTACTGATTTCTCCTGTTGCCTGGAAATAGTCATAGCCATTTTGAAGTTGTCTAGCATAAGTTTCGCCATGGTCTAAAAAGTAAAAAAAACTACCAGCAAAGTACTGTAGTGAATACTTGTGATGCATTCCCCTTAACATTGCTATGTGGTTTGTTTATATCTTTACTGGCCAATTCATTTCTTAGCTTTAGTCATGTGGGGGTCACCCATTTTACAGGTCATGCATGAGATTTCATTCAGTGTGTGTGTACTATCTTAGGCACAGATCCAAAGCAAATGTTTGCCATTTCATCAGAAACATCATTTCTTGTTAAGTAATAGAGTGTAACTAGGTCATACCACTTATGCTTTCTGTTGTAAATATAATCCACCTTAAGACATTCCTTCAAAGCCACCATAGCAAATAAAATCTATCATCCAATACACAGATAAATATATGTAAGGGTCTTGCAAAAGGGTAAGACGTTTTGCACATGGAATATGAGACACCATCACCTTCAACTGTGGCATCGGAGGATGGCGTGCTTTCTTGCTTCCCTGAAAGCTGCAGGCTTCCCTAGAGTCTACAGACTCTGGGGAAGCCTGCAGCATTCAGTTAAGCAAGAAAGCACTCCATCCTCCGATGCCACAGTTGAAGGTAATGGTGTAAGCCTGCAGCATTCAGTGAAGCAAGAAAGCACTCCATCCTCCGATGCCACAGTTGAAGGTGATGGTGTCTCATATTCCATGTGTCTAATAGCCACCACAAAGGATAGTGCAATCCCACACATTATCCAACAGCCTCTAACCCATCAGAACTCCCTCAAAGGCTAGGGGAGGGATCCACGAACAAAAGCACAGCCTGGATAGCCAAGGTAAAAGAGAAGACTATGGCACAAATGCCACGCTACAGATGGACTTACGTTGTACAGAGTGGCAGAGCCCTCCTTTGCCATGGTAATCACAGACAGCACTAGCTCTGCTCAAGTCTACCACCCACCAAGAGGCTTAAAAGAGAACATTCTGAAATTCTCAAAGGCAATTATTATATGTGTCATGATTCAGAACTACAAACATTGTAATTATGTTATATTCTTCTCAACATGCTTTTATAGCAGGAAGCCCTCAACCCTGCAAAATATTTTATTAGGTTTGGCTGTCACCTTGAGTGGCAGTTGCTTCATTGATATGCCAAACTCTTTTGGCTATATAGTAAGTGCATGCATTGTTTGTAGAATTAAAGGCTTAGTGAATGGTTGAACAACAAATGAAAGCTTCTGAACGTTTCTGAAGAGGAAGATAGCTATTTTGCTACACATCAAATGTTTTCAACGGGCCATTAGTATAAAGACACACATTTTTCACAGAAACCATTCGAGTCACACAATACTTTACGTGAATGTCAAGTGTTCCAGTGAGCCTCTTGTCTTTTGCATTTTATAATACACAAATTCTTTGCATGTAACCAATCAGAAGTAAACGTTGGCCAGGAACATGCTTCAAGAAAATAAGGTAAATTGTAACTTAAGACAATTTTGTATTCAGAAAAAAGCACACAGAAAACATTTTGTAGCAATATACCACAGGGACGTCAAATTGTCAGCATGGAGGAGATTCTTTTTTTAATGCGCTCTCCTTATGTTCATGAGCATAGCTCCCACCTGTTGCATGAAAAATGTGACACATTCAGCTAGTTCTAAATATTTACCAAATACAACTTTACATTCTTTGACATGAGGTTTTGTTTTTACCATTATATGTATTGGCTTAAATGCCCAGTAGTCCTAATGGTGCTGCCTAAAACTCCAGGCCAGTCTTAAGGGTTCATATATGAGCTGATAGGAGTCACTTGTAGCTATGCTAGCATGAACAATTCCCTGTTTGTGAGTTAAGCTTGTCTGCACAAGGTAAGCATAAATGGCATGTGTCTCTAGCACCAACACTCACAGAGTATCCTGATCTAGGCAAATCACTCAAACGCCTTACTAAGAGAGGATATGCACTTGTTTCCCAAATGGGCATGAGTATCGTAGGGCCAGATTTAAGTATTAGCAGAAGGAGTAGTCACCATTGGCCTGGCGGAGGACTTTAAGTCTGCCTGGCTAAGACTACTCCGCCCACCAAATTTTTAATGACCGCCTAGTAGGCGGTCATTTATAAAGGCACTGCCAGGAACCGCCTTCAAGGTGGTTCCGGTCAATGCATTTTACTGTTTGTCACAGGGCTGTGTCAGAAGGATGCAGTCCTGTAACAAACCGCTATCTTTATTTCTTTTCAAAAAGAAAATCCCTGTTCCTTACCACCAGGTTGTACCTGGCTGTAAGGAACAGTAAAAAATTACTACATGTCTGCCCATCCAAATTGAGTGTGCAGACAGGTAGTCATTTCTCCAATAGCGTTTGATCACCAGGGCCATTGGAGAGGGTTAATCACGGCAGAGACAGCGTGATCTCCGCCGTGACTAACCTGAACGTCTGCCTGCATCTAAATGTGACGGGTCGGCTGTACTCTTGATGGTGAGGATACTCCATCACCTTTGCAAAAGTGTCCTTACTGCCAAGAATTAAATTGGGCCCTTAATCTGGTCTTGATATTTTTTCATTGCTCAATAGTATTTATAGTCAAGCTTTTTTCCTTCTGGTAAAATGATAATTCATAACACAACTAAAGAAAGGCTAGGGTGTGAATTTCATGCTTGGTAAGGGATAACCTGAGAATATTCTGACATGAGCTTGCACTCACTCTCCATGCTTGGAATATTGCCCCATTTGATATCACATTGCGCCTTTTGCTGCAGGTGACCCTGTGCTCTCACAATGCAGACAGATTCATGCTTCTGAACTACACATCATCCAGATCACATCTGATGCTTTAAGAGATTTTTTTAAAGATTCAACTGTATAGCTCATAATATTCTATGTATATAGCCCTGCTGACATTTCTTTTATGTCTTATTCATGTTTCATCTGATCTGCATTTAAAAGCATGAGGTCTTGTATTGGACGGTGACCTGCGGAATACTCCACCAAAGCTGTCATGTCAAACTGGTGTAAGACAAAAATGTGTTCTTTCCCCAACTCTTTTTCATATATATATTAGTGATCTACATCTGAAGTATTGTATGCGCTTCAGACTTTTCCGCCTACTCTTGGTGATCTTGTTTATGCAGATGCCTGTTGCTGGATAATTAAACCACAGCTAGACTCGAACTCATCTTAAGTGCCTTAGCAGAGAGAAACTCCCTGAAAATAAATATCATGATTTTGGTCGTTTACTTTTTCAGGTCTCAGGGTTGTTGGGTGAAGTTTCCTTGACCAAGTGAAAATATATAAATATTTAGAAATTATGTTCCACATAGAACTTAAATTGAGAACATATAGTGTAGTAAAGAAACAAACAGCAAAACACACAAGATGATGGACGGAATGTTGCACAATGGCAAAACATTCACCCCCAGTCACAGATCTGGGTTTAATCCAACGTTATTTTGCTCACCAAGTCAACCCAGTTCAGACATGGCCATATGCAAATCAGTCTCGACCCTGTGCCTCATGGGAACAGTCCAGCCTGAACTGCCAAGCCATGTTTTCCTGGACCGAAATCAAGCATCCTAGGACCGGTTTGTGGCTATCAGCCGTCTTCAGCCAGGATAGCTTGACTCTAGTGGCTTAGTGAGCAAGGGACCCACATCTGGGCATACCCTTCCCACATAGGGTGAACAGCAAAACACACAAGATGATGGACGGAATGTTGCACAATGGCAAAACATTCACCCCCAGTCACAGATCTGGGCTTAATCCATCTTTATTATGCTCACCAAGCCAACCCAGTTCAGACATGGCCATATGCAAATCAGTATGGACCCTGTGCCTCATGGGAACAGTCCAGCCTGAACTGCCAAGCCATGTCTTTCCTGGACCAGAATCAAGCATCCTAGGACCGGTTTCTGGCTATCAGCCGTCTTCAGCCTTTGCATATGGCCATGTCTGAACTGGGGTGGTGTGAAGTGCAAAAAAACGATGGATCTAGGCCCAGATCTCTGTACTGGGGTGAATGTATGACATAGTTCTGCATTCTGTCCATCAACTGCTGTTTTTGCATTTGTCACCCCGAGTGGGATGGTTATGCTCAGACGAGAGTCCCATGTTCTCCACACCACTGGAGTCAAGCTTTCCTGGCTGATGGCGGCTGATAGCCAGAAACCGGTCCTAGGATGCTTGATTACGGTCCAGGGAAGACATGGCTCGGCAGTTCGGTCTGGACTGTTCCCTGGAGGCGCAGGGTCAAGACTGATTTGCATATGGCCATGTCTGAACTGGGGTGGTGTGGAGTGCAATAAAACGATGGATTTAGGCCCAGATATCTCTACTGGGGTGAATGTATGACATTGTCCAGCATCCTGTCCATCAACTGTTGTTTTTGTAAAGAAACAAACAGCTCACATGACTGCAAAGGTTCTTCAGCTGTTGCATTTCACATTTAGGGGCCGATTCCGATCAGGGTCGGAAAGCTCTCCAACCGAGCCGGATCTGATGTGTTTTCCGACAGAGCAGGACTCCTGCAGTCCGACCGAGCGAGTACGATGCAAACGCATGCTGCCGGACTCGGTTCAGTCGGACTCCCACAGAAGTCATTGGTAGCCGGTCGTACGACATGTACATGGGCTCCCATTGACTGAATGGGTACGTCTCGCACAACGGCGTTCCTTACAATGAAGTAAAGGTTTGGTGGACGGCCGCTGTTAGTTTTGACAGCTGTCCCCCAAATTTTGAATTTCTTTTGTTTTTAAAAAAAAACTACCAAAGTAGGAGTTTGTTTTAGAAAAACAAAATATTAATGACCACTACATCCTGGAAATTTTCTCCCACAGTATGGGCGTTATAATGTTTTTTTCCCTGTCCTTCACCTGCAGGTTTTTCCTGGCAATGATGGTTAGCAATAGAAAAACATTACATCATCCACTCTAAATAGGGCAGGTGGTGTAATGCCCTTCCTCTGGCAGCTCCTACTCCATTGGGCCATTGGAGGAAGTATTCCATCAAGAAGCCAACAGGGACACCGTAGATGCAACACTTAAGATCTGTCCTTCCCTAAATGAGGCTGGAGGACAGAGGGTTTGGCCGGCAGTGCTCTGTGTTGCATTCGCAATGGAGTACCCTGTCCACCAAACTCAAAATCAGACCCTAAATATCTCTAGAACAGTAACTGTCCTTTTTCAGATTCCTTGACTTTCTGCAACTGGATCTTTTAGACCTTTTTAGGTGATTTTGTTTGGTTTGGAGGTTTTATCCTATGCAGATGATATGCAAATTATGGTATCTATTACCCATAATATCAGAGATCCGCCTTCCAACTTTAGGCTCTGCATGGAAGCAGTTGCATTCTGGATGAGCTCAAACTTCCTTAAATTAAACGGGGAAAAGACTGAGGTGTTGATTTTTGGCAATAGTTTGGATATCTGGTCCAGTGATTGGTGGCCTGATTCGTTGGGCGCCTGTCCCTGCCCTGTCTCACTTGGAAAAAATCTTGGTATTCTGGTGGATAACTCTCTCACCATGACTAGGCAGGTGAGCAGGACAGTTTCCACCAGTTTCGGGATCATTAGAATTTTAAAGAAAGTTTCACCTTATCTCTCATTGGATTCCCATAAACAGGCTGTGGCCACACTTGTGACATCCAGACTGGATTACTGTAATGCCCTTTATTTGGGCATTAACAGAGGTCTGCTTCAGCGGCTGCAACTGGTGCAGAACGCGGGGGCTAGGTGGGTGATGAACCTTCCCAAATTTCATTCCATCTCCCCCTCTCTTAGGGTGTTACACTGACTGACCATTGATCGCAGGATTCTTTTTAAAACCTTATGCCTAGTTCATATGGCTCTTTTTGGCACTGGTCCAGAGGGTATTAAAGCACTCTTACATCGCTATAATCCCTCTAGGAATCTCAGGTCGGCGGATAGGAACTTGCTTATAGTGCCTAGGTTCAGCAATGTTAGATGGGGAGGTTGTGCCTTTTTTTCGGTCGCCGCCAAACTTTGGAACTCCCTTCCTCTTGATCTTTCCAGCCTTTCTTCTCATTTGTTGTTTCGGAAGGCCCTGAAGACTTGGTTCTTCACTCAGTCCGTAGCTTAACTCTCTCTGCCTCAATCACTTACAGTCTGCTCTAGCGCCTTGATGCCCTTGGGCTAAGTTTGTGCTCTATAAGATCCAATGTCATATATTTATTCATTTCAAAGTGCAATGCTAATTGGGAGCTTGCTTTGCAAAGACATTGTACACTATTGATCTCAGACATGCTCGGATGTTTTTAATAGAACAATTTTGGAAATAAAAAAGATTCATCCAAACTGATTCAGGCCTAATTATATGGACTGCAGAAATGTGCTGGGAGAGACCTGAGCCACAAGAGATGTTGGTTTTTGATAAAAGTGTATATGCACCTTCCCACTACCGCACCTCTCACCAGCATTGCTTTTGGATTTACTCATGCTTATAATGGAAGCGAAGATAGTGGAAACCTGTTCTGATGCAGACACGTCAGCCCACAGCCCAGCCAATCGGAGATAAATGCTGGAAAACCATGGTAACAGCAGGTAAATCCTCAAGCACGTCCTGCGCCCGGGGTTCAAGGCAGCGCTTTATAGCGCAATGGGCACGCCTCCCCCAGCAGCAGCTGCTGTCAATGAGGGCACTGTGATGCACCCTGGGATTTCGAGTCCCACCAGGGTGTCATGGTGACATCAGGAGGTAGAGAGTCACTCTGGTCAACCACGGGCAGACACGTCAGCCCACAGCCCAGCCAAATGGAGATAAATGTAGGAAAACCATGGTAAGAGCATGGAAATCCTCAAGCGCGTGCTACGCTGTGGGGGTCGAGGCAGCGCTTTATATCTCGATGGACACGCATCCCCCAGCGACAGCTGCTGTCAAAGAGGGCACTGTGTTGCACCCTGGGACTCGGAGTCCCATCAGGGTGTTGCGGTGACGTCAGGAGGTAGAGAGTCACTCTGATCAACCACGGGCAGACACGTCAGCCCACAGCCCAGCCAAACAGAGATAAATGCAGGAAAACCACAGTAAGAGCAGGGAAATCCTCAAGCGCGTCCCGCGCTGTGGGGGTCGAGGCAGCGCTTTATAGCGTGATGGTCACGCTTCCCCCAGCGGCAGCTGCTGTCAATGAGGGCACTGTGATGCACCCTGGGACTCCGAGTCCCACCAGGGTGTCGCGGTGACGTCAAAAGGTAGTCACTCTGATAAACCACAGGCAGATACGTCAGCCCACAGCCCAGCCAAATAGAGATAAAAGCAGGAAAACCACGGTAAGAGCAGGAAAATCCTCAAGCGCGTTTATTCTATATATGTTTATTTTGTTTCAGTCAAGCAGGATACATTAGTTGCTGCGATAACTAATAATTTTACTGAGAAATGAGTTCCTTGTGAACATTGTCTCTGCTTATTACCAGGGTTCAGTTCAGGCACATCACCTAGTGTTCCATTCCTGGATGCATGCAGTGACCAAATTCAAAGTACCTCACGTGGGGCACGTTTCCCAATAGTTCCCTGAGGTTTGTAAACAGTGCTCCATTGGTTTATCTCACCCTTATATGCTCTTGAATGAATGAATGAATGAATACCTTCTTTTATAGCGCATGGCTACTCTTAAGCATCCCAGCGCTGTAAGACAAAGGAAAAATAAAGACACTATTGGAAAAGGTGCGTCTTTAAGCGCTTCCTGAAAGCAATGTGGTTTGACTCATGCCTGATGACATCTGGGAGTGCGTTCCATTCTTTAGCTGCATGCACCGAAAGTCGACGGCCACCCATCCGGGCCAGCTTCATCCTGGGAACTACCAGCAAGTTCCGCTGGTTGGATCTCAGAGATCTCACTGATTGGTGGCGACGAAAAAGGGGATCCAGGATAGGCGGGCCAGCACCATGGATGGATTTATGCGCCATGCACATGGTCTTAAAAGTTATCCTTCCCTTGATGGATAGCCAGTGCAAGGATTGAAGTGCGGCTTTTGCTGAGCATCTTTTAGGGACTTTCATAAGCAGTCGAGCAGCACAATTCTGTACCGATTGCAGAATTTTTATGGTGCCGACTGGGGCCCCCATATAGACGGCGTTTGCATAATCCAGCCGTGACATAATCAATGACTGGACTAGCAGTCTTCTGGCTTCGAATGGCAGAAGGTCTAACACTTTTTTTAAGACTTTCAGCAGCCCATAGCAGGTTCCGGCTACCTTTTTTGCCTGGTAGTGAAATCCTGGAGAGGAATCTAGCCAGATCCCTAAGCTTTTTATATGAGTCTTGGGTGCTGGGGGGGGGTCCTAGGCAGTGAGGCCACCAAGGGTCAAGATTAATTGGGGCCTTATAACCTAGGAGCATGATGTCCGTTTTGGCCCCATTTAGCTTTAAAAAGGAGGAGGTCATCCATTCCAGAACCCTGGTGAGACACGGGGTCAGATTGTTGATCCCCTGATTTGAAACATCGTTCCTCACCAAGGAAACCACCAGCTGCGTGTCATCGGCGTAGGTAACGAGTTGGATTCCCCAGGGGAGAACCACCTCAGCCAAAGGTCTCATATAGATATTAAACAGAGTTGGGCTGAGGGAAGAGCCCTGGGGAACGCCGTGATTCAGTTGCAGCTGGCTGGATGACACCTCTCCCTCAAAGACAGAGAAACTTCTGTCTGATAAGAAAGAATGGAGCCATTTGATCGCCACTCCAGAGACTCCTGTAAGATGCAGCCGATGCAGCAGAAGAGAGTGGTTTACTGTATCGAAGGCTGCGCTGAGGTCCAACAGGACCACCGCAGCACAGCCTCCTGCATCCTCTATACCCCTAACTGCCTCCACTACTGCTACCAGGGCTGTCTCTGTTCCTTGTTTTGCTCTAAACCCGGTCTGGGTGGGGTGCAATCCTTCCGTGGATTCAATAAAGGAAGAAAGGACCTGATTCACATATTTTTCAGCTATTTTGCTGATAGTTGGTAATAGTGAAATAGGCCTATAGTTGGCCAGGTCTTCAGGGTCTAAGCTAGGTTTCTTAAGCAAAGCTCTGACCTTGGCCTTCTTCCATTTGGGGGGCACTACACCGGAGGCCAGAGACGCGTTGATGACCTGCGTTACCACAGGGCATACTGTCCCTGATACCTGTTTAAGAACTGCCGGGGGAGCAGCGTCTAACGGGGAGCCAGATTTAAGATTACTAAGGAGACTATCCACTACAGCCAGATCCAATGGAGGAAAGGCTTTGAGATCTACTGATGGGTTAGAGTCCAAGTCCAGGTCCTCCTTTTTTCCTCTCTTCCAATTATCTGGGGTGTCTGTCACTGATGCAAAGCCGGAATAGATGTTAGACACCTTAGATGCGAAAAAGATAGCTAACTCATCACAGTGTTTCTGTGGATTCTGAATAGGACTAATAGTCCTGGGTGTGGTAGCCAGGGATTAAAAGATTTTAAAAATTTCCCTGGGGGCGTTAGCTGCTTCCGCAATTTTACTCTGATAATATGTGGCTTGTGTGGTTTTTATTAGAGTTTTGTAGGATCTCAGAGTAGACCTATATTCATTTTTCGCAGCAACTGCGTAGTTCTTTCTCCACTTCCTTTCCGCACGTTTACACAGTTGTTTGTGTTCCTTGAGTTCCCTGGAATACCATGCTTGTTTATTGGGACCCTCTCTATGCCGTAGCTCTTTTTTTGGGAGAATAGGATCTAGTGTGGAGTTGATCCACTGATCAAAGGCTTCATTAGCTGCAACCGGGTCCTCATGGGATGCGGGTAAACAGCTTTTCAGGGCTGCCTCCCATTTTTCAGTGGGTAATCTAGACCATACTCGACTAACCTTTTTTTGAATGGTGGCCTTGTGGGTCTGTGTTATTGGGGACCACAAGAGGGACAGTAATGCATGGTCTGACCATGGTACAAAACTAGGCTGAGCGCATACTATACTTCCAAGATTAGTAAAGATGTGGTCTAGTAGGTGTCCACCTGTGTGAGTGGGACTGTCCACGATTTGTTCCAGGTGCACCACTCTCAGGGTGTCCACCAGGCATTGCGATGGCATGGCATGGACTTCATCTAGGTGAACATTAAGGTCGCCCAAGATGGTAAAATTAGGGGTACTACTGATAAGGAGAGAGATCTTATCTAAAAGATTGTTGCAAAAATCATGGGAGTCGCCTGGGGGTCTATAGACCAGGATCCCAGTAAAGGTGCAGGTGGGTGAGAAGGATATAGAAAAACCAATACTTTCACAGTCCATAAGTGGACTCTCCGAGGTTCTACATCTGAAGTTGTTTTTATAAATAATCGCCACACCTCCTCCTCTACCGGACATACGGTCCTGTCTAGCAATGGAGTACTTAGGTGGTAGCGCTTGCACTAAGTGTGGGTCTGAGTCATCAGTCAGCCATGTCTCAGTTAAGAATAGAACGTCGAAATCTCGTTCATCCAGGAGCAAGTTTATTTCAGTGGCATGCCTAGGAAGAGAGCGACAATTAATCAGGGCGAGGGAAAAACTATCTGTGTTGCAGCTCCTGGGGTTAGGGGGCTTACAGTAGGGACATGGGACCGCTACCTCCTCTAAAAGTATATCCCCAGGGCAAATATCCCTAGCCCTTCCTCTGAGTGATCTGAGGAGTGCTCCACTATAACTTACGCTGGTATGAAGGGTAGGATCCATGGGTATAGCCCCTAGCCCAGTCCTAGCCCGTCCTGGCACGGACGGGCACAGACGGGCTCTCCTTAGGCGCTCCTTTGGCGCGGTATGGCGCGTCCACAAACGCGTACGCTAGCGCGTAGAGTGACTGTTTCAATTTATGCGTTTCAGCGCCGCGTGAGCTAGCACTGCCTCGCAACCACTAGCGCGGCAACCTGGTCTTCACTCAAAATGGCCGCTAAGTTGAATCGGCCCCTGTGGGTCCCGTGAATCCAATGCCAAACTCGGCTAGGTGGGAACTGAGGGTCCCTGAGCGAGCAAGGCGCCAGGTGGGTAAATACTGAAGCCTCAGAAGGGGGTCTGAGTATCAAGTGCAGAATTAAATAAAAGTGTGCACAATTTAAAAACACGTCAATACAGTATTGTTTTACACAACTAATCACAATCTAGCTCCCGGCTTCCGCCTCAGGAGCGCTAATGTCCCTAGGTCTTGTACACATAACCTCATTCACCCCCAGTGCATAGTAGCCTTTGCCCGGTGGTGCATGTCAGTCTGTTCTCCATTCTGCACATTACCTTGTGCCCTCTGCAGCACACAAAACTGTGTTCAGCTAACACAAATCATTTAATGCACAGGCATACTTATTACAATTAGTCTGTATGCTGGAAATTATGTCACTGGTATTGTTTACTTCTGTGCAGTGCACCATTTTCGGGTGCACGTGTGCCCTTAAGTTGTGTGCCTCTCTGAGCTTGTGTTTCAAAAGGCCAAACTTATTACCTTTCTCAGTGCATGTTATTTTTGTCTGCTATTTGTGTTGGACAAAATCTAACCACTAAATGGGCTACTTTTAGTGATGAGGCTATGGGTAGTTGGTATTGGTTTGTTGGTGAATGTGTTTGATGTCTGATCAAGGGTTATATGATGATTCCTCTCATTATTTCAATGTTGCCTCTTCACAATGCAACCCATTAAACAAAAAGTGTGCAATTTGATCCTGCAATATTTACAATGCTGAAAAGTATATGTTTGCATCTATGCACTTATGTGAATCTAGTGCACTTTTGCTCTTCAATCGAACTTTGAAGAACTATTTATTTGTTATTAGCATTGCACATGTGGTCTTTAGTCTGGCAATTTAGCAATCTTTTTGTGCATTTCTTGACAGTATGAATTTGACTTTAACAGTTTATTAAGCATATACATTCATTTTGGATGATATATACTGTGAAAATATTGGAGCATGGCAAGATAAGTTTATAACAGACTCTTGATTAGCCCCAAATATGCTATCACTTGGGTGAAAACACATCATACATATCTACAACAATATCTCAATGGCTATGTGAAAGGGTGGTGTATTTCCTTTAATCGATTTTTCAGCTGCATATTGCGAGATTGGAATCACCCTTTTTGTGATTCAGTACAAGTAATGAAATTCATAGAGTGGCGCTTGGCATCAATAAGAGTGCTTTTCCACCACATACACTTGTTTTTTTAAACTATGTGTTCAGTTCTTCTGTACAATATTTCACAACAACCATTCATCCAGAAAGTAGTTTTGACAGTGTGGGATTCCAGTTATTTTTTAAGATCTCTTGAGTAGGTTATTGCAACTTCTCAAAAGAAACAAAAGAGGTTCGTGAATGAATGAGTTTCAGACCTTCAGACATGAAGGTAAATTTAAAGAGGTATTTTTGACAATGTACTGCAGTGCATGTTGCTACTATCAAGAACCCCCTACTACAGCTGAAATAGCTAATTTGAGTATTTTGCTCTAGTTACTACTTGGGCAACTTACATTATGGTGTTGTATGAGTCCAGAAGCATGTGTGCAATGGTATGAACCAGAAAATATTGGAATAACTTGATGAGGCTGGCATGAACAAAAGAATTGAGATTTTGTTTTTATGTTCCATATCGGAAGGCCTCAATGAAAAACATACAACAGACAAAGCGTGCACATACTGCCACAATCAAATAACTCATGTATTATGTGTTTTCCTTGGTTGCAAGTGTCATAGAGGAAGAGGAGACCATTAATGAGTCTGACAAATGGTTATACAGTGGATGAGGTACTCGCTCCTACCATATTTAGTTCAACTGTGGAGTCCTGTGTCACCAATAGAGTAGCATTTCTGATCACCAGTTGCCAAATTCACCATTTCTTTATCAGTTTCTACTCTGCAGTAAAAACAACAAGGGCTTACCTAGGTGTCTGAGTGGGTGTAGTTGATCCAGTCAGCCTGATCTAACAGTTGATCTGCCTACAAGCAGAGGATAAAAGAATTATGTGGACCAGGATTTGGAAACATATCCATCCCATTGCCAACGGGGGGTGGGGGCGTTTCAACAGGAAACCGTGCAGACGGCTATAACAGATGTGCATCAGCAACTCTTCAAGCTCAACAGGACCTGCACAGACTGATGAAATCTTATCACCAATAAACCAGTAACTTTTCAAGATAGGGATTAACTGTGCTCTTTTAGATTCCTTGATGTTCTTCAACTCTAATCTCTGTCTAATTTTGCTTCCACAATTAGAAGGTAATTCACCACAGAATTCAAACAATATAACAGGAAAAATATCTCCGGAGCAAGAGTTTCATGAAAATTAAATCACCTTAACAGGAATATTTAGGAGGATGTCATCTTATTATTTGGGGATTGCAGCATAACCATTTTTTTAAATTGTCCTTTGTAAAACATGTTTTTTTTTTAAAGTAGAAGAACACAATGTTCATTTGTTGGAAAAAATAAATGATATCTGAGCTGTTTCAGAAGTTAACTCTTGTGGATAATAATTATTCTAAAGATTATGACTAAGGGAGAGTACCTTCGGTCCAGTCACATATTTTCCGAAACACAAATAATGTGTCAAAAATATCGAAGGCAAGAATAAGGAGAAGCTAAGTGCAAATAGGTAAGTATAAATTTACTATTCTTAACTCCAGAATAACATATATATATATATATATATATATATATATATATATATATATATATATATATATATATATATATATATATATATATATATATATATATATATATATATATATATATAACCTACTGGCGGTCGCCAGTAGGTATATATAGTTAGGATTTTTTCTCTATGGGATTTTTGAAAATTCTATGTCTAATAACTTTGGCGTTTGTGGACGGAATTGGCTGAAATTTTCAGGAAAATGGAACATTTTGTTTCTGAGCAGCCCCTGACAATTTGGGGGGGTTTCATCAAGGGGGGGCCGAGAAAAAAGGGGGGTCCCAAAACGCGTTTTTCCCATGTTAATTTCCATAGGGCGGTTGGCCTCACTTTTAGCTCGAACGGCTGAATGGATTTGCACGAAACTTGGCAAAATTGTAGGGACTGTTAGCCCGATGTGCCTTTGCTAGGTCTCAATATATGTGCTCCAGTGGATTTTGAGTAATTTAGGTTCAAAAAAAGATATATATCTGGGCGAAGCCTAACCACACATCTGATCTGATTGGCTGTCAGCACTTCATCCAAGAAGTGTTGGCAGCCATCTTGGGACCAATATACATGATAGCACCTCATTAAAAAGCATTGTAGTTAATAGAGGGTTTTAGGACTTTAGTTACATTATAAATCATTTGTTGATGGTACCATACTCGTTTTAGGAATTGTGGTGGGTTCTAAGGTGATTTTACCATGTGAAAAAACCTTCTGCTGTGATATCATGAATATTGTTTGAAAGAAAACTAATATCTCATGATTTTCCCACAGTGGTTTGGAAGGGGATCTATAAGCTAAACTGAAAGCATATTTTCTGTAAATTCACATTATCTTTCTCAGTCATGTGAAAATGAAGTCTGACATTCTCAGTAAAACATGTACATCCAACAAGGACAGAGACTGTCAGTTGATTCCTTTGTGTTCTACTGCAGCCTCCTAGAGTGTTCTAAAGAACAACTAGAGCGCTAACAGTCCTACTTATTACAAAGGTATGGCACACCTGAAGCCATCTTGATTGGAATAAAGTGGTAACTCTTAAAACATTGAATTTAAAAAGAAACAACATGAGGGGGTATATTTTGCCATAGAAAGTATGATTAGTGCTGCAGAATGAAAAATTAGGGCACATTTTGAGTGACTTCTCAAATCCTTTTCTATTTCATTAAAACATTCTGACATGCAGTCTCCCAAAATGGCCACCAGAGACAAAAGAGCCCAAATGTAGCCCAAATATCACCCAGATGTAGCCCAAGTATAGCCCAATGACAGAATGTCCCAGAGTGTTCTAAAGAACAACTAGAGCGCTAACAGTCCTACTTATTACAAAGGTATAGCACACCTGGAGCCATCGTGATGGGAATAAAGTGGTAACTCTTAAAACATTTAATTTAAAAAGGAACAAAATGAGGGGGTATATTATGCAATAGAAGGTATTATTAGTGCTGCAGAAAGAAAAATTAGGGCACACTTTGAGTGACTTTTCAAATCCTCTTCTATTTCATTAAAAAATTCTGACATGCAGTCTCCCAAAATGGCCACCAGAGACAAAAGAGCCCAAATGTAGCCCAAATATCACCCAGATGTAGCCCAAGTATAGCCCAATGACAGAATGTCCAAGAGTGTTCTAAAGAACAACTAGAGCGCTAACAGTCTGTTGTAACTTGCCCTTTGGCATGGCCCTTCACCTTGGTGTCCTACCCCCCCTCCCTCACAACTGCACTTGGTACACCCCATGTGTCAACTGGCGCTCGCTCTAGAATGTTGACAGAGCAGCGCCACTGACAGATGACAGCTGACGACATCCTTGTGTTTTACTTAAGAATAAAGAACCTTTTCATCTATTGATGTAGTGCCGTTTATTACTACATTCTTTGGCGACGAGGACGAGGAAGGCTGTGCCAGGGACAGCGGATGTCGTCCCCCTGGTGAAGTTATAGCTGTCAAGGAAATAATTGTTGACGTCTTCAGGAGGCGAGTCTGAAGTGAAACGATAGAGGGGAAAAACGGAGTCAAGCATCGGAGCGGAAGAAAAATGCAGCGCGAGCGAGAAAGGAGCTGACTCAAAGGGACTGCAAGTAAGAGGTCGTAACCTTACAGCCTCAATTCCCCTGTTATTCAGCCCACTATGTTATAAGGGTGGCGGGGACCATCAGCGGGTGTCGGGCCGGGCACCGGGACTTCCTTTCACCAAGCCTGAGTGTGGCTTCTGTCATCAGCGCCTGGGGGTAAAGTCGGGTGTCATTTCGGGCACAGGGAAGCGCGTTGGCTGAGCGCGAAAGATTGAACGATTTCAGAGCGTAATCGCTCACTTTCGGCAGGCGGCGTGAGGAGAAGGAAAATAAACAGAAAACAGAGCGACGTGCTGCGTTCTACGCTCCATGGGATCCGATTAATTGTGGCGTTAAGCGGAAAGTGAAAGCTACGCTTTCCGTCTGGTCAACGTTGTGAGGCGGCGTGTACACTTCGCGATCGTCTCACACTGTGCTGTCTGATTTAACTCTCGCCCCAGAGCTTGTGCAAGATAGAGCAACGGACACATTTGGAGGAGAAGCTCACCTGTTTTCTCTTCGATATCCCTCGAGCTTTTTCTGATGTTACTGGAGGAGAATTGTGTGAGGGGAAGTCACCTCCACAGGAAGGTCCCGCCAGTGGGAGGGGGCCAGTAACCCCATTGGTCTGTAGTGTGGCATTTTGTGGAAGTAGAAAGGGGACTTCCACAACTTCCTGAAATATTGTTCTCTCACATACTTTTGCTGATTTCTAGGGAGAGTGATATTAATAATTATTGGGGTCACACAGGGAATATTGCAGCACCCCATATATACATATAGTGAAAGTAAAGGTTTCTCCTGCACCTTAGCTATTTATTGGTTCTGCCCTGCAGGCAAGGTCTTTTTCAGGTAGTTTAGCATCTGCATGGCAATGGCAGGGGCGGGCATGAGTCAACCTCCCCCCTTTTTAAATGAATTAGGTGAACCTGACATTCCATGGAGGAGGTGGGAAGGAATTTTCAAATTGTATCTGATTGCCATAGGCGGTAGTAATTATACCAATGTACGCAAGCAACACATACTACTCCACAACTTGGGTACTCATGGGAGGAAGATCTATGAGGACATAACAGGGAGGTTAGTGGAAGACGACCAAGAGGAAGTGGAGGAAGGTGTCAATGTATATGAAAGCACACTCAAGGAACTAGGAGCTCATTTTAAGGAGAAGATAAATGTGGTAATGGAAAGGCACAAGTTTTTTAAGAGAGTGCAGAAGAGGGAAGAAAAAGTGAGCAATTACATAGCGGTACTGAGAGGGTTGTCTGCCACATGCGAATTTGGGCAACTCACCGACTCATTGATCAGAGATCAACTGGTGCGGTGCACCAATGACTCTAAGACTCAGGAGGAGTTACTCACCAAGAATCCTAACCTAGAAGAAGCAATTAACATAGCCAAGGGTCTAGAACATACCGCGAGATGCATAAGGGAAATGAAATCACCTGAGGGGACAAGTAAAGAGAGGACCGAAAGTAAGTCTAGTACTGAGGGAGAAACCGTCTGTAAAGTAGGTGACAAAAACAAGGAAGGGGTACGTAGTAAGTCAGGCCCCATGGTGTGTTTCAAATGTGGTAGTCCCAACCATTTGGCAAGTAACTGGAAGTGCCCTGCTAGGAATGTACAGTGTAGGAAGTGTAACAGGTGGGGACACTTCTCTAAAGTGTGTAAAACGCCAGGCAAAACTGTGAATGTCATTGAAGAAACCACTCAAGGGGAGGAAGGGGAAAGATCATATGTTTTTCAAGTGAGTGGGGATGAGGAAGATGACGTCATCTTGTATCCAAAATGTGATGTTCTCCTAGATGGAGTTAAATTTAGTATGTATGCTGATTCCTGTTCCCCCTACACCCTGGTGGATAAAAATGTTTTTGAGGAAAAGTTTGCTAACCACCCGGTAAAGTTGTTGCAACCTGACATTAATCCCAAGGGGTACAATGAAGGGAGAATACCACTGGAGGGTATGGTGACGATGAGGATTTCCTTTAAGGATAGACACACGGTGGGAAAGGTGTATGTATCCTCCAGGGGCTCAACACTGCTGGGCTGGAAGCATCAGAAACAGCTAGGTATCACCTTAGACCCAAATAACAAAGAACAAGTGTTGTTAATTGACCCATTGGGCATAGCAGGAAACCTTACGGAAGAGTTTAAAGAAGTGTTCAGTGACAATTTAGGGGTGTTTAAGAATTATATGCACAAGATCATCCTCAAGGAGGGGGCAGAACCTGTAGTGCACAAGACTAGATCCATACCCTTGCGCATGAGACAACCACTTGAGCAGGAACTTCAGAGATTGATTAGTCAGGGAGTTATCGAAGAAATAGAAAGTTCTGCTTGGTTGGCCCCGATTGTGATCACGGCAAAAGATGGAGGGAATACTATTAGGCTCTGTGTGGACCTGAGAGGCCTCAACGCCAACATCCTGGTGGACAGATATCCCCTTCCCAGAATAGGCGAAATGTTGAGCACGATTAAAGGAGCAAAGTATTTCAGTGTGCTGGACTTATCATCAGCCTATTATCAAATTAGGCTCCACCCGGATTCTCAACTACTCACTGCATTCACAACCCCGTTTGGAAACTTTAAGTTCTTGCGCATGCCATTTGGTTTGGCGTCTGCGGCTGCGGCCTTCCAAAGAGTTATGCAACACGTATTAAAGGACTGCATGAACACCCTTTGCTTCCAAGATGACATACTAATCTACGGGGGCAATGAAGCGGAGCACAACGAAATGGCAAAAGAAGTATTGAGAAAATTGAGAGATGTTGGATTCACCACTAAACCTTCAAAATGTAAGTTAGGAGTGTGCGCTGTGGACTACTTAGGACACACCCTCTCGGAAGAAGGGATCAAGCCGAAGAGTGATCTGATCAGGGCGGTGAGAGACGCTCCTACCCCAAAGTCTAAAGAGGACATTCTGTCATTTCTGGGTCTTGCTGAATACATGGCCAAGTTCATTAAAGATTTTGCTATGGTGTCACAGCCTCTAAGAGACTTGATCAAAAAAGACAGTGTTTTCAACTGGGGCAAGGAACAAGAGATGGCAATGAAAGACATCAAGAAGGCCATCATTGAAGCCCCATTCATTGGGAAGTTTGACCCTAATGGAGAGACCATCATCTCAACGGATGCCAGCAACCGTGGGTTAGGGGCCACCCTTGCACAAAGAGAAGGGAGCAAAATTAAGGTGGTGGCCTTTGCATCCAGGACTCTCACGGCATCAGAAAAAAACTACTCTACCATAGAGAAAGAAGCACTAGCGGTCTACTGGGCAGTCTGCCACTACAAATTTTTCATCTGGGGAACTCCTTTTGAAGTGCAGACTGACCATAAACCATTGGTCTCTTTGTTCACAAAAAAAGATATGGAAAGCATGACGCCACGCATAGCCAAATGGGCAGTCGGATTACAAGCCTACAATTTCAGAGTGTCTTACATTCCTGGGCAGCAGAATAGGGTAGCTGATTTCCTGTCGAGAGCGCCGGCGGAGGAAGAGGTGGAAGAGGAGATGAGAGGTGACCCAATTCTGGAGTTGCGCCTAGCAGCTATAGAAAAGGATACATGGGAAATTCAAATGGGACAGGATGAGACACTGAAGAAAGTGAGGAGGTATATACTGACGGGATGGCCGAAGAAGTGTAAAGACATGGAGACAGAGATCCAGCCATATTGGAACGTGAGAGAGGATCTATCAGTGGAGGGAGATTTAATATTGAAATCCGGAAAACTGGTCCCTCCAGAAGCATTGAGAAACCAAATAGTGGAGCTAGCACACGAAGGTCACTTGGGAAGAAGCCTGAGCAAGGCTAGACTTCGTGAGGACTACTGGTTCCCAACGATGGACAGTGAGATGGAGGACAAAGTCATGCACCTACTAAATCCTTCATCCAGACACTTATACATCCACTAATTCTTCAATATGTAAGACATATTTTAACTTTACAGAAACATACAGTCACTGGATGTTGTCATCAGTGATGTCATCAGTGATGTCATTTGAGATGTCATCAGTGATGTCACTGACCATGTCATGAATGATGTAATATGTGACATCATCAGCAGTGGATTGCGGGTGCGCGATATATAGTTAGTGCAACTAACTATATATGGAATTTCAATGGTTTTGTGTGAGTAAAATAAGGTTTTGTAAATGCGAATTCCTAACTATATATGGTCTATAACCTATGTTTTTTTCAGTGAATATATATATATATATATATATATATATATATATATATATATATATATATATATATATATATATATATATATATATATATAGTAGGTAGTTATAGTTAGGATTATTTTGTATAGGGATTTAGCAACATTCTATTGGGAATAACTTTGGTGCCGGTTGAGGAATCTGCCTGAAAATTTCCTCAAATTTGCCTCGCGGCGCTCTGCTCCTTCCCTGAAAGTTTGGGGGGGATTCGTCAAGCAGGGACTGAGATAAAAGGGGGGTCCCAAAACGTGTTTTCCCCATGTTAATTTCCATAGAGCGGTCGAACTCACTTTTAGCCCGAACGGCTGAATGGATTTCCACTAAAATTGGCAAAATTGTAGGGACTGGTAGCCCGATGGGCCTTTGCTATGTCTCAAGATATGTGCTCCAGTGGATTTTGAGTAATTTAGGTTAAATAAAATCTATATATCTATAAGCGCGCCCTGGTACGCGCACCGGGGCGCGTACCAGCGCACTACGCAGTTCGCGCACGGAAAGCTGATTGGCTCTCGGGTGTCTGACAACATTCCAAACAGTCCGGAGCGGCCGCCATCTTGTGTCTCGGTAGGATCGAGACAAAAGAGGTGGCAAAAACAAAGGAGGAAATGACCAAAAGGGGGCAGAGTAGACCCCCCCTGACCCTGTAGGTTTGATGTGGGGGCCATAAAAGGGCCCCGCGGGGCAAAACATTTTTTTTATTTTTTTTCGATTTGCGCAGGGGGAGACCCCGGTACGCGCACCTGGGAGCGTACCAGAGAGCGTACCATAGGGAAAAAAGAATGACAGAGTTTTTAAAAAATGTAGCCTTTTTTTATGAATTGGAGGTAGTTCTAAAAAGAACTGTTTTTTTTCTTCTTTTTGTTGTTTTATATTTTTTTATTGTTTTTTTGAACATTTTGTACTTTTTTTGGCTTTTATGAACAATTTAATATTTTTTTTGTTATTTTTATGGGGAGAAACAAAAAACAGGGAATTGTTAACGGCTCAACTGGAGCAAAAAAAATCAGGAAAAAATTAAGGTTTTTTGGGGCAATTGTGGTTGTCACCAGCACGGTTGATGAGCTTTATGCTTTGCTCACCACAGGTAATAATTTTACCACAAAATATACAACTGATTTTGTATTCACCAAACTGGGGTTGTATGTTTGGGACCATCTCCCTTGTCTCTGGACCCTATGGAGTGGGTTGATTTCTTTTGGAGGTGCTGGGTGAAGATTAGGGAGGGTTTCTGGCCAGTTCTCTGACCTCTGCCGCAGCATAGTTGTTAGGGTGCCGGCGTTGCATGTGGCGAATCATGGTGTTATTGCCAAAAGAGTATTTTTTGTTAGGGTTCCCCCTTGAAAGTTCAGTGCCACAGATTAGGCAAGTAACCCTTGGCGCATTTACTTTCTTCTGGTCCTTTGGGATTGAAAAAAACTCCCAGATAATGTGCTGCTTTGGCCTATATGGGGTATTATCTTCTGGCAGGAACAAATTAGTAATAGCTCTGGAAACAGGTCTTCCTCACTCAAAGTACAAAGTGAGAATGAGGAAAAAAGGTGGGGGCTTTCATCATTAGGAAAAAAAAACTGTCCTGAACCAATGGAAAGTGTTATTTTCAGGTCACATGACCAGAGCTTTCATCATTTGGAAACCAAAACTGTCCTGAATCAATAAAAAGTGTTATTTTTAGGTCACATGACCAGACGCGCTTACGCTACGCGCCCCGGGGCGTGCCCAGGGGCGTGTCGCGTAAGCGCGTCGGATGGTTAAGTAGCGCGATCGTATGAGCTCGAGTGCTTCCGGGTGCGCTTACGCCGTGCGTATCACACGGACGCGATACGTCACGATGATGTTTTCATTCCCGGCAATAGCGCTAACGGGACGCTCACCGGTTCGCGCCCCGGGGCGCGCCGCAAGACTGCGCTTACCGGTGCGCTCACAGGGACGCGCACCGGGAGTGCTCCAGGGCAAAAAAAATAAAAAATAAAAAAAACATGAACAATATACATAAAAAAAATAGTATTACATAAATATACAATATAGGATTCATTATAAAAAATATTACATTTCATACCTATAGAAATTTGCTATTAAAAAACCTTTGAAATTCACTGAAAAAAACATAGGTTTAAGGCCCTATTTATAGTTAGGAATTAGCATTTAAAAAACCAATGAAATTCACTGAAAAAACCATAGGTTTCACACCAGTTATAGTTAGGAATTAGCATTTAAAAAACCTATGAAATTCACTGAAAAAACCAGAGGTTTCACACTAGTTATAGTTAGGAATTAGCATTTAAAAAACCTATTAAATTCATTGAAAAAACCATAGGTTTCACTCCAGTTATAGTTAGCTGGAAATTTTACTGACATAAAACCATTGAAATTCCCACGTTATAGTTAGTTGGACTCACTATAACTTGCGTGCCTGCAATTCACTGCTGATGACGTCACATATTACACAAAAAGGAGTTTGCAGATCCTCTGTGTCTGAAGTTTAGCTACTGGACATCCTTACTCCACCACCAAATACTCGTAGTCTGAGAGCAACGAAAATATATTTTCATCTAACTCCTAGATCTTGTGCACTCCACTTCTCTACTCCAAAGTGCACAAAAAAGCATCCTTGTGTGAGTATACTTTAGAATATACTACATCAATGTCATACATTCACTATGGTCCCTGTTAAAAAAAGTCTTATCATTCTCGAAACCTCACTGATGTGAAATAGGCTTGTGCTGCATCTATTATAGCAGTTTTCCATCTTTTCTTGATGCATCATACTAACAGTTTTCTTTATTACCAATCATCGAGGAAGTGCAGGTGTATGAGTGCAAATGCAGGTGTGCAAAACAATTTTTGCACAGGTGAAATTTTTCATGACACAGCCCCGGCGCTGACAGCAAAACTCAGAGTCAACAAAGGACCTGGGATTCCTCACTTCTTGGGCGGTGTTAAAAGTCTCGAACAAAGACTGGTGTCCCAGTTGATTTCTGCATATTCTGTCAGCAGTATGCACGTAAGGCAGTACTTCATGAACCTGGGACAAAGACTGTTCATCCAGTTCATTGCTGCATATTCTGTCAGCAGTATGTTAGTTTTTGAGAGTTTGAGGTTTAATCCCTTTGCTGTCAGGACTTTTGCTCTCCCTGTGCTAAGCCCTTTCTCCGCAATTTTGGGTAGGTCCCGCTTAGGCCCCCCATAACTTTTTGTCCACATATGGTATCTATGCTAAATTTATGTCCTTTTTTGCCAACATCCTGGGGATTCTAAAGGTACTCAGGGTTTGTGGATTCCCTTAGAGGGGACCAAGAAATTAGCTAAAATACAGAAATGTGTTTTTTTTTTTGGGAACCAAGTGCTGCAGATGGAAGCGTCAGGTTTTTTTCCCTGCAAATGGCATCAACAAAGGGTTTGCAGTGCTACAATCACCATCTTCCCAGCATTCTCCAAAAGGTAGAAAATTTCAGCAAAGAGTCATAAGTGTAGGTCTTTCAAGGTTTTTCCAGGCACTTGGACATGCGATGGGCCGTAGTATGGGGACTCCCATCCAGAGCCCTGGCCCCATTCTGTGCTTCTGAACCCAGCCAAGCAGGGGAAGCCTCCTCCAGGCCCATTTCCGTGCCCATTGAGAAGCGGTAGGCTAGAGGATAGAGGTGCAGACCATGGTGCCCACCCCAGGGCCCAGTGGAGGGCCCGTTCCGATCCTCTGAGTCCATCCCCTTTATGACACTGCAGAGCCCCGTCCTGCCACTCTGTGGCTCGGAAGGCCTGTCCAGTGCTTCGAACCAAGAAGCCCAAAGTTGCCAAATAGGCCCAACTATGCCTGATCGACCAGAGTCCAGTCTGGACCTTCCCCAGGGTGGCCCCCTGTCTGTGACAGTGGAGGCAATTTTTTCCATGCCGCCTGCTTGGCAGCATGGAGAGGTCGATGCATGGAGCCCCGGTTCTGCCAGAGCACTGACAAAGGGTGCGACCACAGCCTCCTGCCCTGCCTGCTGCAGAAGGGGGGAGAGGGCTTTCCATTCCTGCCTTCCACTTTGCCAGGCCCTTCTCATTCTAAGGAGAACACTAAGGGCCAGATATAGGTAATCCAGATTTACTGATTCTAAAAAACCCGTATTTTACCGTTTCGGTATTTTAGAATCGGTAAATGAGATGTAGGTATTCATTCGGTAAATTTTACCGAATCTGTAAGATTCGGTAAAGGCCAATAGGAATGAATGGGAATTACCGAATTGGTAAATACCGATTCGGTAAAATGGGGAACACATTCAAGGGTGGCAGGGTGTCACTTTGACACCCTGTTACACCCCGGAATAGTGCATGGATGCACGTGTGGCACACATACATGCCCTAAGGGCATGTATGTCGGCCACATGGCACTGTTATAATTTACAAAAAATAGCTTTTTGTAGGGTTTTCAATATTTACCACCAACTTTTAGTTGGTGGTAAATAACGAATCCTGAAATGGGAAAATCACTCATTTGAGTGCTCCCTACATTAAGGATTCAGTAATTTACTGAATCGTTATTTTAAGTAATCGGATTCCTTAAAATACCGATTCGGTAAATTACCGAATCTGTAAAATGGCCACCTACATCTCAAAAGCCTAATGCCGGTGGTAACGGACGAAATTCGGTAATTTCGGCCCTTACCGACCGGTATTGTGCGACCTACATCTGGCCCTGGACATCGACAGTTGTGTCCATTCGAGTCTGGGCCCAGGCATCTGCTGAAGGCTTCTCGGAGCTCTTTTGGATTCATGTTCCAGCTCTGCACCCTGGGGGGCTGGGCCTCCATGAAGGGCTGGTCTCCGCCCTTCACCCCAAACACAGTACTGCATGCCTCCCCGTGACTTGTGCAAGAGTAGGGAGATCCCGGTCTGGCCATCTAGTCACCATGCTGGCCCGCAAGGGATCATGCCTGCGTCCCTGTACCCCGGCAGTGCAGGGCAGACGGAAGAAACCACCTCCGTCATGTGCTGGCCCCCCTACACGTCCCTCCCATCGGCCTGGCGTCAGAAGGACCCACCCCCAGGTGTGATGGAGAGTGATCTGTGGGCGACCACGGTAAGAGAAAAAAGCTTGGCTCAGCTGCTCTGGGACATGCACTTGAAATGTGAGCAATTGTTTCACAAACATCTTTACAATATCTGCAAGTAGCAAATGTTCTATTTCGTTGCCTAATATTGGCTTCTCTGGTGTTCAAAACTTTGCTCTTAACATCAATGCAGCTACATATTTTCTTTTCCTTGAGCTTATTGTGATTGCTGATCCAGAAATTCGAGAATGGATTGTTTCCTAGATAGTTAATACCGTCACTCTAGACAGGGAGATCTATCTATTTCAGAAATTCTTCTTTTCTCCAGTCATAAGCTGCTAACAATTGCAAATCCCACTCAGGAATCTATTGTCAGGAATGTTAAGTTTGTGGTTTTGATGGTATTATTGATCTTTTCATTTAATATTTCTCCTGCATACATGCAGGAATGTGCAATGTACAAATCTGGAGTTTCTCTGAGGTATATTAGAATGTTGATTTTGGTGAATCCAATTGTTATACATAGCTTTGGTACACTGAGGCCCCCATATTATCTTTTGGAGTAGAGGAGACCATTGCATGTGTACGCAGGTAAGTGTAGGTATTGTTTGACTTATTTCTTTATTGTTTGATCCAGAATGTTTAACGTTTTTTCTTCTGTGCCTGCCATTTCCAATTTTAATTACAATTTAGGAACCAGATATTGGCACAAGATTTCAAGTTTTTGAGTGGGCTTGAGTGGTAAATTGTCAAGTTTGTTAGCTCGATTTTTGAGAACCTCATTTATTTTGCTGTTACTTGTATGGCCAGTGTGTGGATCAACGTTCAATCCATGGTATCTCTCACTGTCACCTGGATGTATATTCTAAATGGGAAACATCCATTACAACGCGGATGTTACAACGCGGTGCTGTTACGACGCGTCCGTAACAACGCAAGTCGTTACCACGACTTGCGCTGGAGGGCGCTAGAAGATTAAAAATAGTAAATTTACTATTCCAACACCTTCCCTAGTGTCCACGGGGACTGGTGTTAGAATAGTAAATTATACTATTCGATATCCGCGCCCCCAACGCAAGTCGTGGTAACGACTTGCGTTGTAAGGGACGCGTTGTAACAGCACGCGTTGTGACGGTACGCGTTGTACCGTCACCAATCCATTCTAAATATCTTGTTTTTCAAATTTATTTTATTTATTTATTTATAGCATTTGTAAAGCGCTCTGCAACCCTACGGGCATCCTGGCGCTGTGTACATATTGCTGAAAAGACACTGTGCATCAGAGGAGGGGAAGGTAATATTAAAGTTCTGGTGAGATTAAGTTTTAGGAAATTGCCATGGTTTGCTGTTATTTACCAAGATTTTGTCTTGGTGGTGGCTTATGTAGAATCCACTGGCCCGATTTACAAAAGTAAATGAGACAAAATCCTAAGTTTACGACTTTCGGTATTCACAAAAGACATTTCGGAGTGGTAAAGTTAATATTCCTAACTTTGCTACTCCTAAACTGAGACAAAATCCTAACTTTATGACTTTCGGTATTTTCAAAGGGCATTTAGGAGTAGTAAAGTCCTAACTTTAGCGTTCCTAAATGCCCTTTGTGATCAGTTAATAGGGCAGTAATGGGTGTCGGTATTCTGTTTTCGAGCCAATTGTACTGGGAGGTAAAATAAGTGATCCAGGATGGCGAGGCAAGATGGATCTGGATCAAGGTTAAAGTTGCGGGGATTTTTATTATTACGGGTCAATCTTTGATGAATGAATGAATGAATGAATGAATGTTGGGTTTATAGAGCGCGTGGTTACCCTGGAGCGTCCCAGCGCTGTACCACTGGGGAACCCGTCCTGGCTTTCCCTGTGAGATGGTCCCTTTACTGGGCATCCCCAAGGTGCAGCCAGGCATCCCCGGCAGTGATGGGGCCGGAGTGGAGACTAAGCAAGCTATTGACCAGAGTTGCAGCGTGAGAACCCATGGTTAGAGTGGCACCGAGGCAAGATTTATCGGGCCCGCTTACATTGGTCCTGCACCCGGCCGCGTCGGGAATTGAACCCTGGTCCCGGGCCGACCTCTGCCTCTGGGTCTGCCGCCTCTAACCGTTGAGCCACACTTCTCCTTCAAAGCTGACTTCAAAGCTGTAGAACAGATTAATGAGGTATTATTAAATGCCCAAGGCCCCATAGTTATGGGGTGGAACTCTAACTTTATACAAGACCTACAATCAGACACCTCAAATAAGGCTAAGCAACAGTTAAAACCAAAGGCCTTGAGACTGATAACAATTTTGAAGGAGGATTTTGCTCTAATATATCCTTGGCGCGCAGATCACCCTGGCCTTTTTCAGTTTACATGCTACTCTGCAAGATTTAAAATGGCTTCACTACTAGACTCCTTTTTGATAAAGAAGCAACCAGAAAGAAAAGGATCGGAGGAGTAATATTGCCAGATGGCAGTTGTATAAAACTCTGCTTACGGATTTAATGTGGATTGCAGAAGAACGGAAGTTTATATCGCTTTTTTTAAGGAGAATTTAAATACTGCCCCCTGCTTTATGGTGTGGGAGGCTTTTAAGGCCTCTTTTCGAGGACAGGTTATCTCATATAAAGCTAACACATATAAGCAGAGGGCACGAAAGATAGATGTTTTACAAAATAATGTGGAACAGGCTAGGAACGATCTGAATTCACTGTGCATAAGGGAATATGGGGAAAAAAAAGTCAGCAAGAATTTTCAATAGCGAAGGACCAATAAAAAAATGTATACTAAAAGTTATCACTGGGAATAAGGCCTAGCAACAGAAAGTGTACAAAGAAAGTCAGCTTATAGGCAAATATTTAGCAAGGTCTACTAAAGTACAGCAGAATGGGCAAATAATAACACAAATAAGAGATCTGACCACTGCAGTTATGGTAGAAAACAAAAATAAGATAGTAAAAATATTTCTTCACAATTTTAAACAAATATATGCTGAAGTACAGGAGTGAACATACAGGAGTTAGAAAACTATTTTGCCACATTTCAGCTGCCTCAAATTACCCGGGCCAATATTAAGCCTCTTGAACCTATAGAACTACCTGAAACAATAAAAGGGATGGCCAATGCGAAGGCTAGTGGAAATGACGGAATCCCTGCTGAAGTATACAAGATATTTTTAGAGGAACTCTCCACATTTTTAATATTCTTGTTCAGGATATTCTTCTGTGTCTTCCTCAATATTAGTATGGCAATTTCCTGCTATTGGTGTAAAAAGGCCAACAGTGTTTTATAGATAAAAGTAATGTATATTTATTGTAACTGATTTCTTCAGGGTACTTGCTGTTCTGTGATTTGATACAAAGTTTTAAGATGCTGCTATTATCTGTAATATGAATTTTCAGAATGTAGCGTTAAATGATCTCAAGGATTATGCTTAGTAAATAGTGTTATCTGTCTTTTAAATGTGGTCTGCACATTACTTTATTTATTTCTCTTGTATGACCTGTCTCCTCTTCTTGCTCCATAAAAAAAAGAAGAAAAAAAATTCAATACTTATTCTACAGTTCCCAGATCATTCCTGAATCCTAACTATGCTTATTGACATAGATTGTCCTTCTGCTCGGTGCTCAAGC
This sequence comes from Lissotriton vulgaris, assembly GCF_964263255.1. Lineage (NCBI taxonomy): Eukaryota > Metazoa > Chordata > Amphibia > Caudata > Salamandridae > Lissotriton > Lissotriton vulgaris. Next base: position 1,210,295,758 of record NC_141696.1, read on the forward strand.
CTCTTGGGGATTAGTTTGGCTAGATTTGAGGTCTCAGAAAGTCCCAATCTTACTATATGCAGACCACGCTGTTTTGCTTTCACAAACTGTAAATGGTTTACAAAATCTTATTAACGTCTACTGCATATATGGAAGAGACCTTAAAGTACATATTTGAGGATAATTGCCTCCCCTCTTCTCTGCCTGTGGATCACTCTGAACACCCACACATTCAAGAGGATGTATAGTGCACTGTCAAGGCCGCAATGCAAATAGATAATAAGGCAATATGCCATCCCTATAGAAACAAACTTATTAATAAACAAATATTGGGTTTCCTGCAATCCTGAACATTTGATATACTATTTGTAGAACAGTTCTTTAACAGTTGTATGAAATGTAATTGAATGAAATACACAAATTCTAGCTGCATTTCTTCACCCTGCATTTTAATACATTTATTATCATAGAACATGATGACTTATCAATTCAATCTCTGAGCTTCATTCTTTCTCATTGAGCACAGAAATATTTATAATATCTGCTAAAGCTTTCAGCGGTAGCAACAAGTATTAGCAATGCCAATGGGTCTAGCTTATGAATAAAAATGCCTTTCCAGTCATTGATGGTTTTAGGCAATCAATAAGTTACATATATGCTCTCTGCAATTCATCTTGGCGCTCATGATTCAATTCATCCATACACTGACTCACTCTTGCATCAGCCATTTGACACAATAACAATAAAACACATACAAATGCAACAACATTCAAAGGGAAATGTAAAATAATGGAAGTGGAAAAAGTGAATATAAGCTGCTATCTAAATACAGTGTGAATATACTTGAAGTAATTAAACCAAACATAGTAGCAGGTGCCCATCTTGCAATGTTATTTTACATAGCCTATCATTGTTCTAAAGTTCCAGTATGGTAGCCATGTTCAGAACCAATGCGCTCGTCATCTTAGAATGGCAAAGCAATGATCCTTTCACGAACAAAAGCATTCCATAATGGTTGCCTGGTTCAGAAGAAGTGACCAAGTCTGATGCAGCCGCATGCAGATGAAATGAGCAGCAAGCAACCAGCCAATTATCATTCCCTAGGGAACTGTTGTATCCTCTTAATGGTAGCAGAGTGTTAATAACTCTCTGATAGACAGTTAACCCAAAAACCCTCTATATATTCTATATGGATATATAGTTTTATATATATGGATATATGTGTTATTTAATGTTTTTTATTGGGAGATCCAGGCAGACCGCTAGGCCCTTTCAGCCTACTGAGTACATTCAAGAAATAATTATTACAGTGCACATCTCTTACCCTTATGGAGTATCAACGATGGTAACCAACACCAAAGTCTTTCCCTACAAAGATAATCTGTTAGATGTAACAAAATACCTGACTGCAGGCTTTAAACAGGAGTGAAAACAATTCACCCTTCGAAGCCTTTTGGGTTTAACATATTTGCTAGATAGCAAATGAATCAGACCTTTGTAGTAACATCTCTTAATAAACAGATCCGACTGATGGCCTTTGAAATACCTTTTACAAGTGAACAACTCTACACTTGTATTTAAACTTTTGATTTATTAAAATGTGCCTTTTGACTTATTGAAATTATTGTACACATCTCTTTGATTGTCCTACATATTGCACTCTGAAACCCTATGGGGTCTGGTTCGAACTATAACAGACTGCCAAAATAAAACTGATAAAACCAATCAGGCGTATAGCTGTCATACATAGGTTGTCACAATAACAAGTGTTGGCCTAATGAGTAGGGCATATGTTTTTTCACAAAGCAACCACCAAGTATACCGTAAAAAATGCCAATATGTACAAACTTCCAGGTGTCAAAACAATATAAAATCCCTCCCAAGAAGGCATAGCAAGGATTCTCACAGTGAAAATCTGACTTCCCTGCAATATGTCGGAGGAGGTAACCAGTAGCAAAACCATTGCCTGCTACAGCAATCCCTGGAATTCCATGTAACAAAATACCTATCTGTATGTTTTAATACCGAGTGATAACAATCCACCCTTAGATGCCTTCTGATTTTAACACATGCTTTCTGCAAAAAATATGACAAGCTTACTGACTTTATCATAACTTTTCGTAACAAGCTATCAGGCATAGGATCTTTACCAATGGCTTGTAACCTTAATCAACTTAGAATTACTGTGTTGGGCATAGGCTTTCCAACTAAGCAACCATTAGGTACACTGTAGTAACATTGCAAATTTGCACAATATTACAGTTTTCAAAACAATATAAAATCCCTCCTAAGAGAGCCTACTAAGGATTATGGCAGGGCACATCTTCTATCCCCAGGCTTTATTCGGGTGGGCCACCAACACCAAAAACGTTGCTTAAAACAGCAATCAATACAACAAAATATCTACCCATAGCCAGTAACAGGGTTTAATAACAATCTGTCCTTATACGCCTATTGCATTTAACACATGCTTTTCACAATATGGAAGTCAGACCTACTGGCTACGACATAGCGTTTCATAATAAACAAATCAAACCTATGGAATCTTGAATAACTTTTCCCAATGACCTAAAATACCTATTCAAGGGCACAACAACTGGCCACCATCAAGCATACCATTATAGAATAAAAAATATTAAAAATAAATACGGGCAAAACAATATACAATCCCATGCAATAGGGTCTAACAAGAATCATGACAGTAAAAACCTACAGGATTTGTTAAAGTGTGTGCCCACCAACAAATCCTTTTCTACTACTGTAACCTGTGTGACCACATGTCACAAAATACCTGACTATAGCCTGTAACACTGTGACAACAAACCCCTGTTAAAAGCCTACTGGCTTTAACAAATGCATTTTTAAATAGTTGAGCAAGGCCTGCTGCCTTTGTTATAACTTTTCATAACAAGTAGGTCAGACCCATGATATAGGACATACCAATCAGGCGCATAGCTTGCCATCATAACTAACTCAGGCCTACTGTTTTGAGTGTAAGCTTCAAAACATGGCAACCATCAGGCTCAAAAGTCATAAAATGTGAATTATTTACACATTAATCGTTGGCAAAGCAAAATATTATCTTTCCTAGGAGGGATGTACAAGGAGCAAATATCCAGTTTTTTTACAGGGGTAACCAAAACCCTTGCTTATTACATGTAAGATGAAGTTCTATGTAACATAATTCTTCTCTGCAGACTTTCATTCAGAGTAATAACAAGCCATACTCAAATGGGTTGGTGTGGCCATATGCTTTTCACATGAAATATGTAAAACCTACTGCCTTTATCATTTTTTGTAGCATTTTTTAACAAGCAGATCAGATCTTTAGCCATGATAATTTGACTGCTCCCTTATGCAACACAATCCTGGTATATTGAGTGTAAGCTTTGCCCCGAACCAATAGTTCAATGCAATCACTCTTTTTAGTAAAAGCACACAGCTGAGACCCTTCTAAATCCTTACTCATGGGAACCAACATATAGGTGGAAGCTAAGCCCCTCTATCAGTAGTACTCTGAAACCTCTTTTTTTATCACATATGGTCAAGTGACAGCTGTCAACCCAGAACTAAGAATGTATGTGCATTTGTGTTGCCCAAATCATTCCATACTACTATCAATACACAACTGCTATCTGAAGTCTGAAGTAAGTGATGGAAAGGGAAGGTGCTGGGACCCGGACTGGAAAACAGCAATATATTTCTCATGACTGCCACCATCCCATCTGTGCTGCTCCCATAGAGAAACAAACACCATAAATTATCTTGTTATCTAAGACACTTTCCCAGCGTTACAAGGCCATGTGTGTGCCCCTATTAGGAGGTCAAGTTTCATCCCATTTAAGGTTGACACTTTATGTTTGTTAGTGAGCCTTCTCCAGCCATCCATACTGCTGCTGGCACAGGAAGCTGGCTAAACATACAATATAATTCCTGATGTATGCGGAAAATCACTTTTCTCTGTGGATGCACCAAACTTCAACACCATTCAAAACATGTACTCCTGTTCACCAGAGTTTGGGTGGAGCAAAAATCCCTCTATGTTAGCTCTTTTTTAGGTTGATCACATAAAGTCAGGCTATAGCGGCGCACTTCAAGCCGCAACCAAAACTCAATATTAAAGTTTGTGGACAAACAGCTCAATGAAAGATAGAGACTACTTTTCCTGTATGTGTTTTCTAATATAGACTATACCACAGTGCTATTGAGATGTCTCTTTCACACATTTCTCTGTTGTATGTTGTCATCTTTGCTTTGATATGCATAATTAGAAAATTAAGATTTTTCGAATTATTTTAAATATATGTATATGCATTAGTGGGAGTGTTTGAGAAATCGATGTGTGCATGGTGCATGAAATGTTGTTATTGGTATTTGACTTTGGGTTCAGATGCCTATTCAAGGTAATTGATGCCTCTTGTTACTGAAATCAAACACGTTCTTACATTTTTTTTAAACTCTTTTTATTGAAAACGGAAAAAGACATTACAGAAAGGAAAAATAAAGCTAAGGTGTGCACAGTACATTTCCAACACATGAGGCATTGTGGCAGAGTACAGAATCAAATACACCAACATTTAATGCAGGGAGCTTGGAGAGTCCTGTGTCTCTGGCACCAGTATCGGTGTAGATGGTTCACAAATGTCTCCTCTATGACTATTCCATGTGTTCCAAATCTTACCCCAATTCTTTGGGCAGCCCCTGGCCAGATAAACAGCTCTTTTTCTAATCATGCACCAGTCGAGGTCATCCGCCCATTTGGTGACTCGGGCGGTTGACTGGCTCCCCAGAGCTGAGCTATGTTTCGTTTAGCCACCATATACGCCAACGTCACCCACTGTTTCTGGTATGCATTTAAATCTGTAGGCTCCCACACATTCAACAAGCACCTCCGGGCCTCCGGTCGTAGCTCCACCGCCAAGGCTCCCCCCAGCTCATCATGGATCTTTGTCCAATACAACTGTATCTCGACACAATGCCAGAGAGTATGCATTAGAGTGCCAACTTCCCCGCACTTTCTCCTGCACTCTCCGCTTACAGCTCGTCCCTTACGTACCAAACGGGGCCCAGTTATATAGGATCTATGAAGTATTTTCAGTTGCACCATTTGAAGCTGCATCTTTTTGGCAACCACCTTTGGAGAGGAGACCGCCTCTGCCCAATCCTCATCATCTAGTTCTAGCCCATCCGCACTCCATTGAGCTCTAAGCCGCACCAGTGGGTTTTCTATGTTATTGATCAATTTCCTGTATATCAAGGAAATGGTTTTTTGGGGAATAAATCCGTCCAGTACTCGGTCCTCCAGGGGCGATGTCTCCGGGAGCACCATACCCCTAGGGATGTGAGTGAGTAGGGCATGCCTCACTTGCCGATATCGATAATATTCGTTATCGTGTAAACTATATTGTTGTTTGAGGGACTCAAAGGTGTGCACCGTATCTTTCCCCATACATCTTTTTTTTTAGCAATTCCAATTAGATCCCACCTGCCAAACCCCTTTGATTTCCACAGACTACCCAGCTCCTCAGAGATTAGGAGGGGAGTGGCTAGCGTCAATTTGCCTTCCCACCCGAGACCTTTATTAGCTGCGTGCCAAACCTGTATCGCATGCGCAGTTGGGCCAGTCAATGGAAACCTGCCGAGCCTGGAATACAGAGCTCTCTCTATCACCCCCCAATTTGCATCTTTAGTTGTAGTGTTAGTAGTTCCTATATTCCCAATAGGCTCTGCGCACTGGAATAATATATCCTATAGATGTGACGTAGGACTTACATCATCCGCATAAAGCGAGATCTTATCTTCCCAGTCAGATGACCATCGTAAGCCCCGAATCGATCTGTCCCATCTAACCCAAGCTGCCAGGGGCTCCATCGTTAGTGCAAAAAGCAGAGGGGACAATGGACATCCCTGTCTCGTGCCTCTACCCAAAGAGAAGTAAGCAGACTTGCAAATATTGACCACCAATCCAGCTAGGGGCCTAGCATACAGCAAGCAAACCCAATCGATGAACTCTTTACCAAAGCCCAGCTTTGACAACACCGCAAACAGATAATGTCCCTCCACGCTATCGAAGGCCATCGTGGTGTCCAAAGATACCAACACTGCCGTCTCATGGATCTTCGAGGCGCCGCCAAGGACGCAAGTTCAACGCTATGTTGCGGCGAGGCATGAAACCGCACTGATCCGGGTCAATAAGGGACAAGATCACCCTGACCAGCCTAGTGGACAGGATTTTCATAGGATTTTAGGTTCTGGGTTAAGAAGCGATATGGGTCTATAAGATGGGCATTGTGTCTGGTGTTTACCAGTCTTATGGATGACCGCAATATTGGCCACTCGTTGGTCATACAGGAGCTCACCCTTCTCCTTGCTTTGCAAAAACATGGCTCTGACATGTGGGGCGGGTCTACCAGCATTTAATGTATATAACTCTATTGTTATCCCATTCAGGCCTGTCGCTTTACTGTACTTTATCTGTCTGATGGCTTGTTCAACTTCGTCGTCAGAAAACGCTGAGTCGAGAAAGCTCCTGTCTTCCTCTGACAAACTCGGCATTATGATATCCCTTATCATCTCGCTATTGTTGGCCTCTGTAAATTCATTACCGGTCGTATAAACTTTCCTATAGTATTCCGAAAACTCGTCCGCCACCGCCTGAGGATCTGTGATCTTACATGACTCCCGCCCTTCCAATTCGGGTACCAGTCTGGATGCCCTCTCTCTATGCTCAAGCCATGCAATCAGTTTACCGCCTTTATCACCGTGCTCATAGATACGACTCTGGACGGCATTGTTATGGGCCACTGCTCTATCTCTCACGAGATCTTTATATTCCTCCTTCCGGAGTTTTAGCAAATGGAGCCCCTCAGGGGTGGGCGACTTACCCACCCTTCCCTCCAAAAGAATGACCTCGGTCTCTATATGGGCCACCTCCGCTTGCCTTTTCTTCCTCTTGCCTGACACTAGAGACAAGACCTGGCCTCTCGCCACCGTTTTGTATGCTTCCCAGAGAGATTGAGCCGAGTCAACAGACCCCACATTTTCCCGGAAATAATGGTTCGACATCTGCCACACCTCTTTCTTAATGGCTGGGTCTTTCAACTGCCAAGCGCTAATGGGAGCTATCCTCCCCACTTCTGGAAGGTCTAAGGCCAGCCGCACCCATAGTGGACAGTGGTCAGAAATGCCTCTCCCAAGAAACTTCACCTCTTGGATCATATTTGCCTGCGCCGCAGGCAACAAAATATAATCTATCCTAGATAAACTACCATGAGCTGCAGATACATGGGTGTAGTGTGTCAATGTTGGGTTACACAATCGCCAACCATCAATCAGTCCCAGCATGTCAGAAACTCTGGGAGCCACCTCTGTGTTGGTCAGGCACACACGGGGGCAACGGTCCATCTCTCCATCTAAAACCACATTAAAGTCTCCACCCAGGATAAGCCCCCGAGGGGCAACTTGAGGAAAACCGCCGCCAAGTCCTGAAAGGTCTCGGCCTGGTGGCCCGGCGGCACATGGATAGACAAAAAGGTGACCGTTCTACCCCCAACCAGCCCCAAGACTCCCGCATATCTGCCCCTTTGATCCACCCAAGTGGCTTGCACCGACAGAGGAAGGAGTTTTTAATCACTAAACCGACTCCCCGGGAGCCGGTGGTGAACCCAGCATGTACCACCAACTTGTCCCCCCCCTTATGGAGGGCCATGCATCTATTACCAACCAAGTGCGTCTCTTGCAGTAATACCATATCCGGGGAGTGTCGTCTGATAAGTTGACTGACCACCCCCTCTTGATCTTGTCACCCAAACCATTCACATTCCGGCTCAGAACTCTCATCCCTGAGTCTCTACTACTCTGCCCCATTCAACCCATGTGTAATACGTCTCGCTACATTGAAGGCTCCTGAGGAGAAAGGGAAGGGAAAAAGAAAACAAAAAGAAAAACAACAGCACCCATCGCACAACAACATACACAACCATACTCCCCTGTCCCCACCCCCCACCCTGCACCCCTGCTCGTGGCCTTCGCCAACCCCCAACTCGCACTGTGCCTGTCGCCCCATATCTAACTAACCGACGATCTAAAGGTAGATCTAAGGAGGAGTTCGGCACTCCACATCCCCGCATCCCCCCAAGGATAATGTTTCACCTATATTAACTCAACATCTCAAAAAGCAGCCCCGTGGAAACATCATGCACTTGACCCCCACCCAACAATGTCCGGCCCCACAAATGATAGAGTTACTCATCATTCCTTTTCTTGCGAGCCGTCTCCGTCGTCACCGCTCCGTCTCTGAGGCTCTCCCCGGGAAGGAAGACTCTCCACCTAGTCTGAGGCAATTTCCGGATTGTCAAAGAACCAGACCTTCCCCTCAGCCTCAATTCGAAACTTAGCAGCATACATCATGGCGTATTTGAGTCCTTTATCACGAAGCCGCTTCTTGACTCCAAGGAAACTTTGCCGCTGCCTCTGAACCGCCTGCGTAAAGTCTGGAAAAAAGTTGAGTGTAGAATTTTCGTACTTCAGAGGGCCCCCGACCTAGAGGCCTGCAGGATAGCATCTCTATCTCTAAAGTTGAGCACTCTCGCGATCATCGGTTGAGGTGGAGCCCCCGGTCGTGGCTTTCTTCCCGGGATTCTATGTGCCCGCTCCACCGTGAAGAAGTTCCCCAGTCCTTTCGGTTGCAAGTCTTTAAGTATTAGATCTTCCATAAAGAGGTCAGGGGCCAGACCCTTGGCTTTCTCTGGGACACCAAAAATGTGCACGTTGTTTCTCCGGGCCCTTCCTTCGTATTCGCACAGCTTGTGACTTGCCAAATCGCTAGATGTCTGAAGCTTCCGGACCTCCCGCTGCAGCTGCGCCACATCATCCGTCAAACTCTGCGTTTTGATATCCAATGACTTCACCTTTTCACTTGTTTTGGTGAGGTCAGCCCGGATCAAATTAAACTCAATGATTACAGCGTCCAACTTTTGGTCTAGTGACTCCATCTTTTGTCCAAGGGAGGTTTTTACCCCATGTATGGCAGCCATCACATCCTGTAGTGTAGGCTCCGATGTAGGGCCCGAAGCCTCTCCACTTCCATCCTGCGGTTTCCCAGACCCGGTAGGCGAGCCTCTGGGCTGCGTGTACCGGTCTAACTTGTTGGTTTGGACATACCGGGACCCTCTGGTGGATTTGGACTACTGTTTCTCCAGCTGTCACCATTTCAGTTGTGGGCGTAGGACACGCCACTCAGTGTCGCAAGTTCTCGCAGCGATATCAAAGGACAGTGCAGGGTGCTCTTGGTCTCTCTCAGAGCATATCAGTATCCCTTGCTGCCGGTGTTGCCCACTAAGAATCTGGGGGGGGGGCTGTCCAGAACAGCATACAATATCAGGGAGGGGGCACTCTCTATCGCTCTCAGCGGCCGCGCCGTAGGGCGGGAGCACCTAGACCTCGGCTCCACTCACCAGCCCCAGGGTCACGAGCCACCATCAGCACCCCACTTCTCTGGTCAATGTCTGTGGGCTAATCTGCAGCTCAGCTGCTGCTGTCCTCGACCTTTGGCAGCTTGGGCAGATAGTTCAGTCCCTCCTGCAGGCGACATATGCAAGGGGGGGGGCCCCTAGTACTCAGGGCAGGCGAGGTCAAAGTTTTATGTGGAGCCGGATCGGCGACTTCCGGTTACCGGCCCTGCTGTTATGGTGCTCGCGCCGGGGTCGGGAACCAACTCGAGACCCCGACTTCAGGGTGGGTAGGCCTCTGATGTGCCGGCAGTGTATCTCCGCCCCCCCGGCTATAGATCGGGACGCGGAGACCAGCACCCGGCACCGCTTCTCTTCCGGCACGGGATTCTGCCGTCTGGCAGCAGGATCGTGTCCAGGATTTCTCCGGGGGCGGCGGGGGTCTCGGGAGCCCTAAGCTCATGCGGCCATCGCAGACTCGCGCAAAGCTCCTCCCCCGTTCTTACATTTTCAAGGGTTTTATTGTTGTATCCATACTTGTAAAGGATATGTGATACTTTTTCATTATTCACATAACTATGTCCAGAGATATGGGATGTCTCAGTTAGTTCCCATTCAGAGTGTAAAATGTTTTACTAAAGCAATCAATAAATACGTTGCTGGGCAGAGCCCTTACCATCACCAGTCACAGGCACCAGCCATCAAAGTGATATTCCTAAATAATTTTGAGTTCTGGTTGCCCAGAGTGACATTTTTGCAAAAGCAGGTTCATTATTAGCCACATTTCAGGAAGATACCTCAAAGTATACAGGATCCACTTTGTGGTGCCTGGTAGTAGTACTGAGGGATAGCAATGTACAGTTCATGGCTATTGGTCCTAGATTGGCTGGTTTCTCCTACCAGGGCCTCTGTTTCTCCTGGGAATCACCTACTGGTATACCATCGACTCTGGCAGGGGGCAGAAATGTGAGTTTACAGCCATCTTCAGGTGATGGCAGCAATTGTTGCCTATTTCCCCATCCTCAGTGCACATCTTTACTTTAAACCTGAAGGCAGCATGCTATGACACCAAGTATGGAGAAAGAAAGAAAGCCAACTTCCATATAATAACTGTGATAATGTGATACAGGAAGGAAGAGACTAATAATGTGCTCTAATTGAATACCTTATATTTTTAAATCAGATTTAAATATATTAATGCCACATTTAAAAAATGATGAACCTGATTTGCAGAGCAGTTTAGCTAAATACGTGTGTTAACTTAAAATAACCCAAAAAAGTGTTCCCGTTAAATGTTTTTTCAGAATATCACTTATTGTTACATAAAGAAAAATGAAAAGTGGCAATACATGGGTTAATAATTAACATATCTAGGTTGGCTCCCTGATGGATGGTCTCCTGCCATCTTATCTTGGTAAGGTAGACTTGATACCATTTAAATGATGTTTTCACTAAAAGGCTTGCATATCTTTTGCCAAGTTAAAGAGAATCAAACAGAATGATGGAGTCAAATTACCTAAGGTTAAGAATTTTCATTCCGCCTGTACACGTCAGCGAATTTGCATCTTCCTATCAAATGAATCTCCAGTGGATCTTGATTTCTGGCAAAAGTAGGAAGCATTCCTTAACACGCCCTTTTACTTTTTAAAGAATTTTTACAAAATCCAGCTTCAAAATTGTCTTATTTTAAATCTTCTATCTGGTACAATGCAAAGATTAAAACAATAAAAAGAAAATGCTTTGTTGGCATTATTGGTTTGATAATGCTGTATGGTCCTTTGAACAATTGATGTTGGGAAACCAACTCCTCACATTTAATGAAATACAGCATAAATGTAAGATTTTGTGATGCTATTGGAAGTAATGAACCTAAATATGCCATGTCTCTTCTCATACTGATTCTCACTTGCTAACAACCTCTCTTTCCAAATACAATTTCACAATAGTGGTCACTGTTTCATTTATATGCAAAAACCTAATTGAATTTGGTTCTGCTAGATCTAAAACTTTGGTAGACTTTTTATGGGAAGAAAGTTTTCAATCAGGTTTTCCCAATTTCTACTTGAGATACGGTATGGTCTAAATTACCCTCCAATTTTCGCTCTGCTACGACCACTTTGTATAAAATGAAACTGGCTAAAGATAGCAGATGTTGGTCTTGCACTGAAGATAACTGTAATTTTTTACATATATTTGTGACAGACCAAAGGTAACATTGTGTTGGACTTGAGTTTGGGGATGAAATTATAGATCTAAGTGAAAACATTGCTCATTTTTATATTAAACATGTTTTCATCGGAGGTATGCTTGCCTCTTGGTCAAACACCCCTATGACCGGACCATTTGTGGGACTCTTGATTGCCATTGCTCTGCAAACTATCACATCTAATATGGAAGTGGTGATACCATCACTTTTGCGAGATGGTGGAATATGATACGTTACCATCATAGGCTGGATAAAGCAATCACTACATCTGTTTGGATGGCTACCAAAAGAGACTTGTTGCAGATGCCTTTATCTTCTTCCTTATCAAAACATGCTTGCAGAGTTTCAGTAGTTGCTGAAGTCTTTAATACTCCCTGAAGGTGCATTTCGTTTTTATAATGAATATTGAAATCAATATGTTGTTATTTATGAATTTATGAAGTTACATTCTGCACCTAATTCATCCTATTATCTTCCTGCAATGTAAATACCCCCTCTCTTTTGTTTTTAAAACTTATAAATATGCTTATTTCATTGAATAATTGCAAACTATTGACTTATAGACCATATTTTTATAACAAGCTTTTAGATTCCTTTCTTTAAGATTATTTTATATTATTGCAATTCCACTGAATATTTAATGGATCATTCTGTAATCTTGTATATCATTTGACATTACCTGATGGGAAGAAAGTTGACGACCTGAAGGAAGGCACAGACCGGGGGTGCACCCAGGCCTTGGTGCTATTAGACCTGTCTGCGGACTTCGACACTGTGGACCACTCTATATTAGTGGATAGATTAGTAGTGGCAGGTCTGAGGGGCACAGCTCTGGCTTGGATGCTCTCATTTCTAAAGGAGCGTTCCCAGTCCGTCTGACTGGCACCTTTTAGTATCTACCACTTGTGGGGTGCCTCAAGGGTCTTCCCTTTCACCGCATCTGTTTAATGTATACATCTGTCCCCTGATTTATGCTCTTCAAGAGAGAGGAGTGATGGTTTACAATTATGCAGATGATATGCAGATGATCTTCCCGCTTGACGGTACAAATGACTCCAAGGACGCATTTCAACATACTATGCTTTTTATCAAGGAATGGATGACCCATAATTTTCTCAAGTTAAATTCTGATAAGACAGAGATAATTATCTCAAACAACAGAATAGAACAGTGGACACCAGCACACTGACCAGCTGCTTTGTGTATCCCCCATACCCAAAAAGTCAATGAAAAGCCTGGGAATTAAGATAAATGCTGATCTTTCCATGCAGGATCAGATCAGCTTGGTCTCATCTGCCTGAATATGCCAACTGAGGACATTCAAGAAAATGTGGACATTTTTCTCTAAGGAGGCTAGCATAAACATCTTGCTCGCACTAATAATGTCCTGTTTGGATTACGCCAATTCCATATATTTAGGACTCCCTGTTAGTCAAATTCATAGGTTACAGCTTATTCAAAATCAAGCAGCTAGGCTGGTCTTCCAGCAACCGAGACGGTGCCACACTAAACCATTAATAAAGCAGTTTCATTGGCTTTCTCTGTTTATTGAAGACTATTTAAACGAAAACAATATCTCTAGCTTTTTTTGAAGTGCATGTACTGCATCCTATCAAACTGCACACACCCTCCCTTCCTAAAATATTATCTGATGGAAAAGATTTGCGAGATTTTCATGAAGTCTCACAAACAATATGCTTTCTCTTTTGTCACGCATTGCCAGAACAATATCAGTGAGGGAAAATAGACTTATATAGGTATTTCCCCTAGTTTACTATTTGTAGGATCTTAGCTATGCACAAGCTTTTTGCTCCCCTGAGATAATAAAGCAAAAATAGCCCAAGCAAGCATTACTATTTAGCAAGCATCTGCTGAACAGCTGGCTGGGGGTAGACATTCATCACATACCTCAACTACCGGAACAAAAAGAAAGTTGGCTGAGTATATTTTTACACTTTCTGAACACAGTAAAGATGTTATGCATCCCCTTCCCCTACCTCCTAACTTGCTGGTGAGGAGGCCACAATAAAAACAAATGTCTGGAAAATGTCCAATATTATATTTTTCTTTTTTTACTGTCACATTGGAATACTTCATTATTCATGTATTTATTGCTATCTTTTAATTGTAGTGCTGTCAGAAGTCTGAAACCTTTTGAATATTTGTGGGGACGTTAAATTAAACAACACATGCATTACGATTAAGATATTAGCCTCAGGACTATAGGCACACATTGCAAAATTATAGATTTCCTGAGTTTACCATGTCAAATTATTTTGTCCGTGATGGACTCCTTGCTCTTACTTGGTTCTCCAATAGATCATGTTGGATATGTACCTTAGTGCTGTAAATCAAGTTCCTTAAAGCAGACATTGAAAAGATCGGCAATAAAGTTAATCCTATACATAAACATTATCCATGGTACAGCAGTATTGGGCCGCACATAGTTCTTGTGATGCCAAGATCTGGTAGAAATAATCCCTTGCTTTTCTACAAAGCCTCTTACAGATCTTAGCACCAGATGTGGTTTGTCTTACTTAGTGGTTCAAGTTTTTAGGTCTCGCCTCTCAATGCGCATGCGCATTGAGCAGAGCGAGACTATAGCGACTTAAACAGACTTTACCCAACTGGCGATTTGGTGCTGTGCCCGTGCGCTTTTAGGTCAATGCGCAAGCGTATTGACCTAAGATGCGCGTGCACATCATCAAATTGTCAGCCCTCTGTTGCCCAGCTTGGTGCCGCTCCACCCCCTGCGGCATCAAAGGCTTTCACGGCCGGCCGGCCGTGTCTCCTTTTCTTTTAACTTGTTCTTGCTTCTTTTATCGTTCACTCTGTTTTGCTTTTCCTTACTCTCGCTATTTGTTTTATTTTTTTATTCTACCCCCCTTTTCACTTTCTTCTGCTCGCACTCTATCTCTTGTTTAAATGTATGTTAGGCTGGGATTTCAGTGTGTAAATAAAACATTGATGTCCATTGAGACCCCTTTGCGATTTTATTTTAGGTCACCGCCAACCCCCTCTCCCCTCCCCGATTCCTTCTAAGTTGTCCTTTTCTCTCTGCCTTTATTTCCACCACATGCTCTAAGCTCCCTCCCTCTCCTCATTTTCAACATTCCTTAGTCGGCCCCCATTGTCTTCGTCTCCTGTTTATTCCCCTCTTCCTCTCAATCATTTTTTCTTTCTCTTCTTTACTGTCGCTGTCGGCCTTTCCTCCTGGCTACTTTAAATTCAATTGTGCATCTTTACCGCTCTCGGACCGTCTCATCCTTGCTTCTGTGTCCCGCCACATCCCTCCTCACTCACTTTGTTTTCCATCTCGCTGCTGCTTTCAAGCATCTCCAAAATTCACCAACACTTCTTGTTTTTTTTCTTTTTTCACCCACCCATTCTCACCTGCCCTCCGCAGCACACAGCATGTTTCCTTTCATCAACCGGGCGCCTGCTGTGTTTTATCTTTTCAAATGGCAGCTGCACATTTTCTCACAGCTCTCGCCAGTGCAGGAGTGGATTTGTGCCCTTCGCCCTCCTAGCTGTGTCTCTTCCGGGAACCCAACTGCCTCGCGGCGCACCGCAGCTCCCCTTCCCACTTGCTTTTTAAAGTTTCTTGTTTGTTGCACGGGCATTAAATATGTAGGCAGAAAGAAAATTCAACGCTGCCTATGTGGAGCTTACACCGGGAAGGCTTTGGCAAGGGGCTGGGAAGATGGTAAAACTCACTTTCATACCGGACAAACATGGGGGCTCCATAACAGGGAAGTTTCCAGCAACTGATAAAAGACGCAATAACATGACTATCAAGTCAAGCACAAATACCTCATAAATCATTTGCTTGTCTCCAGGAAGTGCATACCTTAGCTGCCCTCGAACCAAGGACTGGTTAGAAAGGTGCAAATAAAAAAAGTTTGAGAGATTTTTTAAAAAGGCTTTTTGAAAAGTGAAAAATAACTCTCCCCCCTCCCATCTTCCCTCTCTCCTCAACCTACCCTCCACCCTCTCTTCTCACTCACCCCTCAATCTCTCCCCTATCTCCCATCGCCTCTCCCCTCTCACCACTCTCCCCTCCCTCTCTCAAATCCTACTCTCTCCTCACTCACTCCTCTCTCCCCTCTCCTCACTCACCCCTCACCTCATCCACCCCTCCCCCATCTCCCCTCACCACTCACCACTACACTCCCTCTCCAATCCCTCTCTCTCTCCTCACTCACCCCTCTCTCGCCTCTCTCCCCTCTCCTCACTCACCCCTCTCCTCACTCTCTCCAGGCCTGACTCTCTCCTCCCCTCTCACCACTCTCCCCCTTCACCATCACTCTCCCCTCTCAACACCACTCTCCTCACTACTCTCCCCACCACTCTCCTCTCACCACCACTCTCCCCTCTCACCACCACTCTCCCCTCTCACCACCACTCTCCCCTCACCACCACTCTCCCCTCTCCTCACCACTCTCACCTCTCCTCACCACTCTGCCCTCTCACCACTCTGCCCTCTCACCACTCTGCCCTCTCACCCCTCTCACCACTCTACCCTCTCACCACTCTCCCCTCTCACCACTCTCCCCTCACCACTCTCCCCTATAACAACTATCTTCTCTCATCCCACCTCACCAGTATGCACTCTCACCCCTCTCCCCTCTCACCATCACTCTCCCCTCCCTTCTCTTCTTCCCCTCACTCCTCACTCTCCCATCACTTTCCCCTCCCCCTCTATCCCCACTCTACCCTCCCTCTCACCACTCTCCTCCCTCTCACCACTCTCCCCTCTCACAACTCTCCTCTCTCCTGTCTCCTCTCTCTCCTCTCTTTCTCCCCCCTCTCCTCACTCTCCCCTCCCCTCTACCATCTCACATCTCTCTCCACACTCTTCCTTCTCTCTCCTCTACCCTCTCTCCTCTCTCTCCACACTCTCCTCCCTTTCCCCCCTCTTTCCTCACTCTCCCTTCTCTCCCCTCCCCTCTCCCATCTCTCCTCAAGGTACACACGATTGTCAATGAGCACTAACACAGCATAATTTATACCATTTCAGCATTAGTCAACACCACTAGTTTTTCCCTGTTGTTCTCATCTTCATCTCCCCCATGGTTACTCCTTTCCCAGGTCTATCTCCATTGCTCTGCCTTCCACCTCTCACGCCTCTCTCCCAAACTCATCTTCTCCCTTTCTATACTCAACTCTCTCCCTTTCTATAATCTCTGACTCACTCTCCTGCTTCTCTCTCTTGCCTCGCTCTTGGGCTCCCTGTCCGTACTTCTCACCCCTGATACACTCTGTCTCCCTCTTCATGCTTCTGTCCCCTGCTGCACTCTCAGGCTCCCTGTCCGTGCATCTCACCCTTGCTTCACTCTTGGGCTCCCTCTCCATGCTTCTCTTCCTTGCTGCACTCTCTGCTCCCTCTCTGTGCTTCTCTCCCCTGCTGCACTCTCGTGCTCTCTAGAGATGTGGCCTAACAACCAGAGCTGCCATCTAAGTCACGTAAATACAAAACATGTTGCATTCCAAATGCTATAGGTGTCACATTCGCGAAAGTTATAACTATTGGCATTGTAAATGACAAAGCTATCGATTTAGCTATTTTAAAAACCAGCACATAAATAAAATATTTGTCATTTACAAGACCAATAGCTCCAACTTTTCTAATGCGAGACCTATTGCATTTCCAATGCTTGTTAATTCACTCACCAGAGACTAAAGATACACAACCATTATTTACCAATATACTTAATGTTACCTATTTTAGAAATATATATGTACAAACAATAAATCACAACCGGAAGGCTTGCATATTAATTCACGCACTCAAGCTATCAGGTCAGATGCAGCATCACATAACAAATTGAAACAAAGCACTTATTATCTCAGAGGCGGCCTTCAGCATCTAGCACATACTGCAATCTTAAGTCAGTAGTTTACCCTGACTTGCATGGTAGAGATATAGTGCAAAACTAGTGAATCAGTTTTTCCGTATAAAGAGGAGTCTAATACAATTTACAATTGTATATAGGACCAAATTAGTGAAGAATGTTTAGAAAAATGGATGGTGGTGGCTACAAAACTGACCGAACTTTTAGATAGTAAGCCATCATGAATTTGAGATAAAATTGAGGTGATCATTAGCAGATATGAGAGACAAAGGAAATGACAAAAAGGAGGAGATAAGGGAACTCTAAGAAGTGAACCCTACATGAATGACAGACTAGGATGAAAAACAGAGATGAAAACTAGTGAATGGGAAGGGGCATCCCAAAACATGGAGAGACATGCCTACCACCAACAAAACAGATGCAAGATAAATAATATGGGTAGTCTGGGGGACAAGTTTCAGAGTGGGCTTGAAATATAAAACTGTATGATCGCTGAAAAATATGTGAAGGCTGAGATTATTTTTAAAGAGGTGATAAAATGTAATGTTTTGATATCTACTTAATACATTTAGGAATAAAACAATGGTGATGGTCACTAGGGATGATTTAGTCCCTCATTTTGAATGGTCAAGACTTAGGTGCATGAATAATAAGAGAGAGGTATAGTGCCTGGAATAGGGAATAAATATGTGGGCTAGGAAATACTGAGCGAAAATCAATGGACTATTCTTCTGGCATTTACCAACTGCTCTGAGACAGTTGTAATTGTTGTTAGGGGGCGGTGTGGCTCAGGGCTTTCAGTTTGGTTGATGTTTGAGGGCATCAGAGGTTTGACAGGTCTTAGTAGCCTGTGGCCTGAGTGGGAGGATTATTGAGTACACATCCACACCTGGTGAAACAAGGATAAATATATTTGGATTCCTTTTGACAATAATTTCAATACTGATTCAACCCTCAATGGAAAGCATGGATTGCACATGGGACCTGCGCATGGTTACACACACAATTGGTTGTCTAATTATATTGTATCCTCAAAAATAGAAGCTTATTACTACACTCATCACAGCAAATTTTGCAACTACATTTAATCATTATATATAATTTATATCATATTATATTTAATCTACTGACTAATGAATATTAAAAAGCTGCATTTTCTGCCTAATTCACCTCATTTTCCTCTTCAGCCTCCTCGTTCAAATCCTCAACAACCAGGATATGAAACCTGAATGGAGTGCAGCATGACTCATTGAGCCACTAAAGAGTACATTCTATTTTGGATTTTGGGGCAAGGAATATACATGAACTCAATTTACTTATATTGAATTTCAGTGAAGCTAATTTGCCTGGATGTTGGCATTATGAAATCCTGACTGGATTTCACTAATCGGTGGCTCACTGAGGCCAGCTTTAGTGGTAAGCAGGAACATTTGGAGAAGTGATGTTCCCACCACCAACTCTGCAGCTCTCAATCTCTCTTTCGTTGTTGGGGCATACCATGGATCTTGCCCTCAATCTTTGCTTTGGTGTCCTTGCGTGAACCATGTTTCCTACAACGTACACTTGCTGAAAACTGATCTTCAGCCTAGGAAAACTTCATAATAAATGTATGAATACATAAATAAATAAATAGGTAAAAATAAAAATAATAAAAACTCCCCTTAATTTCTCAATCACTCTGATCACTTTCATCTCTCTTTCAAAGTCACCCCACCTCCCTCCCTTACTTTTCTGTTGCTTTCTTACCACCCAGGCACACAGAGGTGTCAAACCTACCAACAAACTTCACCCAAAAACTTAGAAAATCCCATATAAAAACATATAATGTGAGCATAAATAAACATATTGCCATATAAAAATGTAAAACAGTAACATAGACACCCATACTCCCACTAAACTGTTATTTTAGGTGCTGTTTATACATATCATTTCAAAGTTTATACCTCATGCTGCTTCACACATAACATCAAAAACAATATAACAAATGACATAATTAATGACATTGCCATTGACATCAACACCAATCATTTATTTGATGGATCAATCAATTTACATCATGTGCATATATGTACTACGCACAGACACATGCCATTTCTTGTATACACTTCAATGCCAATGAAGCATTGATCATGTCATTGGCGATGTCCTATATGATTTACTTGGTAATAATATACGTAACATCTGACTTTCCCCTTCATTCCTGAAGTTTAGATAAAAACTATGGACACACTTCTTCAAGGACCACCTTAGAGGCGCTATAAGTAAATCCAAAAAAAGCAAGAGGAAGTTCAGAAGGTGAATGAGCCTTTACAATTTGTTTCTATCTTGTCACATTTAAGGTACCTTCAATGACAGAGGCCAAATGTCAGATTTTGACAGATTGCTGCTCCTTCTTTTAATTTGGAGATTAGTGTTTCTTTCGCAGGCTGCAAAGTTAAAGGATTTTGTAAAGTAAAGTCTCTGACAATGTTGCTGAGGTAGAGGGAATGTGAACAGAAAGGCTGTAGAATGTCAGTTTTTCTAACACAAAATGTAACTACTTCTAAATGAATTGTGCAAATATCTTAAAATGTATCAGTTAGAAAAGCAGACATTAAGCACGCTTTGTAATTCTGCAATTTTTTGGAAACAAGGATTTAATTAGGCTAAAAACAAACCAAGACAATTTACTTGGTGATATGCAAATGATAAATATTTGCAGAAACCCAGGGCCAGATGTAGGTGGCCAAATACCGGTCAGTGTTAACGACCGGTATTTGGATTTTCATATGTAGGGGGCTCAAAAATTACCGATTCGGTAAATTTACTGATTCAGTAAATTTACCGATTCTGATAATTACCGAATCGGTAAATTTACCGAATCAGTAATTCGAGATGCAGGTGGCACTGAAAACAGTGCCACAGAGCCTTAAGGATTCGTTATTTACCACCAACTATTAGTTGGTGGTAAATATCGAATACCTGTGTACATACAAATATGTGCATGTACACCTGTGCCATGTGGCAAACATACATGCCCTAAGGGCATGTATGTGTGTCACATTGCACACAAGCCTGAATCAGGGGTGTAACAGGGTGTCAAAGTGACACCCTGCCACCCTTGAGTATTCGGTAATTTTACCGAATCAGTATTTACCGATTCCGTAATTGCCATTGATTCCTATGACCCTCAAGGTATGATTCGGTATTTAAGAATCGGTAATCTGTGATTACCTACATCGGGCCCCTAATTTTCACACATTACCATTCGGGCACTATATAGTCATTTCAGAAAAGCTGCTTGTGGCTATAGCAATGGAAAATGTGTGGTCTGTATGTCACAACGAGCTATCACACTGTGCTTTAGAAATATATGTGCAACATTGCGCTCTAAAATGCACCACTGCTAATTACCAAAACCTTACCACTGTCCTGCTGGATGGCCCATTCTGATGTGCTTGCCTTATTCCCTCTGTTATGCTTGGATTTTTTACAATCCATATGACTTCAGTGATGTAACACTGATGGAAGCACCCCCACTCCATAAATTGTTCTAGCATCACTGAAGGTGTGGTGATAGGTAAGAGCCCTTTTAGGTCCCCTGGCCAATCAACACAAGTCCCCTCTACAATTGTTGTTGTTTTTGCCGCATTGTCTCTCTTGTTCTCACCATAATTCCCATGTCTTCCACACTGCTATGTAAAGTTCTACACTACCCCCAAGCTGCTCTTGTGCCATATAAATACCACAGCATAACTATCACCACATAAACAATATTAGCAGTGATTTGATTACGGATGCTATTTATGTTGTCATCTGTCATACCATGTATCAACAACAAGTGCACTGAGGGTGATTTGTGACTGCAAAGGTTAGCCAATGTGGCACATTTCAGGACTTGTATGGTTTCCGATCATAATCGTGACGTCCCTTCAATTAATTATTTTTTGTGAATTGTAATGCATCGTAATGTATTGCTCCAGGCCTCTTTCACTTTACGTGAAAGATTTTTTTTTAATATTTTCATATTCTAAAAAGCATATCGTACACCATGCGTTAACATTAATATGTGCAATGTGCCTTCGGGGTATTTTTCCAAAGTAAAGCTTCCACAATATCCGCATAAGAAGCTGGTGCAGTGTCCTTGAACAGGCCCCCAGTACATTTGCACAAGGTAACATCAGAGCTACCAAATTCTAAAAACAGAATCTAGATAACCGATGTCAAGTATTTGTTGTTGAATATCTAGGGGTCCGTGTACACCGGATGAGTCATGCAGCCGATGCTCCAAGGTAAAATGAGAACAGCTGCAGACTCGTGCTGCACAGGCGCCGCCGGCAGTTTCACAAAAACAGCCCACCGCGGTTTATTTTTCAGCTGCATAACTCGAGAATAACATATTCTTGAGTCTGAGGGCTATTGATTGGTTTTGCGACTTTGTTGTAATATAGTGCTTAGCTTTCCGGAGCTCGTTTGTTACTGCCAAGCAGACTCCGCGTATAAACACAGTATCAGGCATAATGAAGAAAAATATGCGCTCATCTGGCGGATTGCAGGGAGCCTCTGCTTTTTTTTAATAACCTTGTGTGATGAACAACAGGCAAAGGGGAAGCACTTATTAAAAAAAAAAACAGTGCCAAAACTGATCATATCTAAAAAAAAAGTTAAAAAAAAAATAAAAATATCCAAAAATCCCAAATGCTGCCTATCGCGCCGCCACTCTCCCTTACACTCATAAAATATGTTTAAAATCTGCTCAGTTGTGTAAGCTGGTCATTGAAATTATATTTTTTGTCGTATGTACGCTCTAAAATGGCTTCGCCTTAATTATCAACCTGTGATATTAGTTTTCTTTCAGAATCAGTAAGGGTCTAGGGAGTAATTTTTTTTAATGGATGTTCATTAACAACTGCCAACAGTAGCCGCATCTGGTTTGTCTTTTGCTGCCCTTTGGACCGCTCTTAGGGGCTCATGCATCAAACTCCCGTTTTGCGTTTCCAAATTTGCGAATTTTACCGAATCGCAAATATGGATTCGCAAAACGGGATGCATCATGGAAAGTGCAAAATATTTCCGATTCGGTAAAATTCGCAATTTTTACCGACTCGCAAATATTTTGTGACTTCAAAATTGCGAATTCGCAATTCCCATTGACTCCTATGGGCCAAAAGGCCCATAGGAATCAATGGAAATTGCGAATGGCACTTAGAAAATTTCATGGGTGCAGGGGGGGGTCCAAAGGACCCCCCCCTGCACCCCCGAAATGTAATTAGAAATGGATGTTTCACACACACATGTCCTAAGGACATGTGTGTCTGTAACATGACATCGTTTAAAATGTAAATTAGTACATTTTAAACATTTTTCGCAATTTACCACGAGGTTCAACCTCGTGGTAATTTGCACTTCCAAACCTTGTTCTCGCAATTTCATTTCTGAATGATGCATTGCATTTAAGGAATCGCAAATTTGCGATTCCTTAAATGCATTCGCATTCTGGAAAGTCGCAAAATCAGCGAATTCCATTCAGAAATGATGATGCATCTGAAAAAGCACTTTTGCATTCGCAAACGGCCGATTTTAAGGAATCGCACCGTTTGCGAATGCAAAAGTGCTTGATGCATGTGGGCCTTAGGGCCATAGGTAAGTGGCTTTTTTCATTTAGCACAGGGCCCGATTCGCAGAATCAGTCAGCTTGCAACAGGAGAAAAACATTTTTCTATTTACAAAAGCCCATTTTATGATCCGGTGAACTCTTACAGAATCCCAAAATGGGTTAGCAATTCAGTATTAGGAAGGTGGGGGGTTAAAGGCGTCCCTTCCTAATAGAAACTCAGAGTAGTATTTAGGAATGTTTTTGTAACTGAAATGCTGTCAAAGAAATTCATATTTTACCACCAACTTCAAATTGGTGGTAACCCACTCACAAACGGGGGAAACATTTTCCTTTTTGTTTCTTAAATGCATTCTGTTTTCCTTGTAAGAAAACGTGGTGTATGTTTTTGTTTTTAAAAAAACGTTGTTTTATTTAAAAGCAAACACAAACATGATGGTATGCTGTTCCCATCATACCACCATCCATGTTTTTTTAGCTATTCCTAATTGGTTGCAGATTGCGACCTACCTCATGAATATTAAGGAGGTAGCTCAATTGCGAGCCCATTAGGAATCCCTAAATGTGTCAAAGACACATTAGTACATAGGTGTTTGTAACTACTTAATTGTGAATTGCAAAAATTCATTATTAGGTGGTCACAAATTGAAACCTACAAACATGTGGCCTCTGCTTCCATCATGAAGGCCGCATCAGGTAAGTAAACAGGGAGCCCGGGCGTTTTTCTGATTCAACTCCAAGGTTTTTGAAAGAACATGTGTAGATTAGGCCAGCTTTATTATAGGTTTATGCAGACACTCATGTGGTGCCAACCTGCAGAAAGCGATAGAAAGTGACCCATATGATACACTAAATCAACTTTTTCCAGCGCTAAATGTTTTTAGCACAGCACCAAAAAGGCTATGCAAAATAAAAGCCAACCCATTGCGACAATATGCAAAAGGGGCGTTTCTGGGGCAGATCAGTTAAGATGCAAACATTTTGATGACAAGTCTGATCAACTAAGATAGCAGAAACTGGCTTTTCATCAAAACCTTAGACCAAGAGAAACCAGGAAAAATGGTGGAGAAGTAGGTCATTCATAATAGAAATGTTATGCATAGCATGTAGGCTGGATACAAGGAACACGTCTTACATGTATGACCCTTCTGCAGTCGACGCATAGGAATTTGTACTGGATGGTATACTTCTAGCCTAAAGCCACTGCTAGACAGAGCAGGTTTGCTACACACCATGATACTAAGCAATGTGCCATGTAAAGCAGCCATCTACAGTGTGAGTACTGGAGACAACATCATCAGTGCTAAAAATTGGGTTACTGGTTGACTGGGGTGTGAGCCCTACTTAAGCAGCAACCACAATCCTAGTCAAGAAAAGGCACAAGCAACCCCAAATTAACCTGTGCATAACCCTCTGGTAGCTTGGCACAGAACAGTCAGGCTTAATTTAGAGGCACTGTGTAAAGTATTTGTGAAACACCTCACACTGTGAAACAGTGAAAACATCACACAAAAAGGATCCCACACCCAGTTAGGAAAAATAGAACTTTCTTTAATAAATAAAAAAGACCAAACCGGCAATAATCCAAGCAGTAGAACAGGAGATATTGAAGTTTGAATATTGTAGTGAAAAAAGCACCAAAAAGCACAAAGCGCCAACTCTGGATATCTGGTCGTGCCGGTTCGAGTCAAAGTCACAAGTTCAGGCCGACTGCGATGGAGTGCAGGTCAACTACAGGGACCCAGTTAGGACTGCTGCATAGAGTACCCTAAATTAAATGCCAGTTGGAGTAGTTTTACATGAATCCTAGTAAGAGTAAGGCCCAAGCAACCCCAAATGAACCTATGCATAACCTAGGGGTATAGCTTCGTCACTAAGATTAGGGGGGTGAGCTTCAGTTTTCCAACAGTGGAATATTAAAGTACATTATAAACACACAGGGCTCGTGAGAGTGGGTGTAGGGGTGGTGAAATGGAAGAATAATACGAATGGATGGGGTACTAGGTGAGAGAAAACACAAACACAATATTTAGTGAAATAACCAACACTTTTGAAGACTTTTAAAACAGACAGAGGGAGAGTGTGTGCGTTTTTGTCTGTGTGTATGTAAAATTCCTTGCGAAATCTGATAGACACCTCACTATATCTGACTGAAAGCACCTGTACACAACTAATTACCAGAAAATACTTTGGAGGGGCTAAATACCCTAGTAGTTCGGCACAGAGCAGTCAGGCATAACTTAGAGAAAATATGTAAAGTATTTATGCAACACTTCAAACAGTCATACAGTGAAAACACCACACATAAAGGATGCCACACCCAGGTTAGAACAATAGAGATCAATTTAATAAATGAAACAAGACCAAAATGATTAGAGAAAATAGTGCCAAAAGCCGTAAAGCACCAACTGTGGATAACTGGTCGTGCTGGATCGGGACAAATTCACAAGTTGAGGCTGACTATGATGGAGTGCAGGACACCTACAGGGACCCAGTTAGGGGCACTGAACAGAGTGCCTAAAATCGCAGTTTGTGGAGCATTGAGTGGATCCACATCGTAGACGTATCGAGCAGCGATGCTTCGGCTCCAAGGTGTGGCAAGGCTGCGTTGTTAGGTCCTGTTGCATCGACGTCGAGGGTCCTGTCAGCAGGGCTTGCGAAGCGAAGTCCGAAGTCGGGGATGCATTGTACAGACGGGCGAATTGTTGGTTCCGAGGAGCTGCAAGGTTGCAATGCAGAGTCCAGCATCCATCGAGGCTACTGTTGATGGGAGATGCACGGGCTTGCCTAAAGGATGCATCACGCAGTGGCGGTTCCAAAGGCGATGTGGGCTGCGACGACGATGTAAGCCTTTGCGGTGGGTCCAATCCGCGCAGCAGCAGAGATTCTTCAATTCAGCTCGGGTTTTCATCATGCAATAGAGGTGATGCATTGGTTCTGCTGGATTCACAGAGGCTGCAAAATCACCTTAGGCCCACTTTAAAGGGTCCAGGACTGGGGGTGGCACCATTGGCAGGGTGGACTCACAGATGGCAAAGTCCAGGTGCAGATGCCCCCTCAGGCTTCAGATCAGGAGGCCAGCCACCTAGCCCTTGGAGTCAATCTTGGTTCTGGATTCAAGTGATGCAGGTTCAGACCTTCTCACCAACTGGAAAGAGGGTAGCAGGTCAGTACAGCAGGGCAGCGGTTCCTTCAGAGCAGCAGTCCAGCAGAGTGGCAGCCCTTATAGCAGTACAACAGTCCTTCTTCCTGGTAGTGTATCCACAGGTCCAGAGGGAGGTGTACTGACGTGGTAGTGTCTGAGGTTCTTCTTTTATACACAGTGTGCGTTTGAAGAAGGATAGAAGCTTCTAGAGACATGTCTTTGAAGTGCACAGGTGCCCTGCCTTCCCTGCTATGGCTCCAGACTAACTGCAGGGGGTATGCAGCTATTTGTGTAAAGACATGACACAGACTATTCAGGTGTAAGTGAGGCTGGGCTAAGCTCCTCTCTTTCACCCTGCTAATGATGGCCCATCCAGTCAGACCTAAGCTCCCATAGTGTTTGGCTTTCTAGTAGGAATACACAAAGCCCAACTGACAACTATAACCAGTCATGTGAACAGAGACGGGCTACAGGGACTTATTGACTAAGGCAAAAAAATGCCAATTTTCTAAAAGTATTTATATATAAATGGTGACCCAATATACCCTTGTGGGCTTGGGTGAATACATGTCAGGCAATGGTACCTACAAGGTATTTTGAAGTGTAGAAGTGTATTTTCTATAGAATTCCATAATCTCTTGTGAGATGTCTAATCATGACATTGAGAAACCAATTATAAAGAAAGAAAGAAATCAACACACCTGGGTGTATTTCTTATTCACTGCATTTCATTCAAAGAATGATAGTTTCAGTAGGGGTTCAAAACAAACAATACTCCAAAACATTGATAACAGAATTAAAAAATCCTTTCAAATTAGATTTTGCTAGTTATCAATGTACAATAACCCTTTTCAAATAGTATACAGTGTGGAGACTGTTCAAGACATAGAAACAAAATCTTCCCAATTGAACCTGAACAAAAACTAAAAGGAAATTGGTTTGGACATTGACGGTCCGGTCTCTTCTGAAGTATATCTATAGGACCATCTTCAGGACAAGACAATTCATATAAAGATCCAAGACCCCTTGATCCATGAGTCAAAAGTGCAAAGGAGTGAGTTCTTTTAGTTCAGTTGCAGAATATTGAACCCCGAATGATAGTGGCGTCATCAATCAAAAAACAAAATACTATGATTGCGTTATCTGAAAAGAGTGGTGCCGCAGCAACCGTCCGCTCACCTCCTGTGCATGCCACAAAAACATCTTCTTATACGTGCACAGTATAAGCAGAGCCAACCTCCCTCAATCAGCTATCCCAAATTTACTACTGCCTGATGAGTCAGGTTCCTTGTAATTTAATCCTGCTTCAAATTGCTGTGGTCAATGTAGTGTTGTTCTAACTTATGCTGGTTTGCTGTTCTTCTGTTTATAGAATGGTGCTGAATGGGTCATGTAAGTTGGAGGAAAGGGTATGTGGTAAGCTGCTGTGCAATAGTGATCCACTTTGTGAGATTTCCTTGCAGTTGCAATGAGGCTTAAGTGTCGGCACTGGAGTCAGCATGGTGTATAGGACTCTCTCATGTGCAGATGTAGCCGTGTTCACTTCCCCACCCCTTCCAGTCTCTCCTACTTCTCTTCTCCCATAAATACCAACACCATTATACTGAGAGTATATATGTTTGGTGGACATTTACTGTGTGGATGATCCGGGTGGTGCACATTTTCAGTAGTCCCAAAGGTTTGTTTTGGTTTGATGGTGTATAGGAAGCCTTACATATATGTGGTTCAAGTCTGATTGCTGTCCTGGCCAGAGAGTCCAAAAGCAGAGAGAATGCTGATAGAAACAAATGGATGGAACTCTGCAGATAGAGCAGAAATGAAAAAAAGTGTGCATTGATTTTGTTTGTAACTGTGGGGTGAATATATAAAGTGAAATAAGTCCTTTCCTTCTGTACATCTAATGTTTTTAAAATGTGTAATTTATCCATGTGCTTTAGCCTTCTCGATGTCGCCTCAAGCAACGGTTACCAGAGTGTATGCTAGAAACAAATGTTTTAATGGGTTGCAGTCTAAAACACTTGCTCCTGCGCCCTTCAGCATTTTATTTTTGACTCCCAAAGGGGTGGAAAGGGATATCAAAGAAACACTCCAATGCACTTGCACAGGGCTTTAATGAGATGCAAAAAAGTGAGGGGTCCCTAAAAGGGGCATACTCTATGCAATTAAAGACATGGCTTAAACATGTAAATTACATTTCTGTGATTCCCATGGCATGGAATTAAACCCGTTTTCTTGTTCCTCTCTGATCTTTCTGTTATTGCATCCGGATATATAACACAACATCTGACATACACCTAAAAATAACCAGGACAATTGACTTTGCCAATGGTTGATAGATGTTTTCAATTCCAGTCACCTACCAGTATTACACAGAACTGTGTTATGCAATGTCTGTAATCTGGTAAAACACAAGTGACCTGGGATACCGGCATACCACAATTCACTATAAAACTATAATTTCAGAAAATGTTTATGGAAGTTCACAAAATATTGAGAAATACACCAATTTGCAAACACCCCAAAAAACCTTTGAATTCTTGTGTGATTCGTCTAGTTACCCCTTTCAAGCAAAGAGTGTGTAGGGAGAACCCCACGAATCACACACATACTACATGAACCACACAAACTCCCCATGACCTGGGAAGACTGCAGTTTCTGAGCAGCTGTTCATGGCATCCGGCTGTGTTTTTCATATGTGACAGGTGAAAATGGATCAGAGAAATGTCATTGATTTGTGCAATGATCCACTTCCGATTGCTGTGTTATGAAAAAAAAGTCAGCCCTACTTGCAGTCATGCACCTTACAGCACATGTTGAGTTTCCCCCCTGCTTTGTCACTTCCTGGATGAAAGGGAAATACTAGAAAGTATATGTACAAGGGGATTCCGCCACTACAAATTCACTTTACCGATGTTCCGGTGGTGCTATACCCTGCCCCGTATTTACAAAGAAACGTTTAGCCCCCTTTTGTGGCTTAAAGTCGCTTTGTAAATATGGTACTCTTTCACGCAGGTATCTGCGTGAAAGGGGCGTGCAATTGGTGTTGCTGTGGGCATTCCACAACAAAATCCTTGCTTTTTGAAGCTGCCCCAGATTTGCAAGTATCTGTAAGTCTAAGGCATCAACAAAAACTAACACCATGCGAAAGCAGGGGTTTGATTGAAGCACAGTGAAACTGGGAACAGAAACCAGCCCTGGCAATTCTTCTCGACCAGCCTTGGGTGTAAGAGGTTTGGGCGGGTGCTAGTGTCAAGCACCGCTGCCGGTTTTGTTACAGGGGGCGATATTGCCCCGGTTACTTACCGGTAATCTTCATTACTCCGAGTATAGTCTTCCTCGCCACATGACTTACATAGTGAGCTTCAGCTCCACACCAGAACCCTCCAAAGCAAAAAAGTTAGCCTCCCATGCCTCCCATCCCTTCCCAAGATGGCCGACCCATTACCACCTGACCTCTATAAGAGGCGGGCCGGCCCAACCCATCAGCCTGAAACCACCAAGCACAAACATGAAGCCGATTTCCAGACAGGGAGGGAGGGATGGGAACTCATGTGGCGAGGAAGACTATACTCGGAGTAATGAAGATTACCGGTAAGTAACCGGGGCATTACCTCCTCGTTAGTCTTCCTCACCACATGACTTACATAGTGAGCACATACCAAAGCCAAGCGGCTTCATGGAAACTCACAAGAAACCAACAGACCAGAAGGGGATGCCTACGAAAGAGGCCAAACCGAACAGACCAGCACGAGCGGAAGGACCACCCCGGACAGAGGCAACCACGAGCAGGAGAACCAACCCGGAACCGAAGACACCGGGAAGGCCGAAAAACTAAACCGGACCCCAGAGACACCAAGAGTCGCCAGGAAAACTGCCCCAACCGAAGGCAGAGAAAGGCACGAGACCGGACCGCACGGAGCCAAAAAAGGCAACAGCAACCAGGGCCAGAACAGAATGAGCAGACCCAAACAACACACCCGGGCCGCCCAACAGGCAGCATAAAGTGAGAGGGGAGCAAAAGTCCAAGAGAGGAACCGAACAAACAGAGGACATCCCCACCACAGCGACCAAACCACAAAAAAAGACACCAGTGGAAAGAGACAACCAGGCCGCCCAACACCGCAAGGGAGACCACCACCCGCGAGGGAGCCGAACCAGGAAAACTGGGAAGCGGCACCAGAGCCATCCAACAGACAGGCAAGAGCTGGAAGAATGGAAAAGGGAGCCGAAAAGAGATAGAAGGGGGACAAACCCCCGTCAACAAAGGACCCCCGGAAGGGACCGAGACGCCAAGGAGAGAACCCAGGCAGGCACCCAGGAAAGGAGCCGGAAACGACACCGAGGGGACCCGGTGGAGAACCAACCAGGGAAAGGTGAAAAAAACGAAAACCCACAGGCCCGCCCATGGCCAGAAGGGAGAAGAAGAGGCAGAAAGAAGCCAATCGGCCAGGCACAGGAACACCCCGCACAGGGAACAAGCAACCGGTCCAGGGAGAAACACAAGAAGGGAGCGAGCCGTCGAAGAGAGCACCCAGGC